>NC_086338.1:3643430-4251805 GCF_032445375.1 Bacillus rossius redtenbacheri | reverse complement strand
GCCCACTGGCAACAATTTTGCTCCACGCTGTCGCGTACCACCCCATTAAAATTTATGTGGAAAAAATTTTCTTCCTTCAGAACTAGTGTTAGTCAATACCCTTCCACCATTATACCCAACACACTGTTACCAGACTTCATGAAGATGATTGCCCCGGATTACGCTCCTAATATTCAACCATTTTCACAGGCTGTGCAGGTTCCACCCGGACGCTTCAATCCAAATCCACATATGCTTTTAAATAATTTCTCTAATTCAGAACTTCATAAATGCCTCTATACGGCCAGAGAATCTTCCCTGGGTCCAGATCTCATAACTAATAATATCATCAAGCATTTACCATCCAATGCTACAAGTCTTCTATTACATATATTTAATATGTTTTACGACACTGGTTATATTCCCCCTCCATGGAAAGAGTTTTATGTTCTTCCAATTCACAAACCAGGTAAACCGCCTCTCTTACCTTCGTCCTACCATCCCATAGCCTTACGATCTAATATAGCAAAACTATTTGAGAAACTTATTACAAATCGATTAGTTTGGTGGTTAGAACATCACTCCCTAATCCGACAGGAACAATATGGTTTTAGATCTGGTGTTGGTATGGTGGATGCTATTAGTTATTTCTATTCACGTATTCGTCAAGCGCTCCAACAAAAAGAGATCCTCGGCTCACTATTTATGGACATATCTTCTGCATTTGACAGTGTACAATTACAGATTTTATATTAGAAATTAACTAAATTAGGCATACCTTTTAAACTTAATAACATTATTCATGACTTATTCCTTCATCGCATCTATAAACCTCGAATGATAAATAATGACCCTTATACTCGACACGTCTTTCAAGGTTTAATACAGGGTAGCACATTAAGTCCTATTCTATTTATTCTTTATACACAAGACTTAATCTTCCATATCGGACCCTATGTCCACCTTACAGCATACGCTGATGACATAGTACTCTGGTACCAAAGCCCTACTTTTCAAGATGTCAGTGAAAAGTTGACGGTTGCTATCCAATCTACCAACAAATGGTTAACTGAACATGGGATGTCTTTATCATTATCGAAAACCCTTCTTGTATATTTCACCAATAAACGTTACAGACAACCCCTCCCTACTCCATAATTAGAAGGTTACGTTTTTCCAGCAGTCCCTTATACAAAATATTTAGGAGTAATTTTTGACAAGAAACTTAATGGTCTTGAACTCATAAATTATTATGTGATCGATAAATGCTCCCGCAGACTTCAACTGCTTAAAGCTTTAACTGCTAAAAGATGGGGTGCGGATATCCCCACACTGCGTGCTTTATTCCTCTCTACAATCAGAACTAATTTATTATATGGCAGTATAATTTTACAAAACGTCTCAAAGACGCAAGCGTATCGATTGGAGAAAATACAGAATGCAGCCATGAGAATTATTTTAGGAGCTTTCAAATCTACCCCAATTACATATATGCAAGTCGAATTAGGCCTTTTACCTTTAACGATATAAGTACCGACAATTAGTTTACGGTAAACATTGGATTCATCTATATCTGTCCAGATTTTCATGCCTAAACAGAATATTGGATACTATCTATGATATTCCACAGTCCATTAAACGCAGTTCTTTGTTAATGTTGCCGACTCAGATTCAATCAAAATTTTCCTTTCCTTATGAATGTCAACATTATTATCCTACTGTCCGCATTTTCGGCTTCAAAGATAATTCGCCCATTGCTTTACGTCAGATAGCCACAGAAATGCTGGCACAATACATATACACCGATGGTTCTAAAACTTCTCACGGAATGGGAGCAGCCTGGTTTGATAAAACTAATGGCAGAACTGGCTTATATCTATTGCCTTCTTACGTGACTATTTATCTCGCTGAAGCATTCGCAATTTATCAAGCGTTGCAATATGTGTTAACCTAATAAAGTCACCTCTAATAATATCTGACTCGGCCAGTGTTTTAACTGCTTTACGATCTTTACATGATCCTTCGGAGATTCTTCTTTTTGAAATCAAAAAATTATGCTTGAACATTCGTATAAGCACACCAGAACCGGTTTTTATATGGGTTCCCGGTCATATTGTCATACACGGCAATGAAATTGTTGATACTCTTGCGCAATTGGCAATTACGCGGGGCGTCTCTATGTGTCCTCATTCCCCGCACCTTCTACACCCTATTATCAAGGCCCACTACCATAACCTCATGATTTCCGACTGGACAAAATTATCAATGTCGTGCTCTACTTTATATCACGACTTACATGGCACCTCGTTTAATATCATATCCCGCTACCCCCATTCATCACATCGCCATCGGGCTGTACTCTCTTTTTGTCTTCGCTCAGATCATAATAGTTCACCAGCTCATCTTTATAAATTGGGGATTCTTGACACAGCTGGTTGTGCTTGTGGAGACCCTTATGGCGACCTGAAACATATACTACTGGAATGACCTCAGTATGAAGGTAGACAACACATGTTACAAGAATTAATGAAATTAGGATTGTCGTTCCCCTTCTCGTACCCTTCGATGTTATACCAACATACACATGAAGTATGCGCGATATTGGTCGATTTCATTATACTTAATAATATTCTAATACAACCCATGAGAAGCGTTAGGATCGCCGCTTCGTTCAAACACCGCGCGTCTGCGGGGGCGGCGGCACGTCGTCCCCTCCTTCCTTCCCCCTCCTAGTGTATGCTTGCTTGCTTCTCATCACCCCTACTCCGTTCGGCGCATGCGCGCTGCGCAGCACATATGTTATAAAACCTGGAGATTTCGAATTATTCGGTCTTGATCGTCTTAAATCTACTACCTCGTCTGATCTCGTTTTAGTCTCTTTTGAGAGCTCGAGTAGTTGTTAGCCAGCATGTAGTCAGTCAGTAGACTTTAACTTTGTACGACGTGCGTGACCTCGGGGGAAAGAAAATGTAAGTGTGAGTGAGGCGGTGGCCCTTGCCATAATGTAAACGTTTGTTGAAATTTTGTGTGTTTTGTCTAAATTCCCTTTCGATCGCCACCTAGAAAATTACGTTTGGATTTCATGTAACTTGACTTAATTTAACTTCACTTTGTTGGTAACTGTTCTCCCCTGAGTCGTCGACGTACATAAAACGTAATGTAAATAATTCATTTTGAGAAAATGTAACTTACCTTTGTTGTAACGCACATAATGCACATAAGGCAGTGGGTTTTCCCTGCATTTTGACAATCTTGTAATTTAGCAGTATCAACTCGTCTACCTTGTGACGCCCCCTTTTGAGGCCCCTTAATGGGACCGCACTTGTTTTGTACCACGTTGCGCCGGCGTAAACTGTCACCTTTTTTGTAGTTTTGATAATGGCTTGTTCACTTTTGCTGTGTGTGTTAAGCAATTAAAAAAAACATATTGGTTTGTTTGTTACGTAAATGATCACCTTGTTATTTATTTTTGTTTGGTTTTATTAAAACTTTTTTATTGTTCAAAATTGTTGTTGTGTTACAAATACCCATTCTCAATCCTTGCCATTCTATGGCGTCCCACCCTGCCCTTATGCCTGTAGGCATTACAACTGCGCTACTCTGCTGAGGATTGTGTTTAACGTGTATTTGTTCTTTTTTTGCATGCACCATGGGGACTCCGGCAACCGGGTGTATATACCGTTTACGGAGAGACGACCTAATCTAGGTCCTAACTGAGGAAGCTGTTCCGTTCGAGGATGACGCAACTGTGGCTACCCTTCGTGGGTTGCTTGTTCAGCACGTGCGACGCGCCTGGGAATCTTCAGAAGAGGTACCGTCTCGGCAAGTCCCCAACCCCCGCTAATCCTGCTTTGTCTAATTCTAGATTTAATGAAAAGGTTTTCTTTGCAAATTTGAAACTTCTCCCTCGTCTAGACTGTTGTGAACCGCGTGCGGTTCTAGATTTTTTTCATTGCGGCTGTTCCCTTAGCTGGGTTGAAACTAGTCTGTAAGGCGGAGCTTTTGAAAGCTCTCTTAAGCCTCTTTGGCGCGGCGTTTTTGCCACTGCTCACTGACGCCATAAACCAGAATTTAACTTTCGCGCAGTTCAAGACGTCTGTGTTACAGTTCGCCTGTTCGCCACAAGTTTTGGAAACGTGTAAACGTGAGCTAGTATTCAGGTTTCAGAAGCCTGATGACCCCTTATTACAGTTCATTAATTCCATTGTGGCCTATGCCGAGGTGCTGGAGTTGAATCTCCCTGAAGCTGAATTATGTCAGGCTATTGTAGGCAACGTGTCACCGCTAGTGTTACAGTATAGCGCTATGCTAAGCCCTCCTTCCAGTCTGAGTGCTCTCCGCAAGTGGAGCTCAGACATGGAGAATATATTATTGGCTGTTAAGAAGTATCAGGAGGATTTTCCTTCCATGCCTATGCCAGGTAGCTTAGCTTCGACTTCTAAAATTAAATCTCATAATTTTCAGCCCGCTTCACATGTCAGTTCTGAACCCGCTCACGCAGTGCGCGCAACGCGACACGTTGAGTGTGCGGATAATGTTAGTGATCCCTCTGCCGGGGCGAGTCAGGCCGCTGGCAGACGCACAGAGTCGGCTAATGTGTCCGGCCCATTCTCTAATCGTCCCAGGTGTGCCAACTGCAGTACATTCGGCCACGGGGTGTCTGAGTGCACGCAGCACGCCGTGAGCCGCGAACAGCGAAAATGTTTCCGTTGTAAACGCACAGGGCATTACAGACAGCAATGTTCAATGTCCGGGAAACGGGCCTTGAACGGGCGTGCGAGTGGTCGCCACGGTCGTTGCTTGAGGAAAGCCGCTCATCATTTGTACAATAATTTTGTACATGTTCGTCTGTTTGGCGAAATTGTTCCGGCCCTAATAGATTATGGTGCTACCCGATCATTAACCAGTTCTGAATTGTTCGATGCATGTTGCATCAAATCTCCGCATTTGTTAAGCCATGTTAGTACCGGCTCTGACATAAAAATTTGTGTCGCCAACGGCGTGATTGTTACGTCAGACGTAGAAGTTGAACTTCACTTAAAAATCGCGGGTTCCTCGTGGAATTGGCGATTTAATGTTGTTTCTGGGTTATGTCACCCGCTCATTCTAGGATTAGATTTTCTGGGGAAAATGCGATGTTTGTTAGACGTCGCTAATCAGGAATTAGTATTCAGCTTTCATCCATCAAAGAAAATTAAACTCATTCATCAGGACTCCACTCCTATCGTCATGTCGTGCGCCGACAATTCTGACGTCATCAATAAGGACGCGGTTATATATGACGTCATGAATAGGTATTCTGATGTAATTACCAGCCGGAGAGACAGGTGTAATGTCATGCCCTACAAATTCTATCTGAAGGACAAGACTCCCGTCAGGGCAAAGTGACATAAAATTTCACCGCCTAAATTACAAAAATTGAAAAATATCATCGATCGTCTCTTAGATGCAGGAGTTATTGCTCCCTTCATTTCCGATTTTAGTTCACCGTCCTTTTTAGTCCCTAAGAAGGAGGCTGGTGAATTTAGGCTGGTTCACAACTATAAAGAACTTAATAATAAGATTAATGAGGGCGGCTACGAGTTGCCAACCGTAGACAGCGCCCTCCAACATCTAGGGAATGCTGCCATATTTCCCATCATTGATTTAAATGCTAGTTTCCACCAGTGTCTCTTGCATCCAGACTGTCGCAAATATACTGCATTTTCTACCCCTTGGGGGCAATTTCAATTCAATCGAGTGCCTATGGGTGTGTTTTTTGGTAGCCAGGCGATGAGCCGAGTGCTAGATCACATTCTGGGTGACTTGAAATACATATCAGTATTTAATTACATTGACGATATTATCGTCTACAGTGCTAATCTGGAGCAGCACAAACAACATTTGTTTCAGAAGTTTGACTGCCTCAGAGCCGCTAATTAAACGGTAAATCCCGATAAGAGTCACTTGGGAAAAGATTATGTGAAGTTTTTAGGTTACATCATTTCTAAAGGTAAATTGATCATGGACCCCGATAAAGTTTCCCCTATTGTAAATTTCCCTCCTTCTAGGAACGTACGAGGAGTTCAAAGATTTCTTGGCATGACGGGATATTACGCTCGTTTCATTCCCGATTACGCTGCGGTCTGTAGCCCGCTTAATAAGCTGCGTAAAAAGAACGTTGTTTTCGAGTGGGGCGACGCTCAACTGAAAGCCTTTGACAGCCTTAAGGCTTTGGTGTCTCCTCCCCCTGTCTTAGTTCTACCTGATTTTCAACGCAGATTCGCACTCCAGGTAGATGCGTCAAGCATAGCGGTAGATGCCGTCCTTGGGCATATTGAAAACGATAGGTTACGCCCTATCGCCTATGCCAGTAGAACACTCACTGACGGGGAACGATGTCTCGGTACATACGAGAAGGAAGCCTAAGCATGCTTGTTTGGCGTCGAGAAGTTTGCGTCTTATCTTGATTGTCACGAATTTGATTTATTCACAGACAATCAGGCGCTCAGCTGGCTCTTTAACCATCCGAACCAGCTCGGTAAGCTCGGGCAATGAGTGTTGCGGTTGTCTCACTTTAAATTTAAATTACATCATATTAAGGGTAGTGACAATGTAGTGGCTGATGCGCTTTCGCAAATGTTTTCCCCGGATGAGTTTGACACTCGTGTTTCGTCTGCGGCTGAAACAAAGCCGATTTGTGCCGCCGTTTGTAAAGTTTTTCCTGAGTCATTTCTTAGCATTCAGCAATATCAGCAGGAGGATCCATTGTGTGTTCACATCCGTAAGGATTTGAGTGCCGGTAAAGCCGTGCCTTACATTGAGGAACAGGGTGTACTGTATTATACCGGGACATCCGGTAGGCAAAAGAAGGCTGTTGTTCCCGCCTCCCTTCGCCCTATGGTATTGAAATATTTTCATGACTCTTTGTTGGGTGCGCACTTGGGCATCGACAAGAATTTTCGTCGAATTAGCGCGCATTTAGCATGGTCTGAATTGCGAGCTGATGTTCAAAAACACGTGTGATCTTGTCGAGATTGTCAAGTCTTGAATCCCCGTGTGGTGTACGGGTTCGAATATCACCACAGCCGACCCGTGCTTGTCGTACGAGGCGACTAATCGGGATGCGTTCGGGACCTGCAATGTATTCGGACCTTCACCTCATGTTTCCTTTTTCTTCTTCTCTATCTCGTCATCTTTCTCTTTTCACCTCACCAGGTCCCGTCGTACCTTTTCTTTCCTCGGCATCGTCTCAGGCCAGGGCGATGTATTCCTTCCTAATGAGGGCCTCTCCTCGCAATTGAGTGCTGCCTCCAACTTGTGTGACCACACATGGTGCCTTTGCTAGTGACAGTTTAGTGAACCCTTCTCACTGTCCCAGCAGGCAAGTTTAGGTGTGGAGCCCATATCCATGCATATGTTCACCCACGTAGCACCACTGGTGCCGCCCTAGCGGAGGGGGGGTGGCTGTGGGGCCGACCTGCCCCCACAGCTATACCTGCTGGGGCGATGTGTTACCGCTGTGCAGGGGAGGCCAGTGTAATCAACCACAAGTCCCCTGAAATGGCACCTAAGGTGACCTCTATAGTGGGGAGCCTGGGAGGTTTTCCAAGGTAGGGGAATAAAACCGGCCTCGCCCAGGATGTACGACTTGTCCCTGGTTTGGCCCGGTGCACATGCTAATGTGCTACTGGGCCAGTGATTTACAGTGAATAGCAGCGAAGGGTAGCTGCTCCTATGTACAGCTTAAACCTGTGGGAGGTTGGTCCCCCTCCCAACAGCACCAACCGTGGGGTGTTTTAACTGCTGGCTTCTATTCTTCTTCCCCCCGAACAGCAGGCTGACGCCGACAGTCCTATTAGGGGGGACTCTCACCATGGCTTCTAAAAGCACTCAGGGTGGCACCTTAAACAGCCACAACAAAAGATTGCGGAAAGCCGACACAAGCGATTCTTCGGACAGCGACACGGGCAAATCCACCTCGACTGCTGTTAAGCTACCCACCCCTCGTTTTTTGGTTATCCAGGGTCTCGAGGGGCACACCTTTCAAAAGGTGTCCCCCTTTGAACTGCAGAGAGTGGTTGATGGTGCAGCTGGTGGTTCCATCAAAGATTGCAAAAAGATTAATGACCGAAAAGACATCCTGTTGGAGACATCAAATGCCGCCCAGACACGTGGGCTGCTTGCGATGAAAATGTTCAACGGGGCGACCGTCAAGTTCCCCATTGAGGTCAAGCCCCACGTGTCGCTGAACACGTGCAAGGGCGTCATATGGTGTCCAGACCTGCTCGATGTACCTGATACAGAACTATTGAACGAATTGACACCCCAGTATGTAGTCCATGTTCGCAGAGTCTTTAAAAAATCTGATTGTGTTCTGTCTCCTACAGCTACTCTTATCCTTACATTCGGTATCCGGGACCTCCCTCCTACCTTAAAGGTAGGCTACCTGAATGTAAGGGTTAAACAGTTTGTTCCGTCTCCGCTCCGCTGCTACAACTGCCAGAAATTCGGTCACTCTTCTGCCCATTGCAAGAACCCTGCGGTTTGCCCGAAGTGCTCTGAACCACAGCATCCTTCTGATTCGCCTCAATGCAGCAAACCACTGAGTTGTGTCAACTGCCATCAAGGACACCCAGTATGGTCTAAGGAATGCCCAGTCTTCCACGACGAACAGGCCATCCAAAAGCTGAGAGTGGAAGAAAAGAACACTTTTTTCGATGTGCGTAAGAAGTTTCAGTCACTTTGTGGCCCCAGGCCATCAGTGCCGTTTAACAAGGTAGTGGCCTCCCGCCCACTGACGAAAGACGCGTTCACACAGACTTCCGATGTGGGAACACAGACCGATCCACTGACAGTTTCACCACAGACTTCTCCTCCCCCGAACACCAGGACAGCAACAGTCAGCACACAGTGCGACCTGTCTCCTAATCAGGGAAAGCGGACCATCACAATGGCTACAACAGGAAAGTCTCAACCGAAGCGGGTTAGAAACGCAAAGGTTTCAACTCCTCCCACTTCATCGGTACCAGTGCACGTGAACGGGAGGTGACCCGCTGCTCGCCATCCCGCCAACCTACCCCTTCGACTGCTGAAGTTGAGACAGCGATGGTATCTGACGACATCCCTTTTGAGGAGACAGACACTGAATCAAATGCATTTAAACCAGTACTCAACAGACATAAGGGGAAAATGAAATCAAATAAGTAACCTCCCAATCCCCTTCAATACGTTTATGACTCTTCTCCAATGGAATTGCAGAGGGTACTTCTGCAACCTCACTGAACTGCACCTGCTTCTCGCCTCGTGCACACCCTTACTTACCTGCTTGCAGGAGACTCATTTCCGTACTACTGACTCACCCTCTATTAGAGGGCATACATTCTATCGCGCAGACTACCATAAAGGCTGACAGAGCATACGGTGGCATGAGTATCATTGCACGGGACACAACGTTTCATGAAGCAATTTGTAATACTACGGTATTATCAGACTAACTGAAACTGTTTATTATTGTTTTACGTTCGAGGTTAATACCGCTTCCCAATACTTTCGGCAGTGTTTTGTTTTGTTCCACGCATGGCGGCGCGCGCAGCTCGTGCTGTGTCGTCATGACAATTGATAAAATAAATAATCGCGCGGCATTTGGAACAGCTTTAACGAGCCTATGCTTGATTGATATTGACATTTCATTGGCTTCATTAAAAAGGACGCTAACGTGTCGCGGCCGTGATTGGCCCTTTTCAATTAACAATTTAATTTCGGCAAGAGAGAAGAAAGAGTGGAAAATGACGCCATTTAGTGCGTGTGGTAGTGTATTCCCTCTGGGAATATTTTGTTCGTGGCGATGCTAATTTCGGCATTATTGGTCTGGAAATTACGTCAAAATACTGGGCAATATTAATTGACGCCCTGTAATTGAATGCAGAAGAATCGCATTCAATTCACGTGAGTGACGAAGTATTTTACGAACGACATTAATCATCCCAAGTTAAGGTATGGTCTGCATCATCGCTACATAATATAATTGACGTAAATTTTACCGTCAACGTAAACGAACTGTAATTGTATAAACTTTGAATTATTATAAAATTAGTTGAACATTGACTTTCGGCGATTAACGGCAAATTTACTCACATTAGCACAAACTATATGTACACAAGTCCAGAAGTCTTTTGGTTAGGTGTTTCATGCTCGAGCAAGCCGGAGCAAAAACCCAAAACTTTTACTCAGTGAACAATTTCAGGAACTTTATTTATTTTGTATTTTATTCAAGAGTCAGGTTATCTACGACATCTCATAAACTTTATTTAATATTTGTTTGGTTGGTTATTATTTCCATGACTCGAGGTTTCTCATTATGGTTAAAACAATAAAATAAGTCTTTTTGTGTTATTTTGTTGTTAATTCTTGATGACCTCTGGCGCCCTATTATTAAGTCCTGGAATAATGTTCCGAGTAATTTAAAAATGGAAAGTCTTAGTTTCATCACGTACACGTTTGTGTACAAATTCCTCTCCGTTCCCCAATTCAGGCAGTGGCGGTTAGCAGCTACATCGGCACCTTGATCATGGTGCGCTGCGTGTACATACCCCACCCAAGCTTACGTCGTGCTGAATTTGAAGCTCTTCTCTCGCAGCTACCACCACCGTTCATTGTTGTTGGTGATTTAAATGCACACAATGAGCTGTGGGGCTCCTCGCATCGGGACAGCAGAGGCCGTGTGATCGAGGGAATCTTGACAGGTGGCAACCTGGGCCTGTTAAACACCGGTTCTGCTACTCATTTTACCTCTCACACTGGCTCTTCCTCCTGCATTGACTTGTCCTTCTGTAGTCCTGCTTTAATCACCCATTTTGATTGGTCTGTTCACAACAACCTCTGTGGAAGTAATCACTACCCAATCTTTCTGGAGACCCTGACGAATCACTCACCACACCTTCCGTCTCGATGGGTGATTAAGAAAGCAGATTGGAAAAAATTCCGCGATAACTTCCATGTACCCACCACCCTCAATCCAGATGTGGACATGGCGGTGGAGCAATTCACCACAATGTTGGTATCTGCGGGAGCGATATTCATCCCTAAATCTTCGCCCACCGGTCGGCGTCGCACACCCTGGTGGAATGTCCAGTGTCGTGATGCTATCCGTGCCAGACGGCGAGCACTCCGACAGTTTACGGCCCGACCGACACATCAGCGCTTGGAAGAATTCCGTATTTCCAGGGAGCGAGCACGACGTACCATTCGTGAGAGCAGATGCAATTCCTGGAGAGAGTTTATTTCACAATTAAATGTATATTCCACAAGTCAGCACATTTGGGCCACTATTCGGAAGCTAAATGGACACAATACCTCCACCCACATCCCTTATCTCCGAATACATGGTACCCTTGTGCTAAATGAAATGGATATAGCCAACCAACTCGGCCACGCCTTTTCTGAAGTCTCGAGAAGTGCGCGGTATCCTCCCGCCTTCCAAAACCTCAAAGCGCATCACGAGGGTGCCGGAGTGGACTTCCGCTCCTCTAGCGAGGAAGACTATAACCTCCCATTCACGCTCACAGAGCTGGAGAAGACACTGTCTCACTCGAGGCAGTTATTGGCCGGCCCAGACGGCGTACATTACTCAATGTTGAAGAATATGTCGGAGACAGGAAAGGCTGCTTTATTACAATTATTTAATAACATTTGGATATCCAGGACTTTCCCCTCTGTCTGGTGTAATTCGATTTTGGTGCCTATTTTAAAGCCAGGGAAGGACAAATCTGAGGCATCCAACTACCGCCCTATCTCACTTACCAGTTGCATATGCAAGACCATGGAGAGAATGGTGAATTCCCGCCTGGTGTATTACCTTGAGGCGTGGCGGCTCCTCTCACCTCTCCAATGTGGCTTCAGGCGTAATCGCTCGACTGTCGACCACCTTGTGGGCTTGGAAGCACTGGTACAGGACGCCTTCCTTCACAGACAGCACGTTATCGCTGTCTTCTTTGACCTTGAAAATGCTTACGACACAACATGGCGGTTCAGTATTCTTCAACAACTGTATGACTGGGGCCTTCGAGGCTATCTCCCTCTTTTTATCTCACATTTTATGCAACATCTTTTCTTTCAGGTTCGTAATGGCACTACTCTCTCCCGTGTGTACGTACAGGAGAACGGTGTCCCACAGGGAAGTGTACTGAGCGTCACCCTCTTTGCAGTGTCCATCAACAGCATTGTATCTGCCGTCTGCCCTCCAGTGCAATGCGCTTTGTACGTGGATGATTTGGCCATCTTTTGCCGCTCAGCCATGTTCGCCATGGCTGAGCGACAAATCCAGCTTGCGGTGCGGCGGCTGGAGAGCTGGGCGGACTCTAAAGTCTACAGGTTTTCCCATGCCAAGACTCAGGTGATGCATTTCTCCCGAGAGCGCAGTATCTTCCCTGCCCCTGCGATTCAACTACATGGCTCAGTACTACTGGTCCCTAGTACGGTAAAATTTCTGGGACTCATGTTTGATCCCAAACTGACTTGGTTGCCTCACATTAAAGACCTGAAAGTTCGTTGTGGCAAAGGGCTCAACCTCCTTAAATTGGTGAGTAGTCGAGATTGGGGCGCGGACCGCATGACCCTGCTTCGTTTATATCACGCTCTGATCCGGAGTAAGCTCGACTACGGATGTGTGGCATACTCCTCGGCACGGCCGTCTGTGTTAAAGCAGTTGGCGAGCGTTCACCATGCAGGTATCCGCATCGCTACCGGTGCATTCCGTACCAGCCCGGTCGTGAGCCTCCATGCGGAAGCTGGTGAACTGCCACTGCAGTATAGGCGAGACCTCCTGCTACTCTCGTATGGAGCGCGTGTCCGTTCAGACCCCTCACATCCCCACCATATGTCGTTTCTGCACCCCCCTTGTTTAGCACTGTATGCAGCGAGGCCATGTGTTACCAGGCCGGCGTGTTCGAGCGCACGCCGCTTGGGCAAACACAGCGCTTCCGCATAACATGCTACCACCTGTCCAACATGAGCAAAACTGGGTGCAACATGAGCCTGTGGTACACCTCGACCTGGCGAGATGGGAAAATTTGTCTACGCCACCCTTTGTGTACAGATCACTTTTTCAAGACCTTATGTGTGACAAATTCTGTGGATTTTACTGCCTGTACACAGACGGGTACCGCTCGGATAGAAATGTCGGGTGTTCTTTTATTTACGGCCAGGAGAGTTATTTTTTGGGCTACATCCTATTTGTAGTGTCCTAACTTCCGAACTCTACGCCATTTTAAAGGCCCTGGGTTATATCGGTGGAGGCACACACCGTCGGTATCTGGTGTGCTCCGACTCTATTAACGCAATGTCGGCCCTCCAGTCTGGCTCGACTTCGCACCCTGTTCTTCCCCTGATTCGCCAGAAACTGCGCGACGTGGAACTCAGGGGTACTCGAGTTGAGTTCCGGTGGGTACCTGGGCATGTAGGCATACCTGGCAACGAAGCTGCAGATCGAGCAGCAAAGGAAGCTTGTGGACTTCCACCTAGCATACACCGTGTCCCTGTATGTGATGTTTTGCTGGCTGCCCGGGAGATTGTTTGGACTGCCTGGCAGAGGGAGTGGCATTCCCTCCCTCTGAACAACAAGCTTCGCTCCATCTGCGAGAAACCACGCCACCATTGCTTCGCCGACCATCTCACTCGCCGGGAGGACACGATCATGACCAGACTGCGAATAGGCCACACCAGCCTTACTCACCGGTACCTTCTGCAGGGGGAACCACCGCCAGGGTGTGACCACTGCGGCATTCCCCTGACTGTACGCCACATCCTTCTGGAGTGCCCGCATTATCACCAGGTCCGCTCTACTTTTAACCTTCCTGTTACGCTTTCAGGATTGCTCGGTGAGGGGAGCTCACCATTGAGCAGTGTACTCCACTTCTTTCGTACTGTGGGCCTTTTTAGTGTGTTGTGATGTCCATGTAATTTTACTTCTAGTCACCTTTTATTCTGAATATACTGCTTGTGTAGCTATGTCTCGGTTTTTTATTGTTTTTACTTGATTGTTGCTTTTCCCCTGTGGGGAAAGGTTCCTCTGTTTTAACGTGTTTGTTGCCACTCCCCCTGTGGGGTCTTTTAACTGGTTTTCTTTTATCGAGCTTTTTAACTGTGGTGATCTTTTTTTTTTTTAACCTTTTAACTGGTCGTTGTTACTCCCTCTGTGGGGGCAGTTTAAGGTTTTTATTTGATTGTTGGTCTTACCCCTGTTGGGACTTTTTAGCCTTTTATATTTGATCGTCTTTCCCCTAGTGGGCCTTTTAACTGTTTTTATTTGAATGTTGTTTATTTCATGTGGGGACTTTTTACCAGTTTCTATCTGTTTCCCTTTTCGTTGTCATCTCTCCAGTGGGGAAATTATAACTGTCATTCTTTGTTCTGCTTAAATTGTAAAAATCTGTGGGTGCTAATGGCCTTAGCTGCCGACGCGCCCCCACAATCTCACTCACTCACTCAAGTCTCGAAGCCCCCGCAGTGTGCCAAAGTCGTCTTGTATTGCGCTGATGCTTCTGTTGCCTCCTGGCATGTGCTTCACATTGATATTTTTGGTCCACTAACATGTTCAAAAAAAGGTAATAATTGTCATTTTGGTTATTTTGGACATTTTTTCTAAATTTGTAGTACTCATTCCCTTAAATAACATGAAAGCCGTTAGTATTGTTGGAGCCTTACGAGACCAGGTGTGGAAATTGTTTGGTGCGCCTGCCATGATTACGTGTGATAACGCACGCTATTTCCGTTCAGTACAGTTTAAAGACATGTGTTTTCAATGGGCCATTAAGCCCATTTACAGCATTCCATACTGTCCCCAGGGCAATCAATCTGAGTGTGTAAACAAAGTGCTTAAGGGTATTCTGACAGCTTTCTACAGGGATAATCAGTCGCTATGGGATAGCGATTTGGATTTTATTAATGTGGGGTTTAACTCTGCAGTGCATTCTGCCACTCGATTCCCGCCTTCGATCCCATTCCTAGGTAGAGAATTGACCCACCCCCTCCCTAACCTGTGGGCATTGCCGCCTCTGGAATCTACCTCTGATGACGAGTCACTGGAGGCTGTGCTAGATAGTGTGAAGTGTAACCTCACGAAAGCGCGCCAAGCTGTGGCTAATTTGTATAACGCTTCACGGAGACCTCATGGTTTTGTAATTGGAGACCTTGTTTTGGTTAAGAATTTTTTGCTGCCTAAGTTGGCTGATAAGATTAATTCTCAATTAATTCCTCCGTATGTGGGACCGTACGTAATCAATAGATTTTTAGGTGACAACACTGTTTTGTTGCATAGTGCTGCCGGCTCTAAGAAATTCAGAAAGGCCCATGTTGGGCAATTAAATAAATTTAATGTGTAGCCTTGATGGCCTGCAGTTGTTTTGGCGTGCACGTCTGGCTTTGTGTTTTTTTTCTCAGCTTGTTTGGTTATCGTTTCCCCCTCCCCCCTTCCTCGTCGAGGACGTCACACCCACAAGACGCTCCTCTGCCTGCCCGCACCACCGTGGTTGCTGATGCCCGCTCGTTCGCAGCTACGTCTACGAAGCCACCCGCCTCTTCTGCCACCTGAGCCATCTGGAACGCTGCGTACACATGTCGCTGTGCGGCCATACGCAGCCACTCAGGGCAGGGGCCCGCCCTGAGGAGCATTTTTCAGTCACCGCGGTACTCTCGAGGCTGTGCTAGCTGAGCGAGCTGCCGTCTAATCTGTGACCCTGACATGCTGGCGTGCTGGCGTGGCGACATGCTGGCGTGCGACCCTCATCCCGCTCGTCTGGTGCCACGACACTGGCCGTGAACGAGTCGCAGAAGAAGCCCACGCCCGTGTGAGCATGCAACATGCTCGACAGGAGTGCGAGGTGAAGAGCCGAGTCAGCCAGGCGCCCGTCTCCACGCTGGGTTAGGGACGCCTGACGCATGCTGTGCCTGGAGGCGCATCGGCTGTTGACTCTCGAACTCTGGGGCTCGAATCAATTGAACGTGAACTTTCCTGGGACGTCCCGCAAAATTCAAGATTAATCTTCAGCGCTGAAGAGACTAATGTAATGACTATGAAGATACCAATGTATTTGGACTTTGTAAACATATATTCAAGAATCTTTGGCCTATGTAAATGGTGTATTTAATCACGTGTATTTTTTTGGATTGTATGTGTACGTGTTTGAAAATTATTGGAAATTATTTTTGGACTGGCAGTCAGACCTCTTCGTGGACACTTCAAATTTTTTTTTTCAACCTATAACTATTGACATTGACTTTGTTTCTCACGAGGGCGGCGAGCACGGTGGTTCCAGGGCAGGGGAGGTAAAGCGTTAGGATCGCTGCTTCGTTCAAACACCGCGCGTCTGCGCGGGCAGCTGCACGTCGTCCCCTCCTTCCTTCCCCTCCTAGTGTATGCCTGCTTGCTTCTCGCCTCCCCTCCTCCGTTCGGCACATGCGCGCTGCGCGGCACATATGTTATAAAACCTGGAGATTTCGAATTATTCGGTCTTGTTCGTCTTATATCTACTACCTCGTCTGCTCTCGTTTTAGTCTCTTTTGAGAGCTCGAGTAGTTGTTAGCCAGCATGTAGTCAGTCAGTAGACTTTAACTTTGTACGACGTGCGCGACCTCGGGGGAAAGAAAATGTAAGTTGGAGTGAGGTGGTGGCCCTTGCCATAATGTAAACATTTGTTGAAATTTTGTGTGTCTTGTCTAAATGCCCTTTCGATCGCCACCTAGAAAATTACGTTTGGATTTCATGTAACTTGACTTAATTTAACTTCACTTTGTTGGTAACTGTTCTCCCCTGAGTCGTCGACGTACGTTGAGAAAATGTAACTTACTTTTGTTGTAACGCACGTAATGCGCATAAGGCAGTGGGTTTTCCCTGCATTTTGACAATCTTGTAATTTAGCAGTTTCAATGCATCTACCTTGTGACACCCCCTTTTGAGGCCCCTTTAATGGGACCGCGCATGTTTTGTACCACGTTGCGCCGGCGTAAATTCTCAACTTTTTTGTAGCCTTGATAATGGCTCATTCACTTTTGCTGTGTGTGTTAAGCACTTTAAAAATCCATATTGGTTTGTTTGTTACGTAAATGATCACCTCGTTATTTAATTTTTGTTTGGTTTTATTAAAACTTTATTATTGTTCAAAATTGTTGTTGTGTTACAAATACCAGTTCTCAATCCTTTCCATGCTATGGCATCCCACCCCGCCCTTATGCCTGTAGGCATTACACATGTTTAGTAAATCTTCCGTGGTGGCCGGATACTAATCCCATCCTAATACTCCTCTCATCCATGGCCTTCACTTCCTGTGGTAGATCGGCCTCTACCAAGAAGATTAGATATCCTTACCGTTATCATTCCAGTAGATACCTTGACGCCGACCGCCAATGTTCCTCTATGTCGCATAGACCGCTATGCCTCATCGTCTCGCAAAGGCGTGTGCACCGAACGCGTTCGTGCGCGCAGCAAAGTGTAGTTTGTGCGACGAGGGGAACGCCAGGCAACGAGTGCTACATCGGCGGAAGGATCCGGCCGGGTGTGGCATATCCCTCTGCCGCGCTACAACAAATGAATTTTGTATATTTTTCCACAGGTTTTTATTAGACATTATTTTCATCAATTAATATTTCAGTCCTTTCAAAATCATGTTTCACTGTGCGATTTGTCCCGAACCTGGCCGTTTCAGTTTCCCGCGAAATTCACACGTTTCCGAGGGAGGGCTGGCGTGGGGAAGGGGGGTCGCGCGCGGCGAGACACGCAGTGTCCTTCAGGAGCTCCGAGAGGCCGGTAGCCTTCGCGCAACGCGGAAACATCAACTCTTGTTTTCACCGACATGTAGTTTCAATAGTTTTAATCTTTCTTAATCGTTTACGTACAGTTCTGCGGTCGGCCTCAATTTACCATGAGGTATTTCACTTAATTAAATCAGTGCTCCAAGATGAGTGTTCAACGTATTATGTAAGTACTGTGGGGAGTCTATGAGACGTTACGTCGGCGCTTCACGCCCCAACTTAGCTTACCGGCTAATTAGTTTTGGCCCGCACGGGGCAGCCAGAAGGCGACACATGCCACCAAACGTATTAACGAATCAGTCTCTGGGACACATCTAGGAATCACGTAGAGTCGCCGGAGACACGGGCCTACGTGCCACTAGCCCAGTATAATAAGTGTTGTGTAATAGTGAAGTGTTTGTTCGTCAAAGTATAATTTGTCATGTTAGAGTTTAATTGTAACCACCGCACGGTATCGTGCCACCAAACGTACTAACGAATCAGTCTCTGGGACACATCTAGGAATCACGTAGAGTCGCCGGAGACACGGGCCTACGTGCAGATAGCCCAGTATAATAAGTATCGTGTAATAGTGAAGTGTTTTGTTCGTCAAGGTATAATTTGTCATGTTAGAGTTTATTTTGTAACCGCCGCATCGTGTGTAAAAGTACGTCCTTCACGCGCATTAAAATCGTGAGCCGCCACTGAGGAAGTGGGCTGCGCGTGTGACTAGTCGATTTGGGAAAACCGTTACGGCCAGAACGGACAGCACTATGTGCCGTGATAAATTCATCAATTATCCTCCAGAAACTTTGTGTTCTTCTTCAGGCGTCCCGAGTGGCCATAACAGCTCGTGGGGCCCTACTGCGTTAACCCCTACCTCTAGCCACAAGGTCGAACCCTCCCTGAGATCTCGAACCCAAACAAAAATCACGTAAAAATCATAGGAGGAAGCGGGGACGGCGTCAACCTTACTAATATAGTAGTACCGCTGCATTGAGCCATGGCTGCTGGCTCACGCTGTAGGCCACCACAATAAAAAAAACAATTCCCCGCCTTCTTACCAAAAACATTGTTATGGTGGACGGTGGAGTGTGTGTGTGTTTTAAAAAGGTAATATTTATCATAAAAGTAATGAGAATTAACATTATTGTTTTTAAACCAGGTTTCGGCAAGACAAATTATATCCAGATCAGTAGCGCTAAATTACTATAAAAAACTATTTATTTATTTCTCACATTTTGATAAAATATTCCCTCTTACGCCCTTGCAGCAGAGGCTATTAAGGTGATCCTCCAGACACCGGGTTGTTATGTAGGTCTTAGGGATTTTGAGCAATTTTAATGGTTATTTATTGGTTCTTAGTATTTGTATCCGTGGACTTGAATATTTGCTCTGGGTGCAGTTTCTATGAATGAACTCTGCCAGAAGAAACTGTTGTGGATCCTGTCAGTCTTATAACACCGAGACGTGAAGGACGATTATGTGTTATATTTCGACCGTAGTTTTACAACTTTAGTTGTGAAAGATTCATTAAGTTCACTGGTTATGTAATCGACTTCTTTTTCGTGTATTGTAAGATCAAACTCTGTTACAAAATTTTTTTTTTGTATGCTGTTTTTAGTGAGGAGGTATCCCTAATGCCAACTTGCATTTGTGTTTTCTTTTGGTGGTCGTTAATCCCAGGCTTGTTTTGCCATTGGATTTGTTCTTGTGTGAACTGTCAACTGTCAGCTTGTTTTGAGAAGTGTTCACGTAGTTTCTAATGTCACGATAAATGCGCTGAGTTGAAAGTAGGTCGGCCGCACGTTCAACAGGCGAGGTAACACATTCCTTTTCGTCTGCTAACCTTTCTTGTGTCCTGTAGATTTACTGGTAGCTTGAGTGTATGTTTTCTTTGGTACATTTTTTATTTTACCCCATTTTTTATTTGGCTCATTTTCACATTTAAGTTAGAAATTTTTTCTCTGGAATATTCTCAGAGTCTTCGATACTTGGTTTTCATTTTTAAGATCAACAATTTTGGTATCCAGTATTTTTTACAAGATAAATTATTCTATAAGCTTGCTCAATTCCATAGACACTGAGAAAGGTTCTTGTTTGTAATCATGTCTGCATCAGACACAAGTTTAAATGTTAGTAGATCATGATTTGATGCTTCCACTCTGATGTTTCAATATTAGGCACTTTACACAATGAGATTGATGGTTGATTCTGGGTTACCGTAGTTTTTGAGGCAGTTTTTTTTTTCATTGACAACCTGAACATGTACCAGTGTATGTCGTAGTCTAATTCAGAGATAGTTACATCACTACGTTGTAAGATAAACCTCAAAAAGTTGGATTTTTCGAGCAGTGAGAAATTAATTATGATTAATTCACTGATCTAACGAAGATAACTATGTAAACATGGAGACCATGAGGCACCGCCATAACACATTGGTCCACTTTGAACACACAGCCGCGAGTGTTGAAAAGCTACGAACTGGTGAGTTTTGGACGGAGGCGACAAGTTATTGTAATTCCAACTTAATGCTGTACTTAAATGATCCTTCGAATAAGTCCATATCCCGCCCGTCAATCACGTGACCTGAAGTAAACTAGAAGGCCCGAAGAATTATGTCTAGCCATCAAAAACTTCCCAAGCTTTGTAACTCTCAATGATGAAAGTATAACCTCCAAAATGTTAGCAAATTAATATTAAAACTCAGATCAACCTGGCTAAAAAAAGACCTGACTTGCAACGTTTAAAAAACACTTCAATAATAATAAATTTGGATTATGTTCTCCAATATGTTTGTATATGTTTTTAATTTTATGTTTAGTACAAAATTGTTTAGGCAGTTTTTACTGAAGAAAATTATTTATTAGAACTTTTACACAGATTTATTTTTTAGACCTTGCACAAAAACAAAATTCAGTCCGCCATTAGGTTCATGATTTCCACAAGCAGTACACACGGATTCCGCAGTAACACACACAAAATTTCCCTGCTCGAAAACGTGAATGTTTATTCATTTTGATGATGTACAAAACATTCTGAATACTCGCGCACACATTCCGTTTCGTAAATAAGTCCCGAAGTGAAAGCCAAGAACAAAGAACAAAGTTGTCCTTGGGAGAATTGGTATAAAAATATGTAATTTTCAGGATTTATTTTTTATAGGCAGTTTTTTTTAAACTAACCTTAACTACTTATTTAAAACAAATTGGTTGTCTGTAAAGTCGGTTTACGGACGATAGTTTAACGTGACAACGTCATAACAAAACATTGATGAAATGATTGCATACTTTTATGAATAAAATTGAATCATTTTTATTGAATTATCACTATTTTGTATGGATACAAAGAAGGAGTGAAATTAAATCTACAATTTAATAAATTGATAAATTTACTTTTATTTGCACTCATTAATTCAAATATGTTTATTACTTTAACGAAGATATTATTTTAACTATAACTTTTATACATGTTTGCTATTTAACTTCTTTCAATCTGTGTTATTCTGTTAAGGATAGGACGATGATAGGAAAAGTAGGAAACGAATGGGAGTGTTTCAAGTTTAATGTGCCTCGAAAAAGTAAAATCGATGGTTGTTCCAATCGAGTGGAAGAGAGATAGATGCGGCGCAAGCGTACAATGAGCCAAACGGGACACAGCGTAATGGGACAATGTGCGTAACGGGACACTTTCATACGTGCAGCCCGCATTCATTGATTTATTAGACGTCATTTAAAAAAGGGATATAAAACTGCAGGTAGGTAGGTGTCTTTCACATACTCAGCCGTTCTTCGAGAAGCAGAACCTTGTAAGTTTTGCATTAATTAATACTGAAAATAGTATCGTTCTTAATTTTCCACATTAATTTTTTTTGCCCCTTAAAATTCTCTTCAGTTCTTAACTTGTATGTGTTCAGGTTTTGAGATTATATAAATTTTAATTACTTTTATAATTGTATAGGTTTTCTTTTTTCATTTTTAGTTATTTTTACTTCAAAACTTTCCCATTTTTAGAGCCTCAAAGGAATTTAAAAAATTTTTAGTTGATCTCATTAATATTATTAGTAAAAGGAAAAAAAATTGGTGGTATCATTGACCTCATTTACAAGTGTATAAGGGTGAATATATCCTTACATTTAGCCTGACTTGGAGACCTGCTATTGCCTATGCCTATAGTGTGTGTCCTGATCACAAAGTAGCACTAAGATGAAATAGGTATTTATAGTTGTTGCCGCACACATGATGAATCCACATGTTTTTCCTAGTCCTTAATTACTAGTAATCAAAAATATTTTTTTTTATTTTCCTAATACCTTGCTAAAATACACACTAGCAGAAGCTATTTTCACAACCTTAATATTATATATTTATGTGCGTATTGAAATTAAAAAAATTTCAACGTGCACATGAAAATAGAATATTAATTCAGTATTAAATAAGAATCATTGCTAGTTGAGTAGTTTAATCTGTGCAGTTCTTGGCAGAAAACTGTATGCTTTGTTTAAAAATGGAAAGGAAGGCTCTACTAGGGATTGCGATGCACAGAGGCTGAAGGTTACTCAAACCACGGAGCCATGTCTACTGACTTGGTGCTTGTCAGTTTGCGTCATGCCAGTCGGGATCACAGTGCGGACTCTTGGCAGATAACAGTCGCAACCACCGAGGACTGCAGTAACCAAGCTACTGGCCGTACATACACAAGTACCTTTCCTGCACCGCACCATGTGTGTATAAGTTTGAATCTACTTATGAACTGCATGAAGAACTGTAATAGTTAATAAAAAAAAATTTACAAAAACATTTTCGTGCAATAGGCTTACATTATAATTGTTGTTTTGCTTCTTTTTGTAAAGCAATTATGTTACTGAACTATTGAAATAAAATGGATACTATCAGGATGAACATAAAATCTTACTTCTTGTGTTATTTAATGTTCTTGGTAAGTGATACAACATTTTATTGAATTACATTTAAGTGCCAAACTGAGAATATTAAATATTTGGTACATGTAAGGCAGTTATGAAGTTATATGACTGTTTTCTTCAAAATTCATACACACATGGGTTGATAGCAAGGGCGTATATAAGGGGGGGGGGGGCCAGGGGGCCTTGCATGTAAGGCTGATAACTAAAGATTATAGTGCAGGATAACATTAATTAAGCACTACACAGATATTTTTTAAGAAAATGAAACTATTAGAATTACATATTTTTTTAGACCCTTATAATGTTTCGTGGTTTCGTGGTTGTGCATAAGTTTTTTCAGGCAAAGTGGAACTTTGTTAGACAGGTGATACTCTTACCATTTAGGATTCCAAATCCAATAATTAAAGTTACATTGAACCCCGAATTTACGTATGCTTAGGCTTTACGAGGGGTGGCAAGGGGAGAATATTATCCAGGGGATGGAGAGGAGGTAAGCCATGTCATGATGCCGCCTGCCGCCGTCGCGCCAGCCAGCCGGACTAGTGTCGCGCGCTCACTTACTTTGTAGAAGCTATGTACCGTCGCCACATATCTAAACGCAATGTCAGATTTATTTTACTCCTCTTATAGGAACATAATTTAGAGTATTAAAGACCATACAAAATAAATGTTGTGCGTTAACGAATGTTTGTGAGTAGGTGCAGCAAAAATAAACCAATGAAAACATTAGCATTCACTTGTGCCTTTCTTGCGCGGGCTGTCTAAGCGTTACTTCACTGCGCTTCCGCTTGGAGCGCTGAAACTTGTCTTAAATTGTTTACATTGGACTCTCCGTTCTGTGCCCTCCCTTTTCCATAGTTCATTCTTATGTTGTTGGCACGTGTGTAATAATGCTTTATCTGCTTGTCTGTCAAGTTTGTTTATCTGTATCTGTAGCTGTGTTTATTTTTATTGAGTTGGTGAATGTATCTGCGATCATTTGAATGTTCCTGTTCTGGAATCTTTAATTTTTATTTAAGTAAACTGCATTAATAATGAAGAGACAAGCTTCTATTCAAAACTTTTTTACGAAAAAACAGAGTGTAAATAGACCTGTTAGTGACAGTGCTGACGTTGACTGTGCCAGTAACAATGTTTCTTCTGGTGTCGCAAGTACTAGTGCCGTTGATCCAGCACCAGCTGCGGAAGACTTCAAGCAAGTAAGAAAAAATATATATGATATTGGAAACTATTGTCAAAGCAATTCCGTTCGTTCGTTAACGAATGAAGAAAAAATTACGCTTGTAGAAAATATTTGGAAACCTCATCCTGTATACAAATTTCCTTCTACTTCTAGTAGTTCTTCTAGTTCAAATCATACTAGATCTTTTCAAATGAAATGGCTAGAAGAATTTGAGTGGTTAGCTTTCTCTGAAGAAAAATCAGGGTCTTTTTGTAAATATTGCGTAATATTTTCACACTCCAAAAGTGTAGGAAAAGGAGATCACCAAGAAACAGGAGCATTAATAACAAGGGCTTTTAGTAATTTGAAAAAAGCCAAGGAAATTTTTCGTAAACATGAAAATTGCACGTACCATAAAACATCAGTTTCGATTGCTGAAAACACAAAATCAATTGTTACAAAAAAACTGAGTGTGTTATAAATCAAGTCAATGCTCAAAGGAGATTGAATATTGAAAAAAACAGGGGAATACTGATCCCTATCATACAAACAATAAGATTTTGTGGAAGACAGCAAATCGCACTAAGAGGTCATCGTGACAGTGGACGTATAAGCCTAGAAGAGCCAGAAAATAATGACGGAAATTTTCGATCACTGCTGAGATACAGAGCAAACAGTGGTGATAATGACCTAAAAGACCAGTTAATGAACAGTGGAGGGAGGAGCATGTACACTAGTTCTTTTATTCAAAACGAGCTCATTAACACGTTTGGTCATTTAATCCAATCCCAAATTGTGAAAAATGTCAGGAATTCTATTTTTTATTCCGTTTTAGCAGATGAAACAACTGACATTGGCCAAATAGAACAGTTTTCTCTTTGTGTACGGTATGTTGAAGACCAGTCATACAATATTAGAGAAGATTTCCTAACTTTTGTCCCCGTTTATGATGTTACTGGGGCAGGCTTAGCTAACACAGTGTTAGAGACCTTGTCAAATTTAGGGCTTGACTTAACGAAAATGAAAAGTCAAGGATACGATGGCGCTGCCACGATGAGAGGGCAATTCAGAGGGGTACAAGCTGCTATCAAAGGAAAACTACCACTAGCTTTGTACACACATTGTTCTTCACATAGTCTAAATTTGTGTTTGTCAGATGCAAGTAAAATTCCTTCTATAAGAAATTGTATGGGCGTTATCAAAGAAGTCTGCGGATTCTTCCATATGTCAGCCAAAAGAACTGAAATATTGAAATCAACGATATCTGACTGTTGTCCTGAACAGAAAAAAAAGAAACTTATCTCAATATGTGAAACACGATGGGTGGAAAGGCACGACTCAGTGATTTTATTTAAAGAGATTTTAGAACCAATTCTCCTCTCTCTTTTGAAAATAGAAGAAGAATCAAGTGACTCAGCACCTAAGGCACATGCTCTTAGTAGTTCTATCAGTCAATTTCAATTTCTTGTTAATATTTTTTTTTTGAGCCAGATGCTGTCAACTACACATAACTTATCTGTGAACCTTCAAAGAAAAAACATAGATCTTTCTCAAGCCATTGCAAATGTTACAAGTGTCTTAGATCTGCTATCTAAACAAAGGGAAAATGCCAATGACAACTTCAAATCCCTGTATGCTCAAGTAAAGGAATTTGCTACAAAACTCGACATTAAAGAAGAGATTCCTAGAGTTTGTCGCCTTCAAACAGCCCGCAACAACGTCCCTTACAGCACAGAAGAAGAATACTACCGACGAGCTGTTTATGTACCTTACCTTGATGATTTTTGTAATTCACTGAAAGAACGCTTTGAATCTCACAAGGATACAGTTGCATCCTTACAACAAATCCTTCCAGAATTTTGTATCAAAACAGATTTATGTTCATTGGAAGCTGCTTTCAATTTCTACGAAGATGATTTGTCACATAGAGAGGTCGTGCAAAGTGAGTTTATGTTGTGGAAAGAAAAGTGGAGTCAGGAAATATCAGAAAATCTTCCTAAAACAGCCATTAGTTCTCTAGAAAAGTGTGACAAGACTTTCTTCCCTAACATTTATAATCTCTTGAAACTGCTAGCAGTTCTGCCTGTTTCTGTCGCAACCGTAGAAAGAAGCTTCTCAAGCTTAAGAAGATTGAAAACTTACATAAGAAATACCACATCAGAAACTAGGCTTAATGGATTAGCATTACTTTCGATCCATAGAGACATTAAAATAAGCGATGAAGAAGTACTTGATAAATTTGCTAGTAATTCAAGAAATCTGGACTTCGTTTTGTAAACGTTACATAAAAAGTGAATTTTTAAAATGTATTTACATAATTACACCCTTTTTATAGCTCAAAAATAATAAACCAACATTCTTTTCCATTGTACAAAATTTACTTTTGTTGGGTTGTTGGGACAAGAGGGAAAAAAATCTTTACTAAAAAAAGGTAACACATTAAGTAAAAAAGAAAAAAGTAAAGGGAAAATGGAAATTAATATAAACGTGAATACAATTAAATGTTAATTACGCACGTTTTTCAAAACAATGTGTTATTATATAATAAAAAATCAATGCAGTTCTGTTATAAAAATAACCGGAAACCAAAACATAAATAAATATAAATAATACATATATTGTTTAGTCCTAAAACTTTCCTCAAAACCCTTTGTAAACTTACATAATCATTAAATGATGTTGATTAAAAAAAAGCAAGCATAAATGATGGTAAGCTCGGTCATATTGGCCCCCCCCCCCCCCCCCCCCCCCAAAATTATAACCTATATTCGCCACTGGTTGATAGTTCAACATAATGAACTGTGCAATTCATTTCTTCCTGAAAATGATATACCTATACAAATAATATTGAGCTCAAAGAATTAATGCTAATGCTGTGCTATGGTTCCACTCTACTTGCCAAGTGACTTGTGGTTATTGTTTCAGGAAACACGTGAATTTTTTATTTTGAGCAAAAGCCTTGTAAGTAAAAAGTTCTGCACTAATCGTAAAGGCAATGAAGAAACAGGTGAGTACAGATTAAGACAGCTTTATGTAAACATGTAGTGGAACTATGCTTTGTTTTAAACATAACAGGTTCTCAATAATAGTCCCCTGAAGCACCTAAGCTAAAAGAACTATATATTAAAAACATAATTTTTGCATCAAAGGACAGTATGCAGTGATAACACGTTGTACTTGCATTCAGAAGGACTTTAATCCTGCCATCCTCATTCTTGAAATCACCCGTGCAAAAACTGTATTAGTTCCTTGCCTTTGGGCCTGATCTGCGCGGTCGTCCTAGTGACGTCACCATCTGCGAGACTGTCAGCCGAACTTACAGCAAAGTGCATGACAGACTACTGTACATCTGGTCCAGTGGCTCCCACCAAGGTGATCCGGGTTCGATTCCCGGCTGTGAGCTCAAACCTGGGTTTTACACAATCTGGCAACGTGGTAGACGTTGCCGTGGCTTGTTGGTTTCCTTGGGGTACTCTCATTTCCCCCACCATTTCATTCCATTGATGCTCCAAATTGGCTTAAGTAAGAGTGAACTATCATTTGTAAAATCAGTGAACTAAGATTTGTAATATCGGTGAACTATGATTTGTAATATCAGTGAACTATCAGTTGTAATATCACTGAACTATCTTTTGTAATATCAGTGAACTATCCGTTGTAATATCAGTGAACTATCAGTTGTAATATCAGTGAACTATCGGTTGTAATATCAGTGAACTATCCGTTGTAATATCAGTGAACTATCAGTTATAATATCTGTGAACTATCAGTTGTAATATCAGTTGTAATAATAGTGAAGTAAGGATTAAATATTAAAATAGAATTACCTTGAGTGGAAAATATATTTTTATTGTTATATTGGTATATAAATTATATTAGTTTTATTTATATTTCAAAAAGTAAATTCTGGTGTACGCAATATTTGCAGAAATAAATAGGCACTAGAGTGACATCTTCAAACTAAAGGTAACCAACTAATGGTATAAGCAAATGTCTGTGGTTAATTAAGAACATGAATTGGGTACTGATTTAGTGTTTGCTCTTGAGTTAGATGGTTAGTGTACTTACTTGTAGTGAAAGCTGTAAGTTCCTGGCAGTCGCAGACTATTACTCTTAAACCAGAAAGAAGTTTACCATTCAAAATGTATATGCTTAGATATAACCTTAAATATAGTAGAAAAATGTCTCCCTGGCTAAATGTACATCAGAAAGTAAAGCCCTCTTTTCCTGACCTTGTAACTTGCAGGTGTCTTCAAAAGGGGCATAATGTATATTGTGTGTGTGTTTTTTTCAGGTAGCAGATAATGACTGCATTGTGAAGCAGGAGACAAGTGAGCTAGTAGTCCTTCCAGTCAAGGAAGAGTCGGTGAATGAACTAGTAAGTAGACTTGTCAAAACTGTGAACTACAGATGGTTTCATACGTGCCCATTCTCTTCAAGTGTTGGAGTATCATTGCCAAATACCTAGTAATGTGTCAGTCCTAATTCTCTGTACTGGGTTCTGCCAGTTCTACAAATTAACAGGCACGTACAACTGGCAATATAATCCCAGAACCATAGAAAATATCACACCTAAATCTTTCCAGTGATATTACACTAACTTCTGGTAAAAGATTGCGAGGGACATAACTTCCATCCAAATTGCAACTTTTCCCACTTTTAATCGAGAAGTGATACTTCCAGTCACGAAAGAATACTTCAGCTTTAATAGATGTGGTTGACTGAGATATGTATCTGGCCGAAGCAAGTTCAGCACATGCACTCATATTACTAGCTTCTCGAGCCACTAGCTAAACATACTGGAGTTTCTTGTACGCTTATTTGTTCTATATTCTTCAATTAAAAAATCATGAAATTTAAATACATTCATTCTGAGATGTTTCCTGATGAACCAATCTTTGTGCTCGTGTGTAGGCCAGCGTGGATCTGCCTACCTGCTGTGGTTTCCCCTCAGGTAGTGCCCAACTACTACTGGGTCCGACGGTTGTGGAGTGTCCACGTAGCACACGGATCACTACTGTCCTTGTCGTATATTTGTCGTGCCCATCTCCCATACCCTCAGCTGTCGGTGGGCATGTAAACAATTTAAAATTAAAATAAATAACCTGCAACATGCAGGGTGTCTACTGACCCTGGAAAACCTGGAAAAATCAGGGAATATTGTAATCAGGGAAAAATCAGGGAATTTTTGTTTGGTAGGTTGTAGTTGGCAATACGTTTTTTGTTTATTGATCTGCTTGTATTGACGTAGCATCAAGTGAATCGCGCCCCATTTTTTTTATTTTTGAATGGAAAATAACGAGCAGTTCCCACGTCCATTTTCTTTTATTTACCATCGGATTGGGAAGTGGCGTTAAATCATGTGATACAAACTGGTTCAAGCTAGTCTGTTATCCTGCTGACGTGACGTGCTGCAGTATGTGCTTCCCACATTTGGATTATACCGACAGGTGCATCAATGGATGCCCTCAAAGTAAACTGGGCATTTTTGTTAGCTTTGAAAATACATATCACAGACACTTTTGGTGAAGATTCGCCATCGTTGCTACAAAATTGGTAGCTGTGGGCTTCATACGGTCCATAGTGCTTTCAAAACTGGAATTTCTGCTATACAATTGGACGTCGTTAGTTTTTTGAGGCACAGTTACTATTTGTTTATGCATGTACCTACCTGCAAGGAGGGCAGATTACATTGGAATAACTGGATCAGAGCTTTTTTCCAAGAAATTTTGTGCAATCAGATGGAATACTGCAGTTGCTGAGCGTGCCATGAAAATGTTACCCCACCTAAAGAAATTGAAGTTTCTATTTCATCTGTGTCTTTCAGTGTAGTAAAGTGCTCTTGAAGAAAGTAAAATTGACATTCTTCTACTCTTTGGCATCAGAGCTGGAATTGTTTCTCACAATTTTCCAAAGTGAAGCACCCATGGCACCTTTTCTCTATGATTCACTGGTAGACATTTTATTAGCTTTGGCAGGAAAGTTTTTGAAACCAGAGGTACTGAAGAGCTTTAGGGAGAAACACAATGTATCTCGATTGGATGTAGATAACCAGGAAAATCTATTGACTGCTAACAATATCAAGTTTGGTTATGCAGTACACCATGCCATCAAGAAAGAAAAATTACCAGTAAAGTCTGTCCTATTACTGAAAAATGATGTTAGGACTTGTCTAAAGGTTATGGTAAAAAAACTTCAAGACAAAAGTCCCCTGAAGTACAAACTTACCAAGGGAATTTCCTGCTTATGTCCATCTGTGGCTTTAAATTCGGGTGTGAGGAAACAGCGTGTGAAGTACAGTTTAGAATGCTGTCTTCAAAACAGGTGGCTATAAGGACAAGAAGCTGATAACATTGAGTGATCATATCAGTTGGTATGTTCCTCTCAAGATTCTGAAGCACTGTTCTCGTCTTTTTCTCGAGAAGACTGGCGCCTTGATCACTTGTGGATAATCATTCTTAAGGCACATCAGTAGCTGCCAAAACAGGCCTTCTAAAGTTTGTGAGGATGATGTTGGTACTTTCCTATGGAAATGCATCATTGGAAAGATGATTTTCAGTAAATTCTAATTTGCTGAATGAAAACTTGCAGGAAGAAATACTGATCGCACAAAGACAGATGTACGAATTTGTTCAACGTTCTGGAGGTGTAGAGCATGTTGATATCACCAAGTCAATGTTACAGTATGTAAGAAATGCTAGTTGTAGGCGTAAGCAAGCCCTGCAAACAAAACAAAAAGAAAAGGAAGCTACAGACAAGAAGAAGGCAGAAAAAGAAGAGTTGAAGAGGAGATCAAGGCATTGCAGTTGAAGAAGGCTCGAGTGTTGGATTTGACTCGTTCTGAAGCAAGTGCAATAGACGCAAAAGTTGAGTCACTGCGAAATTGATGGGAGCTGCCTTTTACTTATGTTTTTGCAAAAGTAAGTGTGTGAAATATTTGTAGCAGCATGTTTTATTTGCCATCAATTGAGTCACTTTGGCCTCGTCTGGAAGAAGGTATTTTTTTTACTAATTTAAGTGAGTTGAAATACTTGAAACCCGTCAATGTACTGTTATGCAGTTTTTTCAGTTTCGTGGAATGTCGTAATTGTGTTACAGAAAACCTGGAAAGTTCGGTTTTAGACCTGGAAAATCTGGAAAAATCAGGGAATTTCATTTACTAGATCTGGTAGACACCCTGAACATGTCTAAAAATCAGAATTGCATCAAAAATGTTAAAACAAAAATTGATAATTCAATTCCTTATTAAAAAATTACATGAAACATGTTTTAAGGATCAAATAATTTATCCTTTTTGTATAAATAATTTTGTTGTTGTTTTTAATCTTTTTGAGCATCTTAGTTTGGTTTTGTACTTAGTAAATGTTTGATAATGTATTACATAGTTTCATTGAGCATTTTACTGGATCAATGTTATCCCAAAACAGGATGCATTGTAAAAAAAATCAACCTAAAAGATTTATTAATAATTTTAATCTTGTTACACTGTAGAGGTTTGGATCAAATGTGTACCGTTGGTAGAATCTCTTCATCGTTAGTATATATGGATGAGTCTGCAAATATTTAGAGTTGAGTCCAACGGAGCTCAGTACATAATTATATCTTCAAGTCAAGTCCAAACTTTATTTCTTTTTTTTAGTAGGGTCCTATAAAATGTAGTTGAACTTGAATAGTAGCAGAATTTTTTTTCTTGATGTGTATTAAAATGAACACTAGTGTTAGAATGGATTGCTCCCATGGGCGTCTCTGGTTTGGGGGGGGGGGGGGGGAGGAATTCATGCCCTCCCCCCCCCCCCCCCCAATATTTTCAAATACATCCAGTAGGTTTATTTGTAATATTTTAATGTTTATTAAGTACTTGTATTTACAGTGATGACAAATAGTAGTAGATAAGGTGTCAAATAAAATTTACATACAATGCGTAATTTGAAGATACACATACATTTTATACTTAACTCGACAGAGGTACTAGCATATTCTCGCATATATGTATTGATTCATGGAATAGCTCATTATTTTAATATCTAAAAGAGGAATTACTAATATTAATGTGCTGAGGTTGAACCCAAGCTAAATGATTGATTTCTTATTCACTTCAGACACACACAGTACGTGCGCGTAGACCCCCTGAACGTTAAGTAATGATATGAACCCTAAAATAAGTGATGATAGACTGCGATGCTAGCACGCAAGAGAATATTGCAAGAAAACCCACGTTTGCATAATGAAGAAAATACGGCGACAACCTCATTCCGATTCCGGCCTGGATTGTATTGACGGGGTGCTTTTGTGCTAGCCATGCTGAATATTGTTTACGAGGTGTACAACATTTTTGTTGGTACATTGAACATTATATGATAAACACGCCAATATTTCAGTAATTACTTCAAATTGTGTATCGACATTTTACGAATATTTCATGTTCAAGACAAACAAAGTGGGCATATTTTCTTTTAACTACATGGTGCGTGCAATAAGCAATATGTATCTCGTAAGACGTATTTTCAAAGTGCAATTGTCGTTACTTACTCTAATGGTTTCTTCTCGGATACTGTTGCTGTAGAACAACTAGGGTCAGTGTTACATTCTATATCAGTATAAAGAATGTGCGAAAGATTTATCCTCGGATCATCTTCCTTCAGATACACATTCCTAAAAATTAATTCATTACTAGTGATACATTTTAATTACACGTTTCCTTTAAATAAGCACAGCAAGTTTAAAAAGGAATATTACCTCAAATTTGCAAGAATTTAACGAACAATTTTTTCGTCAATAGGCCCTAACGTGTTATTATTACATTAAAGAATAGTTTCACAAAAAATGCTGATAATCCTTTGATTATTTAATGTTAGTAATATAGTATTTGTTATACATAAAACATGTAAAAAGACATTGTTCATGAATATCGTAAATAGAATAAACGTGGTGTATGACAACTGGCCGATTTTTATCAAAGCTTTAAAACTGTTATTATTATGAATATCGATGTTAAAGAAGGTAACATAAAAAAATGTTTTAAAATTTGAGACATTTGCTAAATATTTTCGTTACAGTGTTTTAGGTGGAAAAATTGTTTTGTACATTTCACAAGTAAAAATTAACAAGCAAAATTTAGGATTGCAGCTAGCGTAGCATCGGTAGGCAATACATAGTTGACGGTCAGCAGTCCGGAGTCACCAGTCAAAATTACATAACATGACCAAGGGAGTATTTTATTAAACATCATCGTGAAAGATTTTCGGATTGGTGAGAATATTTTGGCAGCTGCTGTTCGGGCAGTCCTAAATAAAGTTCGATGACTTCCCACTGCTCGACTGTCGACTGCTGGACTGCTGACTGTGGAACAGTTTATCTCCGACTGCCGCCTGCCGGGTGCCGGTTGTCAAACTGCGGACTGCGCATTGTGAATAAGATCCTAGACGCCGAAACGCCCGCCGTCGCCTCTTCACAAGCAAAATAAACTAAAATGTGAACATTTTATTTCCAAATGGTTTTATTCTGCGGGCTATGACAAAAATCTACTCAGGCATGCAGTCCGACTGCCAGGCTTTAGTGCTTGGTGAGAATGTAACTTGAGACGAGTATGCACAGACGATAACTTTTTTCCTCTATGCGTAACACGCTGCGCAGAGAGGTTTTGGTGACACGACTTCCAGAACCTTGTGTTACCCTTGCACGTACGTTGCTAGACTCTGACGTTTCTAGCTTGAATCACTGGAAAAACAGATGTGTGTACTAATCATACGGCCAATAATAACATGCAACAAATGCTTTATATGACTCTTATTATTCTTGTTAGTGGTATAAAAGTTTTCAAATGTGTAGAGGTGTTCCCACTACAAACTATCACGGTAAGCCACAGCTGGCAAAAACTATTGTGACTGTAGTCAGTAGTGACAAGCTTCTATGTCTAAATAAAACTTACACTGTCTCAAATACTGCAATGCTTAAACACGTTTGCAAACACCGAACAGTTTAAAGACTAGCTAATTGCTTTGGGCTCCAAATTCTGCTTACCAAACACCCCCCTCCCCCTTCCCCTCGGTATAAACACAAAGGCTCTTCTTATTCTTAAGTTCATTCGCCATTGCACTTTTTTAAAAATACTTTTTTCCATTTTACGTCAAATTCTTTATTTCAATTTGACGTTTTTAAAATGGTGAAATGCATCTTTTGGTTAAAAGTATTAGTTGCAAATAAATTTATACCATTAAAATATTAATATGTAACTAACAATGCCATATATTATTTTATTTGAATATAACACTTTTATAATTAAAATATTACTTACTTATTCCCCACGATTTGGCGTTTCCTTCCTTTAATGGTTTTGTTCTTCTTACGAGGTGCATTCAGTCGTAACCTTGTTGTATGTCCCCGCCTGTAGTCACGCTGAGTTTCCATGCCGTTCAGCCGCTACACAACTGTGGAATACGCGTGTACTCAGCCCGGTGTGGTGTCCACAGGCCCGGCCTAGCCGGGGTGGGTATTCAGTCCTGGCGAGCGAAGCACAACTGAAAGAGGACGGGAAGAAAGACCCCCCTTCCTCCCGCCCTGTCAACCAAGGTCAAGCGGCTGTGGCGGCGCCACATACCAGGAAGAACATTCGCGCAGCACACGTCGTAGAAATCACGGGTTTTCTCAAAATTTTCCGTTGTGACCTAGTGCAAATTATATACGCAGCGAAAGAGAAAGGATTGGTGCACTACCCAAAACTGGTTTTACGCAACAGTAATGAAAACTGTGAGCTTGGCGTGCCTCTGAAAATACGCTAATTAGGCTTATTCAGCATGCATTTACTAATCGACTATATGTCTGAGACATCTTAAACAACTTTAGGATCATGCCCGGTACATTAATCTCTTTTATATCCGAAATCGGTAATCGCATGTCAAATAGTTTTGATAAAAATAATTAATTGTTAAACCTCTGCAGCTCACTTTGCACTGCATGTAGGCGGGCCCCTTAATAACTGTAATTCTTAACTGACCAGAGCTAGCACAGGCGGATCTAGAAGGATTGTCAGGGGAGGGCCAAATTAAATATTCTAATACAATTTTAGTGCTTTTAGGATTGAAATTTGTTTTTCAAAAACGTCCTGTTATCCATAGCAGTGCAGTAAAATAATACTTTAGTAAGTTTGGTAAATTAGGAGAAAATTTTAAAATTACCAGGCTTATGGGGTGGGGGGGGATGCTGTTATGCACCCCCTCCCCCTCCCTCCACGATAACCGCCAGTGAGAGCTAGTTGGGCGTACCTCAAGTTGGTACCCTTTCACCCTTACTTTGTAATGTATTTATTGATGAACATTTCATTCACAGAATTAACTTTTTGGAGATTATCTCAAAATTTTTAGAAGAGCAAAATATTCCAATAATTGTATATTATTTCAGAATGACATTAAATTAATTATTAATAATTTGTGCAAACGTAATCAAGTAGTTCTGAGCAAAGATAAAACAAAATTTATTTCTTTCACTAAAAAATATCTTCCAATAAAATTTGATTATAAACTGGACAATACTCTAATTCCCAAAACCCTTCCTTTCAAATATCGTGGGATTATTCTTGACTCCAAATTATATGTTCATTTGCATGTAAACTACTTAACCACCTATTCTAAACTAGATTCAGTCAAATTTATCACTTATATTTATTTATCATTAATCAGGTCCAAATTAAAGTATTGTTTAGTTATGTGGAATACCATTAGCTCCTCCGACATTTTAAAAATAGAATATACAGAAAATAAATTAATCAAAATCATTAAATGAAAAAATCTTCCCCTTCCTGATCTACCCAATCTTTCTGATCACAGAATGCATCTTAATACTATTTTCGTTAAAAATTGATATAGCTCAGAAATTAACTGTAACTATATATTGGAATACAGGACTAGAGTCCCACAATTTAATAGTTGATTAACACCTACTTTGTGCACATCATACATGAGTATTGATTTAATTTTTTAGATAATTTATAACTAACATTGATGTACTGATTAAAAAATATAATAATATAAGAGATAAATTAATTATTTAGATTAATTAACTTAGTTTAATCTATTAAATACCATACTTCTACACTTCTGCTTCTTAAGGATTGTGGTGTTAGTTCTGGTGACTTTTGTTGTTTTGTGTTCAGTCATGTCTTATCTTTCGTGTTATGTGTTTTATTTTAAACATCATAATTTGCTGTCTGTCTGTACCATATTTACCCACAGAAGAGTCACCCTTTCATATGGATTGCTCCCTTAATTTTGAACGAAAAAATATAATGTTTTCTCCATAAAAGTGTCTCCCTGAATATGGATCGCACCATATATCTGTCTCCAGTAGAATAAAAGTGAAGTCTTAATGGTCCGTATCACAGCTTATTGCTGTGTAAGAAATGGCATTGATGTCCTTCGTCTTTCCCTTAGCTTCATTCTTAAGGCCCTTCCTCCCTCTCCCCCTTCACCCTAGCATTATCTAACAAAAAATACAAAGGAAAAGAATGCTGATTTTTATATAAATATTTTCCTTTCCGTCTTCCCCGAGAGAGAAAAGACCGCAGGCTGTTTCCTTGTCAATTTTTTTTGTCAGTTTCTTCAATAAAAACAAGCACGCTCTCTATAGCAGTTTTGTCAAAGAAATGTGGGGGAAATAAAGCGTAGGAAATCTCACACAAAAACAATGTTTGGACACAGTTGTGGAGATAGACGTGATAATTGTGTGGTGCCAGTTGGCAGTAACGAGTCAGGGAGGGAGAACCATGAACACTGCTCCGAGGCCGCATGCACGCATGCACTTCCTCCCACTCTCGCTCTGAGATCCCCCCTCTCGCCGAGTGCCACGGCACTTGTCGGCGCCGGCCGGGCCACACGACAGACGTACTCCCACTGCTCAGATGTTATAACTAAACATTTCGTGTTTACTCATGACATATTGATTAAAAACCAACACACCTATTGGTATTTAAGTACATAGACAACCTCAACAGTGTAGTGTTAATTTTATTTTTACCCAAAATGGAATTTTGCATATGGATTGCAGTACATTTTACTAAACAAAAAAATCAGCAGAAAATCGGCAACCCATATGGAGGTTAATACAGTATGTCTTATCCTTTGATTTTTGTTATTTTGTGTTAATTTTTTTTTGTGTGTGTGTTCTATTTCTATTTCTACCAGTCAGTGTACTGACATGCCAGGTGGTGTGTGGTGGTGTTACAGGCAGCACGTGAAGTTGACTGTTCAGAGCAGAAGCCTTTCGAAGTGGTTTTTCTCCCAATCAAAGAGGAGTTGACATATGAACTGGTGAGCTCAGTGCTTTGTGTGGATATGTTTGAAAACTAATATTTTTATAACTAAAAAATGTACATTTAATAGTTTTCTCAATGCCTTTGCAAGAAATATTACAAATCTAAAGTTTGAAGTTTTGTACATCTGTTGTAATAAACAGTACTTATATCGTAAATTTTTTATTTTTTTCCTAATCATCATAAAGTAAAAAAAATAAGGAAATTTGAGTACTATTTTACTATAATCTATATTGAACAGAAAATTGTGTAATGTAAACTGTACTTAAGTTAGTGGATTTTGTTGCTTTTGTCTCATTACTATATTTTTTCAAATAAATAAACTAACATGTATTAAAAATTATCTCAGTACATTTTATAAATAATAAGAATATAAAAATTTTATGCTATGTTCAAGTATGGTTATTAACACAGCTAAACTTGCAGAACATGGCATTTAATCTTAATTTTTTTTTTATTAACTACTGATAGAGAGTGACTTTATTCATATTAAACAACTTATAATTTCTACCAATATGAGTTGTAATTAATTATGAATCTACTGTGGTGGGTGAGGAATCAACTACTCAAAAACATCTCTTCCGGAGGCGTGATGCATCCCCCACTCAGCTATATGCTGGTGGCTGAAACAGTTCATTGCTGTCTGTTGTTCAGGACGAGTGAGACAGCATCTTGTCTTGTGGATGGCATCCATGTTATAACAATCCCGAACTATGGCTAGCTCTACTTGGTCCGACTGTTACATTCGTTCGCTAAAATAATTTTCGAGATTCAAAAATATTGTTAAAGTTTTTTTAATGTGTTGTTTTAAATCATTTATGATGAAAATAAAATCTCATGGACACCTTATTGATTTTAAGTGCATTTTGTTGCTCATTAACAAAAATCCACAGCTCACAATAGTCGCCATCTTAAATCTACAACACTGTTAAAAATTATCCACAAAACAAGATAAAAAATGTTCACTACTTCAAGAAAACTATTTTTTAGAAATAGTGCCAAACAAATATTTTTTATTAAGTTACTGATATTGAAATCTTGTGGTTTCTTATGACTAGGGGCATGTAATTTTTGGTGAAAACATCTGATTGTTCGTTAGACTGCAAAAATGTATCTCCAAGATAGTGATTATTTCCTTGTGATTGGTAGCAGTTTGCAAGAGAAGCCATTGCCCTATTTGGCCGGGCCATTCAGGGCATATATGCTTCTGCAGTGGAGGGCTGTGATTGGTGTGCTTGCTGACAGTAGACACGTCCCTGAAACAAACCAAACCAGCCACGAAACACAGACAATGTTTGTCTGGATATCTTTTCATGAAATATACATGCCCCTACTTACGACACGTTACAAACCGAAGGAAACTCTGTCCTTGTCATTAATACTGTGTTCATTTGCCTCGTCTTTGACTTACTGTACCATGTCACACACCAGTGTGACTTAATTTATAACCAATCAAAAAGAAGCATAAAAAAGATAAGCCAATGTTGGCTAATAGTTACAGTCTCAGTCTCAATTCCGTTTTTCTGTTCCCCACCTTTTCGACAAGTCACTAGACACTCAAGTACATCTGTCTCTCTCAAATGCTTGTGTAAACTATCAAAACAATTGTATCACCCCAGATGTTCCATAACTTTCTATATTAATAACAATATCCACACATTAACAGATAAAATAAATATAGCAGACAGTACCTAAAAACTATGTGACAGCAAATTAATACTTAACCAAGCAATAAGAAAATACCTACGAGTGTTAGGAAAAATTGTATACTGCTATGGTTTTGTGAGTGCTGCTCTGTGGTACACAGATGTCTGTAGCTTCGCCAGTCGTTGTCTGTACGAGGTACCGGTCAGTCATGTTTTATGGAGCTGGCTCACAAAAAACATTTTAATGGTTTAGAAGAGAGAATTTCAAGGCTGTGGTCCGGTCTTTTAACTTTTATATTCCATCTTTTTTTTTTCTTAGTTTAGTTTAGATTAGATTAGTTTAGTTTAGTTTAGTTTAGTTTTGAAACCTTCAACCTTAATATTTTTCCACAGTCGTAGGTATTAGCCCAAAACAACGATTGAGTAAAATTGCCATTGTCCTGAGGACTGAGTCCCTCATCCGGGGGAGGGGGGGAGGGTAAATGCCTGATGCTCGCCTAAATGTGTGGCGAGGGGAGAACTGAGGAGGATCTGTCGTAGCTCAGCACTGGGTTCTTAGAACAAAAGAATGGGGGGGGGGGGGGGGGGCACGCGGTAACTGCTGGCACCACGTGAAGCCGTGCTCTTAGGCACGGGAGCAGAGGTGGCAGGCGTTGACGTGTGCCGGTGCTATCAGAGTGCTTTAGCGCAGGGACCTGAGGCGCACTGCGTGATGCATGCATGAGATCTGGCACGGACACAGCACCCAGAATAGAGATGGAGTGTAAGTTATTTCCCCCCCCCCTCCCTCCCCCTGTCCATTCACCAACTGGTAACTCAAGCGTCTAGACAGGAAGTCTTCTTGGTTCCTGAAGGCAACTGTACATCTGCACCAGGAAAGAGAGCGATCAGGCCTGAGGCCCGGGAAATTAAAATGAAACGTTCTGCGAAGTATTGAAAAGCCCCCAAAAAAATGAAATGTAGTGTTACGGGGGCCGTGGTCTCTGATCTTTAATTACAGGGTTTTCGATGAATGCTCATATTTTAAGGGCGCCACCGTGCAACGGGCATGGACCTATGTGAGACTCTTTACCAGGGTCGTGACGTCGCCCATGTGAGACGTGTTTTTAATTTCCCCCCCCCCCTCCCTGAAAACAACCTAGTACTAATTCCTGCCCGCTCTCAGCGTCGGGCACGCTATTCCCTACGCAGTGGATTCTTAGGCGTCCCACACGCCGTCACACTCCACATGGTCACACATATTTCAGAAATAAAAGAATTCATTTAAGTTGCACGCCCTTATTTATTCTTCCAACTCCAATTATACACCCACACAATTTAAACTGTAATAAACGCCCGCTGCACGAATTGTTTTAATTGCAGTGACCAACCACGTGGTCACACCTCGACTTACGTATGAGTTTGGTAAAGAATGATAATGGTCAAAAGGTAACTATTTAAGCAGTCCCCCGACCGAGAGAAGCTCCGAGGACTAAACGATAAAAGATTTGAAAAGAATTAAAGATGAACAGAATTACTAAGCGGTGATGAACAAGCGGTGAGGTCCCCGGAGTGCTGAAGCGTCTGCTCTCGGTCGTTGATGGCGGAAGACTGGGATGAGCTCATGGCTCCGCTAGCCTAACATGCGTCCTCCCGCCGAAACAATTGCAGTTAAAGGTATTTTTGATTTCGTGCCACGGGAAACTAAAGTAACATGAAAAGGATGCTGGAAAAATTATGTGACATTTTCTGAATATTGAAAAAGGATAATAAAAGTTACAATTATTAAGAAATATATTTAAATATTGTCTGGCTTCGGCTTCCATCGGGAATGTCCGGAAACGCTCTTATATTTCATTACAAAATTTTAATTAAAAGTACATAAAAAAAAACCCCTCCCGGCCGATCTGCCGTCACGTTGCACTCGGGAAACAACAAAACAATTTACACAGTTGAATTTAATTATATTTAGGGGTGCGGCGCACTGGCAGCGCCCTCTTGCCGGGCGACCAACACACACACACGCACGGGTAAGCAAGAGGTTTGTATGGAGGGTAGGTGGTGTTTGGGCGGTGGCAAATCGGACTCAAAAGTGGCCGCAGGCCCGGACGATGTCAGTAGCTTAAAATTAACAAATACACAAATATTATCTCATTAAAAATAAAGTCTTCCAATGAAATCCAATCAATTAGTTACACCAGGGTGGCCACTCACCGGGAAAACCAGGAAAACCGGGATTTATCAGGGAAATCACGTTGATCGGGAATTATCAGGGAATTTTTTTAATAACCGGGAATATTTTGTGTCATGTATATTTTCGCAGAGCTGCCAACCATTACGGATTTTCCTTAATTATTACGGATTTAACACAGAATTACGGAACATGGCTGGTTTATTACGGAAACGGGGCTTTGTGCTGCACGGTAACGAAAAAAAATTCCGTTTCTGGTGTGCGTGTTTCGTGAACGCAGTTCAAATACATCACGTGGTTGCGCAGATAACGGAACTAATAAATGTGCGCATGTACTGTCGCAATAAGTAGATTAATTCTTGTGTTTTGTAATAGAAATGGTACGGTATTACGTCCGTTGTACGATACAACTAGTACATATTCTCGGACTTTTCGTTTGTTTGCTACGTACATCACGATAATTTTTGTACTGTGCTTTGGCTAACCTGTGTTGTGTTAATTACTTTCTTGAAAGCCATTTTTTTCATCATAGTGTTTTTGCCGTGTCTACAGACGTGAAACCTTTTTATGTTGTTCGATAGTGTTGTTTTCTTCAGTGCCGGTTGTAGAAATGAAGCGTGTGACAGAACAATGTGTATCTGGGGCAAAAAAAAAAAGAACGTTATTCTTCAGAACATTCGACCAAACTATTCCAAAGAATGGCCATGCTTGTCATCTTCAAATGTTTTGGAACGACACACGTTTTGTAATGTATGCACGTGTGACTTTTCGATTACGCATGGTGGAAGGGATGACTGTAGACGGCATATTGAATCAAAGAAACATGCAGAACATTTGAAATCCGTGACGAGCAATAAATCTATATCATTGTTTTTCGCTACATCTGAAGAAACGAAAGTAACAAACGCAGAGTTATTGTTTACAAGTTTTTTTGGTAGAACACAATTTACCTATAGCAGTAGCCGATCATTCGGGTAATTTGTATAGATCTATGTTTCCGGACTTTAAAATTGTACAGAAATACAGCTGTGCGAGAACAAAAACATCTGCCTTAGTGGAGTATATGGCTGGTGAAACTTAAATTGAAACTGTTGAATCTTTAGTAAGTTGACCATTTGCTTTAGCTACAGATGGGTGTACTGATTGATATGCAGTGAAGATTTATCCATTAGTTGTTTCATTTTTAAATCAAACACAAGGTAAAATTTGCACTCTACTGTTATCCCTTTTTGAGAGTACTAAGAATAAGAATATTTCACAACTAGAAATGTTACACTTCAAAAATGAATGTAAGAACAGTTATCAAAAGTTGTTTGAAAAAATGTTTGAGCGCTCGCCAATGAAATACCCCATTACTAGGGACAGGAAAAATTCACGAGTTCAATGACCTGTAGGATGAACTCCATAGTTCTGCGTACTCTCGGTCAAATGCCACCCACTCATTGGCTGCTGTCTTGTGAGACGTCCCAACGTAGCAGCCTGATATTCGATAAAGCTTTGGTCGGATATTTCTCATTGGCCCAGAGTCATCCAGGTGAGTTGTGAGCCAATAGCAAAGGCAGCACTGAGGTATAACTATTTGTATTTTAGCCTATCGCGAAATGAATTCGCAAATTTTTCCGGTCTCTAGACATAAAACAAAACACAGACTGCGGGTCATTTTAAGGGATGCTATAATGTAAAGTGACATATTTAAAATGTATTATGTTATTTAACGAACTTCTGTATGTATATAATGAAGAAAATACAGCAGGGTGCTAAAATGTGAGTAATCTCTTTCCATAATATTATATTATTTCATCAAAAGTATGTTTTTTTTTTGTAATTGTAAATATCATGGAAATTTTTAATTTTTAATCAGGGAAATCATGGAAAAATCAGGGAATATTTTTGGTGACTGTGAGTGGCCACCATGTACACAAACCTTCTTTTATTTTTGTAGGTTTACAAAAAGTTGAACTATAAATTTAGATCCCAAGAGTAAGTGTGGGCCAAAGGCAATGGTGATTGCACTTGATAGTATCCAGTTAACAATGAAACTGATCAAGGAACGAATATGTATTGTGGCTGTCAAGCTGCAGCACCTTCAAAGTACTCTCTATTAAATGTGATGCATTTGTCAAGTCTTTTTTGGCACTTTTTGAAGCACCTCTGGAACTCTTCAACCCTAATATCCTCCAGTGCCTTTTGCGAACCTGTTTTTACCGCATACACATCATCAAAACACATCCCTTTTAGATATTTCTTCATTCTCAGGAACAGGAAAAAGTCGCACAAGGCTAGGTCTGCGAATACGGAGGGTGGGGAACGACAGACCACCCCTGAGAGGCCAAATAACGGTTCACTCGTAAGGCCGTGTGTGGGGGCGTTGTCGTGATGAAGGAACCAGTCGCCTGATCACCAAAGTTCCGGATGTTTTCTCCGCACATCCTCCTGCAAACGTCTTAGAACTTATAAATAAAAATGCTGGTCTGGCTAAAGGGAACGAATTCCCGGTGCACAATTCCACAAACATAAAAAACAACAATGATTATCATGTTGCACCCGAGTAGGGGACACAAGGAAGTTAGTTAGAGCGACACAAGAAAACTGTGTTGTGAGGGTAGCACATTTTACTAACACAAATAAATTATTCAATGGAACAATAAACATATAAATACAATACACTCAGCTTGTCTTCTAAAATTATTATACTTTCTTGGACTTGTCCGTTTTGAATGTGTCTTCTGGCTGTCAACACAAAAATAAGACCTGTCAACAATTAGTATTACACATAAAATGACTACTTATGAAACTGTTACAACAGGAATAGAAAATCTCTGAAGTTCTTAAGCTTGCTTTCCTCTAAGCACCAATAGCGAGTCACAAGGTAGATTAAATATAAATATATATTAGAAAAATTACAAAAGAATATTAAGTCTTTGTTTTACCAAAATATTATTGTGTGTTTAGTAATTTTGTCGATCGTGAAACGACGATCCTCGTTTTTTTTTTGGCGGATGTTTTTATCGTTTTGAGATGTTGAAGGTCACCCAGAACGAGCATGGTCTTCAACAATCTTTAAAGTGGCCAAACCACTCAAAAACTTGTGTGCTTCTCATAGCATCTTTCTTGAAAGGCTGTTGAGGCATTTGGTAAGCTTCCGTGGCTGATTTTTCAAGCAGGAAACAAAATTTTAAACACACTCTTTGTTCTTTTAAATCTGCCATAATGACTTCGCAGGTGGAACACAAGAACAGTAATACAACAATCAAACGTTAACCTACAAACTTACGCCATCTGGGCAGCTGTTTAGTGAAGTTATCTATTAACCCCATCTAGTGGGAGAACTCTACTAAGTCTACGAATGGCAGTGCGCTCTCAGTCCGGTTTCTTGTGTTTCCGTCCCTCATATGATTTTTCGACCATGTTAAAGTGAAGAAATATCTGAAACTGTATCTGAATATGATTTTTCAACTGTGTTTAAGGAAGAATATCAACAACTATTTCATATTTTAAGAAATTTGTTTTAATTAGCTATATTATCTGTAATTTAGGCTCACAAGCTAACTTACTATTTTTTTTTTTTTTTTTCACATGTGACTACCTTATTTTGCCAGTGTTTTCATGTACTGGGACTTGGATTATTGCTAGGTGTTAAGATCCGCCAGTTAACAATATCATATTGGTAGATTTGCTTAGTAGTCTTATGGTGTACAACTCATATTTGTGGGTATGCTTAGTAGTCTGGTAGTGTACAACTGATATTGGTTGTTGTGCTCAGTAGTCTTGCAGTGTACAATTCATATAGGCAGGAGTGCTAAAATGTATCGTGTGTGTGTTGCAGTGTGAACCCGGCAGTTCCTGTACCGTCCTGGAGAACACTCTGTGCCAGCAAGTGAAGGAGGAGATAACTATAGACGAGCACCCCGCTGCCCCAGGTACTGGCCTGCCATACTCTATACCAGTAGCACTCTGCACCAACTAGCTGTGGTGTATGCATGATGCAGCTATGCATGGTGGTGATGTCTAGTGAAAGAATATATAATATAATACAGGGAAACTTTTTATTTTTTGTTATGTATATTTATGATGTATCCTATTTTGCTTAAAAAATTATTTTTACATTGTAGAATTGAACTTCAAGGTAAATGTTCAATACATAATCAAACAAATTTACAGAGAAAAACAACTACAAGCCAGCATTAACTTAAAACATAGGAAAATTTAACACAGTTATTATGGCAAAATTGTCTGGCTCTAAGCAGTTAAATATATTATCTGGATAAACATTATCTCTTGGATACATCTTAAGAGATTTTTTACTGTAGTATTGTAATTGTTGACTGGCATAAATAAACTATTAATTAACTTAAATCCAATTCATAATACTGAATCACTTCATAAACTGAAGTTATTTAATTATCAACTAAAAATAAAAACTTTTAAAAAGTACTTAAAACATATTTTTAAAAAATTCCAGATAGTTACTTTGCAGCATGCTGTGACCAATAAAAGCAACAGAGAACAATCTCCGTCTGAGGATGCTAAAACTTGCGGAGGAGATATAAGTTATGATCATGAATATGTTTTAAAGAAAAAACTGTCAACATTTCGCCCCTAAAGATAGGAGGTACCTGCAATTGGTTAGTTCCTGTATGAAAGGAGACAAGATAAACAAGAAATTTAAATATTTATTCAAGTAGAAACACATAATAAATTAATAAATAAATACATAGTTTATCTAAACATGCAAAATTGCAACAAGATGCATGTATCGACTAGAATGTGAACAAGGCAACACACCATATGTTACTCAAAACAAAATTTAAGCATTAAGAACAATGATCCATTAAACATTGAGTTAGCATGTATATATTAAGTATAACATAAGGTATTAAAGAATGTGCCGCGGCAGAACCGATCATGGGCTGATTATTGATGTAGCATAACAAAGAAACAAGTAAACTAAATTTTGAGCATGGTGGACCAAAAGGAATTTAATTATGGAGTGTTACGAAACAAGTTATACACTAAGCCACTTAAGAAAGACAAATAGACGTACAACTCCAAAGAAATATACTTACACGCCCATGACCGATTCTGACACAGACACTAAGTAACTGCTCAAAAGAACTAAATGAACAAGAAGGATTTTAAAACTGACATGACCTTATATAAACTAAAAAAACTATTCCTCCGCAAAAGTAGACCTACAGGTGAAGGAGTGGGGGAAATACACTACCAAAAGAAAGGAGGGGAGTGGGACAGCAAGGGAAAGTGGGAGGGGAGGTGACACTCAGAGCTAAATGACTGAGAAAATCGAAGATAGCCGAAGCACGGAAAATACATAACAAATGCAGTTCACTGCAACTCCCCTCTTGTTAGAGAAAACTAAACCCATAAAAATAAAGTCTACAATATAGAAGAGTAGTAATGGTCAGCTCTGAAGAGTAGAAGGCAGTTTCTTCTGAACTGGAGGGAAGCGACGAGTTGAGACTGCAGATTGCCAGGCGGACGAGTCAGCGGCAGCCACAGGCAGGTGGAGGCGCCGCGTCAACGTCACCAGGGGTGCACCCAGCAGGTGCGGAGTGACAGCAGGCGCCACCAGACAGTGCGGCAGGGGGAGGGAGGTATCGCACGCCCAGGAAAGAGTGTGAAGACGGAGACCAGTCGCGGGCGGTCACGTGACATGGGTTGACGAGAAGAAGGGCACAGGGCTGACCAAGATTCTTCAAGTGTCACAGCTATCAGGGCTCTCACAAATACGAGAGCAGACGGGCGGACACGCACTCGTGAAGATGTCACAGCACACAAGAGACGAAGCACAAGTAAACAACTGAGTGTCAAGGGAAGGAGGGATTTAAAATTAAGGAACACAAACAAATATAGTACTAATCTTTAAAAAAAAACATACTAAGTTAACCAACAACATTATTAGAATAAAATCTTTTGATTTGGCTAACATGAAGCTTTTTGTATTTGCTCCTAGAGCCTACTTTACACAGCAATACCGTATTTAGTCCTTAAAAATGGACAATTTTCTATGAACCTACGTACAGAGCAATTATTTTAGACCCAATAATATTTAACTTGGAAGGCAACACAAAATTTGTACAGATCGTCAACAGCATACTTATGCTCTCTGCTAGTGGAGTTATACAAGTTATGTGCCCGCTCCAGATTGTCAGCCACTTTTTCTAAGACAGCCTCTAGAGAGGGCGGATCCAAACAAGTATCCAAGGGCGGGAGGTCCCAAATGTTCAAGACAGGTCCGTAATTTCACAACCCAAGAAGGGTACTGATGGGGCACAGCCTGAAGTGGTGTGAACCGCACTATTCAAACTAACATTTATAAACTCCTGATCGCTATCCCACAGCGTCTGCTCGTCTCCATAGAAATAGTCCAGTCGGTATAGGGTTTGGACCTTGCATTAAATCGGAACTTAATGAAACTTGGAGGGGTTGTTTATGGGTGCCATGTAGAGCTATACTCAAGTTTTCTACCAAAAAATCCTTGTGGAAAATTGGTGGCGGCCGAAAAACTGCAAAATTTTCGCTCTTTCAGTTTTTTACTTATTACTTAAAAACAGTGGTTCTTAAAAAAAATTATACTCTTACCAAAATAAAAGAAAATAAGATTTTACGTTGAATAACTTCTTTAAACGTCAAAATCGGTGCAGCTGTTTAGCCGCAATTGATCGTAAAAGTTCAGAAATCTTGTCTAATTTGGCTAAAAAGTGGGTTACGCTCAAGTTACAATGCCTGTATCTCAATAATAGCTACTCAAAATGAAGAATGTCACATAATGAAAGTTTTAGAGCATCAAATTCCATGTAAGAAAAGTTCCTACAGTTTAATTACGCTTACCCCAGCGTTGAGCTAAAATAAAAACCGAAAACCACCCTTCTTAAAGTTGAAATAACGTGGGTTAGAAAAAGAAAAACATAAAAGAACAGTATTTATATTTTAACCACGTAACAATTTATCATGTGCAATAAATAGTATTTAAGTAAGTGAAATAAAATTAAATACCGTATAAACCCACGTACCACCTGCACCTTTTTAAAAAAAATCAGGTTCCAAAAAGTAGGGTGCGGGTGTTACGTGGGTCTTGGGCCATTTTTGCACGGTGACGAAATAACGCCGGCGGGACTGGAGGTTGCTGCGATAGGCAAGAGGGGTAGGGGAAAAGGATGGGAAGGAAGCGGCAGACAGTCAAGGTCACATTCTTCACAGCGTTCTCACACTGCAGCTTCGCTGGTTACAAACGCGCGCTCCCTCGCACTGTCCTATCCTCATTTGCAAAGTACCCAGTGGTTTTACACGTGTGTTGTTTGCAAGTATTGTAATGAATCGTAAAAAGTTGCGTTCTTTCACAGTTGTGGAAAAATTAAAAATAATCATTGAAGCGGAAGAAATCGGTAACCGTGCTGCTGGGCGAATAAATGATGTTGACGAATCATGTGTGAGGGATTGGAGGAAAAGTAAAGACAAACTGCTTTCGGCCAGTGGCGATTGATGTGCGTTCCATGGTGCGGTAGCAAAGTTTCCGGAGATAAAGGGAAAACCTCTACGACTACATACAGGTCAGACGGCAATTCGGGTATGCTGTAAGCACGGAAATGTGTTCGCTAAAGGCGCTGCAAATTGCTCGTGAACTTGGCGTGGGTGAAGACTTTAAAGCAAGTAGGAACTGGATGCGTAGGTTCATGGTAAGAAAGGGTTTGTCCATGAGGCGGCGTACTACAATCTGCCAGCGTTTACCGACAAGCTACGATGAGAAATTAATAGCATTTCAGAGTCATGTGTTAAAGCTGCGGAAGCTGTTGAATATGCCACATTTAGGCACAAGGTTTTTTATTATTATTATTATTATTGTTTGAACGAGGTCATTGCCTATAGCACGATAATGGACGCGGAAGATTGTAACTGTAAACAGCTGGGAGCTGGGGCAAGGTCACGCGCACACACGGCGTATTGTTTTCGATCGCGCGCAGCGATGCCACGTTCTACTCGCGCGATGTTGCCACATTGCAGTTGCCTGCCTTCTGTACACTTTTAACACAAATGCCGAGGCTGTAATAAGTAGCATAGTACTTTTTTGGTAATTCTTTACGATTTGTTACTGTTTAAAAGGAAAAGAAATCACGACTAAATTATTTTTTTTCCATGCATATTTGCAATAAAACATTTTTTTTTCCACCATGGCATTCTAAAAATAAGGGTGCAGGTCTTACCCACGGGCGGGTGGTACGTGGGTTTATACGGTAATTATGTACAAACTACAAAGTTTATGCTTTTAGACGTTTTGCGCCTAATGGAGTTTCCTCCTCTTCTCTTTCTTCTTCTTCAAATAGGGATTCCAAATTCGATACCTCATCAGAATGTACATCGGCATCCTCATCTTGTAATTCTAGTTCACAATTCTCACAGGCAAGGCCTGTGCAGCTCTTGCAAAGGGTGGAGCACAGTAGTCCTGCTTTCTTGCAGCTGCAGGCTGCAGTACTACAACCTTTCTTGCATTTGCAAGAGATTATGGTTAGAATGTGGTCCGGGGCTGCGTTCTGTGTAGTTCTGGTGGGGACCACCCAGCGTCTGGTCAGTGACCACCCCCACTCTGATGGGACAATGTAATTCCCCAGCCATGTTTGGACCTGGAGATTTGTTCTAACAATGTGATGTGTAGCTGCTTCTGTAGTCGGCAGTCTTGCCAGTTGAAATTTGGGTTTGGCCACTGATTTTTGGAAGAGCTGGAACCTTTTGTGATTGCTGTGCGAACGACCATTACATCTGCATTTTCAGCAGCCTGTTTCACTGCAACCCCATTGGCTGTCAGTTCTGTCATCAGCATTGTTATGAGGTTCTTTTTGTTTTCATCATTTGATAAAAAATTATCTTTTGCTATTTTAACTGCAGTAGTTCCTGAAAAGATAAATTTGGTGGCTGTGTAAAGTACAGCTCGGCGAGATCTTTCTGCTGCTGTAGTGCTTTGATAGGTAGTGTCACCAGGATACCCATCAAACACTATTGTGGTATTACGTCCAAAGTATTTCAGCACATAGTCTACATAAGTCTGGCACACTGATTGAAAAGTAGGGGTTGTGGATGTATTCCATATAACTTTATGGAGTAGAAATCCTCCATCAATTACAGCATATTTTCTGCTACCAAAGTTTGTCTCGCCTAGGAGAGGGGTGAATGCTGCATCATACAATGCTGATTTGGTACCCTTACGCATTCCTTCCTCAGTAAAGAGTGACATGGGGTACAGTTCATATGCGAACAATTCCTTGAGGTCTTCGTCAGACTGCTTGGTAGTGCAGACTCTCTGAAACAATGTCAGTGGATCCTCTGTGAATTTCTTGTCTGCAATTTTGATGGAACAGGAAATGGATGCGAGAGTTGTTACCTTGTCCTTTCGTTTCAGCTTTAAATTGTCAATTTTGTTCATGCAGTTGATTCCAATTTCCTGCGCAGTGTGACAGTTAATTTCTTCATGGCCAATTTCACCTGTGCTTAAAGACACAATCTCCTTAGTTTCTAGGAATGGAGGGTGTCCAGAAAACCAGCCACACAACTTCCCTATATCCTGGCTATCCCTGGTGACATTGGAAGGCCTCATATCCACATGTTGTTCTGAAGTGGCTAATCTAACATCCAATAAACTCATGAAATTATTGTATTGTCATCGGGATTACATATACTTACAAAGTTTCAAATATCGACTTCCAAGTTTTGATTACATAGTTACAAGTGAAGCTAATAAAAGGGTATTGAAAAAAAATATCTATGCTCGATTACGATACACTTTAAGAGAATGATTTTTAAAATTTAAAACTATATTAAACTTTTGTTGTTGTCAGACATTTGTGAGGCAGTTTTAAAACGATTTCAATTATGTTTATGCCTTCGGAAACCTACAAAGCAGACCTTCTAAACAAAAAATAAATAATGTTAAGATCGAAGCTTTAGACGAAAACCTATAATGTTACATATACAGAGGATAGAATTTTGGCATCTCATTTAGTCCAATTTTAAAGGGGAGAAAACAAAATTTATATTTAAATTGCACAACCCATAAATTTTATGAATTTAAAGATAATTGAATAATAACCTGCCAAACTCCTTTCACAGATAAAACACTGTCCTGGCCCGCTGGACGAGGAAGCCATTGCGGGTCGTACTTTCGCGTATTGGCTAATATTTTGAAAAATGCACCAGAAACACAACTGAAAGATATTTGAAGCTAGGATCTCATGGGGTGGTGAAAGGAACAGTTAAGTGCTCCCGAGGGACTGATATGTCCCGTTAGGAATAATGCAATGGGAAGGGGCTGGAGGGAACCCTCTGGCACCCCACCCTCCTTCCGACCCCCACAAAACATTATACCTACTTCATATTTCTTACTCCACAAAATTGTAGGAGTTTTTCTTACATGGAAACTTTCATTATGTGACATTCTTCATTTTGAGTAGCTATTATTGAGATACAGGTATTGTAACTTGAGCATAACCCACTTTTTAGCCAAATTAGTCAAGATTTCTGAACTTTTACGATCAATTGCGGCAAAACGGTTGCACCGATTTTGACGTTTAAAGAAGTTATTCGAGGTAAAATCTTATTTTCTTTTATTTTGGTAAGAGTATATTTTTTTTTTCAGAACCACTGTTTTTAAGTAATAAGTAAAAAACTGAAACAAGTGCGAAAATTTTGCAGTTTTTCGGCCGCCACCAATTTTCCACAAGGATTTTTTGGTAGAAAACTTGAGTATAGCTCTACATGGCACCCATAAACAACCCCTCCAAGTTTCATTAAGTTCCGATTTAATGCAAGGTACCCCCCCCCCCCCATCCCCAAATTGAACCTCTGCCGACTGGACTAAAGCTATTTAAATTCTTTTAACCTCTTTATTAACATGTTCAGCCTGATTTCCTTGAGTGAAATAAGCACTACTGTACACAGGCTTAATTGCCCATTCAAAACACTTATCACAGTATCCCTCAGAACAGAAGTAAGTGGCGTCGTCAGAAATTAGAATGCAGGATGATCCAAAAACTTTCCAAATATTACTTCTCAGAATTTTAGTTATAGTGGTAGCCTTCATATTGCGAAGGGGGAGAAGGAACACAAATTTAGTGTAAATGTCTACCACAACGAGTATACACATGGTTGCTACAGGACTGGAAAACCGGGAAATGTCAGGGAAATTAAAATTGTCAGGGAATTCCGGAAAATGTCAGGGAAAATTCTACGAATTCTGGAAATTTTAAAGTTGCGTTTAATTCGAACAAAGCTTTGTTTTGATGCGCTTGTACCGCTACCGAACGACTCTGCTAAAAGGCTGCTGCTTAAGGCACACGGCAACTGCAACTTTTTTTTTTACTTGGTCTACGATTGTCCGTTGCAATAGGCTGTTACAACCACCCACCATAACTTCTGGCCAATCCAGGCACTCGTTTGTTCACTAGCGAACCCTGGCCTTCATTTGTTCGTGTTTTGCTCCTTTTTAATTTGCCCTTGAGACTTCGTATTATGTTCCGTTCCATGCTGTGAACTACAGAATGGGCATGGAGTCGTTTATCTTTTGAAGGCTATTTTCATGTGGAATAAGGTGAGTCAAAGCTTATTACGTGAATTTAAAGGCTTTCAGGTGAAGTTAATTTTTGATGCGATCATAAGAAAATAAAGTGAATTTTGATAAAGACGCAATACCAATTCTCATTTTGAAAACTACCAAGCTGATACGAAAACACGTGGCTTTTGTGTGCGGTTATGTTTTTGCATTTTTTCTACCTATTTAATTACTTTTTTGACGTGACAACGTCTAATAAATCAATGAACGCCGGCTGCACGCACAAAAAAGTGTCCCATAACGCATATTGTCCCATTACGCTGTGTCCCGTTAGGCAGGGTTTATAGAAAACACAAGAACGCAGAAACACAAAAACGCACGACACAACAACCGCAAGAAATTCACAGTCGTTTATAAAAAACGCAAGGACGCCGGCCATCGCCAACGTCAAAAAATAAAATTTCAGGAATAAGTCATGATTATTTTTAAAATTGTTGTTGTGCTTATCGTACAGGTAGGGAAAATTTTGAATAAGCTGAACAAGAAATTCATCAGCTTCCTCCATTGCGCTGTATTCAGTAGAAGAATGCCAGCCCAAAACATAAATAAAGAAACACAAGCGTAATGATTACAATCGCAGAGCCTTCTATATGCATTACATGACAGTTTCAGTTATTCACATACTAAAGAAACCAGTATAGAAGGCCGAAACGCAAGGAGAAAACGCAAAAAGTAGAAAGTAGAACAACTGCTGCGTTGCGTTATTGCGTGTCTTGCGTTTTTTATAAACGTGCTGGTAGAAGAGTTAAGGTTTGACTTTTACCGTAGTTGCGTTTCTGCGTTCTTGCGTTTTCTATAAACCCGGCCTTACGCTCATTGTACACTTGCGCTGCATCTATCTCTCTTCCACTCGATTGGAACAACCATCGATTTCACTTTTTCGAGGCACATTAAACTTGAAACACTCCCATTCGTTTCCTACTTTTCCTATCATCGTCCTATCATTAACAGAATAACACAGATTGGAAGAAGTTAAATTGCAAACATGTATAAAAGTTGTAGTTAAAATAATCTCTTCGTTAAAGTAATAAACATATTTGAATTAATGAGAGCAAAAAAAGTAAATTTATCAATTAAATTGTAGATTCATTTCACTCCTTCTTTGTATCCATTCAAAATAGTGATAATTCAATAAAAATGATTCAATTTTATTCATAAAAGTATGCAATAATTTCATCAATGATTTGTTATGACGTTGTCACGTTAAACTATCGTCCGTAAACCGACTTTACAGACAACCAATTTTTTTCTACCGTTATAATCCGTGAGTTCTGTTGCGTGACACATTGTGTATAAAAAAAATATGCATAACAACATGTTTTTCCCCAGAATCGTTAGTTAACATTGTAAGATTGTAAGAGTATTGCATGTTGTAATGCTGCTATTGTAATTCTCTAAGTAGGCCCGTTATATTGCTAGGTGTAAATTTGTAACAGTTTTTGAATTTGTATAGTTATATTTTTTTTAAGAATTCATAAACAATAATGTTTTAACCTGACCTGAAAATATTAATGTGTACTTTTTTTTAGCTTGGAGATGTGAAGAAAACTACTTATAAGGAGAATTGGCTCAAGGAGCCACAGTTTCAGCATATTAAACCCTCTGCTAAAAACATAAATTCTGCGTACTGCACTTTGTGCTACAAAAATATTCAACTCAGCAATATGGGTCAAAGAGCTCTCACCAGCCATGTCGAACGAAAAAAAAAAAAACATTCGCAATTCTGCCATCAAAATAACACAAAAAAAAAAATTATTTTACGTCATGTTGAAATTTTTATATTACATTTAATCATATGCACGTTAATATTTATGGTATGTACTTCAAAAGAAAGTCAGGGAATTTTTCTCTTAAATTTCTGGAAAACAGGGAAAAGTCAGGGAATTCTAAGATTCTATTTCTGTAGCAACCATGATTACAGTTATTTCCGAAGTGAGAATGGGTAAGAGGACCAAAGATATCGATATGAACAGCTTGCTAGGGGGGCAATGGATGGATAGGTAGCATATAAGCCTGCCTTAGCACACGGGGTTTAGAGACTTGACAGTTTAAAAAAACATGTACTTACTGACATGCATCATTACAAAGCTCAGGCCACGCCAAGTGAGTGGCGATTTTCCTAAATGTTTTCTCCACGCCCATATGACCACCCAAAAATCATATCACAACACAACAGGGTGCACAAGAGCCGGTACAACAATGTTACATGCTTGTTCGCTAGAACCTGTGAAATCCACTAAATCATTCTCAACAACATAAGGAATATCTTTACTCGCGTGTAAATCAGTTTTAATAACCTTGCAGAGGGTGTCGTGAAAGTTCAAATAGGATTCAGGAAAAATCTGACATTCGATTGGATCACATCTGAGTGCATATCAGGGGAGAAAGATTCTATAAAAAATTTGTCAGGATTGTACATTCTCGACAGGGAGTCTGCGACAATATTCTCTACGCCCCTTACATGGTGATTTTTGAACTGAAACCTAGCCAGTCTTAAAACCCAACTGTCTAATTTTCCTAATTATTTGGGGTGATTACAAAGCAGCTTAGGGATTCATTGTCAGTATAATGATCAAACTCTTGGCAATCTAAATATGATTGGAATTTTTCAACCCCAAAGAGGCAGGCGAGGATTGCTTTTCTTACGTTCCGAGCTGTCTTTCGGACTCGGACAACGCACGACTCGCAAACGCGACCCTCTTTCTGACCAAGGACAGCTCCAAGCACTAAGGATGAAGCATCAACATGAAAAGAAAATTATTTCTCAAAATTAGGCAAATTTAAGACGGGCAGAGAAGATAAAAGACGTTTAAGGCTATTGAAAGCCTTTTCCTGGTCTTCTGTCAAAACAAATTCTGTATTCTTTTGACATAACAGTAAAGAACCAGTCTTCAAATATTTTCCCTTCAAAGCATCCTGACTTTGAACAATTGAAGTGGGTATTTTCAGGGCCCCCTTCTAACCATGTGTGATACAGCTGTTCAGATTTATAAACTTTGTATGGGGGAAGGCAATGCCCAGAGGTTGTACCAGCAAACATAACTGATGTGCTGGATTTAGTGTTGTCCATCAAACGTTCAGGATGTTCACATCCTTTGCGTATTATTACTTTTTTTTACCTGGGTCATCGCACATGTTTTTTTCATCGTAATTTATAATTCCCTCTGGTGGCACACCTTCTACAGAAACAGCAAGTTCTTCAAAGTAGTGCTGCAAAGTCTCTTCACTAACAGCAGCTCTTGCTCTTTTAATTTTTCAGTCAGTCTGACCTTAAGATCATCTTTATGTCTTTTTAAAAATGATTTCACCCAGTCATTCCCCGGAGCATTGTTCCTGAATCTTTTCTCGTTTAGGCCTTTCTTATGTAGGTATTTCTTGACTACTAGCTTTACATCTAATTCTGTCAAGGGAAACCCCCAGCTTTCTGATAGTTGAAGCCCTTTCACTAAGCAGGCCTCATCAGCAAGACACTTGGCTGGTGGACGTCCATAACTTCCAATGTTCTCACCTCTAACTTTGCGATCAATTGTGCTCTTCAGGACACCAAAACTTTCAGCTGCTTTGCGAATGCTAATTTGTTTCTTTACCACTGCATCGACTGCTTTTTCAAGATTTTCTGTAGTAAAATCACGGTATTTTCTTGAACCAAGCACCCTTTTATGTACTCTTGTCATTTTGGCACCTACAATGAAAAGACAACCATCTAGGTATAGTCAAAAAATGGTACAGAAGAAAAAAAATGTTATTATAAAATTGGGATAACTTGTGACACTGTCCCAAGTTACCCTACCTCACACATAACTGAAAAATGTTACAAATATCTATTTATAATATATAAATAAGCAGATATATCAATAAGGCTATAGTAAAAAAAACAAAGAGGTTAAAAAATTATGATTGTTGGAACCCTGTAACTTAAATACCTACAGATTTACAAGCAAGTTAAATTTGATGATATTTTATGTACAAAATTCATATCTTAAATATTATAATGCAAACAATAGAACTTACTTTATCAACAGCCAATATTTGTCTTAATCCATCAGAGGCATGCTTGCACAACATGAAAACACTATTAACATATTAACAACTAAAGAAAATAATAGTGTAAACATAAAACTAAATAAACCTAAAAAGGCCCAAGTTAAACTCACTGTCCCAAGTATCCCCAGTTGACGGTAACGTACTAAGAGTACAAACTGTTCTTGTTTCTGTTGTAGCTGCAGCAGTAGTTGAACGGAATGAACCTCACAACTGTGTGGGTCGCCATGGCAACACTTCATCCAGCTGCATTGGACACCGTTCCCAAGACTCACCGGACACCAGCAACTTATTGAAGAGAGAAGTGACTGATACTGACAACATTAAATTATCAAACTGCATAAATAATTTAGATGGGTCCACTGATATTAATGTTCCTAACAGTCAGGATAGAACAAGCACTGGTAACAACATTTTATCATTTGGATTTAGTTCGTACATTCAGCAACAGTATGCCCAAAAAGACACTGGCAATAAAAAACTTTCTTGTGCAGAATGTTCATCAAAGTTTAGCAACAAAGGTGACCTGAAGAAGCATACTCGAACCCACACTGGAGAAAAACCTTTTCCGTGTACAATATGTTCTGCCAAGTTTAGCAATAAATGTGCCCTGAAGGAGCACACTCGAACACACACTGGAGAAAAACCTTTCTCTTGTACAGTATGTTCTGCCAATTTTAGCCAGCAAAGTAACCTAAAGAAACACACTCAAACACACACTGGAGAAAAACCTTTTTCATGTACATTATGTTCTGCTAAGTTTAGCTACCAAAGTGCCCTGAAGGAGCACACTCGAACACACACTGGAGAAAAACCTTTTTCATGTATTTTATGTTCTGCCAAGTTTAGCCAGAAAGGTGCCCTTAAGCAGCACACTCTAACACACACTGGAGAAAAACCTTTCTCTTGTGCAGAATGTTCTGCTCAGTTTAGCAGGCTTCATGACCTGAAGCAGCACACTCGAACACACACTGGAGAAAAACCTTTTTCATGTACATTATGTTCTGTCAAGTTTAGCCAGAAAGGTGCCCTAAAGAAGCACACTCTAACACACACTGGAGAAAAACCTTTCTCTTGTACAGTATGTTCTGCTAATTTTAGCCAGCAAAGTAACCTGAAGCAGCACACTCGAACACACACTGGAGAAAAACCTTTATCATGTACATTATGTTCTGCCAAGTTTAGCCAGAAAGGTGCCTTAAAGCAGCACACTCTAACACACACTGGAGAAAAACCTTTCTCTTGTGCAGAATGTTCTGCTCAGTTTAGCAGGCTTCATGACCTGAGGCAGCACACTCGAACACACACTGGAGAAAAACCTTTTTCTTGTACAGTATGTTCTGCCAATTTTAGCCAGCAAAGTAACCGGAAGAAACACACTCGAACACACACTGGAGAAAAACCTTTCTCTTGTACAGTATGTTCTGCCAATTTTAGCCAGCAAAGTGCCCTGAAGGAGCACACTTGAACACACACTGGAGAAAAACCTTTTTCTTGTACAGTATGTTCTGCCAATTTTAGCCAGCAAAGTAACCGGAAGAAACACACTCGAACACACACTGGAGAAAAACCTTTTTCTTCTACAGTATGTTCTGCCAATTTTAGCCAGCAAAGTAACCGGAAGAAACACACTCGAACACACACTGGAGAAAAACCTTTCTCTTGTACAGTATGTTCTGCTAAGTTTAGCTACCAAAGTGCCCTGAAGGAGCACACTCGAACACACACTGGAGAAAAACCTTTTTCATGTATTTTATGTTCTGCCAAGTTTAGCCAGAAAGGTGCCCTTAAGCAGCACACTCTAACACACACTGGAGAAAAACCTTTCTCTTGTGCAGAATGTTCTGCTCAGTTTAGCAGGCTTCATGACCTGAAGCAGCACACTCGAACACACACTGGAGAAAAACCTTTTTCTTGTACAGTATGTTCTGCCAATTTTAGCCAGCAAAGTAACCGGAAGAAACACACTCGAACACACACTGGAGAAAAACCTTTTTCTTCTACAGTATGTTCTGCCAATTTTAGCCAGCAAAGTAACCGGAAGAAACACACTCGAACACACACTGGAGAAAAACCTTTTTCGTGTACAGTATGTTCTGCTAAGTTTAGCTACCAAAGTGCCCTGAAGGAGCACACTCGAACACACACTGGAGAAAAACCTTTTTCATGTATTTTATGTTCTGCCAAGTTTAGCCAGAAAGGTGCCCTTAAGCAGCACACTCTAACACACACTGGAGAAAAACCTTTCTCTTGTGCAGAATGTTCTGCTCAGTTTAGCAGGCTTCATGACCTGAAGCAGCACACTCGAACACACACTGGAGAAAAACCTTTTTCGTGTACAGTATGTTCTGTCAAGTTTAGCCAGAAAGGTGCCCTAAAGAAGCACACTCTAACACACACTGGAGAAAAACCTTTCTCTTGTACAGTATGTTCTGCTAATTTTAGCCAGCAAAGTAACCTGAAGCAGCACACTCGAACACACACTGGAGAAAAACCTTTATCATGTACATTATGTTCTGCCAAGTTTAGCCAGAAAGGTGCCTTAAAGCAGCACACTCTAACACACACTGGAGAAAAACCTTTCTCTTGTGCAGAATGTTCTGCTCAGTTTAGCAGGCTTCATGACCTGAGGCAGCACACTCGAACACACACTGGAGAAAAACCTTTTTCTTGTACAGTATGTTCTGCCAATTTTAGCCAGCAAAGTAACCGGAAGAAACACACTCGAACACACACTGGAGAAAAACCTTTCTCTTGTACAGTATGTTCTGCCAATTTTAGCCAGCAAAGTGCCCTGAAGGAGCACACTTGAACACACACTGGAGAAAAACCTTTTTCTTGTACAGTATGTTCTGCCAATTTTAGCCAGCAAAGTGCCCTGAAGGAGCACACTTGAACACACACTGGAGAAAAACCTTTCTCTTGCACAGTATGTTCTGCCAATTTTAGCCAGCAAAGTGCCCTGAAGGAGCACACTCGAACACACACTGGAGAAAAACCTTTTTCTTGTACAGTATGTTCTGCCAATTTTAGCCAGCAAAGTGCCCTAAAGGAGCACACTCGAACACACACTGGAGAAAAACCTTTTTTATGTACATTATGTTCTGCCAAATTTAGGCAGCTTATTCATCTAAAGCATCACACTCAAACACACTGGAGGAAATCTGCTAAGTTTATTTAGGCAGGCAATTTAAACAAGAGTTCCTACTTTCACTTCCCCCTAGTTAGAGTAAGAGGGTACTGACTGTTTTTAAAATCTACACAAAAGAATCCAGTTAAGCGTTAAGCGCTTCTTCCCTTGTCCTCCCTTCTGTCCCACCCTGGAGCACCCTGCATTGCACCATCCATGCCCCCACTCCTGAAGTGTGTTTGGTAAGTCTCCTCCCCTCCCTGTGTGTTGAGGTAGGGGAGAGCTGTGAACATTGCAGGCTCCTGCACTCCCCAGCTTTTATAAGTATTTTTGTAAAGGAATAAATATTATGTTTTTGACATTCATGTTGTATAGCTTCAAGTTCATAGTGACCCTTTTTTTCCTTATACAGTAGAATCCCGCTGATGCGACCCCTCACGGTTTCCGGGAAAACGGAATTATAAACAGAATGGTCGCAATAGAGAATTTGGGCCAATTCCCCCCCCCCTTCCCCTAAATACATACAAATACATAAAATACTCTCGCTAAATGAATTCGCGTCACGCGAGTTCGGCTATGCTAGCCGGCTGGTTGTTATTTTCGTTCAAAACGTGGCGAAGAAACTTGTGTGGATCAGGTAGAAAACTTTCGGCTATAAACTAAAGATATAAGAACAATGCTATCCTTAAATGCTGTGACATGTTTTTGGAGTAGATAATTACGACAGACCGACAGGATGCGCTCCCGCCCTTGCCGTCAGCGATGTTATTTTGACAGCTCAAGCAATTATCTTTTCCACGTCCCTTCGCAGCGTAAAAATGAAATAAGAATAAAACATGTTGGAATGCAGATGGAAAAGTAACTATGCAGTAAAATAAATATATTTACGGCCCAGCTAAATTTTTCTGTTCAATAAAATTCTAGGTATTAGTGATTTTTCAGCAGAAACTGCTGTATGACTTATAAACAAATTGTATTATAATAACTTAAACTTATAAAGTATTTATTAACAGCGATGGACAGTCGTATAAGCCCATAAAAATATTTAATTTACCGAGAATAGACTATACAACCTGGCTTTTGTCGCACGCGGTGTGAGAGGGGAGGAGGATGCTGACAGTTTCTCACGCAGAAGGTTGAAATAAGGGAGGGAATGTGTTGAAATGTTAGTTGGTAAAAGGAGGGGGGGTGTTTTTAGATGGTTTGTGGCTCTGGGAGGGATGAGCCTTGAAGAATTAGCAGGGGATGGAGAGGTAAGCGTCACGTCACGTATGACGTCTAGCCGCCGCTACCGCCAGCCTGGCCGGACGAGTTTCTTAAGCTCTCGCAGAAGCTACCACAGCTGTTTTTCATACGGGCGGATAAGATAACATGACAGCTGAGACGGCTTTTCGTGCGATAGTGGACGCGCTGAGCTTGGGTAGACACTGCCGCGTGGACAGTCTAGAGAGGTGGTATCTATTTTTAGCCGTCTTTTGTATGTTCGTGCTTACAGTACAGCTCCTGCCAAGATAAACGTGAACACATAGCGCCCAACAAAGTGTAACAGACTTGTTTTTCAGCCGATTTTACTCAAATTTTCGACTTTCTCTGCTTAAATTTTTCTAGGTTTCTCAAAAAACGGTCGTATAAACGGAATGGACGCATCAGAGGGGGGTCGCATCGGTGGGATTCTACTGTATTTATAAAAAAAAGTCTTTTAATTACATTTTTACTGTATTCCACATTGTTCACTAGGTTAGTATGTGTTATGTGCTTTTTTTAAGTATACTATGCACTTAAAATATTGTGTTTATGACCATACAGTAGACTCTCGATTATTTGGTTGCCGGATATCCTGTTTGCGGGTTAACTATTCCATATTTCCATTATCAATTGACAAAAAAAATAATTATGACTTTTTATTTTTAGTGCGTGTACAACGGCAACAGCTTTTGTGTAGTACTAAATAAAATGCTATGAATTGGTAGTGCAAAAAATTAATAATGTGATAAATCACCAAAATATATTTTGCTCTTTCCTCAATACCTATTCGCTTCCTGCATATTTATTTCCGACGACGCCCGAGTGTTCAGCCTACGTTTATATCCTGCCATCTTGCATGTCAGCAGCATCTCTGGAGAGAAAAACTAGAAGCTTGTGAACTTCTCCTTTGTTCGGCAAGTATAGAGGTCTAGCACAAGTCAGAATTTAATGCAATTTTTACTTTTTATTATTTTTAATTTTTTTTTTTGTTTTCACATTTTTGTAATTTTTTTTAATTTTTGTTTCATACCGATATAGATTTAGGAAAATGTGCATTAGTTTTCTCCATGTGTTCCTGATAATTCCTGCGAATATATTTCTGGTTTTCTCTTGGAGCTCCTGATTATTCCTGGTGAGACATCTGGTTATTTCTGAGAAATCGATCTCTGGATGAAAATTTGTCCTCTTCATAAATTTTCAGACCCTACTTGATCACATCCTTGTTCTATTAAATATTCCATTTTAATTTTTATCACTACTCAATTTTGCTGCAGTGGGTCTCAGTTTGGGGGCCCAGATGGCTTCTTCTGGACCTGTCTTTCGGCTCCAATCTTTCCGGAGAAGTTCCTGCTCCCAGAAGCTCGCATGTTTCAGTAACGGCCAGTGAAGCACTTTGTTTTATTGTCCCCAAATGACTCGAATTTCATGGCGGATGCAAGGCAGATAGCTCATTAAGGGATGTAAGCCTGCTTAATGTTGCCTATAACAAGTCAATTCCAGTGCTAGAACAACTAATTTCGAACCTAAAAACCCTTAAACATGTGACAGCTAAATATTCACTGTAGAATGTAGCAATTACTAAAATATTCTTAGTTAAGGGTAGCTTTATAACTTGAACTCAATAATGTAATAAATTCATAGTTCATTTTATGTACGTTGGTCAACATATTCTCATTTGCCTTGTTAAATCTATTAATTTTTATGTTTTCTGTGTGTCTCTTATCAAAAACAAAATAAAATTAATTTTATCAGTAATAAAGGTGAAACAAAAATCTTACATTTCTCTTTTTTAATTTATTACCTGGTAGTGACACCAACATTCTCAATATAGGAATTACTGTTGAGCCGGTATAGATTTCTGACACACATGTTTATTACAACCCGATATGCTTTCCTCAATTTATTTAATTTCAAAGATGTTTATAGTTATTGAACATCAATCACTAACAGCACATCATGGTAGCAGAGCGTGGCTATGGTCTTCGGACCTATGGGTTATGAGCCCAGCATGCTTCCAAATCTTTGTCACGCTGCCTCCCTAGAGGTTCGAATATTTGTCCAGCTATCAGATGAACAGTTAAAGTGGAAGGCATGCATGAGAAGGAAAACAGCATAAATTAAATTTAGTGAAAGTATGCAGATGCTCATTTGCAACCTGCATTTAAGTGAATCGAAGAATTAATCTAGTAATAACAGAATGTCTGAAAGCAAATAAGTATGGTTTGTAGCTCGAATTCTTTGATTCATAGTTAGATTTTAAATACAGTGTTAAGTTACAAAAACCAAAAATAAGAAAGTTAATTATGTTTCTAAAAAAGGAATACTGCTTAATGCAAAGAAAACAGGCAGGTAACAAAATATTTTGAGTAATTAAGCGTGTACATAATTTTACTGATTACAATAGAGATAAACTTATAATTACTTATATTTTAAATATTTTATATCTTAATAGATGGTTATTATTTTATTAATAAAATTTCTATTTATATTATTAATGGCAAATGAGTTTTTATGGATGACTATTTAATATGTTTTTATTTATACTTAAATTTCATTGTCCAAAATTAAACTGATGTACTTAGATAATTCCCATTCCATTGTGGGCTGCTAATCGGGGAAAGTCTGATTAGCTCTGGCCTCTGACACAGTCGCATCTCCCGAGGAAAGTTCCAATAGAGGTAGGGGGAAAAAACCGAAGTAGAAAGGTCTCCGACAGTTAAACCCACTGCACACATAAGACCAGGCAGTGATAAATTAAGAACCAATAAAGAAATAAAATTATGTCAATTACAAATTTAAAAAACTCGGATCAAAAGATTAAGTTAGGTTGTAGGTTCCACTTACCTTATACGCAGCGATGTCCAGAAGCTAATCCATTGTGTTGAAAACAAACCAAAAGGTCTAAAAATAAGGCAGTAGTGAAATAAAAAAAAACAATATTAAAGAAAAGGAGGCTGGCAATGAATTAAAACCCTTAATTATAGTAACTACTGATGATTACTTCGCTTCAGTAGAAGTACACCAGGCTACTGCACCAAAGACACCGTCCCTAGGGGGCTAGCAAAGAGCATAGTTAAAGCTGCCCCTGAAGGGTCAGAAAAAAAGGGAGTGGGGAAACTCCTTGCCATTTTGGCAAATATATGGTATTATAGTAACACAACACGGGTGTCTAACCGGCCGTGTCTGAATTTGCGAACCCTGCACAGGGCATTGGAGGTGGTATGTGCGGCCAGACAGGACAAATATGACCCACTGATAACAGAGCAGGGGAAGGTTTGCACGTCCGTACGATTAGCGTAGTATAACGGGTCGTGGGTGGACAGACTGCCCCTGAACACTGATCAAAGTACGAATAAATAAAAACATGAAATGGTGCCGAGAAAATCACTAAGTTGCGGCACATAATGATTCTAATTATAATGAGCAATGTTTTATTAGAGCAGATGAACCACATAATATTTCATAGTTTTAGCCTATTCGCTTTATTAATATTTTGTGGTTTTTTGTGCGAGGTGATGCTGTCTCCCTCCCTCGTGCCACCCCCTTCCTTAAGTCGCTGTTGTTGAAAATTTCCATTTTTATTATTAAGCCTGATTATTTAAAAAGCTTACTTATACTCATACCAATCAGTGTGGTGTTACGCCTTGTGCAAGAAAAAGGTGTAATGGCACAACCTTAATTTATTCATTTATGAAGAAAATAACATTAAAGCTGCATCTTTCATGATATTGTAACGGATGACATGGACATACCCGGCGCCTCCACCAAATGTAACGTTAGGTCATGGCCGGCTGCCTAAACCAATGTGGCAGTATGTCCTACCCGGCAAACTCCACCCAAATGTACGTGGGACATACCCGGCCAACTGCACCAAATGTAGCGGGAGGTCATTCCCGGCAAACTCCACCAAATTGTAACAATGTCATACTCGGAGCCTAAACCAAATAATACCCGTGGGGGGGGGGGGGGGGGGGGGGGGAATCCGTAACTCTTAAAAACTACACTCGCTTGGCAATAAAAAAAAGGTACGTAGTAATCAAGACTATTCACAACCCGGGATCTTAAAATAATAGGTTCCGCCCCCCTGTACAGGAGGTCTGGAGGGAGAAGGAATTACTTTAAATGAGTTAAAACTTAATTATAAAGAAAGTACGTTTATTACACGAGATCTTAAACTCATACAAAAGTATTAACTTTTACAATTAAACTAAATAAATAAAATCAAGGGCATTCTGACAATCAGTCTTATTAGTTACTTTACAATTAAGTACTTTAACTTGAATGAACTAAACGGGGACCTTTATTTACAAATGCTTTGATCAACAAGCAGGCAGAGTGTATCAAAATCTTCTACGATGTTAAAACTCATTCTAAGTCCTTAAAGTTAACTTAAACATTATTTTAAATTATCTAAGGTCAAAAGTAAAACTTTACTTAACAACATCTGCTCAGGTCCGGCCTCTTCAAAAACAATTCAAACATTACTTCTGCGACCCCAACCATTACATAAACGTAGTGCTGTTCCGGGGCATAGACTCCCCCTGAGTGAGCCTAAAATCCCTAACCGACTCGTTACCACAAGAGAGAAGCATAGCTTCCCCCTGAGTGAGCCCCGAGCAACCTCCAGCGGCTGCTTATAAACCCTCTCGGCCCCGCCGACCCTTCCAGAGAATCTCGGCCCGCCGATCTTTCCAGAGAACCTCGGCCGCCGCCCCCATATTTCGCAATCAGGGCCCAAGCCCGCGGAACGAGCACCGCGTTGCGACCTAGTTACGCCAGCAGACCACCGCCTCGCGAGGGCCGGTGATCCGCGCGACTCATGAGGAATGTGCAGCGAGGACAAACGACACGCCGCCGGCCGGTCGCTGACGAAACGAGGCCGCTTCTCGCACGGGCGCAGTGGCCCACCCACAGCTCGCGCCATGAAAGACAGAAATCTGAACCCGGCCACACCGAGAAATTTCTGGAACGTGACAATATAATCTCTGTGGTGGAGGAACAAATCTTGTTAACAGAAAAGAACATGGTGATGTGAGCGCTAATTCTCTTGTTAAGGCATGCAAGCAGCACAAGGTTTTGTATGTGGAAAGCAACCATCTAGCAGGTGGTCATGGGAGTTAAGTACAATGAGAAAAAAGGTGCAGTGAGAATTGAACCCAAGAACAGTAGAGCACGAGATGCCGAACGGTTAGCACTCACCAATTTAATTTTTTTTTTGTTAATGAAATTAGGCATTTAAGTTTACCAATATGGATACTAGTATTTTTTAAATTGAAAACAATATAATCAACACTGACATACATACATCACCTAAATCGGAGCTCTGTATCAACTGTCTCCCGAGGTGAGGATACCAAAACAAAACCAGGATATTTACTGTTTACCCATCAATAGCCTATTGCAAATTCATTTTCATTTACTAAATTTGTACATGCTGCAAATGATAGCTTGCTAACGCAATGGTTTGCAATTGGACGAAATAAGATACATAGGTGTAACTGTCACTCTGAAATACTATCCCTAACTGACATGTTCTAACAAGCCTTTTTAAAATGGAGGGGTGGAGAACTGCAGATGATTACAGTATACCTGTTACTTATGGAAATGGCCAGTTATAAATTTGCATCATCTTAAGTCAGCTACTTACTTTGACCTGTATATCATTGAACTTGTTGATGCCTTACATCAGCATAAATACTGCACAGTGCTTGCGATTGTAACATCACGTGGAGAAGAGATGCATATAAACTATCGCTCCTGGTAGCGAGTGCTGAACACAAGATGTTCACCATTGATAAGATTAAAGGTCAAAGTTCAAGGTCGAGGCCAAAGTTCAATGCCAACAGTCGAGGTAAATAAAAAATTAAACTAACATGGCATCAGCAGACTTATCAGATGTAAACAATATGTCAGCCTCCAGCAGAATAAAACAATATGGCGGACATGACATCATAGGTACTAGCTGATGATATATATCTTGCCTTTAGTGGTGGGAGGTCATCTGACGATGGCTTCTGTGGAGGATCTGTCGCCTTTTTTTATTTTTGACTTCACCAGGTTTGAAGCGAAGACTCTAATGTGTGCGTTTTTAAATATTATTTACTAAAATTTGATTTATTACTTTTTTATAATTTTTAAAACTTTTTCCCGAATTTCTAGAATTGAATTACGGATGTTCAAGATGGTGGCCCTAATGAAAAGTGCAACGATCTAGAATCCAATATGGTGGACATAATGGAAATTGTATTGATAACATCATATTCAATATGGTGGACATAACTTAACAAGCAATGTTTCTAGAATGCAAGATGGCGGGCATTACTATATGTGCAATGGTATCTTTAAATATTTTTATTAAAATTTGAATAAATGATTTTTTTATGAATTATAGAATTTTTTATTAAAAAAGGGATAATAAAGATTTTCAAGATGGCGGGCATAACGAAAATTGCAATGGTGACGTTATAATTCTAGATGACGTTGAAGGCTTATCGGAGGCTGTATACATGGGTGCTTAAGCCTCAGTTAGGAATACATGTTCGTTCTAAGGCAAAATTCTTTTGAGGTTTTTCGAATTCCTAATTTTTAAATTTTTGAGAAATAAAATGGGAATTTTCCTCTCGAAAAAGAGACATTTTTAGGAATTTTGAGTCATTTTTGAGGAATTTGGACACCGAAATGGACGCCGTGATGTGATTAAACAAAATGATAAACTGCCAGGGGTCTGTGTGACACAAGCTTTAAAGTACGGAGGTGATTAAGAGAAATGTCCCATTGGCTCCTGGCCCATCATGTGCGCTAATCGACAGTAGTAATGGGTGAACTGACTAGTGTAGTGTGGTAACGAAGGAACGGATTGGACCATGCGGATCGTGTGGACGGTGAAACAATAGATACTGCAAGCGTGGGGCGTACATGTGTTTTGTAATAGTAGTGTGAAATAAAGAGATACAACATCGACAAAGATTCTACGTGCAAGATGGCTTCATCCATAAGGGTAATGTACACAAGCATAATAGTTAATAAAACAATATATATTTGCAAATGATTCCACTGTTGAAGAATATTTAAAGCATTTATGTGTATGAATTATTTTTATATTTTAATTTTTAAATCCAAAGTTATTGTTATTTTTCTGGAATTTTTAATATTTCATTTGCAGTCAAAAACTATATAGAATTCAGAGGTGTAACTTTCATATATAAATCCTTAGACAAGAGATATATATTTAAAACCATTATTTTGTGTGCAATCATTATTTTAGAATGTATTTATACATAATTTTAATTGTAGTAAATGAACTGTTACGAAATAACGTGGTATATATTCAGTTGCGAGTTTAAAATTCTACATGTTTCATTTGTAAATGAAACTATTCCCATTTGCAATCTGAAGTATTGCTTTTATTTTAGTCTTATGTTTATTGAACGCTTATATTGCACAATCAAATAATCATTATATTTATAAAGTATACTGGTAGACTCAACAATAATTTATGTTTAAAGGTAGCCTCTGAGTACATTTCGACTTCTCTCGAAAAAAGAAATTCATACAACCCGAGTGCTGGCTGAATTAAATTTTTTAATCCACACAAATCATGTCTGCTATAAAAAATACCTCCTTCCTTCGCATGTACAATTTTTTTTTTTTACATTTATACATGCCATATATAGTGTCACTCCACTAGGAGTTGACCCCTGCTAGGTATGTCTGAGTTGTTTCGCCTAGTGTATCATTAGATGCAAACTACAAACCACTGTGGAATTTTCTTGAACTAAAATGTAGGGCAAATATAATCTTAACCATCAATATTTCTCTCTGTAAACAAGTATGTTTAAAACCATTTTTTCAGACTTGTGTGTTTTAATTATCAGTTTCACATTACTAAAGTATGGGACCTGTACGATCTTATCAAGTCGTGAATTATCGATTGTAAAAATCTCCCTTCCTAGTATCAAGTTTAATATGAGTCCTTCTAACAAGTAAATACTAGGCACTTACACTTTTAATAACTTGGTCTAGATTACTAGTTTCGTGAGACCGTTTCCGAATATTTTCGAACCGTGAATTTTTGAGTGCCAACAGCAGTAGGTTTCGAGCTGACATATTAATATCTCAAGACTCTTGCACATTGTCAACAGAGTAAGCTAATTGAGACAGTCGTTGAATAACAACAGCATTACAGATCATATTTTCTGTAAAAATTTCAGTTGACTTGTTATGTTGTATTACTTTCACCAATGCCACAATTATATTGTGCACAGTGCCCTCAAAATGATCAGTTTATCCTCCAACAGAGGAGTGTACATGTGTACATGTCACCCAATTCCATGGGAATGATGGACAAATATCAATTGAATTGAGCCATTGAGAGCTGTTTCTTGACTTCCAAATTATTGTTACGATTTTTATAATCGTTAAGTGGGTAGAACTGGGTTCGTATAGGGATAGCCCAATTATAATTTTTTTTTACGGTTTAGTTGACTGCTAATATTTACAAAATTAATACATAATCTTACTTAAATGCCTACTAATCAATTACTCACACTCAGTATGTATCTCAAGTCCTTACACACCGCACACCTCGCTGGGCCGCACCCCTCGCGCAACTCTCGCCACAGCACTCCTCGTGGACCTCCGTCGCCACCTTCGCACTTCCCTTCGCCGAGCACTAACTGTCGTGGAGGCCGGCGTCCAGGCTTATATAGACCCTGACGCTCTTCTAGAAGTGATGAGCGCGGCTGGGACCAGTTGTGTCATCCTGTACCGACCCGACGCCCGAAGCCAATGGGAGTATATAACTGATTGATTAATTTATTATTTTTATAATTTTAGAAGTTTTTTCATTAAAATAGGATAATAGTAGGTATATAAAGTATGTATGAGGACACCGGAGGACGGAGGGGGATTAATCTCTTCCTTCGACCATGCACACACGAAAAAATGTCCCGTTACGTTCATCAGCCATGTACACGAAAAAATGTCCCGTTACAGTAGTAGGATATAGCCGTTTCTGGGACAGGCGCATGATCCAGGATCCGACCTTGACCTTTGACTTTGACCTTGAACCCTGAACTTTGACCTAGACCTTGAACCGAGTCTTTGACCTTGACCTTGAAATTTGACCTTGACCTTGAAATTCGACCCTGACCTTTAGCCTTGCGACCCTCGATGTTGCCAACCTGATGACGTCATCTAATCCGTATGCTAATCCAAATGCTAACCTAACCTAACCTAATCCATATGCTAATCTATGCTAAACTAACCTAACATAACCTAATCCATATGCTAATCTATGCTAACCTAACCTAGCCTAACCTAATCCATATGCTAATCTATGCTAACCTAACCTAATCCATATGCTAATCTATGCTAACCTAACCTAACCTAATCCATATGCTAATCTATGCTAACCCCATATGCTAATCTATGCTAACCTAACCTAGCCTAACCTAATCCATATGCTAATCTATGCTAACCTAACCTAATCCATATGCTAATCTATGCTAACCTAACCTAACCTAATCCATATGCTAATCTATGCTAACCTAACCTAACATAATCCATATGCTAATCTATGCTAACCTAACCTAACCTAATCCATATGCTAATCTATGCTAACCTTACCTAACCTAATCCATATGCTAATCTATGCTAACCTAACCTAACCTAATCCATATGCTAATCTATGCTAACCTAACCTATCATAACCTAACCTAACCTAACCTAACCTTACCTAATCCATATGCAAATCTATGCTAACCTAACCTAACATAACCTAACCTTATCCTATTACTGTTGCATGTTTCGTTATGGCAGCCATCTTGGAATCGTGTAATTATTTAGCTAGAAATTCGGGAAAAAATCCATAATTCATTAAATAAATCACTCATTAATTAACATATTGATTCGATCAGTTCCTGTCCTTGGTTCGATACTCGATCGATGCAATAATGTTTTATTTTATGTAAAAAATAATAATTTCAATAAACCATGTTAAAAAATTCTTATGAGGCTTAAAATCCTCTACTACCATCATCCTATAAGCCATCATGTCCGCCATCTTGGAAATTCATAATTTCAATGCTAGAAATTCAGGAAAAAGTTCAAAATTCATTAAATAAATTTTGCAACCAATAAAATGATTAATTAGATCGACTTAGGTCCTTGGTACGATTCTGGATGCTGAAGAAAAAATAAATATAACAACAATTTAACATAATAGTGACAGGTTCGTAAATAACACATCGCAAATTCTTTTACAAAATAAATTTTATTACAAAATCTATATTTTACTACAGGATCACTTGCGAAAGCCCTGCATAGGCGTGAAATGACTAATTCTTAGCTCCAATCGTTTTATACTAGACAGAGACCAACCAGAACCTTTACAGACATAGTCCTCCTCTTCTTGACAGAGTTTCTGGATACCGATTTTAACAGTTTGCTTCACATCGTCAGAACTGTAAATTACTGCAGCCGATGTCTTGAATGCACACTTCCTCACTTCGTCTTCGAATGGATACGGCTTTCCATATATACAGTCCAACCACAAGTTCTATTTTGATGGACCGTTTGTTGCTACATCATCAGTAAGCTGATTGATTATGTCCTCTCTGATATCATCAAGAAAATTACAAATGTCTTTTGACTCACCTAACGTATTTAGATAATAGTAATCTTTCAATTTTCCACGAAATGCAGACTGCGCCAAGTAGAACCCATTATCATTCACTTGTAATGCACCGAACACAGTATTAGGTTTATTTTCATGTCCAGACGTTGTAGCAATCGGTTGCTGCACATTGGTTTTCTTGCTTGTACGCTTACGAGTCTCCAATCTAAAGCGAGGAGTCGAAATTTCTACAGGTAGTTCTTCAGTAGACACACGGACTTTACCGTTGCATTTTTTCACATGCCGTCGCAAACTATCAATACGTGTAAACCATTCATGACACTCATCACAGCGGAACTTTATGCGAGATGGATTCTTCTTGCATTTACTCCTCTCATGTCTTCGTGCTACATAAGAAAAAGTGAACGACATATCGCAGTAGCTGCAAGGATACCTTGCTGATGAAGACAAGCCTTTCAGACCCGATACAGATACTGACGTTGTCGCAGTTGCGCCATCTCCAGGCATACTCTTATGAACATCAATGCATCGTTGTTGAATAGAAACCTTTACTTTCTACCGAACAGCAGGACCTTTGCATGTCTTCATGTGCGTTTTCATATTATCTTTTCTGGCAAACTGCTTATGGCATTTCTCACAAACAATCATTTTACGATAAAGGTTCTTGACACATTCTCTCTTTTCGTGTCGTCGAGCATTGCTGTTGTTTGTGAAAATCTTGTCACAGTAACAACACCGATGTCCGTTAGTTGTTGAATCACCAGCCATTGAAGTCTCCATCGAGGCTGAAACGAAGTTCGTCGTGCTTTCCTGTGAAGCCAGCACCACCGGCATTAAATTCTCTTCTGCTGGTGGTACCACGACTGTTGAAGTCTCCTCCAGTGTTGTCAGAGGCGTTGCCGTCGGGATCTGCTCCAACATCGTCGGCGCTGACGTTAGAGTTCCTGTAGACGATGGTACAACATCCATCAAGTTCATCGTTTTAGACGGTAAAGATGCCATCGAGTTCACAAGAACAGGTAATTACGCGACTTATGCACCAGAAGAAACAAACTAGGTGATCCTTACACCGATAACGTCAGTAACAAACTGAGCGACCTGCTGTATAGGACTCGCTTATATACATGCACAGGATGGAATAATACGCTAGTCAAATCAAGAACCAATTACTATAATACTCGAGTCAAAACTACTTTAAAAATAGAAGCCCACTCAACGAAAAAGGCAGCACATTTGGAAGCAAATTCGACATATGAAATGGACACGCAATGCACGCACTTGCAGATTTCATCACAAAGTTAACATTTAAATTTCATTCAAGCTAAGTAGCAAGCCAATGTCACATCATCATATTAACATCCTATTGGTCATACTATCCTCAAAATTTCACAGTATTATAAATCGCACCAGTTATAGACGGACTTATGGTTTCTAACACACAACAAATCAGTCATTTTTCTTTAATAAATTCATATTTTAAAATGCAAAATATACATGGTAAACGAAGAACCAGGTACGTAAATATTTTATATACTTTATGTACACTGTAGACGTCAAGAGCTTGAAAGTACATATGTAAGAAAGATATTTAATAAAACTCATATTAAATTGTATATTTATTCCCATTAATACACATCAGATCAAAAAAAGTAGGTTTTATTATATAAACCTCGCATTTCTTAGTTTATGTTTCTTTGAGGACGTATAAATTTTCAGCATTTCGCGAACCAAGTAGAAGTTTTAGCCTGTTCTTCAATCATTTGGATTGTCTCTCGATGAACAATTGGTCTCATGTGCTACGGCTTCCATCTTCTTTACATATTTGTTATTATTAGTCTTAAAATCCACGCATCCGTGTCACTATCACAGACGCAAAGTTATCATCATCATCATCGTAGCTGTCATCAATATTATCATGAGCTGCATCAATATCACTCATTTTATGATATCGTTTCCGCATTTCAGTTGTCAGAGATTTACCACAATCTATGATCTTGTGAGCTTCACATTATTCTCTATTGTTTTGTAGACATGGTTAGTTCCATTCTCGTTTTCTTTAAAAGCCTGTGTGTCCAGTTTTATTATTTAATCCTTCAACCCATTATCCCAAACACAATTAAATCATCGTAGTATACAGAAAAAAAAAATCAACAAAGTTCCTTTCATTTAATCTTAGGAACCGCATCATCCTTTCCACCTATAGTATAGTTTCTTGAGCCCAAGAGTCTTTCAATATATACCATGCAGTGTTCTTCAAGAGATGTGGTATACTTCTAGTTCTACATACAAATCCATCCTATCATTGATTTGTTGACACATTAGAAAAAAAACTTAAAGTTAATTTTTACGTGTTTTATTAAATTATCACTTCGGCTAAAAATAATTACCACACATAGTGTATTATTACATTTCCTTCTTCATCTGCAATGCTAAGTTCCTTGATAATAAATCCATACTGACTAGAGAAGCCTTGGAGGTTTACACATTTCGTCATGGTGGTCGAGACGAGACTAAGCCGGTAATGTACTGTCAGGTCTTAGATAATAGACGACACAATCTACCTTTTTGCAGGATGTCTCGATTATGTCCGGAGCCTCCTCGTCACAATCACTGGTCCAGTGATGACCGAAGTTGAAGACCTCTAGTTGGAAGTAACCATCCTCGGTGACGTAGTGCACACGGCGGAATCCGGGCGTTCCTTCCGCGTACTTTGCAGTTGGAATGAACAGCTTTTGCTTGAATTTGTAGCAGCAGCTATACACCCACACGACTATGTGTTGACTGCTGTGTCTAGGGTGTTGACCTCAATTTATTCCGCTAGGACCACCCTCCAGTCCAGTCACATGTACCATTGCTTCCGTTGTTGTCCCCCGCCTTGCTGGCGACCTCCAACATTCCAACACGGTGATCAACCATCCAAGCCCTAAGCATGCTAGCATTGTGTCTTGAGATCGGACCTGGACATCCAAGTTACATAGAGTACAATATACTCTGAAATACATAATAAAGAGAAAATTGATATAAATAACATTATACTTTGCTTAATAGTTCCAGAAGTAATGAACGCACTGCTTGACCAGTGACCGGTGTAACTAAATATTAAATATATTTAATATTTTATTTTCCATTACCTTTCGTGGAATTTATTAATCATTCACTCTACGAAAAACAACTCAAGACAATAAACCTGACCAACGAATTAAATACAGTACCGCTATGCCTTACATGAAAGTATAATTATTCGATAATCTGAATAACCTATAAATCGTTCATGTACAAAGCCACACATACAGGACAATTGTCTATGGACCATGAGACCGAGTCATGACAATATCAGACGTATAGGCTAGTCATTTCAGGACCGCAGGACCTTCTTCGTCTTTAGATAATAACAGTCATTTAGACCATCATGAAATTTTTATACATACTAAAGGACCAAGTGACCTTGAAAAATATTTTAGTAACACCAAGAGGTTTTGAACTAGTAAATATTCAGTCACTACATATTTTACTACGAGCAATCAACAAAAAGGAAGCACCATCAACGAAAAGGCAGTACAATCAAAAAAGGCAGCACATTTAGAAACACCATCAACAAAAAGGAAGCACATTTTGGAAGCATGATCAAAAAAGGCAGCACATTTTGGAAGCACCATCAAAAAAGGAAGCACATTTTGGAAGCACCATCTAAAAGGCAGCACATTTGGAAAAACCATCAACAAAAAGGAAGCACATTTTGGAAGCACCATAAAAAAGGCAGCACATTTGGGAAGCACAATCAAAAAAGGCAGCACATTTGGAAGCACCATCAACAAAAGAAGGAAGCACATTTGGAAGCACCATCAACAAAAGAAGGAAGCACATTTTGGAAGCACCATCAAAAAGGCAGCACATTTGGTAACACAAGTTACGAGAACTAAGTCTTAGTTAGAAATCAGAATGCAAGAAATAAAAACATTTAATTTTTACTTTTAATATTTAATTTATTTCTTAAGATTATACAAATAGAAGTAAAATAAGCCATTATTGTATGTAGCCAGATTTCCTCAGTTCTTCGAGTATGAAGGATATTTCTTTTATGCACGAATCGTTTCCTGCACAAAGTGAGCCATGTAGAAGTCTTAGCCGGTCAACCAATAAGTTTGGATCTTTCCTCTTTCCACAATGTGTAACCAATCTCTTCTACTACCATCTCACCTGCTTGTTTATTATAAATACTTTTAATATCACAATCGTCCCAGTGATCATAATAAGCGTTATCAGATTTATTTTATTATAACACGTCGTTTCCATCGTTTCGGTCTCAGGACACCGTTACATTCTTCGATCTTGTCAGCCTTAGGTGTTTCATCACAGTCTATGCTTTTGTCAACAGCCTCAGAGTCACTGTAACAATCACTGTAGAAGGCATCCTCTTCACCCAGATTCCATATGAATTCGATATCGATGATGTCGAAGTGCCATTATCGTCTTCATGCTTCCTTTTTAGGAGTCCATCGTCATTTTTACAAAGTAAGAAAGATCTACTTGAATTCGGCTGGAATGTATTCTCACTTTTCACGTTAAGGATTCTTCCATTGTCTTCATTCTTCCATAAATCATCATCGTCCTTCAATTTAAGTTCTTCGTCGAGATCGGAAGAGCCACGAACATAATCTCTCTCAATACAAGGAAAATTATTGTCGTAATGCAGATCACTATTCCTTAGTCTAGTAGATCCATCGTTGTACTCTGGCTTGTACGCAGGCTTGTACGCAGGCTTAACGTTACAAGTTCTGTCATGTCTTTTTAAGCTCTCTCTCCGCGTAAACGACTTGTTACATCGAACGCAACTTATCATATTGCGTAGTGGATTTTTAACACAGTCATTCTTCTGGTGTTGTCTTCCATTCTTTCTCAAGATAAATTCTTTGCTGCAAAACTTACACCTGTGTCCTTTCGATACAGCGACAGACACCGAATCAGGATTCATATTAGTTACTGTGACTAATGTTAGATACAAACAGACAGTTTTCCAATTGGAACCATTACTTAAATATAATTTTTTTAAAAATTTCTTCAGCGAGAGTTAAGTTATCTCATGCAAAGGTACTTGTTGTAAGTAGTTCTGCTTTTCAACAACAGATGACACCACGTATTGCTTGGAGGTAAATAATATTTCTTTCTTTCAAGCGGGCTTGTGAACTCTTTGCTTAAGCAACATGAGAGTTCTAGCACAAGCGGGCTTGTGAACTCTTTTGCTTAAGCAGAAGTAAATTTGGACTTTTTAAAAAAAAAATTGGTAATTTATGATGTTTATAAATGACATCATCCCTGATGGTTTTCTCTGAGTGCTTCTATTTTATTTTTATTAGGGGGAATTTAAAAAAAAAATCATTATTCAGTCAAATAATAATATATACCCTGAGAAATCTGAGAAACACTAACTGGAAGAACAAACTACCTTCTCCTTGGAGTCTAGCGATGCCATCCCTCTATTGCGATCGTTAGTGAGAATCCTGCATCCCGCATTAAAAAAAAGAAATATTATTTACCTGCAAGCAATACGTGGTGTCATCTGTTGTTGAAAAGCAGAACTACTTACAACAAGTACCTTTGCATGAGATAACTTAACTCTCGCTTAAGAAATATTTAAAAAAATTATATTTAAGTAATGGTTCCAATTGGAAAACTGTCTGTTTGTATCTAACATTAGTCACAGTAACTAATATGAATCCTGATTCGGTGTCTGTCGCTGTATCGAAAGGACACAGGTGTAAGTTTTGCAGCAAAGAATTTATCTTGAGAAAGAATTGGTAGACAACACCAGAAGAATGACTGTGTTAAAAATCCACTACGCAATATGATAAGTTGCGTTCGATGTAACAAGTCGTTTACGCGGAGAGAGAGCTTAAAAAGACATGACAGAACTTGTAACGTTAAGCCTGCGTACAAGCCAGAGTAGAACGATGGATCTACTAGACTAAGGAATAGTGATCTGCATTACGACAATAATTTTCCTTGTATTGAGAGAGATTATGTTCGTGGCTCTTCCGATCTCGACGAAGAACTTAAATTGAAGGACGATGATGATTTATGGAAGAATGAAGACAATGGAAGAATACTTAACGTGAAAAGTGAGAATACATTCCAGCCGAATTCAAGTAGATCTTTCTTACTTTGTAAAAATGATGGTCTCCTAAAAAGGAAGCATGAAGACGATAATGGCACTTCGACATCATCGATATCGAATTCATATGGTAATCTGGGTGAAGAGGATGTCTTCTACAGTGATTGTAACAGTGACTCTGAGGCTGTTGACAAAAGCATAGACTGTGATGAAGCACCTAAAGCTGACAAGATTGAAGAATGTAACGGTGTCCTGAGACCGAAACGATGGAAACGACGTGTTATAATAAATAAATCTGATAACGCTTATTATGATCACTGGGACGATTGTGATATTAAAAGTATTTATAATAAACAAGCAAGTGAGATGGTGGTAGAAGAGATTGATTACACATCGTGGAAAGATCCAAACTTATTGGTTGACCGGCTAAGACTCGCTTTGTGCAGGAAACTATTCATGCATAAAAGAAATATCCTTCATACTCGAAGAACTGAGGAAAGCTGGCTACATACAATAATGGCTTATTTTACTTCTATTTGTATAATCTTAAGAAATAAATTAAATATTAAAAGTAAAAATTAAATGTTTTTATTTCTTGCATTCTGATTTCTAACTAAGACTTAGTTCTCGTAACTTGTGTTACCAAATGTGCTGCCTTTTTGATGGTGCTTCCAAAATGTGCTTCCTTCTTTTGTTGATGGTGCTTCCAAATGTGCTTCCTTCTTTTGTTGATGGTGCTTCCAAATGTGCTGCCTTTTTTGATTGTGCTTCCCAAATGTGCTGCCTTTTTTATGGTGCTTCCAAAATGTGCTTCCTTTTTTTTGATGGTTTTTCCAAATGTGCTGCCTTTTTGATGGTGCTTCCAAAATGTGCTTCCATTTTTGATGGTGCTTCCAAAATGTGCTGCCTTTTTTGATCATGCTTCCAAAATGTGCTTCCTTTTTGTTGATGGTGTTTCCAAATGTGCTGCCTTTTTTGATTGTACTGCCTTTTCGTTGATGGTGCTTCCTTTTTGTTGATTGCTCGTAGTAAAATATGTAGTGACTGAATATTTACTAGTTCAAAACCTCTTGGTGTTACTAAAATATTTTTCAAGGTCACTTGGTCCTTTAGTATGTATAAAAATTTCATGATGGTCTAAATGACTGTTATTATCTAAAGACGAAGAAGGTCCTGCGGTCCTGAAATGACTAGCCTATACGTCTGATATTGTCATGACTCGGTCTCATGGTCCATAGACAATTGTCCTGTATGTGTGGCTTTGTACATGAACGATTTATAGGTTATTCAGATTATCGAATAATTATACTTTCATGTAAGGCATAGCGGTACTGTATTTAATTCGTTGGTCAGGTTTATTGTCTTGAGTTGTTTTTCGTAGAGTGAATGATTAATAAATTCCACGAAAGGTAATGGAAAATAAAATATTAAATATATTTAATATTTAGTTACACCGGTCACTGGTCAAGCAGTGCGTTCATTACTTCTGGAACTATTAAGCAAAGTATAATGTTATTTATATCAATTTTCTCTTTATTATGTATTTCATAGGAAATTATACTCTATGTAACATAGATGTCCAGGTCCGATCTCAAGACACAATGCTAGCATGCTTAGGGCTTGGATGGTTGATCACCGTGTTGGAATGTTGGAGGCCGCCAGCAAGGCGGGGGACAACAACGGAAGCAACGGTACATGTGACTGGACTGGAGGGTGGTCCTAGCGGAATAAATTGAGGTCAACACCCTGGACACAGCAGTCAACACATAGTCGTGTGGGTATATAGCTGCTGCTACAAATTCAAGCAAATGCTGTTCGTTCCAACTGCAAAGTACGCGAAAGTAACGCCCGGATTCCGCCGTGTGCACTACGTCACCGAGGATGGTTACTTCCAACTAGAGGTCTGCAACTTCGGTCATCACTGGACCAGTGATTGTGACGAGGAGGCTCCGGACATAATCGAGACATCCTGCAAAAAGGTAGATTGTGTCGTCTATTATCTAAGACCTGACAGTACATTACCGGCTTAGTCTCGTCTCGACCACCATGACGAAATGTGTAAACCTCCAAGGCTTCTCTAGTCAGTATGGATTTATTATCAAGGAACTTAGCATTGCAGATGAAGAAGGAAATGTAATAACACACTATGTGTGGTAATTATTTTTAGCCGAAGTGATAATTTAATAAAACACGTAAAAATTAACTTTAAGTTTTTTTTTCTAATGTGTCAACAAATCAATGATAGGATGGATTTGTATGTAGAACTAGAAGTACACCACATCTCTTGAAGAACACTGCATGGTATATATTGAAAGACTCTTGGGCTCAAGAAACTATACTATAGGTGGAAAGGATGATGCGGTTCCTAAGATTAAATGAAAGGAACTTTGTTGATTTTTTTTTTCTGTATACTACGATGATTTAATTGTGTTTGGGATGATGGGTTGAAGGATTAAATAATAAAACTGGACACACAGGCTTTTAAAGAAAACGAGAATGGAACTAACCATGTCTACAAAACAATAGAGAATAATGTGAAGCTCACAAGATCATAGATTGTGGTAAATCTCTGACAACTGAAATGCGGAAACGATATCATAAAATGAGTGATATTGATGCAGCTCATGATAATATTGATGACAGCTACGATGATGATGATGATAACTTTGCGTCTGTGATAGTGACATGGATGCGTGGATTTTAAGACTAATAATAACAAATATGTAAAGAAGATGGAAGCCGTAGCACATGAGACCAATTATTCATCGAGAGACAATCCAAATGATTGAAGAACAGGCTAAAACTTCTACTTGGTTCTTGAAATGCTGAAAATTTATACGTCCTCAAAGAAACATAAATTAAGAAATGCGAGTTTTATATAATAAAACCTACTTTTTTTGATCTGATGTGTATTAATGGGAATAAATATACAATTTAATATGAGTTTTATTAAATATCTTTCTTACATATGTACTTTCAAGCTCTTGGCGTCTACAGTATACATAAAGTATATAAAATATTTACGTACCTGGTTCTTCGTTTACCATGTATATTTTGCATTTTAAAATATGAATTTATTAAAGAAAAATGACTGATTTGTTGTGTGTTAGAAACCATAAGTCCGTCTATAACTGGTGCGATTTATAATACTGTGAAATTTTGAGGATAGTATGACCAATAGGATGTTAATATGATGATGTGACATTGGCTTGCTTCTTAGCTTGAATGAAATTTAAATGTTAACTTTGTGATGAAATCTGCAAGTGCGTGCATTGCGTGTCCATTTCATATGTCGAATTTGCTTCCAAATGTGCTGCCTTTTTCGTTGAGTGGGCTTCTATTTTTAAAGTAGTTTTGACTCGAGTATTATAGTAATTGGTTCTTGATTTGACTAGCGTATTATTCCATCCTGTGCATGTATATAAGCGAGTCCTATACAGCAGTTCGCTCAGTTTGTTACTGACGTTATCGGTGTAAGGATCACCTAGTTTGTTTCTTCTGGTGCATAAGTCGCGTAATTACCTGTTCTTGTGAACTCGATGGCATCTTTACCGTCTAAAACGATGAACTTGATGGATGTTGTACCATCGTCTACAGGAACTCTAACGTCAGCGCCGACGATGTTGGAGCAGATCCCGACGGCAACGCCTCTGACAACACTGGAGGAGACTTCAACAGTCGTGGTACCACCAGCAGAAGAGAATTTAATGCCGGTGGTGCTGGCTTCACAGGAAAACACGACGAACTTCGTTTCAGCCTCGATGGAGACTTCAATGGCTGGTGATTCAACAACTAACGGACATCGGTGTTGTTACTGTGACAAGATTTTCACAAACAACAGCAATGCTCGACGACACGAAAAGAGAGAATGTGTCAAGAACCTTTATCGTAAAATGATTGTTTGTGAGAAATGCCATAAGCAGTTTGCCAGAAAAGATAATATGAAAACGCACATGAAGACATGCAAAGGTCCTGCTGTTCGGTAGAAAGTAAAGGTTTCTATTCAACAACGATGCATTGATGTTCATAAGAGTATGCCTGGAGATGGCGCAACTGCGACAACGTCAGTATCTGTATCGGGTCTGAAAGGCTTGTCTTCATCAGCAAGGTATCCTTGCAGCTACTGCGATATGTCGTTCACTTTTTCTCATGTAGCACGAAGACATGAGAGGAGTAAATGCAAGAAGAATCCATCTCGCATAAAGTTCCGCTGTGATGAGTGTCATGAATGGTTTACACGTATTGATAGTTTGCGACGGCATGTGAAAAAATGCAACGGTAAAGTCCGTGTGTCTACTGAAGAACTACCTGTAGAAATTTCGACTCCTCGCTTTAGATTGGAGACTCGTAAGCGTACAAGCAAGAAAACCAATGTGCAGCAACCGATTGCTACAACGTCTGGACATGAAAATAAACCTAATACTGTGCTCGGTGCATTACAAGTGAATGATGATGGGTTCTACTTGGCGCAGTCTGCATTTCGTGGAAAATTGAAAGATTACTATTATATAAATACGTTAGGTGAGTCAAAAGACATTTGTAATTTTCTTGATGATATCAGAGAGGACATAATCAATCAGCTTACTGATGATGTAGCAACAAACGGTCCATCAAAATAGAACTTGTGGTTGGACTGTATATATGGAAAGCCGTATCCATTCGAAGACGAAGTGAGGAAGTGTGCATTCAAGACATCGGCTGCAGTAATTTACAGTTCTGACGATGTGAAGCAAACTGTTAAAATCGGTATCCAGAAACTCTGTCAAGAAGAGGAGGACTATGTCTGTAAAGGTTCTGGTTGGTCTCTGTCTAGTATAAAACGATCGGAGCTAAGAATTAGTCATTTCACGCCTATGCAGGGCTTTCGCAAGTGATCCTGTAGTAAAATATAGATTTTGTAATAAAATTTATTTTGTAAAAGAATTTGCGATGTGTTATTTACGAACCTGTCACTATTATGTTAAATTGTTGTTATATTTATTTTTTCTTCAGCATCCAGAATCGTACCAAGGACCTAAGTCGATCTAATTAATCATTTTATTGGTTGCAAAATTTATTTAATGAATTTTGAACTTTTTCCTGAATTTCTAGCATTGAAATTATGAATTTCCAAGATGGCGGACATGATGGCTTATAGGATGATGGTAGTAGAGGATTTTAAGCCTCATAAGAATTTTTTAACATGGTTTATTGAAATTATTATTTTTTACATAAAATAAAACATTATTGCATCGATCGAGTATCGAACCAAGGACAGGAACTGATCGAATCAATATGTTAATTAATGAGTGATTTATTTAATGAATTATGGATTTTTTCCCGAATTTCTAGCTAAATAATTACACGATTCCAAGATGGCTGCCATAACGAAACATGCAACAGTAATAGGATAAGGTTAGGTTATGTTAGGTTAGGTTAGCATAGATTTGCATATGGATTAGGTAAGGTTAGGTTAGGTTAGGTTAGGTTAGTTTAGGTTAGGTTAGGTTATGATAGGTTAGGTTAGCATAGATTAGCATATGGATTAGGTTAGGTTAGGTTAGCTTAGGTTAGGTTAGGTTAGCATAGATTAGCATATGGATTAGGTTAGGTTAGGTTAGGTTAGGTTAGCATAGATTAGCATATGGATTAGGTTAGGTTAGGTTAGGTTAGGTTAGCATAGATTAGCATATGGATTAGGTTAGGTTAGGTTAGGTTAGGTTAGGTTAGGTTAGCATAGATTAGCATATGGATTAGGTTAGGTTAGGTTAGGTTAGGTTAGGTTAGCATAGATTAGCATATGGATTAGGTTAGGTTAGGTTAGCATAGATTAGCATATGGGTTAGGTTAGGTTAGGTTAGGCTAGGTTAGGTTAGGTTAGGTTAGCATAGATTAGCATATGGATTAGGTTAGGTTAGGTTAGGTTAGCATAGATTAGCATATGGCTTAGGTTAGGTTAGGTTAGCATAGATTAGCATATGGATTAGGTTAGGTTAGGTTAGGTTAGCATAGATTAGCATATGGATTAGGTTAGGTTAGGTTAGCATAGATTAGCATATGGATTAGGTTAGGTTAGGTTAGCATAGATTAGCATATGGATTAGGTTAGGTTAGGTTAGGTTAGCATAGATTAGCATATGGATTAGGTTAGGTTAGGTTAGTTTAGCATAGATTAGCATATGGATTAGGTTAGGTTAGGTTAGCATATGGATTAGCATACGGATTAGATGACGTCATCAGGTTGGCAACATCGAGGGTCGCAAGGCTAAAGGTCAGGGTCGAATTTCAAGGTCAAGGTCAAATTTAAAGGTCAAGGTCAAGGTCAAAGGTCAAGGACTCAGTTCAAGGTCTATGTCAAAGTTCAGGGTTCAAGGTCAAAGTCAAAAGTCAAGGTCGGATCCTGGATCCTGCACCTGTCCCAGAAACGGCTATATCCTACTTCTGTAACGGGACATTTTTTCGTGTGTACATGGCTGATGAACGTAACGGGACACTTTTTCGTGTGTGCATGGTCGAAGGAAGAGATTAATCCCCCTCCGTCCTCCGGTGTCCTCATACATACTTTATATACCTACTGATAATAATTACAGATTTTCAAGTAGGCATACATGATGTCATACATACCTTGGCATTAGTGGTGGGTCGTCAGTCTACCAGTGGCTTCCTTAGAGAAAGGATCAGTCGACTTTTTTTTTTGTCCTAATCGGGTTCGAACTGTTGACTCCATGACGTTCGTGTATGTTTAAATTTTTTTTTATTAAATTTTATTTTTATATTTTTTATAAATTTTAGTTAAATTCACATTAAAATCGGATAACAAATAAAGATTTTTATGATGGCTGCCATAACGGAAATTTCAACGGTGACGTCATAATCCATATGATGTCGTTAGAGGCTTATTGTAGGCTGTAGATATGGATTCTTAAGCCTAAATATGGACATTACAAGCCGTTGGCATTTTTAGGGACTAAAGCGTGAAATTTTCTCTCAAAACTGGAATTTTTCCTGCGAAAACTGGAAATATTTGGGAATTTTGAGTGATTTTTAGTAATTTTTTATTCATTTTTGAGTTCAAAATGGCCGCCGTAATGTCACAAATCCAATATGGCAGTTCAGCTCTGGCTCTATAACACTGAACCCTGTGCCAGTAGCCCCTGTTCTACACTACTAACCCGGTCCTTGCTGTTGCCATAGTAAATACTTCCTCATGGAGCATAAGCTTTTGAGGCCTAGGGCCAAGAACCTGGGTAGTCGAACCTCTGTCACATCTGTGGTTGTTCACAGATTAAGCCCTTTTACTATCTTTGGTATCCAGTCATGGTATCATGAGGAGGCAGATGGATGGTATGGGTGTCAATAGGCTATATTTTTTCATCACACACCCTTTCTGTGGACTGATGGGATTCATTCCTACTAGACCTGGCAAAGGTTCTGACATGTCAGGTGACATGCACCTTCTGCCGGAGTCCAGCAACTCTCTCTGTGTGACAAGAACTGGGTACATACAAATCAAGGTTTGATATCAATATCTAACCATAGTAAACCACAAAATACACAAATAGAGAGCCACAAGAAATACTGCTAGAAAAAAAGTTTTCTGAAATTGAGTTAAACACAAAATAGTTTTCCAAATTACATAACACAAAATGAAAACAAAATTAAATTCTAAAATTATGTACGATATGCTTTTATACAGTTGATGAGTAGGTACCTGAAACAATGTAAATTAACAAACTGTAATTCAATTATTTTGATATAATGTGATGTTGTAATGGTTTGAAATCAAATTAGTTGTCACGTCCACCATTTTTTCTGGCCTTGGCCAAAGTAACACCCTCAGCCCCGGGTGCACCACGACTCGCTACTTGGTCTATGGCCCACCAGGGGTAGTGTCACTACCTGCCCACAGATGGCACATACGGGCAATATTAATTAAGTGAACTTAATAACTCACCCATGAACAACTAGAGCGTGGTTAAATGTTATGTACATAGTGATCGTATTATGATAAATTGTATAGTTAAATGTAATGCTTACACATAGGTATGTGAAGGATATATGTTAAATCTCTGTATAGATAACCATGGTGGAAGTGTAGACTTTGTGTATATGTACTCGGGGTCAACAGCGCCGTTATCTCGATCGTGCTTATACATAATGTAATTTAATACAGTAAGTCGGTTTGCCTGTTGCATAAATGATTCATTGATTGTCGCGGTATCAATTTTAAAGTAATTTAGGTTATAAATAAATTCTGATATTTTATTTATGATTCCATGTGCATTCCAGAATTTCAGACCGAACCAAACGCAATCGGCCGGAAATAATAATATTAGTCTATACAAAATCCTTTTCTGGAATGCATGTGGAATCACAAATAAAATATCAGAATTTATTTATCACCTGAATAACTTTAAAATTGATATCGCGGCAATCAATGAAACATTTTTGCAACAGGCAGACCGACTTACTATATTAAATTATGTCATTTATAGGCACGATCGGGATAACGGCGCCAGACGCGGAGGCGTAGCTCTAGCTGTGCATAGGCGCATTAAACATACAGAATGCCAGCTCCCACAGTTCCCTAACTTAGAAGCTGTAGGCATTAACCTGGTAATTAATAGACAAGTTAAAATAATATCCATATATGCTAAACCAGGCCGATCACTTACCGTAGCAGACCTGGAGGCTTTATACAATATAGGCCCATGTTTCCTGGCTATCGGGGACATAAATGCTAAGCATATAGAGTGGAACTGCAGGCGCACTACAGCGAACGGTAGACTGCTCTATACGCATCAACTCACCAGAAATTACCATGTGCATGCTCCCTCAGAGCCTACCCATGACACAGGCCGAATAAATTATTTTCCTAACATACTGGACATAGTTATTAATAAGCGTTTTAATACAGGTTTCGAGCTGGAAGTGGTACATGAAATGTCCTCAGACCACTTCCCAGTTCACATTCTATTTGATAATGCGAACACAGAAACCAACACGCCCCGAAAAACAAGACTATCACCGCGCCGATTGGAGGGGCTTTCAAAATCATTTAATACATGCCTTGCCTGACGCGACAGAGCTTAATATCACCACAGGCAATGAATTGGAGGCTGCGATAGCTGACCTCACAACAAAAATACAGGACGGGATAACCGCGTGCATACCAGAAAAGGAGATTAGGTAAGAGCATGACGAGCTGCCAGCATACATCTCACAATTAATAGCACAAAAAAGCCGCCTACGTAGAAGGTACACGAGACATAGACAGGTCGAAACCAAGCGCCGAATAAATGAATTACGGACGGTAATATCGGAAGAAATAGACCTCTGGCGCGCCCGCACATGGGAACACAAAATTTCTAAACTTAAAATCCAGGACAATAGCGCCTGGACTATGACGAAACGCATACTTAATAAGTCACAGAAAATTCCTCCCCTACAAACTGACACGGGAATAGCATTAAAACACGCGGACAAGGCAGAAGCCTTTGTAAAAACACTGGAAACTGCATTCCAGCCGCACAACGAGCCTTGCGATAGGCAATTCACTGCCCACATATACAGGGAACTACGCACTAAACTACAACAACCAGTGCTAGTGGAACCGACACACACCTTCGCGCAAGAAATTAAACGGGTCATTAAGCGAATGAAACCCAGAAAAGCCCCCGGAAACGATAGCATCCAAGCTATTGTTTTAAAACAACTCCCAGACGAAACGCTGGAATACTTAGCTGCGTGTATTAATGCAATATTAGTATTACAGCACTTCCCTACGCAATGGAAAGAGGCAAATGTCATTGTCTTTCACAAACCAGGGAAAGACAAATCCCTCCCGCAAAACTACAGACCAATAAGTCTCTTAAGTACGCTGTCAAAAGTAGCCGAACGTATTATATTACATAGGCTAAATATACACATACGTGAACATAACATCCTGCCCAACGAGCAGTTTGGTTTTCGCACAGCGCACTCTACAATACAGCCACTAGTCCGCCTCACAGAGGAAATCACTAGCGCATACAATGTCGAGGATTATGTAATTGCTACATTCCTAGATGTTGAAAAAGCATTTGACAGAGTCTTTCACGCAGGTTTAATATACAAACTGTACGAAACAGGTTTCCCTGACTGTTACGTAAAATTAATAGCATCATACCTGGCAAATAGAACATTTAGAGTTAGGTACTGCGGAAGGCACTAAATCTACACTCAAACACATACATGCCGGCGTACCACAAGGCAGCATTTTAGGGCCAGTATTATTTAATGTGTATGTAGGCGACATACCCAAACCAGAGCACCGCCTCGTGAAGCTAGGCTGCTATGCAGACGACACGGTTCTGTACAGCAGATCACATAATCTGCGCCTAGCTACGACTAGACTGCAAACCGCGCTAGATACAATGCAACAGTGGTGCACAAAATGGTGCACTAAAATAAATACCACAAAATCTGAAGTAGTAGTATTTACACGCAAAAACCTCCCGCAACCAAACAACAGGCCACAGCTCACCTTATTTGGCGAAAATATACCGCACAAGGATGCAGCTAAATACTTAGGAGTCATCATGGACCGCAAACTACTATGGTGAAACCATATAGACACCAAGCGCGGCCAAGCATATGGGAGAATGAGCTCACTCTACCCAGTAATGAGTAGGTGCCTGGGGGGCACTATGTACCAGCCGTATGAAACTACATTGGAAAATACATGCCCAATCTTTCTAGTTCCCTGTGTGTCCGCTGGGACTACATGAGAGCGCTGTCGATTGTAAATAGAGCAGCAGAGCAGCATTCAATGGTGGACAATATTAGTTTTAAACGCGGTTGGCGAGTCAATAGTAATATTGTAATGTAAAATACTCAAATCTTGTTCTAAACATGGCATTATTTCATCTACAAGGTAGAAAATGTGCGGCAAGCGGATGCCATATGCTGGGAAAAGGCTGTGTATAATTCTGTTAATTTAAAATACATTTATAACTTGTGTTTCATAATGTTATCGTGTTACAGTGGACAGATAGGCTGTATATAAAGTTAGAAGTTTTTTTTAACTAGCTTAATTATAATTTTTGTGCACTCATTTCTTACATTACATTAAGTTTTAAAATTAAAAGATCATCTACCATAGGTAGATCTTATCTTGGCTTATGGGACACTTAATTTAGGGTCCCTTGGGAACCTAGTGTAGCCTATCAAAATAGAAAAAATCAAGGAAGGAAAATGGTTAATATTTGGAAAATAAATCATCCATAATGCATGCATTGGTTTTGTAAAGAAAAAATTTAATACAGCTTATTTCCTGTAGTTTTGCATGCTCAATTATCCAAAATAATGTAATCATCGTACACGTGGCACTATAGTTTGAACCAGCTTTGTGCTGATGTTAACATATATGTTTACCTAAAAATACTTTAGTATGCACTTTTTAAGCTTTACCTTAACATTTATAGAGAGACAATCAAAGATTATTTGTGTATGTAATTAATGACTTATTATTAGTAGGTATGACAAGCACAAAATCAAAATTATTTTTAAGTTTAAAATTCTGTTTAGAATGTATACTATGTTACGTGAAATAAAAACAATTTTAAATGTCTCAAAATTCTTTTTTCACGTTTTTAGTGTGTTCCCAGGGTACAAACGAGTGTGTTTAAGGTTCTCATTGTTGAGACATGTGTTATTCATAATTGTATGTACTAGGCATTAATTATGTTCTCCTCTTGTGGTTTTATGATTTAATGAGCTTAATCACCAAATTTTGAAATGGTGTTTTGGTAAAACGTGTGTAGTTGGTAATTGTTCCGTATCACGTATTCAAGTTCATCCCTTGATCATGATCCCTTGATCATGATGGCATAATTCTTTATGATTGATCCTGTGATACATTATGCTTGCTGTTTTAATATAGTACCTACCGTACGTCGAATGATCTTGGACGTAACAAAAATTATTACAATACAAAGTTACAAAGTAAAAAAAAATTTCAAATTATTATGTTATCTGATAATACAATCATAATTCCTTGTCACAGTTGTTATTTTATTTGGGATATTTCAATGTACTAAATTAAAACATCATGTTCCACAGGATCAATGTATTCAAGATAATGCCATTAGGATCAAGGGATAAACTTGGATGCGCAATACGAAACTTTTGCCAAGCTCATATTCCTTATTAATGCCCAGATCATTCTTGAAAAAAACCAATAACTTTTCACACTTCTAGTTTGTATGGACGTCTATAGCCTCCCACTATCTTCTTGTAACTATTCCCCCAACTTTTACATCACACATTCATCTTCGCAGTCTTCCACGCCTAATTTATATACGTTATAAGTTGTTTACTTAATGATTAATGATTTTTTATTTAAAATTAAGGCTATTTCCAGCTGAGAAGTTAAGATTCATTCTTAAAACCGTCTTCCATTGCTAAAATTAAATGTTCCAGTGTCCTTGAAAAATAAAACGGATATCCAATTGGACACTACTACTTGTTCAGTTATTTTGATAACATTTTGCATATGTTTAAACATATCTGTCTTTGATACATACCTTTCAACATTGCCTGGTAACGTGAATTCATAAATAACAGTGTTTAATGCGTTTGTTTACTTGTAAGTTCTTGTAAAAACAAAAGTTAAAAATCTAACCAAGTTGCCATTAAGATGTATGTTAGAGGTGGGTCGAAAAGTATCAACCTGATACTTTGTCACTGAAGCGCGCCTGTATCAGGATCGGCAAACGAGTACACTTGAAAAGTATCAGAGACTTTAGTATCAGTTCAGAATTCACCTGGAACAACACCACGGCCAATGAGTGCAGTACCCGATCGCAGATGACTGTCACTTGGGCGGAGCTTGTGAAAGGGGAGGGAGCAGGAACGACGAATAAGGGATAAAGAAGGGAAAGAATGTTGGGGAGGAAGCGCAGGGGAAGGCGTTGAAGCCTTGAAGGAGAGGCGCAAAGCGATATTGTTACAAGCAGGGCTGCCACTCATGGGTTTTTCCACCCAGATCTGGGTTTTTCCAATGGTGTTTGGGTTTCTGGGTTTTTAAATAATGAATTCCAACAATTCTAGGTTTTTTATAATTTTAATTATTTTTATACCTAAAACAATAATAAAGGTAGTAGCTACTGTATATGTTGCAATATCTGTTTGATAAATGCAAACAAGTCTATGTGTTTCACACACAAAAATACATATAAACACAATGTCATGTCCACCATTTTGGCCTCGGCTGGTATGATAGCACAAGCCCCAAGTGCGCCACCCCTCCTACACAATCTATGGGCAGGAAATTTAGTTCGCCACCCGCCCCTAGATGGCAGACAAAGGGGAATGTGAATTAAGGTAACTTTGTCTATCTGCCCAGCCTAATTCAGGACAAATATGTAAATATATAGTGTTGTGACAAGAAACCTGTTAATGATACAAGTGAATGTAAAGAGTATTGTAATTCGAATATGTATGCACAGGAAGGGTACAGATGTGCCCTCCCTACTGAATATGTACATACATTGTATATTTACCCTGGCTGAGCTAAGCCAGGCAGAAAGCTCTTTCCAGTAATTCTGGGCCAATAAAAGTGACTGAATACTTGAGCAGTATTGTTTTAGACAGCGACCTCTCTGGAGGACCGCTCCTCCCCCTTCCCTCCTCTGATAGGCAGCGACCTCTCTGCAGGATCGCTCCTACCTCTCTCTGTGCTTGGGCAGCGACCTCTACTCGGGGACTGCTTCCACTCTCTCCCCCCCCCCCTGCCCGATCTTCCCCTGCTCTTGGGCAGCGACCCCTGTTCGGGGACCGCTCCCGCTCCTCCTCTCTGCCTGGGACAAGTCAATTTGGCGCCCAACGTGGGGCCAGTCAGCTTGGATAACCAGAGGACCACGCCCTGCCTCTACGAGAGCTATCAGCACAGCCGGAGCCACATCCACTTCCAGGAGTGCAGAAAACACCTGGTGGCGCCCAACCCAACTGAAGGATGTCTTCTGGATCCTGTGCCGCACCTCGCTGCAGTGCACCGGATGGACCCAGCATTCCCTGTGTATGCTGCAATGCCCAGTTTCACCTACAATGCCTTGGTATCGTGGAACAAGTCAGTGAACAGGCATATATCCACATATGCCAGCCCTGCAGACAACTTCTGGTAGAGAAAAAGCCAACAGTTCCAGCTCCCCGGCGCTGCTTCGCGCCGAACTGCCCGGAGACAGCCCTAGTCATCGTCACCTGCCAGGCCTGCCATCGCGACTACCATCTCGCCTGTCTAGGCTGGGAAGATACACCACTGGATCTTGCTGGGATGTCGTTTACCTGCGCCCAGTGTAGAGTGAATCCCAGTTTACCTTCAAGTACAGGATCTGCAAGTGTACCTCGGCCCTTTAGAGGGCAGGATCATGAGGACCCACCAATGGGAGCAAGCCCTACGGGCACATGCAATCCACCCCACCGAATGGGTGGACCAGATAGGCCCATTACTACTTGGGGAAGCCTCTAGATGGTGGAATAACCATGAAGGGCTGTATGACACCTGGGAAGAGTTCACAGGGGGCTTCCTGAACCATTTTGGAAGCCAATCAAGACTGGCAAAGCTTACTGCCCAATTATATGGTACCAAACAAAAGGAAGGAGAGGATGTCGAAAGTTTCTTACTACAGAAAAGGAAACTTTATAAGAGGCTACACCCAGGGAGAGACCCAAATGAATTTCTTCCTACCTTGTTGGAGCTGGTGCGGCCCAACCTACGGCCATTTCTACGGCATCCGCCTCCCGAGAATTTATCCGAACTTATGGTTCGAGCCACTGCCGTGCAGCGAGACTGTCTCGAAACTAGGGGCACTGTAACAAGTAAACCTTGTTCACCCCCAACCCTGGTACAAGAATATGCTACCCCCAACAAAAGGTTGCCGAAGTGTTGGCACTGCCCTGAACAACACTTTCACAAAGACTGCCCAGTGCTCCGCTGCAAACAGTCTGAAAGGAACAGCCTCAACACAGTAAACCCCTGGAGGGAAAGAGTGGTGCCAACGAGCCCTACCCCTACACCATAGGTAGAAGACCTCAACTCCCAAGCTCGGCTCGAAGGTAGACCGACCCCGAGCCTTATGTGCATACAGCACCACCCACAACAAGAACTGCCAAGAGTCAAGGTGCAACTAGACTCACAGCCCATTCAGGCTCTTATCGACTCAGCCGCCACCACTAATTATGTGCGCGAGAGTGTGGTGCAGATAATAGGGACCCCTATTAATTCCCAACCCCAAATGGCACAGCTTGCCACCCAGGGATCCACCATGACCTTACTGGGCAATGCTGTGGTACAATGCTGCATAGCCGATATGGAGATGGAGATCCCATGTTTAGTCGCAAAGTACCTTCGAGAAGAACTTGTGCTGGGCCAAGATTGGCTCACGCAGCAGCAGGCGATATTGGACTTTGAAGATCAAACTGTACACTTCGGACGAACGTCCCGCCGGACTCTTGACTGGGGAACCAAAGGAATGGGTGACCTGAATGCCCCTAATCAAAGTGGTGGTAACCCTAATCCTGGAATCTGCACTGAACAACACAGAGACCAACCTATGGTTGTGTTGACGCAAGGGGACCAGAGACCTCAAGAAACTCCTTCCCTTCGCTCTGCCACAACCAAGCTAAGCCAAAATAACTCGGGCAGTGGTTTTCAGTGGTGCCAGAAAGGAGGAACCCCAAAGGGGAAATCGACCATGCAGTCATGGAGACAGCCGCTAAGCAGCGCCCTCTCAAAGGCAAGCTGCCACTGGAAGAAAGAGCCTTTTCCAGACCAAGGAATATGGTTTCCCCAGAACAGGATTCACCTGCAGCCATGGAGACGGAAAACAGATCTGTCCAAAAACCCCGAACCCCAGGAACCTACTAGCCCCTCTTCACCAGGACAACTACCTCCAGGACCCTACGACCATGGGAACGGCTGGGCAGACCAGCCCGCTACCGACTAACCTCCGCGAAGTGTAGTGGCCAGTGTAGAGGAGCCAGCCCTGGGACTGAAGCCCAGCGTGCTGACTCCTGGCATGTGCAACGATCCCAGTCAAGGCCACAGAGGGAGGGGGGCGAATTGTCATGTCCACCATTTTGGCCTCGGCTGGTATGATAGCACAAGCCCCAAGTGCGCCACCCCTCCTACACAGGAAATTTAGTTCGCCACCCGCCCCTAGATGGCAGACAAAGGGGAATGTGAATTAAGGTAACTTTGTCTATCTGCCCAGCCTAATTCAGGACAAATATGTAAATATATAGTGTTGTGACAAGAAACCTGTTAATGATACAAGTGAATGTAAAGAGTATTGTAATTCGAATATGTATGCACAGGAAGGGTACAGATGTGCCCTCCCTACTGAATATGTACATACATTGTATATTTACCCTGGCTGAGCTAAGCCAGGCAGAAAGCTCTTCCCAGTAATGCTGGGCCAATAAAAGTGACTGAATACTTTAGCAGTATTGTTTTAGACAGTGACCTCTCTGGAGGACCGCTCCTCCCCCTTCCCTCCTCTGGTAGGCAGCAACCTCTCTGCAGGACCGCTCCTCCTCCTTCCTTCCTTCTCTGGTAGGCAGCGACCTCTCTGCAGGACCGCTCCTACCTCTCCCTGTGCTTGGGCAGCGACCTCTACTCGGGGACCGTTCCCACTCTCTCCCCCCCCCCCCTCTGCCCGATCTTCCCTTGCTCTTGGGCAGCGACCCCTGTTCGGGGACCGCTCCCGCTCCTCCTCTCTGCCTGGGACAAGTCAACAAAACTAGTTTTCAAGAAGCTAAGTCGAATATTAAATTAGACACATTCTTCAAAGAGGCTTGCAGAACACAAAACCAATGCAACAATTAACCTTCAAACCAATCTTGTAGAATCAGACTCTGAATAAAGACTAACGTACATGATGCAGTTTTATAAAAACATTTACCGGTTTAAAGTATGCAGTGATGGTGTTTGTTTTGTCATGTATATATTTGTAGGTTTTTTTTATGATATGTGCTGGTCCAAGAATTACTTATACAGCCATTTTGCTGCAGTGTAATTTTCTTGTATTGGTTGTATTTAACCGTTTTCAGTCTTGTAAGGTAATTAATTGTTTTATATTAAAACCAGTTATGTTTATATTTTTGAATTAGTACGCAAACATTTTCAACGATAGCATTTTAGACGCATCTGGGTTTTTTACCCATGTGTCTGGGTTTTTTTTTAGGTTATCTAGGTTTTTCATGAATATCAGAGTGGCAGCCCTGGTTACAAGTCGTTTTGTTTATTGTCCTACTTTAGTACACTCAGTGCGCAGTGCGTGCACTGTCTCGTTCAATAATAAAACTAATGAAATTTTAATATTAAAAAGTACATTAATACAAGATATATTTATATTTGTGCACCTAACAGCTATGAAAATGCAAATAAATTCTCAGTTGACACTAATAACAGATGTAATCAACATATGGACTTTTTTTTTTCGATAACAATTAGTAACTAGTGTTTTTATACATTAAAAATTCACGATTTTATCAAAAATAAAAAAATAAAAAAACAGATAGGTACATTAGTAAGCATACTATATCAGTGTTTACGTTTCAAGTGTTTCTTCAGATTAGTCGATGATTTATAACTCAGTTTTTGTTTACACAAATTAGAATTAGCAAACTCATTATTTTCCGTGAAAAAATTCCACACAAATGAAGTCTTTTTCGTGCACTTATCCATTCCTTATTTCACTATAAAAATACTAACTACAAAGCATGACAGCCCGCAACATGGTGATACACGGCCAGGACGAACTGCAGTGAATGTTGAACTGATTGATACTGGTTGTATCAGGCGGGCATGAGAGTATCAGAGGTAGAGAATTAACAGACGTGATAAATAATGTATCAGATTCTCCTTCCGGTCGCACGGTCTGCGTACGCGGAGCTTTATTTCCTCCTGGGACCGTCTGATACAGAAGTATCAGAGACTTGTACCTAGGTACATTACTGTATCAGTATCAGGTTGGGACTGATACCGAAAATTGCTGTCCCAACCCACCTCTAATGTATGTAAATTTGAATTATGCTGGGCATTCTTCACTCCATGTCACCAGAGGTGCTGCAGTCACTTGTCTTGCGCTTCGCCAATGCTAATTGCCTTATGTTTACCATATTGTCCTAATACAATATTTGACTAGATCCTTAAATGGCTTTCATGCATAACAATGTTTTTTTTTTTTTTAATTTTAACCTGAAATATTCATGTTGATAGGTTATGATGCTCTAGAATCCGTTCTTAAAAAAAATACATTTGTTGAATATGAAATAATTTGAGAAAATAACTAGCCCACATACATAATATACTTATTCAAAAATGTAATTTTCCTTAATACCGGTCCCCCGGGGGGCGTTTCCTGACTGGGCCGGGCTGGCGCGCTGTGGCGGAGGTGGTATCGCGTGCGCCTCCTGGCGCGGCGGCGTGGCGGGTCGCGCCGCCCGGAATCCCCGCGGGCACTCGTTGTGCCAGTGGTGTTCGCCACGGGGGCATCCCAAGCGACACAGGGGGACTTGCTCTCGTGCTCCGGAGTCCCGCGGTGGTCGCTCCGCTCGCCAAGCCAGCGGTGCCTCGATGGCTCGTGATCCTCAGTGTTGTTGTGAGGGTGAGTCCCGTAGTGCGGTGTTCCGCCGGGCTTCCGGTGGGCTGTCACCCCCTCGGGTGCTCGTGGTCGGGCCGTGCTTGCAGGCTCGTTGGAAATTGTGTTCCTTCTCGCGTGCTTCCTGCACGTAATCCGCTACACAGCCAGTGTGGCAGCGATGCAGAAAAGGCTCCAGCTCGTCCCTCACTAAGCCCGTGATGATGGGCAGTGCCCCGGACAGGGGGTTTCCGGTCGAGATGTGGCGAAACAATTGGAGTTTCGTGGCAATTAACGCCTTCACTGCCTCGCTGTCCTTCTGCCGAGCCCCATTGAAATTGGCGGAAACCTCGATGAGGGGCGATCCTGTGTCGAACCGGTGTCGGAAATTGTCGGTGAACTCGCCCCATGGCATGGCAAACCAGCCCCACATTCCCCACCAGCTCCGAGCGGTCCCTCGCAGCTGCTCGCTGACCCGCTCCGTCCACTCCGATTGGTGCGTCCGGCACCCGGTTAGGTGCGCCTCGCACTGTGTCAGGAATTCCGCTGGGTCCTAGTGCGGGGCTCCGGCGAACTCTGGCAGAGTCGCTCTGCGGGGCAGCAGGGCTTGTGCCAGGTCTTCCAGGCCAGGCCACACGCACTTGGCCTCGGTGATGTCCGGCGCGTGCTTCGCGCGGCCGGTGTGCGAGCTCCAGTTGCTGGCGTGGGTGGTTGGAGGGGCGGTGATGGCCGGGGTGGTACGGCCCAGTAAGAGTAAGTGGTCCACTAATGGTGTTCGCGCCTGTGATTCCGTCTCCGTGCTGTCATGCCCCGGTTCTATGAGCGCTTCGACCTTGATTGCCGGCAAGTTGTTATCTGGTGCGCATTTACAGGTTTGCAGAGGGTTCACTTTCCCCGTCACCAGGTCCCTGCCCTGTGGCCAGTAGCAGACTCGACAGGTGTTAATCTTGAATCATTCTGCCATTGTGTCGCGCTGCGCGTCGGCATTGACAGCCGCTTCGTGCGCGCACGTGGCTCTGTTTACAAACTGCTACTGGTGGAGGACAAGGGGAGAGGGGGGTTGGCCCACACGCTGATTCAGGCCGCTGGCTGAGAGGCGCCCGGACAGCCACCTAAAAGGGAGGGCCGAGACTGGCCACTTCGAAGGGGGGATGCGGGTAGCCGTGTGTAGCGGCGGCCGAGAGTGCCCAGAGAGCCACACAAAGCAGAGAGCGCGAGGATGTGATGGGGAGGTGGGGTTGGTGCGCGGGTCAGGATGTACGCTGAAGTACCGAAGGGCAGGGGTGGGGGTGAAAGTGAAAGTTGGTGGAGGGTCGGCGCGGCTGTTGACACGCTCTTCCAGGTGGTCCCTTTGTCGCTGCTCCTCTGTGCGCCAAATTCCATAGTGCGCATCCAAAATGGCCGTCCTCTGTCCCCTTTGTCTGATCTTCGTGATTTTGGCCTTTGTCCGATCTTGATCCGATATTTGTGATTTTGGTTACGTTAATTATGCCCAATGCAAGGGTGCCATTTGCCATCACCCGACCTCTGATTAAGGCCCGGGAGCTACCTGACGGGCATTACGGGCGTCGTGGTGCTAGTGATGTCCGGGGGGCGCCATGCTGGTGCGATACTAGGCTGTTGATGGTGGGTCGTGGGTACTCTGCTAAGTACTACTATCCTGAGTTGCGGTGCTCGGCCGTGTAGGGGACGGAAAGGTGCAGAATGACGGTAGACGACACAGTTTTTATTAAACTGTGTTTAATTCACGTACTTACGGTGGTACGCGTGGGTACCTGGTACGCCCTACACGTACACTAAGCGGTACAAAGTCGCTGCACAAACCGCGCTAATGTGCTGTGCGGCATCTACGCCGTATTACATTTACACTTTAAAATAAAACACAACACTACAACAACCCGTGGATTTTACCGCGGCAGTCTCGCGAGAACTTGATTAATGTTTTTGGAAACGGCCAGTGCCAAGAGTTAAAGAGTCTGGGAGGGCTCGACTAGCGTGACCCTAAATTAACTGTAACATTTACTTGATGTTGGAGCCAGCAGGCGTATGCGCGGCGAATTAACTAAAAACACTGTGGCTGGAGGCGGCCAGTACTGTAAGTGGCGTGATCCGCGACGCGGTGCGGAATCACTAAAAAGACGGTCGGGATAGGCCTGGTTCCTCGGAATACACGCCCAGTCGACGTGAGCAGCAGCGAATTAGAGTTTACGTGATTACATTACTTACAGAAGGAGCGATCGGTGAGCACAAAGGTGAAGGCTGCTGACGGAAGAAAGCGTCATGACCTGGCGCGGAGTGGTACGATACTGTCGAACATGGCCGCCTCGCAAGGGGGGTGGGGGATCTTTCACTTCCCTTGTGAGACGGCGCAAAAAACTTACATTATATTAAATGGTTGAATTATAACAAAAAACACATTCCAGGAGCTTAAATAAATTCGAGCACCTGGTAATTGGGTGCTTAAGGCTTAACAGCTGTTTTGTATTAATTAATGATTTGAAATGTCGCACCAAGTTGGCAACTGTCAATTTAGTGACAAATTGTCTCAATGTAAATTGTTTCTAGTGTCTCATTCATTGATTGTTTTATGAAATCGAGTCCCCGGGGTCTCGTCTCCTGAAGTTTATTCGAGTTTATTGAGGTAACGCCTGGGGCGCTCGTTTGACTCATTCCGAATGGGCTAGGGGTGCGCTCCGAAAATGGGATCTGGTACTGGCAGTGCGGAGCACGGGCTTAGAGGCCATGGTCGGTACGACGTCACTGTAAGCAATTTGTATGTGAAGAATGTGGACAAGGGTATGAGTATAAGTAAAATCTTCGTCAACATGTGCGGACGAAACATCCCGGGAAAGTTGACATCTCGAGTTTTCCTCTTTCGAAGATTTTGTGTAATGGAAGCAAAATGTTGAAAAGGAAACATTTTTCAGGTATGTGAAAGAACGTGGTTCAAAACGGTGTGCTGACAATTCTACTAGGCATTATTTTGTATACCATCATTCAGGCTATTAAATGTGTCAAAGTACAGGTCAGAGGCACCTTAAAACTCAGGGCAGTAATAAAATCAATGGGACATGTCCTGCAAGCATTCGAGTAATAGAATATGAAGGTGGAATGTGTAAAAATTAGTTACATTTCAACACATGTAGGTCATCAAAATGATGTAGGCCATCTCAATCTCTCTGATTCGGAAAGATGTGATTTAGCAACAGACCTTGCCCATAAGATTCCATTCCATGCCATTCTAGACAAGATACACGATACAGTTTTTGATTCAAAACTAGAAAGAATTCACCTCCTAACCAGAAAATACTTATATAATATCGAGCAGTGTTAAAACCTATGTGCAGATTCTGTGAGACACAGAGATGATGGGACTTGCATGGAAGCGTGGGTTAACGAGGTAAGGGCAAGTCGGTCATATGTTTTGTTTTACAAGCCTCAAAATACAGTCACTGAACTGCATCCCGAGTTATAAAATGATTATTTTGTCTTAATTATTATAAACAATGCTCAGTGTGACTTATTTAAAAAATATGACAGTGACTGCATTTGTATAGATGGTACCCATGGTCTTAACAATTACGGGTTCGAACTGATTACATTACTTGTTGTAGATGACATGAGGCAGGGTTTTCCTTGCGCATTTCTAAAATCGAATAGAACTGATCAACATGTACTAATCAATTTTTTTGAGTACATAAAAAAAGAAGCTGAAATAATATGCCCCAAAGTTTTTATGTCTGACATGGCTGACTCATCCTTCATTGCATGGGTTTTAACCATGGAGCCACTTAACAGTAGAGAGAAACAGGCCGAAGTCTACAAACTCTTGCGAACATTGTTGCAATAACGGGACCCTGCTGCATTTGAAATGATGCTCCCTGCTGTAATAAACCGACCGAATAGAGATTCAGACACAGCTGATTTTGGGGCATACTTCAGTGAGAACTATGTAAAAAATGTTCAGGCATGGGCATATTGTTTCAGGCTGAAAAGTGGCATCAATAAAAACATGCATATAGAACGTATGCATAGAACTTTAAAATACATATATTTGCAAGGAAAGACTGGACGACGTTTGGATAAAGCGATTTTTGCTTTAATGAACTTTCTTAGGGGCAAGCTATTTGACAGGCTAATTGTTCCAACTTAAGGCAAAGTGACCAGTAAACTTGTAAATATAAGAAATAGACATAGAGCGAGTCTACTTATTAACATGGACTTGATTCTCGAAGAGGACAATGGCTGGAAAGTTTCATCCACATTTGAGATAACAGAATTGTATCACGTAAAAAAACAGATTGGACTGCCCTTGTAAACTAGTATGTACCGAATGTGCCACATGCATCCATTAATATACTTGCATGTATGTGGATTCCACTATCAAATGGAACATGTGCAATCATATCCCCTGATTTGTCAACAGAAAAGAAAACATGAAACAACTGCATCCGAAAATGTTCAAGCCAGTGCTTCCACTAGCCATGGCAATTTATGTATTCATTTAGAAAATGAACTAGAATTTACTGAAAAGGAAGATATAGTTGCTGAACTCAACAAAACAAAATGTAGTACTTTCTTTCATATAAGTGGTGAACAAGTCAAACTTGAAGATATGCACGAGATAATTAAAGGCATCTCCACTCAAAGCGAGGTTGAGGTAATCAGACGGTACACTGCAGCCATTAAAGCAACATAAGCTGCTGTTCGTTCGCAGAATGGATGCCTTTCAAACAGTCAGCAGGCCGTTCCGGGAAGAGAACAACTCAAACGAAATATAGTGCCACAGAGAAGACTGTTTTCTACAAAACGAAGAAATGTAAGACTTCGAGCTGGAATCGTGAAACCAAATGAAACAGAAATTTGATGCCGCTGTCAGTGCTCCCTCTGAGAGCACAGGCCGTTATGTGTCCTCAACACCTGAATCAGTGCCAATGCTACGAACACGCCCGCGCGTGTAGCATAGTGCAGGGGGGAGCAGTGCCTCGAACGGCGTGACGTAAGTCACGGCCGGCTGTGTAGACGAAGCGCCCGGCCGGGTGTGGCAATGCGCAAAAGGGAATTCAGTGCATATGCAATTTAAATAACAAACACAAACTAAAACTTTTCATATGTCAAATAGTTCTTAAAAATTAATTAATGATATTGTAAACTCTTTTCGTTCACAATACTGGCCGGCACCATCTTCCCGCGCTCCGTGGTTTCCACGGATTTTCCTCCCCTCCCTGGCCGGGTTGTCAGGGGGAGTACGTAGTCAGTAGCCTTCCAGCACTCACCAGGGGCGGCAGCCCCACGCCCCACGCCGAGGTGCCTGCGCTTCACGCCTTTACCACTCCATCCGGAGAACTTGAACATTGCCCACGCGGGGCGGCATTACGCCTAACGCGAAACCAAACTTTAGAACGCATCACATCCTGGGACGTGCTGCGGTCGCGGGTGAGTTACCATGTCATGTACCATCGCGCCCGTGCCCAGCTTAACATGGCCCACGCCACCACGAGGACGAGCCTCGATTAACTTAATTTCCCTGAATGGAGGGACTAATATCATCCCAAGCCCCAGGACTTGCTTGTAGTATCTTTATTGTCAGATTTCAGTGTTAGTGTTTGTGTTCGCCATCAACCATGCGTAAGTGTCCATTTTAGTGTTTTGTGTAAGTTCTCAATCAGTAATTAGTGAACTCTCTGTATAACGCACCGTCCGGACTACCACGTGCTAATCACTAAATTCGCTGCGTGCCTTAATCGTCGTCGCCGTAGCTCTCAGGATAGCCTGCGCCCCTCGATGTGGTATTCTCCCGGAATAATGTCCAGACGCTAACCAGTACCGCCAATCGAGGGCAGTGTGAGCGGAGATGAGGTCGACGATGATACAGCCAGTCACGTGAAAGTGTATTATGCGAAGTGAAGTACTGTAACGTGTGACACAGCAATAAAATCAGTTATGTTCACGTGTGTTTTTTAATAGTTACAGCATCCTGGGTGGCCATAACAACCCAAGGGGCCCTTTGTAGACGCATCCCTGCCTGCAGCCACGAGGCAAAGAACCACGCCCTCGAGACCAAATTCTAGCTAACGTAATTTCATTATCATAATTTCGGGACAGGCCGTGGGGACGGCGTCAAATTCAAGACATCGCAATATCATTACTGTACAACAACTAACATTTATATTTCATTTAAAGTATCAAACTTAACTTATATCAGTTAAATAATTGTAATATGTTCAGTGGTATGTAAGTATTTCTCATATTATTTATTCACTTTGTTAAGCATTTACAGTAAATTAATCTTATTCAGTATTATACTTATTATTTGAAGTACGAAATATCTCAAATTATAACTATCCATTTGTTTAGGATAAACAGTAAGCTTCATTTTGATGCACATAGTTGAATAATATTTTGTTTATGATTGAAGCCACGTGTTTAGTGTGTGTCATTTACATGTATAACTAATATACATATAATAGGTACCTACTTCAAATTTTTATTTTTACATTTTATTAATTTTACAATTATTTTAGATTTATTTTGTGCTTATAAGGGCCAATTTCACCATGCTCGTTTAATGTTTTAAACCTTGCTAAGATGTCTTTCGCAGTTTGTTTCTAAGGATTCATTGAAATCAATTTATTATGGTTACTTTCATTCTATTATGTCCTATGGAATAGTACTTTGGGGTGATTCAGTTGAATCTAAGAAAGTATTTATTCTTCAGAAAAGAGCCTTAAGAATTTTGTGTAATAAAAGACCCAGAGACTCTTGTAGAGGTTTATTTGAGAGTGAAAGAATTTTTTCTCTGACTAATCGATACATTTACAATGCCTTATCATACATAATTGATAACATAGGGTTATTTATTAAGAATCATGAAGTGCACAAATATAATACAAGATATAATAATAACATTTATTTACCTTCTGTATCATTATCAGTTGTTCAGAAAGGCCCCTTTGTGTCTCTGGGAAAATTTCTAACGCTTTACCTAACCAATATAAAGTATTAAGCTGCCAAGATAAAAAGAAATTTAAGGTTAATGTAAATAAATAATTACATAAGAATTGTATTTATAATATCAATGAATATTTTAACTCATGTAGTTCCTTGAAACATCATTTATAATTTATACAGGTAGTTGTTAATCTATATGGTGTGGTATGTTGTCTTTTTTGTATTATGTTTTTATCGTGATTATGATTTGTTAATATGTCGTATTTGTTTTTATCAATTTGTAATCTTTGTTATAATTTATATGTGCAATTATTGACGTTCTCTATACCCCAATTGTATTGTCGCGGCCTCGTCTCTGGTGAAGATGTGGAGACGGGGTGGACGTCGCTCGGTCGTTCAGTTGTTGTGTGGTTTGCCCGGCGCCAGCTCTTGGGTAGAGCAGCCTCACACTCTGAGGCGGGAGTGGACCGTTCGGCCCAGTGCAGCTGACCGAGTACGTGCTGACAAGGAGTAGCTAGCAGGAAGATTAGGTGTAGAAGAGAGGGATCCCCGCGGTCTCGCGAAGAGTCGCTAGCAGAAAGGATGGAAGTTGGAGAGAGGGATGCCCGCGGTCTCACGAAGAGTCGCTAACGGATGGGTGGGCAGAGAGAGGTTAAATGAGAGAGAGTGAAGGAAGCCCGCGGTCTCACGAGAAGTCGCTAGCTGAGGAGAATGGGAGAGAGGTAGAATGAGAGAGAGAGAGAGAGAAGGAAGCCCACAGTCTCACGAGAAGTCGCTAGCTGAGGAGAATGGGAGAGAGGTAGAATGAGAGAGAGAGAGAAGGAAGCCCGCGGTCTCACTAAGAGTCGCTAGCTGAGGAAAGGAAAATGAGGAAGGAAAATGAGGAAGGCAAGCCAATAATACCACTTTTGCCTGTGTCAATAATTGTTCTCCCAGATTGACTGCAGTTTAGCCCGCACAATTTATACACGTTTCGTCTACAATCATTTGTGTTAAAGTTTTACATATTTCTATCTCTTTTGATCTTTTGCATTTTACAATAGTATTTACACGTCTACAAAACATACTTACAATATACCCTTAATAATCTACATAAATATTTACAATAATAACATATATAAAATAACTATAATACATTGTCTCTTTATATTTACAACTGCCATCTGGTGGCGAGTGGTGGCACTACCAGGGCTATGGCTTGAGTGTTGTGCCGCGGACAGGACTGTGACCCGGGTTTTTTGTTTAATAAAGAGGAGGTAAGACGTCAGACCCCCCCCCCCCCCCCCCCCCTGGAAAAGCCCGCCCATACAGCACACAATGTTTCAGTAACATGTCTGTGATATTGCAGTAACATTACTATGTTTCGAATAGATTACATTTCATCTGTCATGTTTCTGGAATATTTCATAAACATTTCATTGGACACATAGTACTCATGTCTATAAATGAAGTTTCAGATACATTTCAGCAAGATTCGTTTGGCAATATTACATTGTGGTTGATTCTGAAATGTATCTGAGACATTATATTGAAACTTCCCATCATGCTTGTTGGCACTGAAGTTTAGAAATCTTTGTCTTTGTGTATTATTTCTTGTTTTGGCGCAGGATTTTGGTACTTGGATTTTTATATGTGGTGAATAAATTGTAAGTTTTAACATTATTTATTTCATGTTAGTTTACTTTTTTTTTTGTTTTTACTTTCGCACTTAAGCAAGTACCGGTATAGAAACATTCTTTTATGCGTCTTCGAAATGTGTAAAGCTGTAGGTTAAGGAATGTCTTTTTTTGTCGGTATGCTTAACATTCCCGTGCCACATTTATATGTGCGCTGTTTTCAGTCTGATTTTTTAATTTATGTGATGCATTAACAGGATATTCGCGATTTAATAAAATTGCGAAAGCATCTAATGAGTTTTCTACTTACTGTAGCTATATATGGTCGTTGACTGTAGAACACGAATGCTAATGTATGGGTTATTTATTATCTTTAGTTAAAAATCACACAAATATAGGCTTATAGGTTCCTAAATATTTTGGTTTTAATAGCATTTGATTAAACCAATTTATTTTATTCAGTTATCACCTTCGGGCTTTTATAATATACTTAAGTAAATATATTTCATAACCTATAATATGTAGTTAAGGGTAATTAATGTTTATTTGCTGTGCACAACACATAAATTAATTATGTTGTGTTTATTTTAATATAAATATTGAAGTGTATTAAGTATTTGAAATAATTTACAATTCTACTGGTTAAGTAATTATTTTTATTATGTTATGTTCTGCACTCTGTAGTACTTACATCGTATGTTGTAGGCCTACGTATTACTATTAACGGAAATTTAATAAAGCCTGCTATTATATCTGGCTTGTCATAAATGTAATTTATTGTAAGTGAATGCACTAGGCCTACACATATAATTAGACAGCGGTTTCATTAATTGCCATTTCGCTTAACAAAGTTATTTCTGCAATCTGGCCTTCATTTTATTGGTGGGCTGGAATTGCAGCGCAAAATAATTGAAATAAATCTTGTCCTTTACCGCAGAGAAGGTACAAGTCTTCGAGTTGTGTTGTACTAAGCTTAAGCATCATTGGTTTTTCTATTTAAATTAGTTTTTCTTATGCTAAATTATGGTAGTAACCAAGTATGTTTGATGTGGAGAGTTTGACAAAACCTAATTCCATCCATTATATGACAATAAAGGAAACACATTAAATGATGATTTATTAGATTACATGTGTATAGTTATGTAGTGGTAGCAATTTAAATAATGAAAATAAACATTAAATGTGCACTACAAAGGATAATATTGAGAATCTGCTCAAAAAATTACTAGAAATTTTAGAGTATTATTGCACAAAAACATGGGCTGAATTGTAATGATGTAACATCACAGGCACTGTTCACACAGACACTTATTAGGAAATCATTAGGATTTAAATTTAAGTTTTCTTTTAAAACTTTGCTTAAAATGTGTTATTATACAATGTCATGGGCCTCTTTGCATTAACCAGACACAATTAAATTGATTATTAGGAATGTAAATAGCATGTTAAGAAATTCCCAGTGAAGAAGTATTCCTGCTTAATAAGTTTGAAAAAAAAATGCATAGGTTGCAATACCAATTTGTCCATTTTAAGATGCTTTTAGTTTTGAAATTTATCATTGGCATCAGAAACTTTTTTTTTTTCTGTTTGCATGGTAATTTAAAAATAAATAATGTAACAACTTAGTGTCTACATGTTTAAAAATCTCACATACATGTCATAATTGACCTGAAACAAGTTAAAAATAATTGTTTTTTTCTTCTTTTTTTTCCAGCAAAAATCTCCAAAACATCTGCATAGAGAGTCAGTTAAAAGTTTCATGTATTGTATATATTATTTATATATATATATATATAGTTTTTTTTATTAAAGTCTACTTCTCAGACTAGGTATGTTGTTATTTGTTATTGAAAATACCCCTTTGCATCTTTGCCTCTATTGTTAAGTATTCAAATGGAAAGAACCTGGTTTGACCTGGTCTGGCTTTCTGATTATGGTTATACATGGTTCTTAACTTACTTCAGGTGCATTCTTGGCTGGTTTCATAACATAGATCATAGAAGTTACAATCCAAAACCATATTGTCTGTTTGAATAAGTTTCTCTATCTCTAATGACTTCATTGTTGACGAGTTAGGCCAAACTAGCTACCTTCTATTTTGTACAAAGTATAACTCGCCATTCATATTATTTTAAAATTTTGTACTGCATATTACAAAATTATTTATATTATTTGTTTACAATAAATTTGTGATCTCATTTGAATATAGTTTGTGTGGAAGTACTGTTGTGTTAATATTATTTTGTGTATTTACTTTGAAAATTTGGATTTTAGAGACCCTATATACTATTGCCATATTGTATTTGTTGTTTTATCCTTAGGCTATTTAGTCAATTTGGTAGTATTAAAATACAAATATAAAACCTAGCTTAATCCACGAACTTTAGGTAGATTAACATGCTATCTATAGAAAAAATTAAGGAAACCAGATTTTTTATGGACTGCCACTATTGTATCTTCAGCAAGTCACTGGCCACTCAATGTTAGGGAAGCTGGATCAATTTGAGCTCTTGTCTGATACAATAAGTCTTTCAATTAGGGAAAGTGACATTGCAATGTTAAAGAGTATTTCTCATTGCACATTTGTTTCATTCCCATTTATATTCCACTACTACACCACCATCTCACTTCATTTAGGCTGGTCAGACAAGTTTTTTGTTTAGTGAGGACAGCCGATTCTAGTCCAGTCTCATTTATGTTGAGCTTGTGTGAAATGGAAAACAATATGTCGATTATATGATGAAATTGTATTAAGACTGCATTGTTTCATATTTAGACCCTCTGTAAATTAGTATATGTGTGTTTAAGAAGAAAAAGACATTAATTATAACATAAAAGTGTTACATGTCTTTTGAGGGTTTTCAAGCGCACATTTTTTTCTTGCAAATGTCCAAAAAACAAGCACCAGCCATATATACTTACTATAGCATTAAATAAGGAGAAAAGTACATCACAATACGAGCACAGGTCAAGTCTCATGGCTGTTCATTATGTTGATACTGGTTTCCTGTGCAACATACAAGTAGGAATTTTCTATTATAATATGTTAGTGTATTGTATATAGGTATATTATTTTTTTATTTCTATAACATTTGTTTGAGGTTGAATGCGATTTTTTTTCTTGTGTGTATCAAGTATTTTAAGTTAATGTAATACCACATGATTATCTAGACCACTGATACCGTACACAATAACAGTGTCGTGATTTTTGAGAATGTCAACATCTGGAATGCAATAGAAAACCATACCCAAATTCTCAAGACATTGTTCAAATACAGATAAAGACATAGCTGGACAAGTGCTCATTTATGATACTCAAAAACAAACTTGAAGTGGCCATAACACATTGGGTTGTGAAAATTATATTTTAAAATGCTCAGTAATCATGTCTCCTATGCAAGTGGGGTTTGGTTGTTATGGATTAAGTAAATATTAGCATACTTTCTGTGCTGAGCATAAGGAGATCACATCCAGATAGCTTGGGGAGCCTCAATTTAATTTATTCATTACAAGATGACATTGTCATTGTATTTAATAATGGAACCTTTGTGCATTAGCTTGTCCCTTTTTCCCCATGTACTGATGTAGATGCATGCCTGCCTGCCACTATATCACATTCAAATTCCCCATTAAAATAAAATGCAATGGACAGGAACCATGGACACCAATGCTGGGCTACCTATTACATTCATGTAAGTTTCATTCACTTTGCAAGCATACTGAAGACTTATTTAAATTTTACTTTTATAACCATAATTTGTTTTTAGAATAATAAAATAGTTTGTAAAATTAATGTTAGGCAAGTCTGGTACGCTGACCTGGGAAAACATCTGATGTCTTTATTAATTAAATTATTTCTTTAACTTGGTTCATATATATATATATATATATATATATATATATATATATATATATATATATAAATTATAAATTAAGCTCAGTAGGGTGGAGAATATGGTTTCATTAATTTACCTGAATTGTTGGATTTTGTCGGCAGGCCTTTTTAATCTTACATTAGAAATTATAAGTAAATTTTTAATTATTGTACAAGCCAAATTATTAAGTAATATAATCAATTATCATTACATTAAAAACGACAAAAATTTACATTCTATGCCCTACCAGAGCACATCTTTAAAATAATTTCAAACAAAATAATATTACAATATCTATTTTTTTATATAATCAAAAAATGACACATTACTATGGACAAGCAAAACTTGACGAAAACAAGAAGATACGAACAAGATCATATCAATCCACAGATTAACATTTTCTAAGGGTGTGGTCAAGGGGCATTATGCAAAAAGTGATCAAGAGGAAGTGTACGAGGGCATGCTGTGATGAATTGGAACACAGTCACTGCACTTCACTTCAACTAGCTGACCAATGCAGCTGTAACATTATGGTATCTGTTAAAGTGCAATACTCTTTTAAATTATAAATATACCCTCAGTCATCCTAATTTCCAGAGGTATTTTGGGTCACATGATACATTTTATATGTATTTCAGAACATTTATGGAAATATTTCGGTTAAATGTTTCAGAAATATTGATGGGACATTAGTGGAAACATTTCAGAAACATTACCATTTGATGTTGCAGGGAGGTTTCATTGAAACATTTCAGAAACATTACCATTTGATGTTGCAGGGAGGTTTCATTGAAATATTTCACAGGGCGGACATTTTGACGTTTCTGAAATATATCCGAGATGTTTCAGGTAGGTTGCGAAATGTTTCAAACATGTTACAATGTTTCAAAAGTTATATTTCTGAAACATATCTGTAACATTTTGTGCTGTATGGGCGGGTCTAGGCCGTCCGCGCGCCCTCCAGCAGGCGCGTGATGCCTTCTCTCCTCGTAGTTGCGAGCGTCAGGGCCGGCCTGCTGGTTCCGGACTCCCTGGTTCGCCATTCACCAGTGTGTCCAGTTCGCTGCCGGTGACATAATCTGCCAGGTACAGTGGGGGCCGGCGGCGTCGTCGGCGGTGTCTCTGGTTGTCCTCAGCTGGTTACTCCACATTGACCCGGAATTCGGCATCGGCGAGGGAGGCTCCATGCCCCCACCCACCTCGGGTAGGGGAGGGTGGTTCTGTTGTCTCAATGTCTTCCGGTTCTGTCACCAGGGGCTGCTCCTCTGTGGTGTTTATGCCCGCCTCTGGTGTCCCTGTGACATCAAGGATCTTCATTCGTGCCGGGTGCCTCTGGTGCTGTCGCCTCGGGGTCGTGGCAGGGTCTTCTGCTGGCCTCTCCATTCTTGTCCTTGGGCTCGGTGATCCCTCGAACAGATGCTGTATTCCTTGGGGTGTGGCAGCTTGGTGGTTGTCCGGCATTGTTCCTGCCACATCTGGCGTAGGATCTTCCACGGCATTGCCCCCTTCTGGGAGTGCTGTTTTCCGGATGTGGTCCCGGTGTACTTTTCGCCTTTGCCTACCCCGGCGCACCAAATAAGTACTTTGACTTAGCCGCTTAAGGATGCGGTGTGGTCCCGACCACCTGGGGCTCAGTCCAGCACAGTAATTCCTAATTGCATTGGACAGGGGATGTTTGCGGACATACATGTGGTCACAGGGCTGTAGCTCCGGTGGTTGTCGTGTGGTCTGCGGGGTTATCTGCTGAGTGTAGGCCCTCTGGTGTTCTCGCGCTGTTGTCAGCTCCATCGCTTGCCGCCGACAGCGATCCTCGGGGTCTTCCCCTTCATCTGTCACTCCGTGGGCCGTCCATTCGCCGGGCATGGGCAGATTGTGGCCTTGGACCATTTGTGCCGGGGACATCCCTGTGGCTGCATTGGTCCTGCGGCGGATGCAGAACAGGGCCTCCGCTATGTGTTCATCCCATGTGGTATGGTCGTCCCCCAGACGTATGCGCATTTGGACTTTCAGCTCCTGGTTACGTCGCCGATTGTAGGTTCAGCTTTTTTTAATTTTCTGCATAAAATTATTGCAGCCTCAGGGAGGCTACAAACAAAATTATACAATTAATAAATTTGAATAGAACCCAGCTAAATGGGTCATGGCAGAAAGTAAAACATGTGAAATTTAGTGAACAAAGGATGGAAACGTAAAACACAACCAAATATACAAAAATAATTATACAATTTATTGTTTATAATCAATATGAAATTGCATTAACCTTTCACATTTATGATGCATTTAGAGATACAAGTCATCGTATTCGAGACTACTATTCGACACATAGTCATGACAAATATTCGCATAGTATTGCAATAAATATAAAAGTTCATTTATAATAATCCCGCTCGTGAGGACAATATCAAGCCATAGGCAACGTATACAAATATATATCAAGAGGTTAACGCCTAACGAGACCCCTACATTACTATACAAAGCAAGCCAAATTTAATAAACTAACTCATAAAAACAACACAATTTATGACACAGAATCGAGTGGGTCAAACTAACTGCTCCTGGGTGCTCGTGCTCATGGTCTGTCCGATCCAATGGCCATAGCCAAGTGATAAAATAGAGCAACTATTTACGGCCAACAACAATGAATAAAACGTACATTCTTGTACAAGCAGGGCCAGTCAATGTAATCGATACTTAAGGCAACAATAAGAATGTGAATATTAATTCTGGGGGTGTCGCGCCATGGTTCGGGTATCGCGCAGCAGTCGTACATCAAACAGAAAATTAACATCAAAGCAAACGAAGCAGACACAGGAAACCAAAACCAAATTTTCTAAAAGTGGCGGCCGAAATAGGATTTAGAATATAAAACCCTAACCTCAGGAGAATTTAAGCTACATCGATAACAAGAGCATGGCCACTTCACACTAATTTAAAGTTACGACTGCTTGAGCATACATACCAAAACCATGTCGCGACACCTCCGGACCGGAACAGACCCGAGGCCGCCGCCGTTTCCTCATATGCTCGGCCGGGAGCGTGTGACAGCGATACCAGGAACTCTTACGTTCCCATAACTCGCTATGTGGTTGCCAATATAAATATTGCGACCCCGTCACTTTGTTCGAATCATTGGAAACGACGGCGGGGCGCGAAGTGTGCGATTTTAAGATTAAAGGTGGCTACAGGGGGCCCACCAATTTATAATCCCAGTGACGTCACGGTAATCGGCAAAGGGGTGGAAGGAAGGGGAAGGTGGCGGCAGTGTGGGAGGGGGAAAGGAACGGAGGCTGTCGGCGGCGCGCGGTTTGAAGTGGCATCCACTTCATTATAAGACGTGTTACCACATCATGTCCAGTACTGAAATTTTAATGAATTCAAAAGTTAGCTAACTTATGTGAAATTTATGTTTATATATTTATATTAAAAAATTATTAATTTGCCGATTCTCTTGCATCTTATATAAAGCATCAATATTGTATAATTCATCTTCTTTTTAAACAATTTTAAGAAATATATTTAAATGTATGCAATTTTGATGTTGCCACACATTTATTTAATTAATTTTTAAGTACTATTTTAAAATAAGTTGCCAATATATAGGTACTTTTTGGTTGTAAAACGCAGATTTTAAAACTAATTTGCAAGAGTAGGCAGCAAGTTTTGTTCATCTTTTTCGTTTGTTTCTTGGTGTTTTAATGAGTTGAAAATAAGGCGGAAAGTCGGTTTTTTAGAAGAAATTTTTATTGTTATTTGTCTGATGCTTACTTAATTAGTACTATCAATTCAATACATTATTTTTGCAATACGATAAAATTATAGTTAGGTAAATGTGTGTTTATAGTTATTTATTTTCTGTCTAATATATAAAGCGGGGTTTTTTTTTTTCAAAGACCATCGTTGGAAGAGAAGATTTTCTCAATTTTGGGGAACTCGAAAATAGTACAAACAAATAGCCTAATATGTTAATATGAAAACATTTGTTTCATTTGCAGTGTCTAACATTCAGCTTCATCCTGATGTATAGGCCTATTTGATGGTTTTGTGTGAGGTAGGCTCAATGTGTTGTCAACTGCCTTTATCTAAAGTTATTTGCAAAAAAAATTCTTAAAAAATATCAATATTTAAACCAGCTTTATGTTTCTCATGTTAACGGCACGGGTTCGCTCCACTGTTGGAGAAATCTGCATGTCTGCGCTAGTTTACGATTGAAAGCTAAGACTTATGAATTAAGAATTAGTCGTGTACTTAACATATTACTCTATGCATACTAGTGGAATGGTTTATGATTGTCGTGTAGGAATTTTGATGGGTCGTGTGCGAACCATATGATGACACAAGACTTAACATTTTATATTTTTCCTTAACACATAAGAGAAGCACCAATCAGTGCACAATAAAAGGTATTAGCGCAAAAAAATGTTTCGCTGGGAAAATAGGTTATGGTGTATTGCAAAAGGAGTTGGAAATACAGTACTATTAGTTTTGTGTGAGAAATGAGAAGATACTTAAGAATAAAACTGTACCTACAAAAAACACATTTTTGGAAAAAAAAATTGTTTTAAATTCTGTATATTGATTGTTCTTATGTGTTTCTGATTAAGTTCGCTTGTCTTTCATGCTTTCATAAATAAAATTATATATATATAATTTTAACTGTAAAGCCATTTTATGATGACCTGGATTAGATGATATTATTTCAAAACTAGTTTATCTTCTATATTTAAGTTAAATATCTTCGTTTCTGATTTGAGTACGAATTATGGGTTACGAGCTGCAATACTGCACATTATTTAAGGTTCAATTGTAACTTATCCCAAACGTCTAGTATCTCAAATAGGTGCATATATATTTTCACAAGAATATAAATTGTTATTTCAAATTATCTGTCTACAGCGATTCCAAACCGAAATGCACTTCAAACTGCAGACGATGCCTACGAATTCAAAAATTCAGCTTAAACCTCTGCTAAAGCCTGGCTATGGCTTCCGGGACGAAGCGCAACACCCCGTGGCCCTTCCATTAATAAAAATAAATCATTTCACATTCGTAAAAAAAACTTACTTAAGAGTTTATTTCTTAATATTATATTGTTCTTGTTAATATTGATTGGGTGGGGTCACACTTCCAGTGCGCTGCCTCTGTTAATGTGGCAGAGTTCTAGCTGACTTTTTCTTGTGAAGCAGTGCGCAATAACGTGGTTTGAAAACAGCGATGGCCGTGGTCTGCCAAAGGTTATTTCATTTAAGCAATAAGAAAATGGTTGTAGTACTTAATTTAATTATAGTTATGGCTCCACATTCGAACGTAAGTAAATTTTGGGCAAATTTCAAAAAAATTAAGATGACAATAACTTGTTAATTTAATAAATGAGTTTTCTGTGAAACATTTTATTGCACTACATTTAAAATAGAACTTTTAAGATCGGTTGAAAGCTGTTTGAAAATTTTGGTCTTTAGTTACATAATTATTCAGTTATTTTGATTTTTAATAACTATAAAATATTATATTGCCCTTGAGGCTGATATGAGTAAGTATATTCAGACAGCAGAATTTTTTAAATAACATATTTTAGTTGTGATTTTAAATATAAATATACAGCTGAAATGCTGTATATTTTTATTGATATATCTTTATACATAAAAATCCTGTGTCACGATGTTCGTCCACGCTAATCTCCGAAACTACTAACCGATTTTAATGAAATTTTGCACATATACGTAACTTAGTCCAACTTGAGGGGTAGGATAGTTTCTATCTCAATTGATGACATAATATTTGTTTTTTTCAAATTAAAAGTTTTTTTTATAGGACAAAGGCTCATAGACATACAAACAGCAATTGTGTGTTATTTCTCTACGTCCACCACACTCTCATATAGTGCTATACATTTCGTTTTAACTCGCGGACAAAATATCACCCTGGGTTCAGCCTGGGAAACGTTGGGTAGGTACTGCAGCAAGTATTATATAAACCATATGGACATTATTTATATTATATTTAAACTCTATTTAAAAATAGTTACAGGTAAAGGTGTATGTCACTGCGTACAGTGAAGTCACACTCAATATGAACACTTTTTAATTGAACACTTGAAAGATATTTTCTGCCCATAAATGCGTTTAATATAGCTTTAAAATCACCTGGTAAATACCCGCTCAAATTGTTAACGAACGCACTAAAGTTGTTTTGTGTAAAAAATGTCTTAATTTGGTGACCCCTCTAATCGGTGTATGACTGCTTTATGTAAACTTGCGTAAGAATTGGTGTGGAGTTAATTTTTAAAAGTTGTAATATGTTCACATTTCCCGTAATAGACGCTTGGGCACGAGTTTTAGGCCCTTGACAACGTTAATTTGACCGCTGGGCGGAAGGATACCAAACAATATAAATAATATGATAGTTAGCAGGGCGTTCAAAAGTGTTCAGATAAGCCTGAATAGACTGTAGTTATCAAAAATTAACCATTATACATTTAATTTTTAATCACCACCACAAAATACACACTAAAATATTTTGTGATCACAAAATAATTTATTTTTCAAAGATGTTATTATTTTTTACATACTGTAAAAAGTTAAATAGAGTTGATGAATTTTACAGTTGCTTAAATCTTTTAGAGTTCACATAACCGATACTGATGGCTTTAGGCATAGCCTAAATCAACCAATAGCAACACTATAATAATAATAATAATAATAATAATAATAATAATAATAATAATAATAATAATAATAATGTCCAACTACATTCGTAGTTTGTTATGCTAAGATGCATAATTTTGAGTGAATTCGTAAAACGTAAATTTAATCCAAGATTCGTCTCACGTAAATACTTTTTTATTAGGAGTACTTAAGATTGCCAGGGATAAAAGTAAGTAAACTTAATATAATTTGGTGATGAAATGGCAAGTTTTGACAGCGCATGAGTAACTCAAGAGCACAAACTCTGAAAAAGTAATAGGGAGTAGATGTATTTGGTTCATCCTGGCGCACCGGTGGGTGGTGGGGGATCGGGGATCCGATCCAGCCACCTTAACGCTTCGCTTCATCAGCCATGTTGGATTATGTCACTTCCTTCGACCATACACACATGAAAAAGTGTCCCGTTACGTTCATCAGCCATGTACGCACGAAAAAATGTCCCGTTACAGTAGTTGGAAATAGGGGGTTCAAGCACAGGCGCAGGAGCCAGGAGCCCGCCATATTGGATGACGTCATCGGCGGCCATCTTGGATGACGTCATCGGCGGCCATCTTGGATGACGTCATCGGCGGCCATCTTGGATGACGTCATCATGACCTTTGACCTTGACCTTTGACCTTGTCAATCTATGCTAATCTATGCCAATCTATGCTAATCCGTATGCCAATCTATGCCAATCTACGCTAATCTATGCCAATCTATGCTAATCTATGCCAATCTATGCTAATCCGTATGCTAATCTATGCTAATCTGTATGCTAATCCATGCTAATCTGTATGCCAATCCATGCTAATCCATCCGCCATTTTGTATTTCTAGAAATTTCCACCAACTTCGAATCGTGACGTCACCGTTGCACTTTGTGTCACGGACGCCATCTTGGATTTGAATTTTTTTTTCGAACTTTGAAATTCGATGTAAACATCAACCGCCATCTTGTTTTCGTCTGCTGGTGGCCGCCATCTTGTTTTCGTCTGCTGGTGGCCGCCATCTTGTTTCGTCTGCTGCAGGCCGCCATCTTGTTTCCGTCTGCTGGAGGCAGCCATCTTGCGACGTCATATAGTTCTGTTGGTCACCACCAGATAGCAGCAGGGATTATTTTATTTTTTTCTTTAACTAAAATATTTTCAGTGCCGAGGCTGGGATTCGATCCATGGGACGTGAAAACGTCCAGGATGTCGTGGTTACGAGGCGGACACCTTGACCACTAGACCACGAGACCAATTGGGATATGGTGGAATAAATAATCTATATATGCCACGTACTGACGTCAAGTTTTATGATAAAAGGGGGGAGGGTGTCTTTGCCTTCCCAAATGCATGAAATTCAAATTATTATTATACCATCGCCATCTTTAATTCCAACACAGACTACCAGATGGCGCCAAATTCAAATATTAGTTAGGGAGTCGGCAGGCAGGTGTCGCATGCCGCCATTGTAATACTACGGTATTATCAGACTAACTGAAACTGTTTATTATTGTTTTACGTTCGAGGTTAATACCGCTTCCCGATACTTTCGGCAGTGTTTTGTTTTGTTCCACGCATGGCGGCGCGCGCATCTCGTGCTGTGTCGTCATGACAACTGCTAAAATAAATAATCGCGCGGCGTTCGGAACAGCTTTAACGAGCCTATGCTTGATTGATATTGACATTTCATTGGCTTCATTAAAAAGGACGCTAACGTGTCGCGGCCGTGATTGGCCCTTTTCAATTAACAATTTAATTTCGGCAAGAGAGAAGAAAAAGAGTGGAAAATGACGCCATTTAGTGCGTGTGGTAGTGTATTCCCTCTGGGAATATTTTGTTCATGGCGATGCTAATTTCGGCGTTATTGGTCTGGAAATTACGTCAAAATACTGGGCAATATTAATTGACGCCCTGTAATTGAATGCAGAATAATCGCATTCAATTCACGTGAGTGACGAAGTATTTTACGAACGACATTAAGCATCTATAGTTAAGGTATGGTCTGCATCATCGCTATATAATAAAATTGACGTAAATTTTACCGTCAACATACGCGAACTATAATTATATAAACTTTGGATTATCATAAAATTAGTAGAACATTGACTTTCGGCGATTAACGGCAAATTTACTCACATTAGCACAAACTATATGTACACAAGTCCAGAAGTCTTTTGGTTAGGCGTTTCATGCTCGAGCAAGCCGGAGCAAAACCCCAAAACTTTTACTCAGTGAGCAATTTCAGGAACTTTATTTATTTTGTATTTTATTCAAGAGTCAGGTTATCTACGACATCCCATAGACTTTATTTAATATTTGTTTGTTTGGTTATTATTTCCATGACTCGAGGTTTCTCATTATGATTAAAACAATAAAATAAGTTTTTTTTGTGTTATTTTGTTTTTAATTATTGATGACCTCTGGCGCCCTTGTATTAAGTCCTGGAATAACGTTCTGAGTAATTAAAAATGGAAAATCTTAGTTTCATCACGTACACGTTTGTGTACAGAAGGGAATAAGATTAGAAATACATTTTTCTGGCGCACGAACTGTGGGGCCGATAGTGTGCATATTTGTATTGTGTTTTGTGTGGTAAATTAAAACAGTAAATATGGAAACTAGGGGAAGGAGTAGACGTGTCAGTCAGGACAGCTCCAGGGATAGCAGTGTGGAGTCTACTCACTCTGTAGATGTATCTGTTCCCACATCACCTAGCCAAGTACATAACACAGATTTTGTTACCCCAGTAACACATGCTGGAGCGGCTAGAGTAGATGTGACACCACCCCAAGCTACCACCACACCACACATACACTTACCTTTATTGCCAGCTGCAATTAGTAATGAAACAAGTGCTAGCTTGCTCATCATGCTGCAAAGCATGTGGCAGGAGGTGAAAGCTAACCACCAACAACAGCAAGCTAGTTTTCAGGAACAAAGTGCCAGGAGTGCTAAGTTAGAGGAGAGTCTCCAGGGCACTAGTGCTAAGTTAGAGGAGAGTCTCCAGGGCACTAGTGCTAAGTTAGAGGAGAGTCTCCAGGGCACTAGTGATAGGTTGGAGGAGAATCTTCGACAGCAATTAGACAAACAACAACAAGAACAGAATGCTAGGCTGGAGGAAGGTCTCAGGGACACTAAGGAGTCTATTAATAACACTCTTCAAAAGGAAATGAGTGAAGTTAAGAGTAGTGTGTCTGCTATTTCTGTACGGTTGGCAGAACACGAGAACTACACGGAGACACAGTTGCAGCTAATACAACAACAATGTAGCAGTACAACAACTAGGTTAGCAGCAGAGTTAACTACCCAGACTAGCCAGCTGAATGACAGGTTAAATCAATTAGCTGAGCAAGCTGCTCAGAACAGCTGTAGTCTGGAAAATATACAATCTACATGCCAGACCATGATTGAAAATGTAGTAATCAATCATACCACAGACATGAGGGAGCAGGTGGACACATTAGTAAAAAGGCAGACAGAGTTTTCGATGGACATAGAGCAGCAGGTAGGCAAGCTACAAGAGAAGGTATTGCAGTTGAGGGTAGACAATCTTACTCGAACCTCCAGTCACCATGTAGCATTGGCCCCAGCCCTGAACACCAATGCCAATGAAATCCTCAGTAGCTGTGATTCACCGCAGGTTGAGCAACCTGAGCTCCCAATCACACACTCCAACCCAGCTAACACACACACCACATTGGACCCAGTTGCAGTGATGCACCACCCGGCACGCCAATGGTCAGAGGCGATGCCTAGGTTCTCTGCTCATGAAGGAGAGAATCCAATGAGATTCCTTCGACGTTTCGAGGAATACGCTGACATGTTCAGGCTAAGTGATACTGAACGCCTGAAATGCATGGCAACTGCACTGAGAGACCATGCGTATTACTGGTGGGAGGTATTACAAAGTACCATCACTTCCTACCAAGAATTCAAAAGCCATTTCAAACAGCAGTTTTGGAATGTGAAAATACAGGGAACACTGAGGGCACGTCTGCATACCGAGCGGTATGATAGCAAGAAGAACAGAACTCTGGAGACACACTTGTCTCAAATGTTCGAGAGGACGCGCTACCTCGAACCAGAGATGGGTGATATTGAGTTCATGGCGATGGTGACCTCCCAGCTACCCATCAAGTACCAAGTACATTTGACAGGGCGTAGCTTCAACAATATCACAGAGTTCCGCGAACAGGTCCTCGCTTTCGACCGGCTGGAGCGGCTGTCCAGGAACAACAATAGTGAGGTGGAGAAAGACCTCAAGCCTACACATCAGAAGGCAGCACCACTCTACACACCCTGGCAGCGTGGTAACGACGGCGGCAAGGCCAACGTCCACTGCACGTCATGGCAGCCTGCGAAACAGTACCGGACAGGGAAGTGGAAGACCAGGAGGAAATTCCAACCTCAACATCAAGGAAACCGCCAGCCGAAGAAACCCTACACCCACAACCAAAACCAGTGGTGGGGAAAGCATTACCGTCCTGAAGATCCAAATGGAAGGCCACCCAGGTGGGAGTACAGGAGTTACTCTAACCGTCAGCCGCCCAACAATATGCAACAGCATATGTTGCATCCCCCTGTAGCAGACACCGCTCCTGTGAATCAATCACCAGCGAGTTTCTCTACACTCAACCATCCTCCAACCACATCGTATCCCATGCAGCGAGGATATTTTGCTCGGCAGCAGCCGATTCCGCCCAACTGCACAGTCACGCAGCCTCAGCAGACTGCGAATTGCAGCTACTCTCAAGCTGTAATTGAGGAGCATCAAAATAATTATGCTCAGTAAGGTTGGATGTATTACCACCAACCTTATACCCGGAAGTAACACACCTGGACATGACATGGAGGGGCTAATAACAGAAAGAGTGAATAGAAGAAGAAATTGAAGAACTGGTACGAGATAAATTAACAAGAGAAGCCGACCTTAGGAAGAAAAGGAAGCCAGCATCCAGGATCAGTAAATTCACTGTAGGAGACTTAGTTCTACGCCGTACAGCACCAACTAGTAACAAGTGGGCTCATCTAGCGAAGAAACTATTTTTATTGTACTCAGGTCCCTACAAAGTAGTAGCTGTGGAGAAATGTAACTGCTACACTCTACAGGACCCTGATACAGGAAAAATTGTAGGGAATTACAATTTGAGTCAGCTTAGGCCTTACAAAACACCTGTGGTGAATTAGAACACCAAATATGTACCATTATTACTTGTGTTATGCTAAAAAAAACCATTGTGTTGTTTATGTTGCTAAGGAAATTTAAATATATATATATCCTCATGAGTTGATAGAGGTAATCCAGGTGTATAGGTACCTCATTGCTTCGATATGGTAATTTATATTCGAAGAATTAGGGTGTTTGTCAGTTGATGATTTTATTCCAACTGATATTTGTGCTTGGAGCATATGTGTTGCCTGAGCGTTGGTTTGGTACATTGTCCTAGAGGGACATACCAAATATTATGTACTGTGTGTACAGTTACTGTGTTGAGACACAGTTATTATCACCCTATTAGTCGAGTTCGACCGTATTAGCAATGGATATACACGTGAGGTTTAAATAAAATTTGGCATAAGATGTGTACAAACATTATGTGACATATTACAATGTATAACAAATGCAACACACAACTAAATACTACATATAATTAATGGCCTAAAGATTAGTTGACTAATATCCTACTAAATGAACACACTTGTTGGTATGAGTACTTACAGTTTGATCCAGGCTACTGCCTTGCCCCTACCTATGCTTCTTCATCGTCTAGTAGTTAATAATGCACTTTGATTGGGTTCCCACAGGACACCCGAAACGATAAGTGGATATCAACTTCATCCACACTCTTATGAATAGGATGTAAAAACACTTCACTTTATATTGAGAAAAGAAGAAATGAAAGATAAAGAATTTTAAAGATTGTCTTTAATGAACAGCTTTAAAAACATAAACACTATACACTAGCACTCAATCAATAATATTTATCTTGAGGTTATTGTCATTGTTTCATAGCTGAGAAGCAAATAATGTCTCTTCTTGTAAATAAGTGTAGCTATTGTATACCATGTGATGAAGGAAAATATTCACATATGATATGTGAGAAGCATATTAAATATGCTAATATGTTATTGAAAGCCCAATATTATTGACAAATCTCAATTAAGAAATTGAATGTAATTATTTACTAGGTGAAGATATTATGTTGATAACATCCATAAAATATATTTTATTTATTCATCACCTACAATAAAGGTAAACAATAACCTGTTGTTGTTATTGAAAAACACTATGCAATGTTATTGTTGCAAATACTGTTTATTTATGCATTACCTTATTATTTAACAGAGTTATTATGTGTTCAATTAATGTTTATATTTATTATTAAGTTGTTATGAATTATTAATTTTATGAGTTTGAGGAATCTCGAGTCATTTAATTTATGTTAGAGTAGGGGAGCAAGAGAAGAAGAGGGGTTAGTGATAGCATGAGGCACGATCACAGGACGCTGTATATTCATATCGCGCAAGTGATAAGAACTGTTATAGGACGTGTGATTAACGTGTGTGTGTCTTCTGATTGCCGACGAATTGAACGAGTTTTGTTGCGGTCCCCTTCGACACCGTCTGCAGCAGTAGATGCAGCTGCAGCAGCAGCAGCAGCAGCAGCAGCAGCAGTAGTCCAAGGCACATGTAGAGTCATGTGTTGGACATTTGACTCAGCAGCTCGTACCAGTTGGTACGACCCCAGCGAACACGCCGCAGACCCGGTGGGTCCGCATCAGCACGACACCACGGCATCCATCGTGATGTCATTGGTGACATCAGGTGATGCGATCATCGATGAACAGCACACTGGTCCAGCAGTCTTCACGACGTCGATCGCCTACAACAGGGTATTGTTGGCTGAACCGCCATCCCAGCACTGTGGTTTACACCGCAGTCGACCTCTCTGCTCAGCTGTCACTTACCATGTATGGAGATTGGTGAGCCTTCTTCTACATCCTTGCTTCGCCTAATCAGGTAACTGATACTCCACAACATTTAGACAGATCATGTTTACAAACAACAGTGCGACTGTCCAGCCTACGAAGAGTAGTGTCGTTTGGCAAGAGAATAACGTTTTTCAACTTTCATCGCAATGTTGCCAACTTGTGAAGTAACCAGTTCCAGTTATTTGTTTTAACGATCTAAATTGAATTTAACTTTTTGGACAGTGAAATATAAATTTATATCGGGAGCGGCACTGTAATACTACGGTATTATCAGACTAACTGAAACTGTTTATTATTGTTTTACGTTCGAGGTTAATACCGCTTCCCGATACTTTCGGCAGTGTTTTGTTTTGTTCCACGCATGGCGGCGCGCGCATCTCGTGCTGTGTCGTCATGACAACTGCTAAAATAAATAATCGCGCGGCGTTCGGAACAGCTTTAACGAGCCTATGCTTGATTGATATTGACATTTCATTGGCTTCATTAAAAAGGACGCTAACGTGTCGCGGCCGTGATTGGCCCTTTTCAATTAACAATTTAATTTCGGCAAGAGAGAAGAAAAAGAGTGGAAAATGACGCCATTTAGTGCGTGTGGTAGTGTATTCCCTCTGGGAATATTTTGTTCATGGCGATGCTAATTTCGGCGTTATTGGTCTGGAAATTACGTCAAAATACTGGGCAATATTAATTGACGCCCTGTAATTGAATGCAGAATAATCGCATTCAATTCACGTGAGTGACGAAGTATTTTACGAACGACATTAAGCATCTATAGTTAAGGTATGGTCTGCATCATCGCTATATAATAAAATTGACGTAAATTTTACCGTCAACATACGCGAACTATAATTATATAAACTTTGGATTATCATAAAATTAGTAGAACATTGACTTTCGGCGATTAACGGCAAATTTACTCACATTAGCACAAACTATATGTACACAAGTCCAGAAGTCTTTTGGTTAGGCGTTTCATGCTCGAGCAAGCCGGAGCAAAACCCCAAAACTTTTACTCAGTGAGCAATTTCAGGAACTTTATTTATTTTGTATTTTATTCAAGAGTCAGGTTATCTACGACATCCCATAGACTTTATTTAATATTTGTTTGTTTGGTTATTATTTCCATGACTCGAGGTTTCTCATTATGATTAAAACAATAAAATAAGTTTTTTTTGTGTTATTTTGTTTTTAATTATTGATGACCTCTGGCGCCCTTGTATTAAGTCCTGGAATAACGTTCTGAGTAATTAAAAATGGAAAATCTTAGTTTCATCACGTACACGTTTGTGTACACCATCTTGGTTCTCAAGTTGGCTGGTAGATGTCGCTAGTATCGCGCGCCAAATTCAAAAATTAGTTACCAGAGGCGCCGCCATCTTGGTTCTCAAGTTGGCTGGTAGATGTCGCTAGTATCGCGCGCCAAATTCAAAAATTAGTTGCCAGAGGCACCGCCATCTTGGTTCTCAAGTTGGCTGGTAGATGTCGCTAGTATCGCGCGCCAAATTCAAAATTAGTTGCCAGTTGACTAGCGTATTATTCCATACGGTGCATGTATATAAGCGAGTCCTAGACAGCAGGATGCTCAGTTTGTTACTGACGTCGGCGGTGTAAGGATCGCCTAGTTTGTTTCTTCTGGTGCATGAGTCGTGTCAATTAGCTGTTCTTGAGATTTCGATGGCATCACAGAAATGGAAACAATACAACAAAAATTGAGACTATACAACAAAATGAAAACTATACAACAAAAAAAACTGAAACTATACAACAAATTGAAACAGCAACATCCAAACTATTCGCAGAAAAATATTTACATGTCATCACCGACATACCCGTGGGGGACCGTGCGGATACCGTCTTCACATATTCGACGCTTATCGTCCTCCCATGTTATGGCTAGCTTATTGCTGTATTCACTATACAGCACATGCTCTCTCGACCATATGGCTCTAACACCTACCCTCCTTGTGTGGTGGTCTTGCAGGGCATCCAGGTAATCACCGAATGTGATGTGGTTTTTGACCACACAACGCTGGATGCCCTTAGCCTTCTTCTCGACCTTCCCACCGCACATGTATGCATAGAGTTTGGCCCGCAGACTGACAAACTCGCTCATTACTTCTCCCCCACATTCATCTTTGAATTTGCCAACAACTTTCTTGTTGATGGGGGAGAAGCATGGGTGGTAAGGAGGGTAGCAACTGGTGTCGAATTCAGACATGAACTTAGGGTCGGCTCTTAGATCATGGTAGAAGTCCTGTGTCTGAATCTCATACACAAAGCTGTCTGTATCCATATATGCCAGATGAATATTTTCCTGATATTTTGGTTTCATATTATTATAGTGGAAGTCGTACATGAGTGTTTTTGATAGATCAAGTACTGCGAGTCCGGCATAGATCGGCTTGTCGAAAACGATGGTCTCATGGTTCAGGTGGACAAGACTCAAGTTTGGCTCATACATCGTGCGGTCCTTGAAGGACGGACGGCACACCAACTTCTTAAATCTCTTCTCAGAGCACACCAACTCCATTTTGAGCCTACGCCTCTTGTTTTCCATCAGTTTACCAAATGTAGAGTTCACAGCGAGCTTGAAGAACTCCTTCTCGAACTCGTTGGATGCTGCTTTGCGCTTGTTGGTGTTCAGCCGAATATAAGGCTCCAACCATGCCGACTGCTCAAACTGAAGAACTTTATGTATACTTATGATTTTTAGACCATGCGATACTGTTTGCTGTAGGTTTTTGTAGTGAACGATGTAGTGCTCTTTATTTTCCAGCGTTGTCATCAGCTTTGATTGCTTTGAGCCGGGCGGACACTGATTTACGGGAAGAAATGGCAGGTCTTTGTGACTTTCGTGGAGTTCGAGAGGGTACTCCACATCACACTCGATAATGTAGCCTGTGGGTGAATTTTCCGGAATAGACATGAAATCAATTGATGTGTCTGCCCATTGGAAATGACGAATGGGGAGCGGCAGAGACATCGCCCACCCGTACAAGTTGTTTGCATCAATGTACTCCAGGAATGTGGATGGCTTGGAAGCATCATGTGTTTCTGGTACGTAGGCATTATTGGCTACGCAATGACGTTTAATGCTTTGCGCTACACCACCGCGAATACCAGCCTCCACAAACATATACATGTCATAATCTGTGAGTAGCTCTAGCTGTACACCTGTGGTTCGAAGCATCGCGTCGAAAGCGAACCCAGGACAAGAAATGTAGTGAGACGGATCTAAACTATATGTTTCCAAGCAAAGACTGCGGAAATTCTCGAATACGTCCGCCAAAATCAGAACATCCGTCTTTAGGTACAAGTCAGCATACTCCCCTAAGGTAGCACACTGAAACTTGTCCCAGACATTTTGTGCGTGAGCGTAATCTGCCTCAGAAATACCAGAATCAGTCAGAATATTAAAGAACTCATCGATGGATGGAAGACTAGTATGGTCTAGTCGAGCAAAAGAATCAACGAAGTCGTAGGGGAAGACTCCCTTGCGGGTAACCAACTCCAACTCATCAGGAGCGAAAAACTCAGCAGTACTTATAAACTTGTCTGCAGGCAAGAACTCGGCGAGCGAAGCGAGACCCCGACTCATAAAACGGAACGTATCGACAAACTGAATGCTGAACTTATCATGTAACTTCTTGGAAAAAGTTATCAGCTTCTCCTCTGAATTCGGAATTATGAAAATATCTTTAGTATCATACCCCAACTTCCTGATAATGAAGTTCTGATCGTATGCCAGGTTGTGGAAGAACACAATCATCTTTTTTGGTCTGCGCCTGAGAAGGTTGCAGTCATTACATGCAGGCCCAATAAATTCACCGGTGAAGTGATTGTGGTCACGAACTTTCTTTACAGCCCCTCCAAACTTTCCCCCACAGTAGCAACAACACCTTGCTTGCAGAAAAGCAGTGTTTTGTACATGTGTGAGCGGAGTCATAGTAACATATGTAGAAAATATTTTCTGTACATCATGTCCAATCTCCACAATGCGGGATATGAATTTATCTTCTGCGTCACACCCCCTGTATACTTCAGGCTGTGAAGGAAGTGAAGAAGTTAGGTGTGCAGGAATGACTGTATTATCTGCTTTCACGTAAATGCAGTAGCTGTATGCCTTATGCTTTTGGTACTGCAGCGTACATGACTCATCAGGATTCGGGTGACACGTATGGATTTTCTCCAGAATAGCTTCAAAGTCGCAGTATACCACGATGGGCATCTTGTCACTGTGATGGAAGTTTTTGAACTTCAGAACAGGAGGCAAGCCATTTTGATCGAGCGATGGCATTTCCATCCTAACAGCAGCATGCTGTTTGCAGAACTCACTGTGTTTTGCCAAACACTGAAGACCAGTGAGCCCACTAACCCTTTCCCGATCATCATAATGCTTGAAGCATCTTTTGCAAACATGAATAGCATCATGATGTGAAGTGATTTGGGACCGAACCAGGGCAGAAAAATTAGTGATGTAGGTGAAATGGGACGAATTGTCATGGACCAAGAGCAGCAGATCGAAATGATGTTCTTTCTCTTCAGGAGCGACTCGTGCAGGAACAACATTCAGGTTCTCGTCGATACTGTAAATGTTGATGGAGACTCCGGGGTTCTGTTTTTCAAACAGCGGTATTTGCTTGATTGGAGTAGGGAAGTCAATGTTGCTGAAGTTGAACTTCCCCTCCAGGTCACGGTAGCGCTGGTTAACACGTTCTGGATCCCGTCCTTCCACATACTTCACAAGGATCGCCCACTTAAAGCACATGTGATCTTCGAGGTTTTGTGGATTTATGATTGCATGTTTCGCCTCGATGGAAGTAGGTAATTCTATGTAGGAACTGGCACGGAGTGGATCAAGCTTATTTATGCGAAGCTTAGGCGCTTGACTGCTGACAAAGTCCATCCGGATCCCTTTCCCATGTAGTCTTCCTCCTCCTTGCAGATCTTAGAGATGGATTCAGTAACTGCTTCCTCCACCTCATGAACTGCGTAGAGGGGAACATTCATGGTTTTGAAGGCCCTCTTGTCTTCACAGGCATCTACTGATTTTTCGTAGTCGCACTCAAGAACGACATTAAACTTCAGCGGTCCATTCTCTTCAATCTCCTCCTCAAGTTGGCTTATTATTTTTGCCTTGATGGAGTCCAGGTACGTACAAATGTCCTTGGCAGAACTTGACGTATTTACAGCAACGTAAGTCTTCAAGTTGCCCTTGAATCCCACTTCGGCGGTGATGAAGCCATGGGTATTGGCCAAACCCGCGCCGGTCACCACCTTTGTTCGGCTGGTCGATGGTTTAGGCAGTACTGCTGGCTTAACTGCTGCCATCCTCTGCTTCTTTGTTGGAGGCGGAGCAGCCCCCTTGCACACCTTAATGTGGTTGCGAAGAGTGTCAGCCCTGACGAACTCTTTAGCACAGTTCGTGCAGGAATGTGCTATGCGGTTAGGGTTAAGACCGCAAGCCGACTTCTCATGTAGTCTGGCGACATCAGCACGGGCGAAGGCCTTATGGCAGAAGCTACACCGGGTGCCTGATGTCGTGGCGACAGCACCAGTACATGTTGAAAGGTGCTGCTGCATCTTGTCGCTGCGTGCGACCATCTTCCCACACAGGTGGCACTGCTGGAAGTTACGAAGCTGATTCTCAGCACACTGACGCTCGTGCCGGTAGCGGTTGTTGCCTGCCGTGAAGGTAGCAGGACAGAAACGGCATTTCTGCATGGTTGATGCCATCACAGCTATCTGTAGTCCGGTCTCGACGTACGGAACACGCGAAGGAAGCTCGACGCACGGAGTACTGTAACAAACGAATAAAGAAAACAATGTAGCTAGATGTTACACGAAAAAGTTGCAAACATAACCTCAAAACTCTAACCCTCAATCTTATTAACCCAAACTGTTAGCAATGTTACTAAATAAAAAAATTGCAAACATAACCTCAAAACTCTAGCCCTCAAGCTTACTAACCTAAACTGTTAGCAATGTAACTAAATAAAAAAGTTGCAAACATAACCTCATAGCTGCTCCTTCATGTACAATCCAAAAAATGGTATAATATTTAAAGTACTGGTAAAAGTTAAAGCTGAAAAAGTATTCAATGCTAACTAAAAATGATTGATTACATAACCTCAAAACTACTCTAATAGAAACATAAAAATATTAACGAAACATGTAGCATACCTCAAAAAACGATGAAGTGGAGCTGCAGAAGATGATGTAGCGTTGGCGGTAGGAATCGTGGTAGCAGCGAAACTCACACACGAACTAACTTACTCAAACTCTAAGAACACACTGAAGCTCCGACAGCTAATCCAGGCCTTTTATAAGCAGTTCTGCTTTTCAACAACAGATGACACCAGGTGTTGTGTTGAGTCATAATTTATTTAGTTCTTTTATGTGGTATGCGGGATGCTCACTAACGTTCGCAAAACAAGGATGGCTTCGCTAGACATCAAGGAGAAGGAAGTTTGTCTTTCATGTTAATGCTTCTCAGCTGTCTCAAAGCATATTATTTGTCTGAGTAAAGTTATTATTTTTTTAATCCACCTGATAAAAATATTGTATGTTCTGATTTATTGACAGAATTTCACTGATTAAATGTAACTCTGAATAAAAATGACATGACTCAGTAAGTAAAAAATTCTTCATGCAGAGATAGATCTCTAACAAATAATCAGGAGCACTCGGTGAAAACCATCAGATGTCTAGCCAGGAATAATCAGAAACACTTGGAGAAAGCCATCAATATAATATCAAGATTAATCAGAAGCACTCGGAGAAATCCATCAGATGTCTAGTTAGGTATAATCAGAAGCATACGGAGTAAACCGCCATAATATTGTCAAGAATAATCGCAAGCTCACGGAGTAAACCGCCATAATATTGTCAAGAATAATCAGGAGCACACGGAGAAAACCACCATAATATTAACAATAATAATCGGAAGCACACAGAGAAAATCATCATAATATTGACAAGAATAATCGGAAGCACACGGAGAAAACCACCACAAGTTTTCTTTGATATCATAAAAATACAGAAAAAATATTTAATAAATAACAAAAAAAAATTAATAAAAAATTTTAAATGACAAAATAAAATACAAAAATACATAAAATTCTGGCTTGTACTAGAACTATATCTTTGCTCAACAATGAGAAGTTCACAAGCTAGCAGAATCTGTTTATGTATTTTTGTATTTTATTTTGTCATTTAAAATTTTTTATTAATTTTTTTTGTTATTTATTAAATATTTTTTCTGTAATTTTATGATATCAAAGAAAACTTGTGGTGGTTTTCTCCGTGTGCTTCCGATTATTCTTGTCAATATTATGATGATTTTCTCTGTGTGCTTCCGATTATTATTGTTAATATTATGGTGGTTTTCTCTGTGTGCTCCTGATTATTCTTGACAATATTATGGCGTTTTACTCCGTGAGCTTGCGATTATTCTTGACAATATTATGGCGGTTTACTCCGTATGCTTCTGATTATACCTAACTAGACATCTGATGGATTTCTCCGAGTGCTTCTGATTAATCTTGATATTATATTGATGGCTTTCTCCAAGTGTTTCTGATTATTCCTGGCTAGACATCTGATGGTTTTCACCGAGTGCTCCTGATTATTTGTTAGAGATCTATCTCTGCATGAAGAATTTTTTACTTACTGAGTCATGTCATTTTTATTCAGAGTTACATTTAATCAGTGAAATTCTGTCAATAAATCAGAACATACAATATTTTTATCAGGTGGATTTAAAAAATAATAACTTTACTCAGACAAATAATATGCTTTGAGACAGCTGAGAAGCATTAACATGAAAGACAAACTTCCTTCTCCTTGATGTCTAGCGAAGCCATCCTTGTTTTGCGAACGTTAGTGAGCATCCCGCATACCACATAAAAGAACTAAATAAATTATGACTCAACACAACACCTGGTGTCATCTGTTGTTGAAAAGCAGAACTGCTTATAAAAGGCCTGGATTAGCTGTCGGAGCTTCAGTGTGTTCTTAGAGTTTGAGTAAGTTAGTTCGTGTGTGAGTTTCGCTGCTACCACGATTCCTACCGCCAACGCTACATCATCTTCTGCAGCTCCACTTCATCGTTTTTTGAGGTATGCTACATGTTTCGTTAATATTTTTATGTTTCTATTAGAGTAGTTTTGAGGTTATGTAATCAATCATTTTTAGTTAGCATTGAATACTTTTTCAGCTTTAACTTTTACCAGTACTTTAAATATTATACCATTTTTTGGATTGTACATGAAGGAGCAGCTATGAGGTTATGTTTGCAACTTTTTTATTTAGTTACATTGCTAACAGTTTAGGTTAGTAAGCTTGAGGGCTAGAGTTTTGAGGTTATGTTTGCAATTTTTTTATTTAGTAACATTGCTAACAGTTTGGGTTAATAAGATTGAGGGTTAGAGTTTTGAGGTTATGTTTGCAACTTTTTCGTGTAACATCTAGCTACATTGTTTTCTTTATTCGTTTGTTACAGTACTCCGTGCGTCGAGCTTCCTTCGCGTGTTCCGTACGTCGAGACCGGACTACAGATAGCTGTGATGGCATCAACCATGCAGAAATGCCGTTTCTGTCCTGCTACCTTCACGGCAGGCAACAACCGCTACCGGCACGAGCGTCAGTGTGCTGAGAATCAGCTTCGTAACTTCCAGCAGTGCCACCTGTGTGGGAAGATGGTCGCACGCAGCGACAAGATGCAGCAGCACCTTTCAACATGTACTGGTGCTGTCGCCACGACATCAGGCACCCGGTGTAGCTTCTGCCATAAGGCCTTCGCCCGTGCTGATGTCGCCAGACTACATGAGAAGTCGGCTTGCGGTCTTAACCCTAACCGCATAGCACATTCCTGCACGAACTGTGCTAAAGAGTTCGTCAGGGCTGACACTCTTCGCAACCACATTAAGGTGTGCAAGGGGGCTGCTCCGCCTCCAACAAAGAAGCAGAGGATGGCAGCAGTTAAGCCAGCAGTACTGCCTAAACCATCGACCAGCCGAACAAAGGTGGTGACCGGCGCGGGTTTGGCCAATACCCATGGCTTCATCACCGCCGAAGTGGGATTCAAGGGCAACTTGAAGACTTACGTTGCTGTAAATACGTCAAGTTCTGCCAAGGACATTTGTACGTACCTGGACTCCATCAAGGCAAAAATAATAAGCCAACTTGAGGAGGAGATTGAAGAGAATGGACCGCTGAAGTTTAATGTCGTTCTTGAGTGCGACTACGAAAAATCAGTAGATGCCTGTGAAGACAAGAGGGCCTTCAAAACCATGAATGTTCCCCTCTACGCAGTTCATGAGGTGGAGGAAGCAGTTACTGAATCCATCTCTAAGATCTGCAAGGAGGAGGAAGACTACATGGGAAAGGGATCCGGATGGACTTTGTCAGCAGTCAAGCGCCTACAGCTTCGCATAAATAAGCTTGATCCACTCCGTGCCAGTTCCTACATAGAATTACCTACTTCCATCGAGGCGAAACATGCAATCATAAATCCACAAAACCTCGAAGATCACATGTGCTTTAAGTGGGCGATCCTTGTGAAGTATGTGGAAGGACGGGATCCAGAACGTGTTAACCAGCGCTACCGTGACCTGGAGGGGAAGTTCAACTTCAGCAACATTGACTTCCCTACTCCAATCAAGCAAATACCGCTGTTTGAAAAACAGAACCCCGGAGTCTCCATCAACATTTACAGTATCGACGAGAACCTGAATGTTGTTCCTGCACGAGTCGCTCCTGAAGAGAAAGAACATCATTTCGATCTGCTGCTCTTGATCCATGACAATTCGTCCCATTTCACCTACATCACTAATTTTTCTGCCCTGGTTCGGTCCCAAATCACTTCACATCATGATGCTATTCATGTTTGCAAAAGATGCTTCAAGCATTATGATGATCGGGAAAGGGTTAGTGGGCTCACTGGTCTTCAGTGTTTGGCAAAACACAGTGAGTTCTGCAAACAGCATGCTGCTGTTAGGATGGAAATGCCATCGCTCGATCAAAATGGCTTGCCTCCTGTTCTGAAGTTCAAAAACTTCCATCACAGTGACAAGATGCCCATCGTGGTATACTGCGACTTTGAAGCTATTCTGGAGAAAATCCATACGTGTCACCCGAATCCTGATGAGTCATGTACGCTGCAGTACCAAAAGCATAAGGCATACAGCTACTGCATTTACGTGAAAGCAGATAATACAGTCATTCCTGCACACCTAACTTCTTCACTTCCTTCACAGCCTGAAGTATACAGGGGGTGTGACGCAGAAGATAAATTCATATCCCGCATTGTGGAGATTGGACATGATGTACAGAAAATATTTTCTACATATGTTACTATGACTCCGCTCACACATGTACAAAACACTGCTTTTCTGCAAGCAAGGTGTTGTTGCTACTGTGGGGGAAAGTTTGGAGGGGCTGTAAAGAAAGTTCGTGACCACAATCACTTCACCGGTGAATTTATTGGGCCTGCATGTAATGACTGCAACCTTCTCAGGCGCAGACCAAAAAAGATGATTGTGTTCTTCCACAACCTGGCATACGATCAGAACTTCATTATCAGGAAGTTGGGGTATGATACTAAAGATATTTTCATAATTCCGAATTCAGAGGAGAAGCTGATAACTTTTTCCAAGAAGTTACATGATAAGTTCAGCATTCAGTTTGTCGATACGTTCCGTTTTATGAGTCGGGGTCTCGCTTCGCTCGCCGAGTTCTTGCCTGCAGACAAGTTTATAAGTACTGCTGAGTTTTTCGCTCCTGATGAGTTGGAGTTGGTTACCCGCAAGGGAGTCTTCCCCTACGACTTCGTTGATTCTTTTGCTCGACTAGACCATACTAGTCTTCCATCCATCGATGCGTTTTTTAATATTCTGACTGATTCTGGTATTTCTGAGGCAGATTACGCTCACGCACAAAATGTCTGGGACAAGTTTCAGTGTGCTACCTTAGGGGAGTATGCTGACTTGTACCTAAAGACGGATGTTCTGATTTTGGCGGACGTATTCGAGAATTTCCGCAGTCTTTGCTTGGAAACATATAGTTTAGATCCGTCTCACTACATTTCTTGTCCTGGGTTCGCTTTCGACGCGATGCTTCGAACCACAGGTGTACAGCTAGAGCTACTCACAGATTATGACATATATATGTTTGTGGAGGCTGGTATTCGCGGTGGTGTAGCGCAAAGCATTAAACGTCATTGCGTAGCCAATAATGCCTACGTACCAGAAACACATGATGCTTCCAAGCCATCCACATTCCTGGAGTACATTGATGCAAACAACTTGTACGGGTGGGCGATGTCTCTGCCGCTCCCCATTCGTCATTTCCAATGGACAGACACATCAATTGATCTCATGTCTATTCCGGAAAATTCACCCACAGGCTACATTATCGAGTGTGATGTGGAGTACCCTCTCGAACTCCACGAAAGTCACAAAGACCTGCCATTTCTTCCCGTAAATCAGTGTCCGCCCGGCTCAAAGCAATCAAAGCTGATGACAACGCTGGAAAATAAAGAGCACTACATCGTTCACTACAAAAACCTACAGCAAGCAGTATCGCATGGTCTAAAAATCATAAGTATACATAAAGTTCTTCAGTTTGAGCAGTCGGCATGGTTGGAGCCTTATATTCGGCTGAACACCAACAAGCGCAAAGCAGCATCCAACGAGTTCGAGAAGGAGTTCTTCAAGCTCGCTGTGAACTCTACATTTGGTAAACTGATGGAAAACAAGAGGCGTAGGCTCAAAATGGAGTTGGTGTGCTCTGAGAAGAGATTTAAAAAGTTGGTGTGCCGTCCGTCCTTCAAGGACCGCACGATGTATGAGCCAAACTTGAGTCTTGTCCACCTGAACCATGAGACCATCGTTTTCGACAAGCCGATCTATGCCGGACTCGCAGTACTTGATCTATCAAAAACACTCATGTACGACTTCCACTATAATAATATGAAACCGAAATATCAGGAAAATATTCATCTGGCATATATGGATACAGACAGCTTTGTGTATGAGATTCAGACACAGGACTTCTACCATGATCTAAGAGCCGACCCTAAGTTCATGTCTGAATTCGACACCAGCTGCTACCCTCCTGACCACCCATGCTTCTCCCCCATCAACAAGAAAGTTGTTGGCAAATTCAAAGATGAATGTGGGGGAGAAGTAATGAGCGAGTTTGTCAGTCTGCGGGCCAAACTCTATGCATACATGTGCGGTGGGAAGGTCGAGAAGAAGTCTAAGGGCATCCAGCGTTGTGTGGTCAAAAACCACATCACATTCGGTGATTACCTGGATGCCCTGCAAGACCACCACACAAGGAGGGTAGGTGTTAGAGCCATATGGTCGAGAGAGCATGTGCTGTATAGTGAATACAGCAATAAGCTAGCCATAACATGGGAGGACGATAAGCGTCGAATATGTGAAGACGGTATCCGCACGGTCCCCCACGGGTATGTCGGTGATGACATGTAAATATTTTTCTGCGAATAGTTTGGATGTTGCTGTTTCAATTTGTTGTATAGTTTCAGTTTTTTTTGTTGTATAGTTTTCATTTTGTTGTATAGTCTCAATTTTTGTTGTATTGTTTCCATTTCTGTGATGCCATCGAAATCTCAAGAACAGCTAATTGACACGACTCATGCACCAGAAGAAACAAACTAGGCGATCCTTACACCGCCGACGTCAGTAACAAACTGAGCATCCTGCTGTCTAGGACTCGCTTATATACATGCACCGTATGGAATAATACGCTAGTCAACTGGCAACTAATTTTGAATTTGGCGCGCGATACTAGCGACATCTACCAGCCAACTTGAGAACCAAGATGGCGGTGCCTCTGGCAACTAATTTTTGAATTTGGCGCGCGATACTAGCGACATCTACCAGCCAACTTGAGAACCAAGATGGCGGCGCCTCTGGTAACTAATTTTTGAATTTGGCGCGCGATACTAGCGACATCTACCAGCCAACTTGAGAACCAAGATGGCGGCATGCGACACCTGCCTGCCGACTCCCTAACTAATATTTGAATTTGGCGCCATCTGGTAGTCTGTGTTGGAATTAAAGATGGCGATGGTATAATAATAATTTGAATTTCATGCATTTGGGAAGGCAAAGACACCCTCCCCCCTTTTATCATAAAACTTGACGTCAGTACGTGGCATATATAGATTATTTATTCCACCATATCCCAATTGGTCTCGTGGTCTAGTGGTCAAGGTGTCCGCCTCGTAACCACGACATCCTGGACGTTTTCACGTCCCATGGATCGAATCCCAGCCTCGGCACTGAAAATATTTTAGTTAAAGAAAAAAATAAAATAATCCCTGCTGCTATCTGGTGGTGACCAACAGAACTATATGACGTCGCAAGATGGCTGCCTCCAGCAGACGGAAACAAGATGGCGGCCTGCAGCAGACGAAACAAGATGGCGGCCACCAGCAGACGAAAACAAGATGGCGGCCACCAGCAGACGAAAACAAGATGGCGGTTGATGTTTACATCGAATTTCAAAGTTCGAAAAAAAAAATTCAAATCGAAGATGGCGTCCGTGACACAAAGTGCAACGGTGACGTCACGATTCGAAGTTGGTGGAAATTTCTAGAAATACAAAATGGCGGATGGATTAGCATGGATTGGCATACAGATTAGCATGGATTAGCATACAGATTAGCATAGATTAGCATACGGATTAGCATAGATTGGCATAGATTAGCATAGATTGGCATAGATTAGCGTAGATTGGCATAGATTGGCATACGGATTAGCATAGATTGGCATAGATTAGCATAGATTGACAAGGTCAAAGGTCAAGGTCAAATGTCATGATGACGTCATCCAAGATGGCCGCCGATGACGTCATCCAAGATGGCCGCCGATGACGTCATCCAAGATGGCGGGCTCCTGGCTCCTGCGCCTGTGCTTGAACCCCCTATTTCCAACTACTGTAACGGGACATTTTTTCGTGCGTACATGGCTGATGAACGTAACGGGACACTTTTTCATGTGTGTATGGTCGAAGGAAGTGACATAATCCAACATGGCTGATGAAGCGAAGCGTTAAGGTGGCTGGATCGGATCCCCGATCCCCCACCACCCACCGGTGCGCCAGGATGAACCAAATACATCTACTATAGGGTATTTTATTTGTATACAAACTGTTAATTTTATATTATAATTAAAATTAAATCAAAACAATGAGCCGTGGATGCCAGGAAGAGCTTCGTAGACGTATATAAATATGTTGTTATTACCAACAACCATAGATGATAGGTACTTTGATTAATACCAGAAGTAATAATACCTGTCAATTGCATATGTTGTATGTCATTCCAACCTCTCATCATCATCAGGTGTCTACAAAGGAAACGCAAAGATTTGTATGCAAATAAAGGCCTTCTCCCCTCCTTCCTCTAACTGAAAATTATTTTGTACTATGTATGGTTTGGTTACAGTGTAAAGAATCGCACAATTTATTAAGAATAAACGAAAGGTCAAAAAATTAAAAATGGATAGGCTTTAGGTATTGACGCATAGATAAGACATGGCGTAAAAAATATTGATGTTTTAATTGTGTGTATGCAAATATTTTTTTAACTTTTCGAGAAATAAGGTTTGTAATAATAATGTACATTGTTTCCTATTAATCTAATAAACATTGCACACATGTTTCTCTTTAACAATATGTCACCAAAATTAGGACTAGGTCTACAGGTATTGAAATTTAAGTACATATATTTCCCTGGATATCAAAATTTATTTCTCGACGCCCCATAACCAACCAATATAATTTTTACATGAAATGTGTAATTCATAATCATAAATGCATTAAAATTCCCACACACAAACATTTTTGCCACTATTGCGCCAGTAGTCACGTCTGAGCGAAGCCTACTGTGTTCCTCTAAACCGTCGTCTTTGTGTTGTACAGAATATCCGTTTAGTTTCCTCTCTGGGTTCGCTTATGCGTCACTGGGTTGTCGTTGTGTTGTCAAATTGTCAGTTTTTTTTTTTGTATCATCGTTGGGTCCATCTGTTTTGTCGTGTTTTATAAGGTGGTTTTTTCTATTCGTGCTACAACTGCTTCGTAACCCGATGTGAAAACATTAAATAAAAGTAGTTGCAAAGTTCTTAAGCTTTACATTAGTTTATTTGTTGAGAGTCTGGTACAATAAATTTGTCTCACCGCCGAAGCGATCCGAGCCGCGTAGTGTGTACTACTGCGAGGTTGCCGAAGTTGGCTCGGGTCGGGACGAATTTCGCTGTTAAGAAACAAAGGTTTTTAATACATGGAAAGTTATCCCAAAGAAGAAACTGTTGTAGAATGAACGTTTCTTAGTTACATGTCAAAAGTTTACCGATGCAAGCCTTGTGATCAAACCAATAACGAGCAGTTAAACCCAAAATGACAATTTTTTGCAACGATCCACAATAATGGCTATTATAAATGCAGTTTATGGAGAACGCTGGCAGTATGGAACTCAAAATAGTCTAGAAACATTGCCCTATCTGAGGATAGTAATAAAAAGTACAAAGTTTTAACATCTTTCTATAAAATAGACCATTTAAATCATTAAAGTTAAGAAATTCATTTTCATTCAATTTTACGGAAAAGTTAATACATCTTACATCAATATAAAGAGCCCTACGTGAAAATCGCTTTCAGTAAAAGTTGTTGCATATTTATTCATCTTTAAATTGGTATATTTGTTAAGGGTCTCATACAATTTGTTTGACCGCTGAAGCTATCCGAGCCGTGTAGTGTGTACTACTGTGAGGTTGCCGAAGTAGGCTTGGGGTCGGGACGAATTTCGCTGTTAAGAAACATGGAAAATTATCCCAAAGCAGAAACTTTGTACAGTTGTAGAATGAACGTTTCTTAGTAACATGTCAAAAGTTTACCAATGTAACCCTTGTGATCACACCAATAACGAGCAGTTAAGTCCTAAATGATAATTTCCCAAACGATCCACAAAATTTGTTTCGTAAATAATTTAATAACTCCATAAATACTTTTTTTTAAGTGGGCTCTCAGTATACAGAAAACTTAGTTTTTCCTCAAACGCCATACTGCTATGGTAATAGAAATATGAAATCACTACAGACAAGATTTTGTTCCGTTTACTATGGTGAAACCAGAGCTAACCGAGAAATGACCGAACGTCCCGGAAAGTTATGATATTGGACGATATTGCGCGAGTAGCACACCCGTACGTGACTACAGAGAATGGCTAGTTTCCTTAACCGTTAGGATTTCTGGGATGAACACCCTCTCACAGCTAGGGTCATAAAATACGGTCAAACTCTTGCAAAAACATCCACCACCGCTCTTTGCCACTAGCAATCCAACGACGTCAGCTAGGCGCAGCACTCAAATACATTAACTTATAAAAAAAACTACTTTTTTTATTTTTTAAATATAATAACGTTTATTGGTATCACTAGTTAGCTCGACAGTGTAAGTAAGGGAGATAACTAGGCATTTAAATTGAAAAAAAAAATCTAAAAAAAAAATTATTTTGTAAAACTTTACCAATTGATACTCTTTCATATATAATATCAACAAAAGTAAAATTTCTAAAAATTTGGAGTTTTTCAAATCTATGTATTTATCAAACTATTATTGATTAAATGGTACTTTTCGTTGATCAAACTTAAAAAAATTATACTCTTTCAGATTACATATTAAAAAAGTTGTGATTTTAAAATGTTGGTGGCGGGGGGCGGGGGGCTAACATCCTGTTTTTTTTTTGTTTTTTTGTAATTTGATATATTTATGAATCTATGATTGATCAAATGGTACTTTTCGTTGATCAAACTTGAACAAATTATTCTCTTTCAGATTCAATAATAAAAGTTGCGATTTTTAAATGTGTGTGTGTGAGGGGGGGGGGGGGGGAGGGGCACCTTCGCATTTTATTTTTTTTAAATTAGATATATTTATTAAAAAATGATTAATCAAATGGTAATTATGATTAAACAAACTTTACAAATGATCCTCTTTCAGATTCAATAATATAAGTTTGCGATTTTGAAATGTGAGGATGGCCTTACTTCGGGTTTAGTTTTCGATATATTTTTGAAACTATGATTGCTAAAATGGTACTTTTGGTTGATCAAACTTGATCACATGATCTTCTTTCAGATTCAGTAATAAAAGTTGCGATTTTGAAATGTAGGGGGGGGGGGGGGGTGCTAACATCGCGTTTTCTTTTTTTTAAATTCTATATATTTGGAAAACTATGTTTAATCAAATGGTACTTTTGGTTGATCAAACTTGATCAAATGATTCTCTTTCCGATTCAATAATAAAAGTTGCGATTTTGAAATGTGGGTGGGAAGGAAGGGGGGGGGGGGGGGGGCGGCCGCCTAACTCTGCACTTTTTTTGACAGGCTGTATCTGTTTAAATTAATTTGATCAAATGATAATTTTATGTGATCAAATGTGATAAAATTATGATAAAACAATTCTATTAATAAGGTATGTCATTTACATACTTGGGGGGCTAACTACGAACACAGGTTGACGACCTGTAGCGCCGACGTTGTACAGAGCTGTAATTAATTTTGTCGCTGTTGAACAAAGTAATATAATTTAAGATTTTTTTAACTTTTTAGTTCATACAATTAAAGCGTGTGTTTTTAGTTTTTAAAAATATAATTTTATTCTTGATTACCTTTCGATGTTTAACATCTTAGCTCTTGGTATACGGCATTTGATAAGAGTAGGTACTAACATTTTAGTGTATTATAACAAGATGGGCAGTATTTTATTTAATTCCTTGTCGAAAACAGGTCCAAAACCGGGTTTACTATTTTTCCAGGTCTTTTTTTGCTTTAATCGGAGCATTCATCTGCAAATCGATTTATTCGATAGTTGATGTTCTTTTTTTCTTGAAAGTAGAAAGAGAGTTAATGCAGCTTTTCGTCCTACATCGACAATTTGTAATTGTTTTATTTGCAGCTGGCTTTTTGTAGAATGATGTACAATAACGGTTATTGACAGAACAATATAAGCATTATGTGTTCTTCCGCCTGTATCAGCAGCAGTGTCGCACTGATTGTACAAAATTTATTTTACTCTTCAGACAACTAATGGCAGTCTTGAAATTTTCTGCAAATTTGCAGCAAAACCAATTAGATAGTATAATAATTTGAGTCAGACTTACTACAAGCATATGAAAGCACACTTGTTATAAGCTAGTTGCAAGCACATCACTACTAGCTTGCTGCATAGCAAGCATCTCATGACATCTAGTGGCAAGCCACTGACAGCTTGTCATGGCAAGTTTGCTGCAAGCTGGTCATGGCAAACCAGCTGCAAGAAGCTTGTCAAGGCAAGCCTGCTGCAAGCTTTTCATTGCAAACCAGCTGCGAGTTTGTCAAGGCAATAAACCTGCTGCAAGCTTGTCATGGCAAACCAGCTGCAAGCTTGTCACGGCAAACCAGCTGCAATTTTGTCAAGGCAAGCCTGCTGCAAGCTTGTCATGGCAACCAGCTGCAAGCTTGTCGCGGCAAGCCTGCTGCAAGCTTGATTCAATCACATTATGGCAAGCTTGCTGCAAGCTTGTCATGGCAGGCTTGCTGCTGCAAGCTGGTCAAGTGTAAACTATGTGACAGTGTGTGGTCACGAGACGTTAATTTACAATCTACCATAAAACATTTAAGGACATGAAGAAGCTTACCTTTCATGTTGACGTGTAGGAATAAACTGACATCTTGTGACGTCACGACTCATAGATAGGCTACGGCTGTGTGCGGCAAAAGACAGTGCACTTTCAAACAAAATTTCATAGACAAAGTGGAGACTTCATTCCTACACAACATCGAATTCAGTGTTACCAACTCCGGATTTAGCAAGAAGAAGAATAAATCCCTGAAAATGGTTGTTTATCGATTATTTGAACGGGTATGAAGATCCTTCTAGAACATTCGAAAATCATCTCTATTAATCCCGAGATTTGGAGGGGCAATAGGAGGGAAGGGGGGGGGGTGAGAAATTGGTATATAAGCCCGGGATTTTGATCAGTTAGGCATGGGAGTTTGCATTGAGCCTTGGCCGAGGACGGACGTACGAAGAGGAGCTCCGCGCTTGGTACATGCCAGTGGACTAGTGCACTGGCCAGAGGTGGTATTCAGAGAGTGTACTGATAGAGTGAGCGCGTGAAACGCCTGGGGAGCCGCTGCCCCTATAGCCTAGCCGCAAACCCGGACTCGTCCGGGTTTTGTTGGTCAGTGGGTGTGTCACGTGGCTGCAGGATGCAGGACAGCGAATTGAGAGAGTGTGTAGATGTACCTCTGCCCTCCGACGACGAGGCGGAGATGCAAAGTGCAGATGGCTCGACTAGCGATGATGGCTTCACCATTGTCGCTAGCAAAAAATCAAAAACGGGGGAAACGAGCAGGATCTGCTCCCCCCTCACGAACCCGGCATATGCCAAGCAGGGCGCGCCGAACACAAGACCCGGCGAGCCAGCCGGCCCCCAGCACGAGTGCAGGTTCGAGCCCTGCCTCAGCAGAACCAGCCCCTCAGGCACCCAAAAAGATGCAGGTTAAACCCCTGTTTGTTTTTGTCGACCAGGCACATAGTTACCCGGTCATAAAAGCTGCATTAGATGCAGCCCTGCTTGAAAAGTGGTCGTGCATAAGTAGGGGGCACGACCAACTCATGGTACACACCGCCACAGTTGCAAAGTACCACAGGGCAGTGAAGGCCCTAGAAGTGGCCGGAGTGCAGCACTCCGTGCTATTGAAGCGGGACGAGATCCCGGATAGTAGATGGATATAGCCGATTCTGGGACAAGCGCAGGATCCAGGATCTGGCGGTCATCTTGGATGACGTCATCGGCGGCCATCTTGGACTCAAAAATTCCCTAAAATTCCTTAAAAATGACTCAAAAATTACCGTTTCGAGGAAAAATTTCCCGTTTTCGAGGGAAAAATTCCAGTTTCGAGGGAAAATTAGGATTTCGAAAAACCTCAAAAGTCGTTTTGCCTTAGAAAAATCCCAAAATCGTAAAGTGGCTTAATAAACCTTAGAGCTAGCCACTCAATTAATAAAATTTTAATAAAAATATGAGTCCTCGGTTCGAACCCGACGAGTGCAAAAATAAAAAATGGCATCCGATCCTTCCGTCTTGGTGGCTGCTGGCAGACTGACTCCCACCACTTTTTCATAGTATATTTATCGTCAGGTAGTATGATGTCATGTCCGCCATCTTGAAAATCAATAATTTTTATGTTATAAAAACAGGAAAAAAATTAAAAATCATTAAAAAAATAACTAATCGAATTAAATAATAAAAATTAAATAAATTATTACTTAAAACCACTGTTGAACATATCGTTATGGTCGCCATCTTGGATTATATTTAATTGTTGCATGTTTCGTTATGCCCATCATCTCGGTTGAGTACGATGTTACCGTTACACTTTACATTATGACCGCCATATTGGATCCTATTAATATTGCTTGTTTCATTATGTCAGCCATCTTGGAATCGTGTAATTATTTAGCTAGAAATTCGGGAAAAAATCCATAATTCATTAAATAAATCACTCATTAATTTACATATTGATTCAATCAGTTCCTGTCCTTGGTTCGATACTCGATCGATGCAATAATGTTTAATTTTATGTAAAAAAATAATAATTTCAATAAACCATGTTCAAAATTCTTAAAGAGGCTTAAAATCCTCTACTACCATCATATTATAAGCCATCATGTCCGCCATCTTGGAAATTCGTAATTTCAATGCTAGAAATTCAGGAAAAAGTTCAAAACTCATTAAATAAATTTTGCAACCAATAAAATGATCAATTAGATCGACTTAGGTCCTTGGTACGATTCTGGATGCTGAAGAAAAAATAAATATAACAACAATTTAACATAATAGTGACAGGTTCGTAAATAAAACATCGCAAATTCTTTCACAAAATAAATTTTATTACAAAATCTATATTTTACTACAGGATCACTTGCGAAAGCTCTGCATAGGCGTGAAATGACTAATTCTTAGCTCCAATCGGTTTATACTAGACAGAGACCAACCAGAACCTTTACAGAAATAGTCCTCCTCTTCTTGACAGAGTTTCTGGATACCGTTTTTAACAGTTTGCTTCACATCGTCAGAACTGTAAATTACTGCAGCCGATGTCTTGAATGCACACTTCCTCACTTCGTCTTCGAATGGATACGGCTTTCCATATATACAGTCCAACCACAAGTTATATTTTGATGGACCGTTTGTTGCTACATCATCAGTAAGCTGATTGATTATGTCCTCTCTGATATCATCAAGAAAATTACAAATGTCTTTTGACTCACCTAACGTATTTAGATAATAGTAATCTTTCAATTTTCCACGAAATGCAGACTGCGCCAAGTAGAACCCATTATCATTCACTTGTAATGCACCGAACACAGTATTAGGTTTATTTTCATGTCCAGACGTTATAGCAATCGGTTGCTGCACATTGGTTTTCTTGCTTGTACGCTTACGAGTCTCCAATCTAAAGCGAGGAGTCGAAATTTCTACAGGTAGTTCTTCAGTAGACACACGGACTTTACCGTTGCATTTTTTCACATGCCGTCGCAAACTATCAATACGTGTAAACCATTCATGACACTCATCACAGCGGAACTTCATGCGAGATGGATTCTTCTTGCATTTACTCCTCTCATGTCTTCGTGCTACATGAGAAAAAGTGAACGACATATCGCAGTAGCTGCAAGGATACCTTGCTGATGAAGACGAGCCTTCCAGACCCGATCCAGATACTGACGTTGCCGCAGTTGCGACATCTCCAGGCATACTCTTATGAACATCGATGCATCGCTGTTGCACCGAAACCTTTACTTTCTGCCGAACAGCAGGACCTTTGCATGTCTTCATGTGCGTTTTCATATTATCTTTTCTGGCAAACTGCTTATGACATTTCTCACAAACAATCATTTTACGATATAGGTTCTTGGCACATTCTCTCTTCTCATGCCGTCGAGCATTGCTGCTGTTTGAGAAAATCTCGTCACAGTAACAGCACCGATGTTCGTTAGTTGTTGTCGATTCGGCATCCATTGAAGTCTCCATTGAGGTTGAAACGAAGTTCGTCGAGTTTTCCTGCACAGCCAACACTACCGGCATTAAAGTCTCTTCTGCTGGTGGTATCGAGCCTGATGAAGTCTCCTCCAGTGTTGTCGCCGTGGTTGTCAACGGAATCTGCTCCTTCTCCGTCGTAGCTGTCGTCAAGGTTCCCATAGACGATGCTACAACCTCCATCGAGTTCGTCGTTAAAGTCGGTAAAGATGCCATCGAGTTCGCAAGAACAGGTAATTACGTGATGAATGCACCAGAAGAAACAAACTAGGTGATCCTTACACCGATAACGTCAGTAACAAACTGAGCGACCTGCTGTATAGGACTCGCTTATATACATGCACCGTATGGAATAATACGCTAGTCAAATCAAGAACCAATTACTATAGTACTCGAGTCACATTAAAAATAGAAACCCACTCAACGAAAAAGGCAGCACATTTGGAAGCAAATTCGACATATTAAATGGACACGCAATGCACGCACTTGCAGATTTCATCACAAAGTTAACATTTAAATTTCATTCAAGCGAAGTAGCAAGCCAATGTCACATCATCATATTAACATCCTATTGGTCATACTATCCTCAAAATTTCACAGTATTATAAATCACACCAGTTATAGACGGACTTATGGTTTCTAACACACAACATATCAGTCATTTTTCTTTAATAATTCATATTTTAAAATGCAAAATATACATGGTAAACGAAGAACCAGGTACGTAAATATTTTATATACTTTATGTACACTGTAGACGTCAAGAGCTTGAAAGTACATATGTAAGAAAGGTATTTAATAAAACTCATATTAAATTGTATATTTATTCCCATTAATACACATCAGATCAAAAAAAGTAGGTTTTATTATATAAACCTCGAATTTCTTAGTTCATGTTTCTTTGAGGACGTATAAATTTTCAGCATTTCGCGAACCAAGTAGCAGTTTTAGTCTATTCTTCAATCATTTGGATTGTCTCTCGATGAACAATTGGTCTCATGTGCTACGGCTTCCATCTTCTTTACATATTTGTTATTATTAGTCTTAAAAACCACGCATCCATGTCACTATCACAGACGCAAAGTTATCATCATCATCATCGTAGCTGTCATCAATATTATCATGAGCTGCATCAATATCACTCATTTTATGATATCGTTTCCGCATTTCAGTTGTCAGAGATTTACCACAATCTATGATCTTGTGAGCTTCACATTATTCTCTATTGTTTTGTAGACATGGTTAGTTCCATTCTCGTTTTCTTTAAAAGCCTGTGTGTCCAGTTTTATTATTTAATCCTTCAACCCATCATCCCAAACACAATTAAATCATCGTAGTATACAGAAAAAAAATCAACAAAGTTCCTTTCATTTAATCTTAGGAACCGCATCATCCTTTCCACCTATAGTATAGTTTCTTGAGCCCAAGAGTCTTTCATTATATACCATGCAGTGTTCTTCAAGAGATGTGGTATACTTCTAGTTCTACATACAAATCCATCCTATCATTGATTTGTTGACACATTAGAAAAAAAACCTTAAAGTTAATTTTTACGTGTTTTATTAAATTATCACTTCTGCTAAAAATAATTACCACACATAGTGTGTTATTACATTTCCTCCTTCATCTGCAATGCTAAGTTCCTTGATAATAAATCCATACTGACTAGAGAAGCCTTGGAGGTTTACACATTTTGTCATGGTGGTCGAGACGAGACTAAGCCGGTAATGTACTGTCAGGTCTTAGATAATAGATGACACAATCTACCTTGTTGCAGGATGTCTCGATGATGTCCGGAGCCTCCTCGTCACAATCACTGGTGCAGTGATGACCGAAGTTGCAGACCTCTAGTTGGAAGTAACCATCCTCGGTGACGTAGTGCACACGGCGGAGTCCGGGCGTTACTTCCGCGTACTTTGCAGTTGGAACGAACAGCATTTGCTTGAATTTGTAGCAGCAGCTATATACCCACACGACTATGTGTTGACTGCTGTGTCTAGGGTGTTGACCTCAATTTATTCCGCTAGGACCACCCTCCAGTCCAGTCACATGTACCGTTGCTTCCGTTGTTGTCCCCCGCCTTGCTGGCGACCTCCAACATTCCAACACGGTGATCAACCATCCAAGCCCTAAGCATGCTAGCATTGTGTCTTGAGATCGGACCTGGACATCCAAGTTACATAGAGTATAATATACTCTGAAATTCATAATAAAGAGAAAATTGATATAAATAACATTATACTTTGCTTAATAGTTCCAGAAGTAATGAACGCACTGCTTGACCAGTGACAGGTGTAACTAAATATTAAATATATTTAATATTTTATTTTCCATTACCTTTCGTGGTATTTATTAATCATTCACTCTACGAAAAACAACTCAAGACAATAAACCTGACCAACGAATTAAATACAGTACTGCTATGCCTTACATGAAAGTATAATTTTTCGATAATCTGAATAACCTATAAATCGTTCATGTACAAAGCCACACATACAGGCCAATTGTCTATGGACCATGAGACCGAGTCATGACACTATCAGACGTATAGGCTAGTCATTTCAGGACCGCAGGACCTTCTTCGTCTTTAGATAATAACAGTCATTTAGACCATCATGAAATTTTTATACATACTAAAGGACCAAGTGACCTTGAAAAATATGTTAGTAACACCAAGAGGTTTTGAACTAGTAAATATTCAGTCACTACATAATTTACTACGCGCAATCAACAAAAAGTAAGCACCATCAACGAAAAGGCAGCACATTTTGGAAGCACAATCAAAAAAGGCAGCACATTTGTAAGCACCAACAACAAAAGAAGGAAGCACATTTTGGAAGCTCAATCAATAAAGGAAGCACATTTTGGAAGCACAATCAAATAAGGCAGCACATTTGGAAGCACCATCAACAAAAGAAGGAAGCACATTTTGGAAGCACCATCAAAAAGGCAGCACATTTTGTAAGCACAATCAAAAAGGGCAGCACATTTGGAAGCACCATCAACAAAAGAAGGAAGCACATTTTGGAAGCACCATCAAAAGGCAGCACATTTGGTAACACAAGTTACGAGAACTAAGTCTTAGTTAGAAATCAGAATGCAAGAAATAAAAACATTAAATTTTTACTTTTAATATTTAATTTATTTCTTAAGATTATACAAATAGAAGTAAAATAAGCCATTATTGTATGTAGCCAGCTTTCCTCAGTTCTTCGAGTATGAAGGATATTTCTTTTATGCATGAATAGTTTCCTGCACAAAGCGAGTCTTAGCCGGTCAACCAATAAGTTTGGATCTTTCCACGATGTGTAATCAATCTCTTCTACCACCATCTCACTTGCTTGTTTATTATAAATACTTTTAATATCACAATCGTCCCAGTGATCATAATAAGCGTTATCAGATTTATTTATTATAACACGTCGTTTCCATCGTTTCGGTCTCAGGACACCGTTACATTCTTCAATCTTGTCAGCTTTAGGTGCTTCATCACAGTCTATGCTTTTGTCAACAGCCTCAGAGTCACTGTTACAATCACTGTAGAAGACATCCTCTTCACCCAGATTACCATATGAATTCGATATCGATGATGTCGAAGTGCCATTATCGTCTTCATGCTTCCTTTTTAGGAGACCATCATTTTTACAAAGTAAGAAAGATCTACTTGAATTCGGCTGGAATGTATTCTCACTTTTCACGTTAAGTATTCTTCCATTGTCTTCATTCTTCCATAAATCATCATCGTCCTTCAATTTAAGTTCTTCGTCGAGATCGGAAGAGCCACGAACATAATCTCTCTCAAGACAAGGAAAATTATTGACGTAATGCAGATCACTATTCCTTAGTCTAGTAGATCCATCGTTGTACTCTGGCTTGTACGCAGGCTTAACGTTACAAGTTCTGTCATGTCTTTTTAAGCTCTCTCTCCGCGTAAACGACTTGTTACATCGAACGCAACTTATCATATTGCGTAGTGGATTTTTAACACAGTCATTCTTCTGGTGTTGTCTACCAATTCTTTCTCAAGATAAATTCTTTGCTGCAAAACTTACACCTGTGTCCTTTCGATACAGCGACAGACACCGAATCAGGATTCATATTAGTTACTGTGACTAATGTTAGATACAAACAGACAGTTTTCCAATTGGAACCATTACTTAAATATAATTTTTTTAAATATTTCTTAAGCGAGAGTTAAGTTATCTCATGCAAAGGTACTTGTTGTAAGTAGTTCTGCTTTTCAACAACAGATGACACCACGTATTGCTTGCAGGTAAATAATATTTCTTTATTTAATGCGGGATGCAGGATTCTCACTAACGATCGCAATAGAGGGATGGCATCGCTAGACTCCAAGGAGAAGGTAGTTTGTTCTTCCAGTTAGTGTTTCTCAGATTTCTCAGGGTATATATTATTATTTGACTGAATAATGATTTTTTTTTAATTCCCCCTAATAAAAATAAAATAGAAGCACTCAGAGAAAACCATCAGGGATGATGTCATTTATAAACATCATAAATTACCAATTTTTTTTTTAAAAAGTCCAAATTTACTTCTGCTTAAGCAAAAGAGTTCACAAGCCCGCTTGTGCTAGAACTCTCATGTTGCTTAAGCAAAGAGTTCACAAGCCCGCTTGAAAGAAAGAAATATTATTTACCTCCAAGCAATACGTGGTGTCATCTGTTGTTGAAAAGCAGAACTACTTACAACAAGTACCTTTGCATGAGATAACTTAACTCTCGCTGAAGAAATTTTTAAAAAAATTATATTTAAGTAATGGTTCCAATTGGAAAACTGTCTGTTTGTATCTAACATTAGTCACAGTAACTAATATGAATCCTGATTCGGTGTCTGTCGCTGTATCGAAAGGACACAGGTGTAAGTTTTGCAGCAAAGAATTTATCTTGAGAAAGAATGGAAGACAACACCAGAAGAATGACTGTGTTAAAAATCCACTACGCAATATGATTAGTTGCGTTCGATGTAACAAGTCGTTTACGCGGAGAGAGAGCTTAAAAAGACATGACAGAACTTGTAACGTTAAGCCTGCGTACAAGCCAGAGTACAACGATGGATCTACTAGACTAAGGAATAGTGATCTGCATTACGAAAATAATTTTCCTTGTATTGAGAGAGATTATGTTCGTGGCTCTTCCGATCTCGACGAAGAACTTAAATTGAAGGACGATGATGATTTATGGAAGAATGAAGACAATGGAAGAATCCTTAACGTGAAAAGTGAGAATACATTCCAGCCGAATTCAAGTAGATCTTTCTTACTTTGTAAAAATGATGGTCTCCTAAAAAGGAAGCATGAAGACGATAATGGCACTTCGACATCATCGATATCGAATTCATATGGTAATCTGGGTGAAGAGGATGTCTTCTACAGTGATTGTAACAGTGACTCTGAGGCTGTTGACAAAAGCATAGACTGTGATGAAGCACCTAAAGCTGACAAGATTGAAGAATGTAACGGTGTCCTGAGACCGAAACGATGGAAACGACGTGTTATAATAAATAAATCTGATAACGCTTATTATGATCACTGGGACGATTGTGATATTAAAAGTATTTATAATAAACAAGCAAGTGAGATGGTGGTAGAAGAGATTGATTACACATCGTGGAAAGATCCAAACTTATTGGTTGACCGGCTAAGACTCGCTTTGTGCAGGAAACTATTCGTGCATAAAAGAAATATCCTTCATACTCGAAGAACTGAGGAAAGCTGGCTACATACAATAATGGCTTATTTTACTTCTATTTGTATAATCTTAAGAAATAAATTAAATATTAAAAGTAAAAATTTAATGTTTTTATTTCTTGCATTCTGATTTCTAACTAAGACTTAGTTCTCGTAACTTGTGTTACCAAATGTGCTGCCTTTTGATGGTGCTTCCAAAATGTGCTTCCTTCTTTTGTTGATGGTGCTTCCAAATGTGCTGCCCTTTTTGATTGTGCTTACAAAATGTGCTGCCTTTTTGATGGTGCTTCCAAAATGTGCTTCCTTCTTTTGTTGATGGTGCTTCCAAATGTGCTGCCTTTTTTGATTGTGCTTCCAAAATGTGCTTCCTTTATTGATTGTGCTTCCAAAATGTGCTTCCTTCTTTTGTTGTTGGTGCTTACAAATGTGCTGCCTTTTTTGATTGTGCTGCCTTTTCGTTGATGGTGCTTCCTTTTTGTTGATTGCGCGTAGTAAAATATGTAGTGACTGAATATTTACTAGTTCAAAACCTCTTGGTGTTACTAAAATATTTTTCAAGGTCACTTGGTCCTTTAGTATGTATAAAAATTTCATGATGGTCTAAATGACTGTTATTATCTAAAGACGAAGAAGGTCCTGCGGTCCTGAAATGACTAGCCTATACGTCTGATAGTGTCATGACTCGGTCTCATGGTCCATAGACAATTGGCCTGTATGTGTGGCTTTGTACATGAACGATTTATAGGTTATTCAGATTATCGAAAAATTATACTTTCATGTAAGGCATAGCAGTACTGTATTTAATTCGTTAGTCAGGTTTATTGTCTTGAGTTGTTTTTCGTAGAGTGAATGATTAATAAATACCACGAAAGGTAATGGAAAATAAAATATTAAATATATTTAATATTTAGTTACACCTGTCACTGGTCAAGCAGTGCGTTCATTACTTCTGGAACTATTAAGCAAAGTATAATGTTATTTATATCAATTTTCTCTTTATTATGTATTTCAGAGTATATTATACTCTATGTAACTTGGATGTCCAGGTCCGATCTCAAGACACAATGCTAGCATGCTTAGGGCTTGGATGGTTGATCACCGTGTTGGAATGTTGGAGGTCGCCAGCAAGGCGGGGGACAACAACGGAAGCAACGGTACATGTGACTGGACTGGAGGGTGGTCCTAGCGGAATAAATTGAGGTCAACACCCTAGACACAGCAGTCAACACATAGTCGTGTGGGTATAGAGCTGCTGCTGCTACAAATTCAAGCAAATGCTGTTCGTTCCAACTGCAAAGTACGCGGAAGTAACGCCCGGATTCCGCCGTGTGCACTACGTCACCGAGGATGGTTACTTCCAACTAGAGGTCTGCAACTTCGGTCATCACTGCACCAGTGATTGTGACGAGGAGGCTCCGGACATAATCGAGACATCCTGCAAAAAGGTAGATTGTGTCATCTATTATCTAAGACCTGACAGTACATTACCGGCTTAGTCTCGTCTCGACCACCATGACGAAATGTGTAAACCTCCAAGGCTTCTCTAGTCAGTATGGATTTATTATCAAGGAACTTAGCATTGCAGATGAAGAAGGAAATGTAATAATACACTATGTGTGGTAATTATTTTTAGCCGAAGTGATAATTTAATAAAACACGTAAAAATTAACTTTAAGGTTTTTTTTCTAATGTGTCAACAAATCAATGATAGGATGGATTTGTATGTAGAACTAGAAGTATAACACATCTCTTGAAGAACACTGCATGGTATATAATGAAAGACTCTTGGGCTCAAGAAACTATACTATAGGTGGAAAGGATGATGCGGTTCCTAAGATTAAATGAAAGGAACTTTGTTGATTTTTTTTCTGTATACTACGATGATTTAATTGTGTTTGGGATGATGGGTTGAGGGATTAAATAATAAAACTGGACACACAGGCTTTTAAAGAAAACGAGAATGGAACTAACCATGTCTACAAAACAATAGAGAATAATGTGAAGCTCACAAGATCATAGATTGTGGTAAATCTCTGACAACTGAAATGCGGAAACGATATCATAAAATGAGTGATATTGATGCAGCTCATGATAATATTGATGACAGCTACGATGATGATGATGATAACTTTGCGTCTGTGATAGTGACATGGATGCGTGGTTTTTAAGACTAATAATAACAAATATGTAAAGAAGATGGAAGCCGTAGCACATGAGACCAATTGTTCATCGAGAGACAATCCAAATGATTGAAGAATAGACTAAAACTGCTACTTGGTTCGCGAAATGCTGAAAATTTATACGTCCTCAAAGAAACATGAACTAAGAAATTCGAGGTTTATATAATAAAACCTACTTTTTTTGATCTGATGTGTATTAATGGGAATAAATATACAATTTAATATGAGTTTTATTAAATACCTTTCTTACATATGTACTTTCAAGCTCTTGACGTCTACAGTGTACATAAAGTATATAAAATATTTACGTACCTGGTTCTTCGTTTACCATGTATATTTTGCATTTTAAAATATGAATTATTAAAGAAAAATGACTGAAATGTTGTGTGTTAGAAACCATAAGTCCGTCTATAACTGGTGTGATTTATAATACTGTGAAATTTTGAGGATAGTATGACCAATAGGATGTTAATATGATGATGTGACATTGGCTTGCTACTTCGCTTGAATGAAATTTAAATGTTAACTTTGTGATGAAATCTGCAAGTGCGTGCATTGCGTGTCCATTTAATATGTCGAATTTGCTTCCAAATGTGCTGCCTTTTTCGTTGAGTGGGTTTCTATTTTTAATGTGACTCGAGTACTATAGTAATTGGTTCTTGATTTGACTAGCGTATTATTCCATACGGTGCATGTATATAAGCGAGTCCTATACAGCAGGTCGCTCAGTTTGTTACTGACGTTATCGGTGTAAGGATCACCTAGTTTGTTTCTTCTGGTGCATTCATCACGTAATTACCTGTTCTTGCGAACTCGATGGCATCTTTACCGACTTTAACGACGAACTCGATGGAGGTTGTAGCATCGTCTATGGGAACCTTGACGACAGCTACGACGGAGAAGGAGCAGATTCCGTTGACAACCACGGCGACAACACTGGAGGAGACTTCATCAGGCTCGATACCACCAGCAGAAGAGACTTTAATGCTGGTAGTGTTGGCTGTGCAGGAAAACTCGACGAACTTCGTTTCAACCTCAATGGAGACTTCAATGGATGCCGAATCGACAACAACTAACGAACATCGGTGCTGTTACTGTGACAAGATTTTCTCAAACAGCAGCAATGCTCGACGGCATGAGAAGAGAGAATGTGCCAAGAACCTATATCGTAAAATGATTGTTTGTGAGAAATGTTTTAAGCAGTTTGCCAGAAAAGATAATATGAAAACGCACATGAAGACATGCAAAGGTCCTGCTGTTCGGCAGAAAGTAAAGGTTTCGGTGCAACAGCGATGCATCGATGTTCATAAGAGTATGCCTGGAGATGTCGCAACTGCGGCAACGTCAGTATCTGGATCGGGTCTGGAAGGCTCGTCTTCATCAGCAAGGTATCCTTGCAGCTACTGCGATATGTCGTTCACTTTTTCTCATGTAGCACGAAGACATGAGAGGAGTAAATGCAAGAAGAATCCATCTCGCATGAAGTTCCGCTGTGATGAGTGTCATGAATGGTTTACACGTATTGATAGTTTGCGACGGCATGTGAAAAAATGCAACGGTAAAGTCCGTGTGTCTACTGAAGAACTACCTGTAGAAATTTCGACTCCTCGCTTTAGATTGGAGACTCGTAAGCGTACAAGCAAGAAAACCAATGTGCAGCAACCGATTGCTATAACGTCTGGACATGAAAATAAACCTAATACTGTGTTCGGTGCATTACAAGTGAATGATAATGGGTTCTACTTGGCGCAGTCTGCATTTCGTGGAAAATTGAAAGATTACTATTATCTAAATACGTTAGGTGAGTCAAAAGACATTTGTAATTTTCTTGATGATATCAGAGAGGACATAATCAATCAGCTTACTGATGATGTAGCAACAAACGGTCCATCAAAATATAACTTGTGGTTGGACTGTATATATGGAAAGCCGTATCCATTCGAAGACGAAGTGAGGAAGTGTGCATTCAAGACATCGGCTGCAGTAATTTACAGTTCTGACGATGTGAAGCAAACTGTTAAAAACGGTATCCAGAAACTCTGTCAAGAAGAGGAGGACTATTTCTGTAAAGGTTCTGGTTGGTCTCTGTCTAGTATAAACCGATTGGAGCTAAGAATTAGTCATTTCACGCCTATGCAGAGCTTTCGCAAGTGATCCTGTAGTAAAATATAGATTTTGTAATAAAATTTATTTTGTGAAAGAATTTGCGATGTTTTATTTACGAACCTGTCACTATTATGTTAAATTGTTGTTATATTTATTTTTTCTTCAGCATCCAGAATCGTACCAAGGACCTAAGTCGATCTAATTGATCATTTTATTGGTTGCAAAATTTATTTAATGAGTTTTGAACTTTTTCCTGAATTTCTAGCATTGAAATTACGAATTTCCAAGATGGCGGACATGATGGCTTATAATATGATGGTAGTAGAGGATTTTAAGCCTCTTTAAGAATTTTGAACATGGTTTATTGAAATTATTATTTTTTTACATAAAATTAAACATTATTGCATCGATCGAGTATCGAACCAAGGACAGGAACTGATCGAATCAATATGTAAATTAATGAGTGATTTATTTAATGAATTATGGATTTTTTCCCGAATTTCTAGCTAAATAATTACACGATTCCAAGATGGCTGCCATAATGAAACATGCAATATTAATAGGATCCAATATGGCGGTCATAATGTAAAATGTAACGATAACTTCGTACTCAACCTAGATGATTGGCATAACGAAACATGCAACAATTAAATATAATCCAAGATGGCGACCATAACGATATGTTCAACAGTGGTTTTAAGTAATAATTTATTTAATTTTTATTATTTAATTCGATTAGTTATTTTTTTAATGATTTTTAATTTTTTTCCTGTTTTTCTAACATAAAAATTATTGATTTTCAAGATGGCGGACATGACATCATACTACCTGACGATAAATATACTATGAACAAAGTGGTGGGAGTCAGTCTGCCAGCAGCCACCAAGAGGGAAGGATCGGACGCCATTTTTTATTTTTGCACTCATCGGGTTCGAACCGAGGACTCATATTTTTATTAAAATTTTATTAATTGAGTGGCTAGCTCTAAGGTTTATTAAGCCACTTTACGATTTTGGGATTTTTCTAAGGCAAAACGACTTTTGAGGTTTTTCGAAATCCTAATTTTCCCTCGAAACGGGAATTTTTCCCTCGAAAACGGGAAATTTTTCCTCGAAACGGTAATTTTTGAGTCATTTTTAAGGAATTTTAGGGAATTTTTGAGTCCAAGATGGCCGCCGATGACGTCATTCAAGATGACCGCCGGATGCTGGATCCTGCGCTTGTCCCAGAATCGGCTATATCCATCTACTCCGAATAAATTTGTTTTCTGCCGAGTCCACAGCAGCATGGACAAGGTTTTCATCCAGGGGGAGTTCCAGAGAATGGGACTCCCAGTACAAAACTTTTGGTTCCTGACCAATAGGCAGAACAGGCAACCAATAAATAAATTAGTGGTTGAACTCCCGAAGGCCATCAACTCAGACAAAGTCTATGCCATCAAGTCTTTCGGTGGCCTCAACATCAGAGTTGAGGACTACAGGCACCCTAAGGGCCCACTGCAATGTGGGAACTGCCAGCGATTTGGCCACTCTGGCAAAGGTTGCAGAGCTTCCCCTGTGTGTCGCTGGTGTAGCCAGGACCACAAAACTGAGGTGTGCCCCCAGGGAGGGGACATAAAGCAAATGAAGTGCGCGCGATGCGACGGCCCGCACTCTGCAAACTATAGAGGCTGCATGGCCTTTAAGAGAGAAAACTGGCGCCACCTCCCGCAGCAAGAAAGGAAGGAACGCGAGCTACAATCTAAGCGCGCAGTGCGCGACAATAGGAGAGCTGCAGCAGCAGCTCCAGTCCCCACTCCCCCGCAACACGCGGGCCCCTCTGGGTGCCAGCCCCAGCCCCCCAGACAGGCGGGGAGAGCCCCCAGCTACCCCGCCCCGCAACAGTGCAATCAGTACACAGTTCTGGCCGACAGGTATGAAACTGAGTACCCAGTCGTTGCCAACCCGTGGAGGCCTAGAGGCCAGCCCCAACCACAAAGACCCCCGAAGAAAAACCTAACGGGGCACAAGAATGGTAGGGGGAGAAACCCCCCGGCGGAACAGTCGGCCCCGCGGCAGGAACAGCCCGCAACATTGCCCCCTCCCCACCCCCTCCCATGGCTCCAGAGCAGCCAATCACGCGGGCAGAGCCCGCAGCCACCGACATGCAGGTGGAGCAGGCACCAGCAGTGCAGCCAACTGCTCCACTGCAGCCCAGCCCCGTAAACAAGCCAGCCCCTGGCCCTAGTGAATTCCTGAAGGTTGTCCAGCAATCTAAAGCCTTCACCCAGGATCCGAACCTGGCCCAGGTCCTAGAGCCAATGTGCCAACTGATGGCCATCTGGTGCAACCCGGCCATGTCCCTTCAGGACAAAGTACAAGCCACCATGGGCTTCGTGACCACCCTAGCGGCCAGCTTCAATGGCCAACAACAGTAATTTAGGCCCTGTCGGTGACTTCAACCCCGGTGACAATAGACTAAGCACCATCCTTTACTGGAACGCACGAGGAATTAAAAATAAAATAATAGAGTTTACAGACCACTTGATTAAAAACGATATTAAAATCGCGGCCATCAATGAAACTCATTTAAAACCAACCGATCGCCTCACGATATTAAACTATATTATATATAGGCGCGATCGCGATACTAGAGGTGGTGGGGTTGCCTTTGTGGTCCACAGAAGCATTCAGCACTCAGAATTTCAATTACCTGTATTTAATGAACTGGAAGCAGTAGCCATAAAGTTAAAAATAAATAATCAAAACATAATACTAATTTCTATGTATGCAAAACCGGGCAGGACACTAACATAATTAGACTTAGAATTCTTATATCAATCAGCTCCTTCGTTTCTAGCAGTTGGAGACATTAATGCTAAACATAGCGACTGGAACTGCCGACGCAACACGGCCAATGGTTTCGTGTTGCGAAGGCACGAGTCAAATAAAAATTACCAAATATATGCTCCCTCAGAGCCAACACATGATAGTGGAGCAATAAGGCAAACCCCCGACATATTAGACATAGTACTAAACAAGCGAGTTCACACGGGTTTCGAACTCAAAGTCGCTCACGAAATGTCATCTGATCACTTCCCAGTTCACTTAATATTCGATGACGCGGATACTGACATTAATCCGCCGAGAACAGTCAGAGACTATAAAAAAAAGCGGACTGGAGAGGTTTTCAGACTAGATTAATTGACAATTTACCTGCAGCCGATGCTGCCAACTTTGAAACTAAAGAAAATATAGATTCAGCAGTAACTGAACTTACAGAGCAAATACAGCTTGCGATGAACTCGTGCATTCCAGAAAAGGAGGTTAATTATAAGCAGGACGAACTGCCGGCGTATATTCGTAACTTAATTTCCCAGAAAAAAAGACCTAGGCGCGAGTTTAGCAGGCGTCGACAACGGGATATCAAACGGCGCATAAATGAACTACAAACAATAATTTCCGAAGAAATTACTCTATGGAGGAGTTCCCAATGGGACGAAAAAGTTTCGAAACTCCAGGTGCAATACAATAGCACCTTGAATGTGACAAAGCGGTTTCTCAGTAAAATAGAAAAAATACCTCCGCTGCAGACCCCCACTGGTGTCGCCTTCACCCCGATAGATAAAGCCCAAGCATTCGCGAATACACTCGAACAAGCTTTCACACCAAATCTAGAGCCCTGCGACCCGCGATTTACTGCCGAAATCTATAGGGAAATTAGATTAAAATTAAATCAACCCCTAACCACAGAGCCTTATTTAACTCAGTCGCAGGAAGTTAAACAAGCCATTAAATGTATGAAACCTCGTAAGGCCCCTGGAAACGATGGCATTCAGGCAATAGTACTTAAGAAGCTGCCAGAAGAAACTACTGAGTATCTGGCAGCCCTAATAAATGCTATATTTAATTTACAATACTTCCCTTCGCAATGGAAAGAAGCGAACGTAATGGTTTTTCAAAAACCTGGTAAAGATAAAACTCTCCCACAAAATTATAGACCTATTAGTTTATTAAATATATTATTAAAGGTGGCTGGGTATATTATTCTTCAGAGACTCAACACCCACATTAAAAATAATAATGTATTACCTGACGAGCAATTTGGTTTCCGTAGCGAGCATACCACAACACATCAACTAGTGCGAATGACTGAACAAATAATAGATACGTTCACTTGTAATCAATACAGTATAGCAACATTTATAGATGTCGAGAAAGCATTTGACAAAGTATTTCATGCGGGTTTAATATATAAGCTTTGTCAAACAGGCTTTCCCGACTGCTATATAAAACTACTGGCCTCAGGAGTCCCGCAGGGCAGTATCTTAGGACCTGTATTATTCAATATTTTCATTTATGACATGCCTAGACCTGAACATAGATGTCCAACTAGGACTATATGCTGATGACACGGTTCTGTTTAGTAGGTCTAGGAACTTAAATTTGGCTGCTGAAAGGCTGCAAACTGCATTAAATCTGTTTGAAAATTGGTGTACAAAATGGCGAATTAAAGTAAATCCGACAAAGTCAGAAGCCATAGTATTCACGCGCAAACATCTACCGGAATTAGAAGATAGACCACGCTTAACACTCTTTAATGTAATAATACCGCATAAAAATGTAGTTAAATATCTAGGAGTACACATGGATAGAAAACTACTATGGCGTGATCACATAGAATTCAAAAGAAATGCAGCTTTCGCAAGACTCATGACACTCTATCCAGTCATGAGTAGGCGACTCGGGAGCTCTGTTAAAAATGGCTTAATAATATATAACGCGCTCATTAAGCCCATCATAACATATGCAGCATCAGTGTGGGCAACTGCGACTGAGAGCCATTTAATAAAGTTGCAGCGAATACAGAACAAGAGCATTCGTATCGCGACAGATGCGCCTGTGTACTGCCCCGTCAGGGCTATGCACAGGGAGCTTAAACTCGAACTCTTGAAAGATTATTATGTCAGGACTGCGCAGAAATTCTATGATAAGAGTCGCTTGAGCGCAAATATGTATATTTCCTCTCTCGGAGACCGCGATCCGGAATTTTATCGCCGCCGCCGATCCATCATATTGCCATCCGGGGCAGTTAGTGTGTGCGAGACCAGAAACCGAAGTTTCTATAACTCGCTTAGTGCATAGTAAATCAGGTGCACCCCACACTTTTGTAGAATCACTTGGATCAACGGGCGGGGCGCGTGTCTTGAGGGATAAGTTTGGCACACGGGCCTGTGTGTGCGCTGGTATGTTGTGTAATGCTAGAAAAGTTACGTGTACCTAATTCGGCGGGGGAGAGAAGCTCCCCATCAGCTAGATCGGCTAACTGGCGTGATGTAGTGTCGTGTTGGTGTGCAATAGAGGCTTGTCGGTGTGCTGTAATTTCAAGTGACCTAATTAAATTCGGGTGTGGCGTGTAGTGTAAAGCTGTGCAAGCCGCTCCTACGAACCCCTGGGAACACAGAAACATGCTAGGGTAGTTAGCCCATTATTGCATGTAACAAGGTAGTTCAGGCCGTCACTTCACACAGGCATATCATCGTGTGGTCGTGTTGGTGATACGGTAAAAGAAATTACATAGATTAGTAAACACCTGGCCGCCTTAAGGACCGAACTATTGCGTTCCAATATAGTTCGGTCAAAGTTAGGCTAAACCAGTATTGCTGTAGCTAGCCCCCAGGCTGTTGTCATCTAAACCTGAAAAATAGAAAGTGAAATTAGTAAATGAATGTCGTCCTATTCTATTATTGTTCGAGCAGAGAGATGCCCTCGTACAGTTTTTTTTTATTTTTTTATTTTTTTTATTTTTTAATTACTTTTTTATTTTTTATATTATTATTTTTATTTTATTTTTTTTAAATTTTTTTGTTATTTTTTTAATCCAGACTTAAAGCTACTGTACAAGCCCCCAGAGCCCTGCCCTGACAGGCATGCATGCCTCTCGGCCCGGATCCCCAGCGAGGGCTGGGGCAGCTACCTCTGCCAGTTCACCTGCATGATTCTGCCTTGACAAGGTGCTACGACATGTGTGTGGATTGTCGCGCGTGTTGTAGTGGTGTGGCTGTAAAATGTTACGTACCCCGGGGAAGGGAAAATTAATTAGGTGATGATAAATTTACGGAACTAGCTTTGTTAATTCGAAATCCCATGCCTTTCCGAAACGCGGCCGGCACTGGAGGTGAAGCCTGCCAGGCGGGTCTCGCCCTTCAGACATAGGGAGTCAGCCCTAACAACACAGGCAGTGAACCCAGAGGTCGGTTAGTACATACACCTGCGTGCTTCGGACCATTTTGAATTAGCTAGGAGAGAGAAATGCAGAGAATGTAAGAAAATTAATTTGCTATTATTAAGTGGTGAGCTAGAAGTGTATTTTATTATTATGATTCAAAATCCCATGCCTTTCCGAAACGCGGCCGGCACTGGAGGTGAAGCCTGCCAGGCGGGTCTCGCCCTTCAGACATAGGGAGTCAGCCCTAACAACACAGGCAGTGAACCCAGAGGTCGGTTAGTACATACACCTGCGTGCTTCGGACCATTTTGAATTAGCTAGGAGAGAGAAATGCAGAGAATGTAAGAAAATTAATTTGCTATTATTAAGTGGTGAGCTAGAAGTGTATTTTATTATTATGATTCAAAATCCCATGCCTTTCCGAAACGCGGCCGGCATTGGAGGTGAAACCTACCAGGCGGATCGCGCCCTTCAGACATAAGTAGTCAGCCCTAACATCACAGGCAGTGAACCCGAGGGGGTTGTATATACACCTGCGTGCTTCGGACCATTTTGAATTGTATAGGCCGTGTAAACAGTTTAAACTGTAGGCTCTGCGCGGTGTGAACACGCCCGGAGCTGGAGTGCGACTGCCTTGGTTTTTTTTTTTTTTTTTTCCTAACCTAACTAAAACTAAGTGTATTTGGGAGGGGTCCGGGTTAGGGAGGGACCTAAGTGCGTCTCAGGCCGAAGCCTATACGCCTTAGTCATGCTGGGATTAGCCATGCAGGGAGAGGGTCGCATGCATCGTGTGCTAGGAGGGGATTGGCCAGCCATGGCAGCGATTGGCGCCATGACTAACTCCCCTCACTCTTAACTCTAGACTAAACTACTAGATAAGTTGGGCCCAGGTAAAACCTGCATAGACACAGGGAAAACCCTGGGCACTTTCATGCGGGATGCCAAATTTCATGCATTAATTTCAGGCAGGTTCAATACGGGAGAAAGAAGGATGGTTCAGGAAGAAGAGTTGGTCAGAGCAGAAAGAGTCTACCATGCGGGGTTTGGGCGCTTGGACTTAAATGTCCGCATTGTTTGTTGTTCTGCAGTTCTGGATCTTCTGACCAGGGACGCGAGCGCCCCTGGTGGTGGCTGGCCACACCGGGCCACCCACTCCGCCTCCAGTAGCACCTAAACTAAAAGTAGAAAATTAGAACACCTTACTTACTAAACATACACAAACAGAACATATTTCACTATGTGTACGCTCTGCTAGTGCGGAGCGTAGGCTACATTATTTAAGATATCTTAAAGCTAATAACTTAATATGAATTAAACTATTATATTTTTGGTATTTTATTTGATTTTTTTTTGTTTTTATTATTTTTAATTTTTCTCTCTTAGCCTAATATATTATATTACTTTATTTAGTATCTTAATATCTACGCACTTAAATATAGTGGTAGAACTGCCAACATATAAAGTCACAGGCGAATGGGAACAGAGCACTCGTATTATTGTTTTAAATATTCAAAATTTTAAGTAGTCATGCCCTGCAGCAGTGGTACCCATCGGAAAGCAGCATGCCACTCGTATCGGCAACCCCAGCTCGATCGGTGTTTATTTGCACTAACTATCCGGGCAAACACGTATCACAGGACACGACTTCTACCACTAATTTTAAATTATATCGTCGCGACGCACCACAGGCCTACCATGCCCGGCAGCAAGCAGCATGCCACTCGTATCGGCATCCCCAGCTCGATCGGTGTTTACTTTCACTGAATGCGAGGGCAGAGGGCAGGTGTAATGCAGTACGACACTCTTTGTCGCTACGTTTGGTAGCCTAACTATTTATTATTGTAATTAAGTATAAATTAACTTGAAGTTTCATTTTAATTCACGAGTAGTATTTTCATTGGCCGGACGAGTCGGCCAACCACAGCGCAGCTACGGGGGCCTGTGAGCCAGGATTGAAACCGGCATTTTATATTTCCGATGCAAATCCGGATCTTTGTCGCCAAGGGAGGAAATAAACGGATTTTCACTTAATTTACATTTATCATAGAATTTCTGAGTAGTCCTAACATAATAGTCCTTTAATAATTCGAGTTTTAGCTCCCTATGCATGGCCCTGACGGGACAATACACAGGTGCTTCAGTCGCGATACGAATGCTCTTGTTCTGTATTCTCTGTAGCTTTTTCAGATGGGATTCTGCTTGTTGCCCACACTGGTGCCGCATAGGTAATAATGGGTTTAATTAGCGCGTTATATATGGTTAATCCGTTTTTAACTGAGCTACCTCGTCGTCGACTCATGACTGGATAGAGTGTCATTAATCTCGTGAATGCCGCCTTTCTTTTTGCTTCTATATGGTCGCGCCATAGTAATTTACGATCCATATGTACGCCTAAATATTTTACTACGTTTTTGTGCGGTATTTCTGCATTGAATAGCGTTAATTGCGGCCTATTTTCTAGTGGCGGGAGATGTTTCCGCGTAAAAACAATGGCTTCGGACTTTGTAGGATTAACTTTAATTCGCCATTTCGTGCACCAATTTTCTAGTGAGTTTAACGCAGTTTGAAGCCTTTCTGTTGCAAGATTTAAGTTGCGTGACCTACTAAACAATACTGTATCGTCGGCGTATAGGCCGAACTGTACTAGGCGATGCTCAGGTTTAGGCATGTCGTGTATGTAAATGTTAAATAAAACGGGTCCCAGTATGCTACCTTGCGGAACGCCTGCTCTGATTCGTTTCTCGTCTGACAGTGCCCCCTCTGTAGTGACTCTGAACGAGCGATTGGCTAAATACGAGGCTAATAATTTTATATAGCAGTCGGGGAAATCGGCTTGGTATAGTTTATAGATTAAGCCTGCGTGGAAGACTCTATCAAAAGCTTTCTCTACATCTAGAAACGTTGCTACATTATAGCTGTTCCATGTAAACGCTGTTACTATTTCTTCCGTCATGCGTACTAGTTGTTGCGTAGTGGAATGCGCGCTGCGAAATCCGAATTGTTCATTCGGCAATATGTTGCGTTCTTTAATATGAGTATTGAGTCGTTGCAAAATTATGTACTCAGCTACCTTTGACATTATACTTAGTAAGCTAATTGGCCGATAGTTTTGTGGCATTGTTTTATCTTTACCAGGCTTATGAAATACCATTACGTTGGCCTGTTTCCATTGTGAAGGGAAATATTGCAATTTAAACATGGCATTTATTAATTCAGCTAAGTACTCTAAAATTTCATCAGGCAGTTTCTTAAGGACAACTGCCTGTATGCCATCTATTCCCTGAGCTTTACGCGGTTTCATACGTTTAATAGCCTGCTTAACTTCCTGCGATTGAGTTAGATAAGGCTCTGAAGTTAAAGGCTGATTTAGTTTTATTCTTAATTCCCTATATATCATTGCATTAAATATTGGGTCGCAGGGCTCGATATTAGGTTTAAATGCTTCTTCTAATGTGTCCGCGAATGCCTGTGCTTTATCTATTGGTGTATAAGCGACTCCAGTATGGGTTTGTAATGGAGGAATTTTATCTGTCTTGTGGAGGAACCGCTTTGTCATACTCCAGGTGCTACCATCTTGCACCTGGAGCTGGGAGACTTTCGCCTCCCATTGGCTGTCCCTCCACAGAGTTATCTCATCGGAAATTATTCTTTGTAATTCATTAATACGCGCTTTAATGTCACGCTGTCTACGCCTAGTATGTTCGCGCCTTAGTCTACTTTTCTGTGATATTAAGTCCCTTATGTATGCCGGCAGCTCTCCCTGCTTAAACTTAACCTCCTTTTCTGGGATGCACGAGTTTATTGCAGTTTGTATATTTACTGTGAGTTCTGTTACTGCTGTTTCAATACTTTCTTTAGTTTCTAGGTTGGCAGCATCGGCTGCGGGCACGTTATCTAATAGATGCGTCTGAAAGCCTCGCCAGTCAGCTTTTTTATAGTCTTTGATTTTTCTCGGCGGATTGGTGTCAGTGTCCGCGTCATCGAATATTAAATGTACTGGGAAGTGGTCAGACGACAGTTCATGGACGACTCTGAGTTCGAATCCCGTTTGGACTCTCTTATTTAAAACGATATCTAGTATGTCGGGGGTTTGCCTTAGTGCTCCGCTATCGTGTGTGGGCTCTGAGGGAGCATAAACTTGATAATTTTTATTAGACTCATGCCGTTGCAGCAGGAAGCCATTGGCTGTGTTGCTCCGACAGTTACAATCCTTATGCTTGGCATTAATATCGCCAACTGCTAAAAATGCAGGAGCTGAGCCATATAATATGTCCAGCTCATTCAAAGTGAGAGACCTACCCGGCCGTGCATACATGGAAATAAGTACTATGTGTTGGTTGTTGATTTTAATATTTATTGCAACAGTTTCTAATTCATTAAATGCAGGTAAATAAAATTCTGTGTGCCTAATGCTTCTGTGGACCACTAAGGCCACCCCTCCGCTTCTGGTGTCACGGTCGCGCCTGTAAACATTATAGTTTGATATCGTTAATCTATCTGTTGGTATTAGGTGAGTCTCATTGATGGCCGCGATTTTAATCTTATATTTTAGTAAATGATCTGTAAACTCGATTATTTTGTTTCTAATTCCTCGTGCATTCCAGTAGAGGATGGTACCTAAACTACTGTCTACGGGATTAGTGTTCGTGACAGGACCTAAATTAGGGGTGTGCGGCATTGAAGCTGGCCGCTAGTGTCTGCACGAAGCTCATGGTGGCTTGTATCTTTTCCTCAAGGGACATGGCCGCGTCGCACCAGATGGCCATGAGTTGGCACATTGGCTCAAGGGCCTGGGACAGGTTTGGGTCCTCAATAAATGTTTTGGACTGGCCCACGACCTTTAGAAATGCCTTAGGGTCGGGACCTGGCTTACGAGTGGAGCTGGGCTGCAGCGGAGCAGTTGGCAACACTGCAGGCGCTGACTCGATCTGCATTCCAGTGTCCTCGTGCTCGTGATTCACCCGGGGCGCCACTGGGATTGGCTTCGTGCGTGGTGCGATGGGGGGAGGGGGGGCGGGGTGCTGCGGGGCAGGCTGTACCTGCCTTGGAGCAGGCTGTTCCTCCGGGGCCCTCTTCCCCTTTCCATTTTTATGTCCCGAATGGTGTTTTTTCGGGGCTCTCTGGGGCTGTGGCTGCCCTCTGGGCCTCCAAGAGTTGGCCACAACAGGGTATTCCAACTCGTACCTGTCGTCCAGCACCGAGTACTAGTTGGGGCTCTGCCACTGTTGAGGAGCAGGGCAGCTGGGGCCGCGCCATACCTGTCTGGGGGGCTGGGGCTGGTAGCTGGACGAGCCAGCTTGTTGTGACTGAAAGTGTGTTTGCGCCGCAGCTGCAGCTCGCTTGTTTTCGCGAATTGCACGCTTTGACTGCAGCTCCCTTTCCTTGCGTTCCTCCTGCGGGAGATGGCGCCAGTTTTCACGCTTGTAAGCCTGGCACCCTCTGTAGTTGGCGCAGTGCGGGCCCTTGCAGCTCGCGCACTTTGCCTTGTTCCTGTCCCCTCCCTCGGGGCAATTCTCTGTTTTATGGCCCTTGCTGCACCAGCGGCACACAGGAGATGCTCTGCAGCCTTTCGTGGGATGCCCAAAACGCTGGCAGTTGCCACACTGCATGGGACCTTTCGGGTGGCGGTAGTCCTCGACACGAATGCTGAGGTTACAGAATGTTTTTATGGCGTAAATCCTATCTGAGTTTACGGCCTTCGGGAGCTCAACCACAAGTTTATTTATTGGGCGCCTGGTTTGCCTGTTGCATAGGAACCAGAAGTTCTGTACGGGCAGGCCCATTTTTACGAACTCTGCCTGGATAAATTCTTTGTCGATACTGCTGTGCACCCGACAAAAGACGAATTTATTAGGGATCTCGTCTGGCTGCAGTAGAACAGAGTGCTGCACACCTGCCTGCTCTAATGCCTGTACTGCACGATGGTAGTCCTCTATCGTGGCAGTGTGGATCATTAATTGATCGTGGCCTCGACTTACGCACGTCCATATCATATGGAGAGCTGCGTCCAGTGCAGCTTTGATGACCGGGTAGCTGTGGCCTTGGTCTACAAATACAAACAGGGGTTTTACCTGTACTTTCTTTGCCTGAGGGGCAGGGTTCTGTGGCGCAGGGATCGTGCCTGTATTTGCACTCGCAGCCGGCTGGCTGGCTGAGGCGCCACCCTGTCGCCGCGGTTGTTTGCGCGCACGCTCAGCGTGCTGGCGCGCGATGGCGGGGTTGGTGAGGGGGGGACGCAGCCTGTCACGGTTTTCCCCTGTTTTCACCTTCTTGCTCGAGACAGTGATGAATCCGTCATCGCTGCTCATCTCTGCCTCGTCCTCACTCGGCAAGGGCACATTAATTCCTTCCATCTGTATCTCTGTACTGTTATCTCTCTGTACAGTAGACATCCTACAACACACTCGCACCCACTGACCAACAAACCTGAAATTAATCGAGGTTTGCGGCTAGGCTGTAGGGGCAGCTACGCCCCGGGCGTTTTGTGTGCTTACACTCTTAGCCTATATTCTCTATACCACCTCTGGCCTGTGTACAAGTACACAGGCTATACTAGTGCGCGGAGCTCCTCTTCTCACGTCCGTCCTCTCTCGCGTCGCCCGCGCAACTCGACTGCCTTGGTGTCGGGCGGAAAAACAGTTTTGTTTGGAGGCCCCCAGCGCCCCGACCAATCAGAGAGCTTCTAGGCCTGTGATTGGCCGGGGCCCCGCAGGCCCCCGCACGAGGTGTTCGGAGAGCTATTTTATGTAATTTTAAAGTTATTGAAGACTTTTTTTAAAACTGAATCCATGTCGCTTTCGTTTTTCATATTTATAGTTTTAATTTAAACGAGGTTTTTTATGTTTACGTTGCTCGGACGGGTCGTAAATCGCTATTGAATTAATCAGTGCGTTTTCGTGTTGTGGTAAATCTAGGTACATTTTATTATTATTCTTTGATATTATTTCGCGGATGTACGGAATTTTAAGTGCGTTATGAATAGTTTCGTTACTCGTAAATCTATTACAGTCTAAAATGGCCCTTAGAAAATTATTCTGTTTAACTTGTAGCCGATTTATATGGTGATTTGCAGCATAGCCCCAGACCTCGCATCCATATAGCAACTGCGGGCGTACAATTTGAGTGTAAAGTTGGAGTTTTTTCCTGCGTGGTAAATTAGGTGCTTTTAACATAGGGTACAGGCTTCTTAAGGATCCTGTTGCAATGTTTGTTGCTCGAGTAATGTGTTTGCTCCATAGTAATGTCCTGTCTAACGTAAGTCCTAGATATTTTGCCTGTGAAACATTAGGAATAGGTTGGTGAAAAATTTCTAGTTCCCTGTCTGGTCTGCCTCTACGTTTTGAAATTACAAGCGTGGTTGATTTAGCTGCATTAATTTTAATTCGCCACCGAGTGTAGTATTGCTCAAGTGCAGTTAGCTGCCTTTGGACGCATACCATGGCATATTTTAGGTTACCAGATTGTTTAATTATGGCTGTATCGTCCGCATACATCTGTACGTAGGCGTTTGCATGCGGTATGTCGGCTGTGTAAATATTATAGAAGAGAGGAGAGAGTGGGGAGCCTTGTGGCACTCCAGCTGTAAGTTCGCGAGTAGTCGATTTAGCCCCGTCCAGAGCAACATAAAAATTACGACGCCATAGATAGTGGGCCACCAGGTATATATATGTGTCTGGAAATTTGAAGTTTATTAATTTTTGAATAAGACCCGGAATCCAGACTTTGTCGAATGCTTTTTCTGCGTCGAGCATTGTCATTACTGTGTAGGCTTTAGATGGGTTATTAAATCCGTCGGTAGCATCTTCAACGATTTTTATTAAGGGGTGGATTGTTGAGTGACCTTTCCTGAAACCAAACTGAATGTCTGGAATCACGTCGTGTTCCTCTGCGTGTGTTTTAAGGCGCGAGAGTAAAGGCTCGTACACACTGCGCTGACGTTTCGTGTTAACACGCATTAACACGTGTAAACACATGTTAACACGTGTTGCAGAAAAAAGTCGTCATGACTTTTATATGGGAGTGCGCACATTGTTGTGATGTGACGTGTTATGATGTGTTATTGCGTAAGCTGACGCGGAGCGCGTCATAACACGACATTACACGCGTCACAACAATATCTAGGCTCCCAGATTTTCGTCAGACGTGTTATGCGTCAGACACGAGTATGGAGGAGCAACTGATAGAACTTGTGCATACGTACGAGTTGTTGTACGTTTTCAACAATTTAGTAGCTTATAAAACTTATTTTTCGTCATGCGGTAGTACATTAAGAACCTCTCCTCATCGTCCAGTAGTTGAGGCATCAAATGATGAAATTCGCCAACAATTGGCCTGTCTGCGTTTATAGGATGCACCCACTCTCGTTCCTTTTTTTTTATTTAACATGATGCATACTGCTACTGCACAATCTTCTTCTTCATCAAGTTCATCCATAAGTACAGTGATTTCAGCCATTTCAAATACCTGTCACAAAACCGTGCACCCTGTTCCGTATCAACACGTCATCTGACAGTATCAGAACAATGTGCACACTTTGCCGTGTTTTGTCGTGTTATGTCGCAATCTGACGTGATGTGATGACACGTGTAAACACGTGTTAACACGAAACGTCAGCGCAGTGTGTACGAGCCTTAAGGCTTTTTCAAAAATTTTACTCATACTGTTTAGAAGACTTATAGGTCGCCTGTTTTCTGGGATGGCTGGGTTTTTCCCTGGTTTAGGAATTGTGATTATTTTTGCAAGTTTCCAGGAATCGGGGTAAGTTTTGTGTGTTAGTATTGCGTTGAATATCGCCAGTAAATATTCGAGTGCCTCGAGAGGGAGTTTTTTAAGTGTTTCGTAATTTATTGCGTCCGTGCCGCCTGATTTGTTGTTCGGACTGGCTTTAATTAGCTTTAAAAGTTCCCTTAACGTTATGGGTTCAGGAACAGACTGCGTGCCTGTTTGTAAAAAGTTATTTACCGCCTGTGTTGTTAAAGTGAAGTTTCTGTCATTTACGTCTGTGTTCGGGGAGAATTGTTTCTCCAGTAGGTCTGCGACTGCGTTGGCCTTGTCTTCTGCGATGTATTTAGCCCCGGTGGCTGTTATAATAGCTGGGGTTGAAATAAATTTGTTGTTACCGCGGAGCCTGCGAGATAGTTTCCACATTTCCTGCGGTTTTGTGGCTACTTCGTTTATTAAGTTTCCGAATTGATTTATTTTCTCCTGTTTTAATTTGCGCTGTACGAGATTATTTAGTCTATTGTATTCGTTTCTGGCTTCTGGTGTGCGAAGTCTTTGTGCCCTGTTTCTGGCTTGTCGCCTTAGAGAAATGTGATAATCCAGATCGGGGTAGTGTGTTCGAGTGAACTGCCATACAAAATGCCTATTTCAATACTGGCGCACAGCTGCTCTGTGATTGGCCGGCACGCTGGCCAATCACGTCGCGCACAGGTTCATGCGCGCGGAACCCAGCCCTGTCAACACGGAAAATTTCCTACGCGAGTAATACTTCAGAAATAATTATTTAACTTATAAATACTAAATAAACAAGTAGGCTGCAATTATTCAGCAATGAAGAGCCTCGTACGGCGGCGGGCCTGCCTTGCAGACGGCTTAGTTTACACCGGCTCCGTAGGGTGGAAAGCTGTCTGCAGGAATGGGCATTGCCATGCCAAAGTGCGAGGTGAAGAACTAAACTCACAACTAACTGTAGATTGCATGCCATGACTGGAGGCGCCTGCCTGGGCAATCAGTGCAAATAAACACCGATCGAGTTGGGGACACCGATACGAGTGGAATGCTATATGCTAATGGGCGACGTCCTTCGAAAGTGGCACACATATATATCCTCAATTAATAAAAATAAAATACGAATGCTCTTTCACCATTCGCCTTAAACCCATACGCCGACAGTTCTTCCACTATATCTAGTGAATAGACGTTAGTATAATAATATTAGCCTATATTATGTTATATAATATATATTTAAAAAATAATAAAAAAATAAATAAAATATAAAAAAACCAAAAACATAGTTTTAGTTATGATTACTTAAAGTACTATTAAGGCATGTTCGCCCGCGCAACATGCATTTACTAAAATTAGTCTAGTCTGTAGGATGTTTAATTTTCTTTCTTTTAGTTATAGGTGCTGCTGTCTGGAGCGGATGTGAGTGGTTCGTGTTACCCTCACCGCCAGGGGCGCCTCCGTCCCTGGCCAGCGAATTCCAGCCCTGGTAAATTCAAAAATCAAGGCGGACCTCGAGTCCAAGTACCCAATCCCCGCATGGTAGACTCTTTCTACTCTGGCCAACTCTTCATCCAGACCATCCTCTGTCTCCTGTACTTTCCTACACTTAATGCATGCAAACTTGCATCCCGCATGAAAGTGCCCAGGGTTTTCCCTGTGTCTATGCAGGTTTTACCTGGGCCCAACTTATCTAGTAGTTTAGTCTAGAGTTAAGAGTGAGGGGAGTTAGTCATGGCGCCAATCGCTGCCATGGCTGGCCAATCCCCTCCTAGCACACGATGCATGTGACCCTCTCCCTGCATGGCTAATCCCAGCATGACTAAGGCGTGATAGGCTTCGGCCTGGACGCACTTAGGTCCCTCCCTAACCCGGACCCCTCCCAAACACACTTAGTTTTTAGTTAGGTTAGGAAAAAAAATCGGCTGGGTAGAATACACATAACTTTTATAGTGTATTACAACCTATTAGAGCCCACATAGGCCTATGTGCCAAACTTATCCAACAAGATATGCACCCCTGCCTGCGATTCAAATGATTCTTCACCAGTGTGGGGTGCACCTGATTTACTATGCACTTAGCGAGTTATAGAAACTACTGTTTCTGACCTCGCCCACGCTTACTGCCCCGGATGGCAATATGATTAATCGGCGACTGGGTAGAATCGGGAGAATAAAAATAGTGTCAAGATAATATGCAATATTATTGCTTCTTCCTTCCTGTCTGCGATCTAGTCTTGTGCCTGCTTGGAAATTTAAGAGAGTTCTCCGAACTAGTTCACAAGAGTCTAGCGGCAGCACCGCTACTCAGGGCGCAACAACGGGGGGGGGGGGGGGGGGCAAGGGTATTTTGCCCCCCCCCCCCCTCTGAAACCTTGAAGTGGGGGCAAACGGGGGCAAAGAAAGTTCTGTGTAATCAATTTTTAGATAATAAAACTGCTTAAATAGCACCATTTTTCACCTTGAAATACAAATTTTCCCGGGGGAGGACCCCCGGACCCCCCGCTTCAATAGGGGGGATCGATGATTCTTTATAAATAGGTATATTGCCCCCCCTTTGGAAATTTAGTTGTTGCGCCCCTGCCGCTACTTCCTGCAACTGGCTGCAAATGCCGCACAGCTCACACTCGTTCCGGGGCCGGCGGCGCGATCTTGCAACAGAAAGCCTTCTTTTCACAGACGAGAGATCCAAACTCCCGATCGTGCATCTTCGGTTTTTTTATAAACAATTGAAGAAACGTACTTCGTGGATTTGTATATTTTTCATACTGTATAAAATCAAGCAAGTCTTTGTCTTCCACAAATATTCTCGGGACGCCCCATATTCCCTTGCAATTTTACGCAACTTGTAATTTTCAGGTAAGGATGTGATAACTAATGGTCAATTAGGTTAGGTTAGCTACATTATGAATACTTTAAAACATTGTGGATGGTTGATTTGGTTAGGATAGCTACATTAAAGATACTGTGAAATCATGTAAACGGTTTCCTAGCACTGGATAGCTACATATTAAAAAGTTATTTGCTAAGCAACTATAAAATGATTTTACAGTATTTTTAATGTAGCTATACTTACCTCAGTGGCGGACCTAGACTCTGCGGGGCCCTGGACAAATTATTTCAGCGGGGCCCTTGTATCTCGGAAGAAGGAGGGGGGGGTGTCTTATCAGACTGGAGTATGGAATACCTCTAGGGAAAGGGGGATTTGTGATCACTCTACCGGGAAATTAGAAAATTAAACTTTTGAGCCTACATGGAACCTAAATTTCGACGATGGTAAAGAAATTTTCTTTCGTAGTAAATTGTAATTGGGTTAGTTTTATTAATGCATACAATTTAATTCTGGTGACATCTGGTCATTTTATAAGTTTATAAAAGCTGTGACTATTTTTAAAAGTGAAATTATAAAAAAAATATATAAAAAATCAAAAGCAAAAACAAAAAATAATATTTCCTTTTATTCATTTACATACATACGATATTTTTTCACATAAAATAAAATTATACAAAGAGGAAAAATAAAAATACTAACATTAATTTTAATTTTTTTTGTACAAATACTCAAATATATGCCACATGTAAATTAGGGTTAATTTATATAGCGACCTATACTTTCAATTCCTTCGATAACTGGCAGCAGTAATATAAACATAAAACAAAAAAAGCACAACTGTGTGTACTTTTCACCGCCCTTCCCCAGAAATATATCAGAGGAAAACGACACTCAGAGCAAAGCCTTGTCGCCGTATCTGTGATAACTGTAACCTGGAGCAAACACTTATCAGCATCGCCGATTATCTGACACTCGTCCCCTGCATGTTGCGGGTAATACTTATAAAAGAGGTTCTAATAAACATTAGGGGTGTACACCTTACATGGCAGGTGCTAAGGTCAGGGCAGACGCGGGGCCCCACTAGGCGCGGGGCCCTGGGCGATTGCCCGGGTCGCCCGGCCCTGGATCCGCCCCTGACTTACCTAATATAACCAACCACCCACTAAACAGTCTGTGTGGCTTTTTTATACTGGAGAGAAAAAATGCGCGCGTAAAAATAAACATCCAGGTGGTAGGCGCTCCCGATCGGCCAACTTCGGAAAGGCTCGGCATTTGCAGTCAGTTGAAGGAAGTAGCGGTGCTGCCGCTAGACTTTTGTACTAGTTCGGTCTTTTAGTGCTAATAGTTCAACTAGTACGCTAGGTTAAAGGACACACACTAAACCTTTTTTTACACTGATATCAGTTAACCTAAATGTTATAAGTATGAATATCTTATCAGATATTTTCTTGTGACCTGCAATAAGCATTTCTAATTAGATTTACAAAGATTTTAATGTAATCTTTCTATGCATAAAAACTTTTTGTTCCATAAAAGCAAACATTTGAAAATAAATCCAATGAACAATTAATTAGAATGTAACTTTCAATAATCAAGAGCACACACTACCTAATCTTATGAATCATACAAAACAATAAAAATAATATAGTGTTACACTGCTATACATTTGAATAAACGCAACAATACTAGTACTAAATTATGTTGCCGGACTCGTGCCACACACGCCACGTTATTGTCTCGTTCAGTCGTTCAAACTCGAAGGTACCAGTACGTCATTCGTTCCGTTTCCACCCTGTCCGTGACACGGCAAAAGAAAGAAGAGGCGGCGATAAGCAATAAGAAAAAGCAGGAACCAAGGAGAGGGAAAGAAACAACATTACCCCTGTAAAGGACAGAAGCTAAGAAACGCGCATGCGCACTCCCCGACTGTGAACCATGGAGCTGCGCAGTGCGTACTGCGCAGTATGTACGCACGCAAAGCACAGCCGCAAGAGAAGGGATGACAAGAACGAGAACGAGAAGGAGGTAAACAACAAACGTACATTAGTACGAAAGCATCCTGTTTGGAAACTAGTGTACTATTAAGTATGAACTATTAAGCAAAGTGACACGGAATAGTTCGTACTAGTACAGCGGAAGGAATACATTCTTAACAGTACATAGTACATGTACTACACAAGACTACTGCGATCCCTCAACTCCTCTTACTCCTTTTTCTAGAGAAGCTTTTTGGGGTTACATTCTAGAATAGTTTTCCTCTGGGGCGGCCCTCGGGATTAGGCTCTAAATCTCCCATCCTCCCTGGAGTGGCCCTTGGGATTATGCTCTAGAGGTGTAAAAGTAGGTAACGAAAAAAAAACATACCCGTATGTATATGTTATTTTTTACTGTTGTATCGTTATGTTACTCGTTACTTCTGATACCGCATAATATACTGTTATGTTACACCAACGAATCGAGTCGTATTGCATATGCGTACAGTATGACGTCGCGTAAATAATAATAAATTGAATATAAACAATTAATATTTGACAATTAACAGTTTTTGTTAACCAAGAAACAATAAAATGTCATTAGAACGGCATTATTATATTATCTCTTTTAAGATAAGAACAAAAAACGTGAAAATACGCAATAATAAAAAACAAAAACATACATATGACGCCAACCGCCGGTGCTCCCTCTGGTCCGCAAAGGTCGTTATGCCACAACAACACTGGCTCCGAAGTGCGGCGAACACGCCCGAGCGTGATCTTCACAAAGTGTGAGAAAGTGCACCGCAACGAACGCCGCAGCGACGTCAGCGCCCGGCCGGGTGTGGCAATGCGCCTAACTACTGATATATAATTATTTGTCAAATTAAAATAACTAAATTAATAACAATTTAGAAGAGGATTCATGTAAGAGAAATTATGTCTAATTGTCTCATAAGCATATGTTGTGTAATTTGTTTCTAAGTCCAAAACTGGTCGGGTCGGTTTTCCCGCGTTCCACGCGTTTAGGCGCGAGGCCGCCGGGCGGTCTCGCGCTCAGTCATCATCAGGGGCTCTCAGGGGTCGGACGCTCCGTGAACGTCGGGCCAGCACTTCTAGTTTCTCTTCAACATTTCAGCAATAGTGTAAGTTTCTACAAACCTTTCAATCAGCTTGGCGCCGACCCCACTTCAGTCGCACGATACTTCGTGCGACGCTTAACTTAATAATTTATTCCCTACAGGGATCTTTAACTTAATACGTAAGGCCATGTCCAGTTTAAGGACAGCGTAATATTGGCACGCAGTTTTCGGCTTCAGTAGCCAATTAATTGTTATCGTCGAGAATCTTGTGAAATACTAACTTTCGTATTGTAACTTTTTTTCATATTTTAGTGCAATTTGTAACGTGTGTTTTAAGTGACTATCTTGCCATTTATTGAGGCTTTTAGTACGTCACACACTGACGTGATCGCGTAACTTTTCGAGACTTTAGTTTTTCGTCGCAGGCTAGACTGCAAACCACCCTAATCACAGGGTTTCCGCTATTCGTTTACTTTTCTACATAATTTGTTGCAACCACAATTCCGTGACTGTGTACTGAATCTTACTCAGGGACACGTAGCCACCGCTTCAACCCGTTGATTTCACTTTGCAATCTACCCTGGTCGCGCGTATTGTTCGCCCGCGTTTATACGTGTGTCACAGCGGTTCGACAACGGACGCGGCCAGTAACAGGACCATTCAGTGTATCAACGTTGAATAAAGTGCAGTGTTTTGGTAATCTGTTTATTAATCATTTACAAGGCGTCCTGGGTGGCCTGAACAGCCCAGGTGAATACGGTTCCACGGCGCACCCCTGCCTATAGCCACGAGGCCGAACCCCCATTAAAATCCCTGAGATCTTTTCAAGCATTCATATTTAATTTTAAAACATAAGCAGGCAGCGGGAGTAGCGTCACATATTTCTAATTTGTTAAAAATACTTTCTTACGTTGTTTCTGTTCCAATCTCAAACTTTGTCTAAACACACAATACCTTTAATAAACATTAAAAAAACTTGGATGACGTATTTACAAATATACTTTAATTAATAAACAAACATTGTTCTTCGTAACGTACATTTTTTTAATTCATCGAATTAGCACGTATGCGTAAAACATACGAAAAATGCGAGTAAAGAAATGCATCCGTGTGTAACGTTTCGTTACTCGGTACTAGATAGCGCACCGGTTACTCAGTACCGAATACATACGGTTTGCTACAGCTCTATTGTGCTCTAGGTCTCCCATCCTCCCTGGAGTGGCCCTTGGGATTACACTATAGGTTTCCTACCCTCCCTGGATTGGCCCCCCTTTCCTTTCTATGCCCAGTAAGCATGCAGGGCGCAGGCACCTCCGGCAACATCAACCTCCATGCTGCGAGGAGGAGCAGCGGTCAGCCCACCAACAGGGCTACTTCGCCAGTGCCGTCGAACCGAGCCCAGTGTACATCTCCGGCCGCTCCTAACAATTTTCACCTGTTCCCTATTCCCCGCCAAAATCACCAACGCCTTCCCCCTCTTCCCCCATCTGCCTGTGCTCCTCTCCCCCATCGAAATCCGCATCAGTATCCTGCTCCCTGTTGAGATTCCTGCCCTTCCCCTGCGCCGGCCACCGCCACCACGCCCAGCGGACGACCTGCCTCGAGACCCGAGGCCCCAGCCCATCTCTGTTCGGCAGGGTGACTGAGGCTGTCGCACCCCAGGGGTTTCCACCACCCCTACCTCAAGCTCCTTCCAGACACTGACCCATCGCCAGGACATGTCAACGTGGGGCCCGAATTAGTCTAGGAAGACTATCGGACTCGAGCAGCCGGAGTCAACACCCACTTCCAGGAGTACAGCAAGCACCTGGTGGCGCCCTCCTTCACCCAGATGGCATCCCAACCATGCGCTGCACCTGGCTGCAAAATCCAGGAAGGACCCAGCCTCACCTGCATCTGTTGCAGTGCTCCCTTTCACTGGCAATGTCGGGATCAAGCTGATTGGAACCCGGAATCCCAAGACTTCATCTATGTATGGTGCCCCTGCTGAGAACTGCGAGACCAAAAACAATCTCCAGGGACACCTCGGCGATGTTTCACCCCAAACTGCCCCCAGATTGCCCTAGTCCTCACGACGAGTCAGACCTGCCGTCGAGACTACCACCTCTCCTGCCTGGGCTGGGAAGACACCCCGTTGAACCTCGCAGAGCTATTGTTCAAGTGGCCACTCGATGGTGGAAAACTCATGAAGGACTCTACAACACCTGGGAGGACTTCGCCTGGAGTTTCTTGAGCTATTTAGGCAGTCTACTTCGAATCGCAGAAGTTACTGCACAATTGTTCAGCTACAAACAGAAGGAAGGTGAGGAGATTGAAAGTTTCTTGATCCGCAAGAAGAAAATGTTCGAACGCCTATACCCCGACTGGAATGTCAAAAATTTCTACCTATGGTCCTAGAAATAGTGAGGCCCAATGTGCGGCCATTCCTCAGTTACCCAGCCCCGCAGGACTGGTCTGAAATACGCCTCCGAGCCACTGCTGTACAATGTGACTGTCAGGAGACGCGAAGTCCACATCCTAGTAAACCTAACGCATCCCCAACTCAAGAGGAGAAAAAATTCTTCCCTCGTCAGGAAGTCCCAAAGTGCTGGTACTACCCAGAGCGGCATTTTAATGCAGATTGCCCAGTGCAGCGCCGGGAGCGGGACGACCAGGACTAGAAGGCCCCACCGGGAAACGCCTAAGGGGAAGGAAACGTGCCTCCGGAACCATCCCCAAGAAAAAGGAGGACCCTTGGTGCTCATATGCGACCCCAGGAGAATTAGAGGGAATGGACCAAGTAATGAGTATCGAACACAACCACCCTCGGCTCCTTCCTCGCCTATCTGTACAACTAGCAGACGACCAGATATATGCCCTCCTGGACTCCGCAGCCACCACCAGCTACGTGAAAGCCAGCTGGGTTCAGCAGACTGGAGCAGCCATGGCCCCACAAGTGCAATATGCACAGCTGGCACAATGCAATACCCATGTTGCCATCTAAGACCGGGTCTCATTGACAAGCCACATTGAGGATAGGGAACTGACAGTGTATTGCTTAGTAGCTGAAGAACTCCATGAAGACCTGATACTGGGCCAAGATTGGCTCATTGAACAGAAGGCAGTCATGGATTTTGAAGCTCAGAGGGTGTGCTTCGGAGCAGCTCCACATCATACCCTCTACTGGGTCACTCAGCAGGGGGCCGATATCACACCACCCATGCTAAATTTAGCAGATCTACACCAGGGGTTCCCTGAGCCTCTGCAACCACAGCTACTGGATACACTCCAACCCTATGGAGCTGTATTCCTGCCTAGTGGGAGACTACCACGCACATCCAGTGCTAGCCAACATATTATGCTGAAGGATAACCAACCCATCTACACCAGACCAGGGGCCCCCTCGCACAATAAACACAAGCTGATTGTGAAGCAGGTGGCAGAGATGAGGGCAGTGGACATCATAGAGCCTAGCCGATCTCCCTACAACTCCCAGATTGTGATTGTAACCAAGAAGGACAAAACGCCGCGATTCTGCATCAACTTCCAGCCCCTGAATCATCCTACTATCATTGCAGCCCCACTACCTGTGAATATTCACAAAACCCTAAAAGACATTGGGACGGCATGCGTGTTCTCGACCCTAGACCTCAAGTCCAGCTATTGGCAAATCCCCATGCACCCGGAATCTAAGCACCTGACTGCATTCACTACCCCAACCGGGGAGCGGTATCAATTTAAGGTCATGCCTTTCGGCCTGAAGAACGCCCCAAACACATTTCAACGGATGTTGGTGCAGGATGTGCTGCCCGACCTCATTGGGAAATGTTGCTCATATACCTGGATGATGTCATAGTGTTCTCCAAATCTTGGGAGTAACACCTCATTCACCTAGCCCAAGTCCTGGAGCGATGTCAACTACACCACCTGACCTATCATCTAAACAAATGCCACTTCGGGAAACAACAACTGGAGTATTTAGGACACCTGGTGACATCCGAAGGAAACGAGTTCAACCTGAAAAAATCAAGGCCATCATGGAAGCCAACACCCCTAAATCCATACACCAGGTCCGAAAACTCATGGGCCTCTGCAATTGGGTAAGAGAATTTGTGCCACATCTCACCAGTATCTGTCGGCCTATTTACGACCTGCTGAGTCCACAAAGATGCTTCCATTGGGGAACTGCCCAGGATAAAGTCCTGGCCTTCCTTCGGGAACAATTCTCCCGGATAAATAAGCTTGGCCAGCCCGACCCGATTCAGCCCTTCACATTACAAACAGATGCCAGCCAACTAGGACTGGGAGCCATGCTCTACCAGGAAGCAACGCCTGGGAATCGTAGGATTATATCCTATGCCAGTGCCAAACTCTCCCCCACAGAACAAAAATACCACAGCAACGAGCTGGATTGCTTGGCAATTATGTGGGCCATCAAGCGGTTTCGACCCTACCTAGAGGACCAGCACTTTACGCTACGGACAGACAACTGGGCACTTACCTGGCTAAGTTCTGTGAAAACCAGCAAGTCCAAACTCGCTCGCTGGGCACTACTACTACAAGAGTACGACAACTTCATTGAACATTGTCCTGGGGGAGAAAAATGAGTTTGCAGACGCCTTGTCCCGGACCCCCACTGGACCACCACTGGACGACAACTTCCAAGATTGTTACAGGATGGTGATGGAACACAACTCCCTGCTGCTGCCTGAGGAAGAAGAGATAAACCTCCAACAAACAGAAATCCTGAGGGAGAGTCTCTTTCAGCTCTTATAGCAGGGCCAACAAAACGGACCAAGGGCTCTGTCTGCTAGTACTAAGGCTACAGGACCTACAAACCACACCGCCTTCCGAGAGATACCCTGCCGCCCAACAGTTTATCCGAACCCATCGTCTTCACCCAGTTGTGTGGCTAATATGCTGTGTAGTGTGGCCACTGTACAAGCCCCACGATAATGGGTGCCACTGTAAACTAATACTATATATACTGCTGCTTCAGTATGTGTGTTCTTGCGGGGTTTTGGGCGCATACCCTCTTCGCAGTAGATATCAGGAATGCTGCTACTGGATTGACTACCAGACTGATAATCCAGCTAGCACGTCACTGCACTGTGTTACTGTCCAGAGAGTAATTATTAAAAGGAAATTTGGTATTGTTGTGTGACTAGTGGAAATTTGCATTACTTAACTGACGTTTGTTATAAATGAACTAGTAATAGTCGGAAAACATATGCTTTTAATGGGTTCCTGAATATGGGCGTGAAGTTAATGTTCACATGTAATTAAGCAAGAACAACCAAAATAATATATTTTGTATGTTAACTTCTGTTCAGACCTAGGTGTCGGTAATTATATGCAAATGATGTCACAGGAACACATTGAATACCATGCCGGGTCTAGCTATACGCTATCGGAGGCTTGAGGCTCTCTTCCCAGGACCTCCAGGTGGTCTGCTGCTACGCTGGAACACTGTATGCTGGAAACTGTAATTGGCGAACTACAGAAGATCTGAGGTAGCCGAGCGTCTGGCTGAAGAATCGACTTCCCTCTCGTCCTAGAAAGTCTGGTTTAATTTGGATCGGTCTCACCAATCGTCGTGGCCGATCGCAGCTGGCGCTGACATCAGTCGTCCGGAACCACTACGGGACGAAACGGGACCGACGCGGAAGTTGGCACTCAATGTCGCCGATACTCCCTATCTAAGACTTGGTGGCAACCAAGGTTTTGGTTCGCCCCAGCCTGAGAAACGTCTTCCCGCTGCAAGATGGCGATGGCGTCTCTTTCCTTCCTCCTTCTAACTATTTACTTTCAGTCCCTAGCAACCAAGGAGCTATAGCTATCAGCAAACCAAATTAACTGCATAGTGAAATAAAACTTGGATGTTAGCGTGTGAGAGTGCTGAACTATGACCAAATGAATAAAGTTTCCAAAGAATAATGCTTAGAAGACCCTGAAGGTAAAAGTGTGTTGTCTCTGGCAATCAGATGTGTAATATCTGTTATACTTTGGTAGTCCTCTTTACAATAAAATAATTAAATACATAATATTGGCTCATGAAATATACAATTAATTTTACAATAATAATAAAAATAAAATAATATAACTGTAAACAGTTGGACTGGTAACAGTTGGCTTAATGAGATGGCCAAAGAAAGGGGCCAACCCCCAGCTACTGGTTCCCCGGGACCTGAGGCAACATGTATTAAAGGTCTATTATGATTCAGATCTCACGGGCCATCCTGGCATAGCCGAGACCCGGAGGGCTATCAAAAAGAACTACACCTGGGATGGAATAAAGAAGGATATAGAGGATTATGTAGGACATTGCCATCTGTGCAACACCTCGAAAGCCCACCACCCTGTGGGGCCCAGTCACCTTCAACCTTGCCAGCCCAACATAATTTGGGAAATAGTGGCAGCCGACCTCATGGGACCCTATCCTAAAAGTGCCCAAGGGAACCAATTCCTACTAGTAATCATCGACCTATTCTCACGATGGGTGGAGGCTTTCCCAATAGAACTTCCAAAGCACCGAAATTAATCCGAATTCTAGAGAATAAAGTCTTCTTCCACTGGGGATACCCCAGACAAATCCTCACCGACAACGGAAAGCAATTTACCGGGATACAGTGGACCAAGACCTGCAAGTGATGGCAAACTAAACAATCGATCACTGCGCTGTACCACCCCCGAGGAAACCCCACAGAGCGGAGGAACCAGGAGATAAGGAAGGTACTACGCTTACGGCTCCGCGAAGACCACCGGCAATGGGACTCGCACATCCCAGCGATCTTATTCTCCCTGCGGACCCGATATAATGGGGCTCAACATCATCATGCATTGGCCCCCTGGAACATATTAGTTTTAAGACTTTTAAGGCAGGTATTCGTAGATTAAAATAAAGGATTATGTGTTGAATATCCAACACCGGTATCCTAACCATATTCCTAGTGCATGATAAGACATGGTCAGTCTCTTATTTTTAGGCAACAGATTTTTGTGTACCGCATTAAACTATATGATAGCGAAACTATCCTGGAATACATTTTATACACTTTAATGGTTATAAATACATATATATTTGAGAAAATTCAAAATTATACAATTTAATTCGCACGAAAGTGCTGCTATTTGTAGGATTATTGGCATAGCAAATGTATCATTGGTTGCCAAACATTCACTAGAATGCAATAAAATCCGTTTCTAGCTTTGTGCAAGGCACAGTTTATTAAAATGGTTGCATTTTCGTAATTTAACAGGGATTAGGTTTGGACACGTTCTGGAATACGGCCTGCTGGTTAGGTTACAGTTGTCAAAAAGTTATAACTTATTTGCTATCTTACCCAATTGTCTTTGAATACCGCCCTAAGATATGTTTTGTTCTGTGTTTAGTAAACTTTGTAACATAAGTTAATGTTTGTTTTGTATTCTTAACTGTAGCATTTATTTGTATATATTTATTATGCGAGAAGGCCTAATTGAAAGATCCTGTCCTTGGCTAGTAATAATAAGTAATGAAATAAAATGACAGTGGATTATTTTATGTGTTGTTTTTTTAACAGTTTAGAATTAGATAATTTCGGAAGTACTTTTAAAATTATAATATTTTGTTTTAGGCACGACATATTTGTTTTCCATATCTTTGTCAAAAACTACGATCTGTTTGTTATTGTATAACTAATAATTATCTCTTAACATTTAGAAAGTTTCGTTTCACTGATTATAAAGTATTTATGCTGAAATAAAATTTAATCTAAATGAGTTGGTGAAAGTGTAAGCATTAATATGTGTACGAAAATACGTGGACTTTCATAAGGTAAACACCCAAACTTATTTTCCTCAATTACACATGGTACCACTTGAAAAGTGATGCATATTGTACTAGTATATACATCCTTTGTTTATAATTAATTAAATTCTCGTAATACTTTCATTTGTTGACTAATTAGGCACTTATAAATCATTTGGTTCAATTCTAGGTAACTTAAGACATTTCTAATGGAGAATCACTGTAAAATTTATAGTATTCCTTAAAGTTTTTTTTTTCCTTCTGACATGTTATTCAAATTATTACCTGAGAGAGTATTGGGTTACCTACTTCAAGTAGTTTCCGATCAATTGTCCATCTTAGAGTGATTACGATAAATGCGTTAAAAATAGCATTACATAGTGAGGATAGATAGTTCGGTTAGGTTAGCTACGTTTAAAAATTAATACTCGGATTTCACGGCTTTTAAGAACATCACGAAAAAAAAATCAGAAAAAATGGTTTTAACACCTACCATATATGTTCCTAAATTTACTCCGAAGTGATGGTTTCATAATTCCTACTAGTTAGAGAAAAAATGAGATTTTTATATCTTGCATTACAATACCTGTGCTTTAAAAATTCCGCCGCTATTCGTTATTTACTCAGGTGAAGTTAGATTCGAATCTCAGATTCGTTTTCCAGCGCGTACCATAATTATAGTACAGCCTGATAAAACCGAACGAAAATGATCCACGGCTTCAGTGCAAGAAGGACATAAAGAAATGATATGGTAAATGTGCATTTAACAAGAAAAATTATTTATAAACATCTGTTTCTGCCTCTTTTACAGCCCCCCGAACTTGGCACTTTTAAACACCCATAGGTAAAAATCGCCAGGTTTAAGGTGATTTAAAATGAAAAACGAATTTTCTACCCTATCACGAATAACACCACCTTAAACTACGCTACTCTGGGTACAACTAAGTATACCAGATTCAGATTCATATCTGTTTCTGCCTCTTTTACAGCCCCCCGAACTTGGCACTTTTAAACACCAATTGTTCAAAATCGCCATGTTTAAGGTGATTTAAAATGAAAAACGAATTTTCTACCTTATCACGAATAACACCACCTTAAACTACGCTACTCTGGGTACAACTAAGTATACCAGATTCAGATTCATATCTGTTTCTGCCTCTTTTACAGCGCCCCGAACTTGGCACTTTTAAACACCCATAGGTAAAAATCGCCAGGTTTAAGGTGATTTAAAATGAAAACCGAATTTTCTACCTTATCACGAATAACACCACCTTAAACTACGCTACTCTGGGTACAACTGAGTATACCAGATTCAGATTCATATCTGTTTCTGCCTCTTTTACAGCCCTCCGAACTTGGCACATTTAAACACCAATTGTTCAAAATCGCCATGTTTAAGGTGATTTAAAATGAAAACCGAATTTTCTACCTATATACCAATAACACCACCTTAAACTACGCTACTCTGGGTACAACTAAGTATACCAGATTCAGATTCATATCTGTTTCTGCCTCTTTTACAGCCCCCCGAACTTGGCACATTTAAACACCAATTGGTCAAAATCGCCAAGTTTAAGGTGATTTAAAATGAAAACCGAATTTTCTACCTTATCACGAATAACACCACCTTAAACTACGCTACTCTGGGTACAACTGAGTATACCAGATTCAGATTCATATCTGTTTCTGCCTCTTTTACAGCCCTCCGAACTTGGCACATTTAAACACCAATTGTTCAAAATCGCCATGTTTAAGGTGATTTAAAATGAAAACAGAATTTTCTACCTATATACCAATAACACCACCTTAAAACTACGCTACTCTGGGTACAACTAAGTATACCAGATTCAGATTCATATCTGTTTCTGCCTCTTTTACAGCCCCCCGAACTTGGCACATTTAAACACCAATTGGTCAAAATCGCCAAGTTTAAGGTGATTTAAAATGAAAACCGAATTTTCTACCTTATCACGAATAACACCACCTTAAACTACGCTACTCTGGGTACAACTGAGTATACCAGATTCAGATTCATATCTGTTTCTGCCTCTTTTACAGCCCTCCGAACTTGGCACATTTAAACACCAATTGTTCAAAATCGCCATGTTTAAGGTGATTTAAAATGAAAACAGAATTTTCTACCTATATACCAATAACACCACCTTAAAACTACGCTTTTCTGGGTACAACACAGTATACCAGATTCAGATTCATATCTGTTTCTGCCTCTTTTACAGCCCCCCGAACTTGGCACATTTAAACACCAATTGGTCAAAATCGCCAAGTTTAAGGTGATTTAAAATGAAAACCGAATTTTCTACCTTATCACGAATAACACCACCTTAAACTACGCTACTCTGGGTACAACTGAGTATACCAGATTCAGATTCATATCTGTTTCTGCCTCTTTTACAGCCCTCCGAACTTGGCACATTTAAACACCAATTGTTCAAAATCGCCATGTTTAAGGTGATTTAAAATGAAAACAGAATTTTCTACCTATATACCAATAACACCACCTTAAAACTACGCTACTCTGGGTACAACTAAGTATACCAGATTCAGATTCATATCTGTTTCTGCCGCTTTTACAGCCCCCCGAACTTGGAACTTTTAAACACCAATAGGTAAAAATCGCCAGGTTTAAGGTGATTTAAAATGAAAAACGAATTTTCTACCTTATCACGAATAACACCACCTTAAACTACGCTACTCTGGGTAGAAAATTCGGTTTTCATTTTAAATCACCTTAAACTTGGCGATTTTGACCTATGGATGTTTAAATGTGCCAAGTTCGGAGGACTGTAAAAGTGGCAGAAACAGATATGAATCTAAATCTGGTATACTTAGTTGTACCCAGAGTAGCGTAGTTTAAGGTGGTGTTATTCGTGATAAGGTAGAAAATTCGGTTTTCATTTTAAATCACCTAAAACTTGGCGATTTTGACCAATTGGTGTTTAAATGTGCCAAGTTCGGAGGGCTGTTAAAGAGGCAGAAACAGATATGAATCTGAATCTGGTATACTCAGTTGTACCCAGAGTAGCGTAGTTTAAGGTGGTGTTATTCGTGATAAGGTAGAAAATTCGGTTTTCATTTTAAATCACCTTAAACATCGCGATTTTGACCAATTGGTGTTTAAATGTGCCAAGTTCGGAGGGCTGTAAAAGAGGCAGAAACAGATATGAATCTGAATCTGGTATACTGTGTTGTACCCAGAAAAGCGTAGTTTAAGGTGGTGTTATTCGTGATAAGGTAGAAAATTCGGTTTTCATTTTAAATCACCTTAAACTTGGCGATTTTGACCAATTGGTGTTTAAATGTGCCAAGTTCGGAGGGCTGTAAAAGAGGCAGAAACAGATATGAATCTGAATCTGGTATACTCAGTTGTACCCAGAGTAGCGTAGTTTAAGGTGGTGTTATTCGTGATAAGGTAGAAAATTCGGTTTTCATTTTAAATCACCTTAAACATCGCGATTTTGACCAATTGGTGTTTAAATGTGCCAAGTTCGGAGGGCTGTAAAAGAGGCAGAAACAGATATGAATCTGAATCTGGTATACTGTGTTATACCCAGAGGAGCGTAGTTTAAGGTGGTGTTATTGGTATATAGGTAGAAAATTCAGTTTTCATTTTAAATCACCTTAAACATGGCGATTTTGACCAATTGGTGTTTAAATGTGCCAAGTTCGGGGGGCTGTAAAAGAGGCAGAAACAGATATGAATCTGAATCTGGTATACTTAGTTGTACCCAGAGTAGCGTAGTTTAAGGTGGTGTTATTGGTATATAGGTAGAAAATTCGGTTTTCATTTTAAATCACCTTAAACATGGCGATTTTGAACAATTGGTGTTTAAATGTGCCAAGTTCGGAGGGCTGTAAAAGAGGCAGAAACAGATATGAATCTGAATCTGGTATACTCAGTTGTACCCAGAGTAGCGTAGTTTAAGGTGGTGTTATTCGTGATAAGGTAGAAAATTCGGTTTTCATTTTAAATCACCTTAAACCTGGCGATTTTTACCTATGGGTGTTTAAAAGTGCCAAGTTCGGGGGGCTGTAAAAGAGGCAGAAACAGATATGAATCTGAATATGGTATACTTAGTTGTACCCAGAGTAGCGTAGTTTAAGGTGGTGTTATTCGTGATAGGGTAGAAAATTCGTTTTTCATTTTAAATCACCTTAAACCTGGCGATTTTTACCTATGGGTGTTTAAAAGTGCCAAGTTCGGGGGGCTGTAAAAGAGGCAGAAACAGATGTTTATAAATAATTTTTCTTGTTAAATGCACTTTTACCATATCATTTCTTTATGTCCTTCTTGCACTGAAGCAGTGGATCATTTTCGTTCGGTTTTGTCGTGCTGTACTATAATTATGGTACGCGCTGGAAAACGAATCTGAGATTCGAATCTAACTTCACCTGAGTTCATTATTTACCCACGAAAATTAGGAATATATGTTTTCCATGTACTTGAAATGTTCCTGAATTAGGTAAATATTTACAATCGCGGTAGATGCCAAAAAAAATGCTAAAAATCTGAAAATACTTTTATTCTGTGCCCTTTCACTTCCTCTTTTCAAAACAACCGGCGGAGGTAAGAAATTCCAAATACTTTAGGAGATATCGAATTTTTTAATTTCATCATATGTAGAGTCGCGGTATATGCCAAAAAAAATGCTAAACATCTGAAAATACCTTTATTATATGCTCTTCAACTTCCTCTTTTCATTAAAAGCGGCGGAGATTAGAAATTCCAAATACTTTAGGAGATATCAAATTTTTAAATTTCAGCACAAAACCAGCGCATTCCTGTGGCGTGCGTGCACCATTGTTTCTTGTTTACGTACGAGTAGCTATTTTTTTATTGGATAATGATGTCACGTGATTGTTCGTGATAGGCCAGAATTCAAATGAACTAATACGTGATTATTTAGTTCAATTATTGTTTAAAACGGTGTTTAATTACCGCCTCCAACTTACGTGAGTTTTTAACGTTTCTAATTTTAAAGTCTTATTTGTTATTTTGATATTGTTGCGCAAGTAATAAGTAACAAAAAAATTTACGTGAGTTGTTACTGTACATCCTTTGTTACGGGTTTGTTAGGTAAGGTCAGTTACATTATAAATAATTTAAAACTAAAGAATAATTAAAATTAATTCACATTATTTTTAATATCACCTTAGTTTTAAAGTATTTATAATGTAACTGACCTGACCTAATCGACCATTTTAGTTTACTGTTCACCCTCTGTCCGGGTTTGTTTGGTCAGGTCAGTTACATTATAAATATTTTAAAACTAAACATCCATTAAAATTAATTCACAAAATAATTTTTAATGTCGGCTTAGTTTGAAAGTATTAATAATGTAACTGACCTGACCTAATCAACCATTTTATTAATTACGCATTCACGATTCACGTATTCACGAACACACGGCAAAATAACAAAAATGGCGCCGCTCGAATGGTTCCACAGGTCTTGTATTGCAAAATTAAAAAAATTTGATATCTCCTAAAGTATTTGGAATTTCTTATCTCCGCCGCTTTTAATGAAAAGAGGAAGTTGAAGAGCATATGATAAAGGTATTTTAGGATTTTTTACATTTTTTTTGGCATCTACCGCGACTCTACATATCATGAAATTAAAAAATTCGATATCTCCTAAAGTATTTGGAATTTCTTATCTCCGCCGGTTGATTTGAAAAGAGGAAGTGAAAGAGCATAGAATAGAAGTATTTTCGGATTTTTAGCATTTTTTGTGGCATCTACCGCGATTGTAAACATTTACCCTGAATTAACCCTGAAATGAAGGTTTTTAAATTTCTACTGGTGACCATATGTCTTCTAAATGCATCATATTTTTAAGGTATATTTCTAAGAACGTCTAGGTACCTAATCAAAGTTTTTACTATGGAACGCTTTCAGAAAATTTCTACCTAGTTTTTCGTTTCATGGTCCGTAGATTTGAAAACCATTGTCAATTTAAAATTCTATTTCAATAACTGTTATAATTTTACACAAATTACTTTCAGACTGTAACATAAATTGTAGGAGTGTAAAATTATTGTTGAGTTCGTTAATGAGCAATAACGCACCATGGGAATTTAAATTGGTACCTAAGTTTTTTTTGAAAAACTTCTAAATCATTTATTTAGCATGACAAATATTTTTTATACCTCCTAAGATAATGTTACAAAGGTGTTTTGATAATGCTTATCATTAGCTCAAGAGGTGGTAAAAAAAAATAGGCATTTAACTCCCTTGGACATAACAGCATGAAATCCATTCAAAGCTATTGTAAAACTTTTAAATGTTATCTATAAAAAAAATTTGATAAAAATAGACTTTTAAAATAATAAAAATGTATAATTCATGATTTTAGTAGGCACAGTATCAGATATGTTCAGCATTATTTTAAACCTTATAAAAATTATCTAAAAATTTTATCCTCCTGGGAGCAGTCTGGTTGCAGTCACTGTCAACAATATGATACGGTGATTTCAAAAACGTTCCAAGTCCAGAAACTAAAATTTTTCAGGAGAAGCAAAAAACTAATTCATTTAAAAACTAGTTGTTGCAAGCAAAAATGGTTTCACATCTTTGAGTAGTCATACATTTGGTCTGTATTCATACAATAAAATAGTTTCTTAGTCCCCTGTGAAACCATCAATCGGTGACCAAAGTAGATGGACTTGGGATGATATTGAAATCACCAAATTTGTTAGGGTTTATTTTTTTACAAAATCATGATTTACTCTGTTTAATAATTAATGTATATTGAAAGAAACCTTTGTAGTAATACAGGAATGAATAAAAAGTACATACTTTTATATCGTAAGCAAAGAAATAAATCATTTTTCAAAAATATACCCACTACACACATAGCATAGCTGTCATGTAAACAATGTTCTTTCATACATTTTCTGTAATGTCTTCATAGTCTCCGTCCTCATTACACAACTCATCAGATCCAACTAGCGAGTTAATAAAGCTCACCGCATCCGGTTGTAAATACTTTAACAAAGACCTGACATCATCAAGTTTCTTTTGTTGAACTGGGAGTTGTGTGCTGTAAGCTTTACATTCAGGGATATTTGGCTTAACATTGGGTTTTAAGATGCGAAAGAATTCTGGCATCATTCCACCCATTGTTTTATCGACACAAACATCATTGATATGGCACCTATCAAACTTGAACAGTTTGTACTTGGTAACGCAAAATCGCTCGTTTTTCGTAATGCTGGATTTGAAGTACTTCTTGAAGCCCCCTTGGAAATCAATGATGTCCTCTGTTTCTAAGGAACGCACAAGGAATTTTTTCTTTATCAGTTCTACCCATCCTTCGTACATCTCCATAGTCTCCACTCTTCTTTTCATTTTTTCAATAACAGCAAAATGTTGATCACATGGCAAAAATGAATGGCCTCGGACTGGGAACATCTGAGTAACCTTTACAAATCTGTGCACATAGACTTGAGTGAAAAAATAATGCATCATGGTTAGTGTTGTGAGTTGGGTAAATACCCAGTGGGTAGGGTATTTATAAATGGGTATTTACCTAGGTACTTACCCCTGCCTCTGGTAAATACCCAAAATGAGGGTTTTTAAAGTAAAACACTTTTTAAGTGTATAATCATATGGCATATTCATTATTTTATTGCTGTAACTTTATGCTTATCTGTTACCAGTTTTGTTAAGTAACGAATTACAAGTAATCGGATTACTTGTAACGATTACTTTTCAAGTAATTTATACTTGTAACGAATTACATTTAAAAAATGTAATTCGTACTTGTAATCGGAATACATAACATTAATTGTAATCGATACATTAAGGTAATCGATACTTTATATTTACTTGCCGTTACTTTTATTCTCGGAATGTACCGTATAATGAATACAATTAAGAACAAGAAGATCATACACTTTTGTATTGGTAAAGTTTATAATTTTACGCTTGTAGTGCTACGATTGTATGCACAACATCTATGATCAAAATGAAGAGCCATAGTGACTTGCAGTGTCTCCAACATAACCCTATCCTAAAATCTGCATTTTAAAAATATAACACATCGCTGCCGTTGAGCGTCTTTTTAGTGTTGGTAAAGATGTTTTTGCCATCAAGAGAGGGAATCTCTCGGATGAGAACTATAAAATGAAATTGTTTTGAAAGGTCAATTCCTCTACTTGTATGAAGTCTTTTGATGTTATTCAAGCAAGTTTGTCCTCAAATATTATTAATTTAATTAAAGATAATAAATTTAATAATTACATGAAATCATTTTTTTAACAAAACATATATGTATGTTTATTAATTTAACAAAGTGTAAAAAAAATTAATCGTAGGTTTTTAAAACGGTAGCGGAAAGTAATTGTAATTGTAATTTTACTGATTACTTATATGTAAGTTACATTATCACCACAGTAATTGTACTTGAGCCCAATTACTTTTTCCGAGTACTTTTAACAACACTTGTCGGTTACTAAATTAACCTTATAAAACCATTTAAGTTAGTAATCATAAATAAAGTGAAAAAATACACTCAAATTTTTAATGAAATATAGCAGCATGTATTTTAATATTTTATATTATAAATTTCACAAAATTTGCTAATTATTCTAAATCTAAAATATTAATTTTTTTCTTAAGGGAAATTTTTGTTTTCGTTTGTTTTTAGAATATGGCTATACAGAACCACTGTAGATTAGCAGCCATGTTCATTGAGTTACATGATGCAGTGAAGGAAGTTAAACATACATAACCTCACTACTTCTTGTGTTCAATTTACCATGTTTTCATTTTAATTTTCATTCTTAAAGAGTTTCTCAATATGGGGAAATAGAAAGGGCCAACTTGGAATTTTTTTAAAGAGAAGAGTAAAGGAGTGGAATGTAAATACTGTTGTAAAACATACAAACATTCTAATGTTAATAAAATGACAAATCATATAAAAAAGTGTTTCAAGTGTCCTGAAGATATGAAGAAAATTCTCTATTGCAGCAATATTGTAAAAACTTTTCAAACAGTGATGTGTACATCCAAAAAAAGCAGTGATAAAGTATTGCAAAGTCATGATCATAACCATGATGTGTCACTGACAGTCGATACCAGGAACAAGTTTAAGTATTAAAAACTCTACGTTTTCGTCATCAGATGAAAGTAATACTAGGTGCTTAGCACAAACTTCAAAATTCACATCTTCACGAGAAGAGTTTGGAATATCATCATTTATGGACCACATGGAAGAGTATTATTAAAAATATTAGTTGAGGAATATTTTTTACTTTTAGTCCATTTTGCACAAATGAAGAGTGAAGAACAAATTTATCATGCAATTAGTTTATCAGCTATTGTTAGAAAATTTTGAAAATACACGTTTACTTTTTATTTTGATATTGTGTAAGTTAAATAACATTGTAGGTTAATTAATGTGAGATTTAAGTAAGGACTGGAAAGTAATAACAGATGGATTAAAATAAAACTACAAAAAGATAAATTAAAAACAGAAACTTAAAAAACAAAAAATGTAAATATGATTAGTTATGTGATATTAGGCTTTTGTGTTGAATGCATGATGATAATGAAAGTATGCTACAACTTTGAAAGATGATTCCTTCTTCCAAAAACAAGGTAGTCAAGTCTTAGAGTTACACTACGCCATTTTTTTGCATAGTACTATTCTCTAGGGAATATTTGTAGTTAAAAAATTTAAAATGGTTAATATTGACAAAGTATGGAAAATGATGTGGAGTAAAATTACAATATTTTGATAAATCTTTAGTGTGTTGAATTATCCAACCTTCGGGGGGGAAAAACCTTAAAATAAAACTCTCCCCTTCATGATAATAATAGGTCAGGCCAGGTTACCCTATTCACTATTCCCCAAAATAAAAATTTAGCTGTCTGGTTTTTCTAAATATTTCACACTGTTGCTTTTCCCCCGTAAGAATTGTGCTTGGAAAAAATGGTGGCGTATAACTATTCCATGTTTTTGATAAGGAATCATCTGCTAAAGTTTGCAACATACTTTCATTAACATTGTGTATGTAACATATTACTTAGTGAAATTATTAAAACACGAAAAAATTAAAATTATTTTTGATTTAATGAACATACCCAGGTATTTATGAAATTTGGGTATTTACCTGGGTAAGTACCCAAGGTGTTTACCCTTAATTATATATACCTGGGTATTTTACATCTCTAATCATGGTTCTGTTGTGGTTCTGACCAATACAACCATCAGAAAACACAAACAGCTCTTTACAATTTTCTGGAAGGTACGTGTTTATGTATATATTTAGACAGGAAATAACTTCGTTTGCACCTTTTTTACCTTTCGTTTCTGGCCATGTGAACATTACACTTTTGCCAGTTCTCAAATTTGTAACAGCAAAGTTGTGAAGCCACAGTTGCCTCTTGTAGAAAACATCGCTAACCTGAAGATGGGGGAAGGGAATATTCTGCTGAAAATCAAAACAGATTGCCTGTGCATTTTCATTGCCCTGAACATACCCACTTGCATCTTTCATAGATGTTCTAAATTTCCTTGCTTTTGCTTTGTGAAGTTTCAGAGTCTGTTGCATTTGTTTTCGAACCACTCCATTTTTTTCAGCGCAAATTTTGACACGATACTCTTCACAGAAAGCATATAAATCCGACCGTGGTCTGCCAAATGGATAATTAAAATGTTCCTGATAGTAGCGAAGAAAATACTCATATTTCACTGTACACTTTACATGCTTAGGATCTGCCCCACCTTTTACTTGCAAGTATGTTTCAGGGTAATGTTTTTCAAGGAACAGTACATACATTTGCATAACATCTAAATCAGAACGCAAATACCTTTGCTTCGCTCGTGACCCATAATGCTGAACACAATATGGAAAGGAACGTATGTGAGCATCAATCATTTCTTTAATGTCTTCCGATTTCGCCCTTGGTCTGTTGTTGTGACATCCTCTGTTGTCTTTTGGTGACACACCGGCGCTATGAAGTTCTGTTAACCGCCTCACTCGCCCAACACCTATTCAAAACAAGCTGGCAAATCCTTCACGGCATACAACAGTTTCTTGTTCACCAAGTTCAACCTAAAACATAATAAATGTAAAAGGCGCTATGAGAATAGCCAAACATATTATTCAAAATTAAAAACACATCTTTAAAGTTTCAGTATTATTTTATTAATATACATTATACTCACAGTGTATATATACTGTTTTTCACGCTGCAGGGACTTCTCTCCTTTTCATGGTCGTCTTCTGTCAATAACCTTTTCGCGTAGAAGTCCATACAAATAAGAATCTTGGGCATCTTTGCAGGTTAGATTGTTAAGGTTAGTTATCAGCAACTCTTTTGCTTCATCAGAATATTTTGTAAGACAGCCTCGTTTACACCTTAAATAAATAACCAATTTCACGTAACACAGTAAAGTACAATAAAAAATAAAACACAGCATAATCTGTGAAAACAAAATGTAGGTACATACCTGCACGAAGTTCCTGTTTTACGGGCCTTTATCCCTTTACCACTTTCATTAATATATGGTTTACCTTCTCTTCTTAAACGTTTACGTACATTTTTTGCCCATGCATTCTCATTTCGTTTCCTTTTAACTTTAAACATACTACCATCATCAGTTTCGGTTTCGTGGTCAGCCATGTTGGGACAAACAATAATTTCCATAGACTATTATGTGAAAAAAAAATGTATTTCGCCCACATGTATTTCACAGTTTTTCGTTACCAACCTTATTATCCACATGACATTTATATTCTCTTTGGAACTGCATCTAATTCCAAAAGATAAAATATAAGCAAATTAATTAACATTATAACAATTTTTTGGATAAAATACCAATAATTTATGTAACTGCAATAATAAAATTTATTAGTTACTTTCACCTCACTCAGCTAATTCCCAAAATACCTTGTGCTGAATTTTGAGGGTGTTTCATACATTAAAATATAAATATCCATATTTTTCTCAGCCCTACTGCATATTGTACAAAGTGCATCTGGTCATTCGTATAGTTATTTCAAGAACCTCCCAAGTCCAGGACTTGGGATTGTCTTGACATCACTACGGTTTTCAGATGGCATTTAATGCAGCAAAAATATAGAAAGTTGGGTAGCTTATAACACCACTGCATGCGGCACATTTCATACTACAACTTGCAATGATAAAACGATTTTGGTGAAATACTGGACTTGGGTCGTTTTTGAAATCACGTATCAATTGGACATATGTTCTTGTGTGTCATTACTGTTTATTTTAAAAATGGCATCATCATAGTTTTGAATGCATCAACAGAGTAATCTTTGAAACACAATCATGTAAATTATACCATTTACTCACTTAATTTTGATATATTTTTATAACTTTTTCTCTCCTTGCTTTGTACAATAATGTAAATATAACTTATATATTGTAATTTTACTGTTCATACATTAATTACCTGTATCAAAGCCAGCTTTTTCGTGTTATGTTATCAGGTATGGGATACAATTGGTTGAGTTTTACCTAAAGTCATCTTTCATTAAACCCAAGACTTAGTTGAACTGTGGCACACCGAGACAGAAGAATTCCCTAAACTTCTTGATACCTCTCAGTAAATGCCTGTTTATGAGCATAAAGAAGAAACCTTCATCAGCACATTGCCTGTGCATAACACTAGCCTCGTCATTCATTCTTTCGTGAAAACTGGCCAGTATTGTTGTGAACAAAATATCGTCATCTTCTTCCACTAAACGGTATATTAGAAGTAATCTGTTGTTTGTTAAGTGTCATCGTTCATGCTATCATGGTAGGGAATGCACTAGGAATTCAGGGGAAACACTGCCCCAGCGACCGTGGTCGCGGTTGCTGGTCGTGTTAAAGGAATCCCACCTTTAAAGCCATTCAAAATTGTTGGAAAACTTGTGAACACTCTTAAAATCTCACCTGCTGAAACTCTTATTGCTTGAGGCATAGTTATGGAATTAAATGTGTACATAGGCTAGTTATATTCTTTGGAATTTTCACTAGAGGCACAGAACATAACCAGCCATGCTGGTGGCCACGTCATTCTTATTGAGAGTGTTTGTACAAAACTGCAGGATTCTTTGAATTGAAAACATGTGAAACAATACGGCTGCATGGATATGCAACAATTTTTGGTCAGTACTTTTTGAAGTTTCTACAACATATAGTTTAAGAAATTTTTATATAAGTTTCCAGAAATTTTCAGAATGTTTGTAAAGAAATTATAACTTTATAATTTATGTGGTCTTATAACCTAAAGGAAATTTGTTTCATATATGGCATGCGTATTCTTGGAGCCTGTTGAGTTGCTGTCTTAATCATAATAAATAATTTATTACAGTAAACTATTTTTTTAGACTTTTTTTATTTGACATACTATCAACTGGTTATAATGGTCAGTGGCGAGGGTCGCTGAGGCGTACTCATGTGGTGAGGGTCATAGTCAGGTGGGTATGAGGTCCCATTGGCGTGCATGCTAGTGGGATGGTTGTAATTATACAACTACATGTAGTTACGAGTAGAGATTGTTTTGGGAATGTTAGTAATGCACTGCTCCCGGGGCAGGCAGCCGGGAGGGGTTGCTGTCGCTGTGTCCACAGATGTCTTTGACGATACAGCAGATTATTCTTGATGCAAAGCGCTTAGCGGGCCGGCTGAAGGAACAGGATGCAACTGCGGACTCTCTCTTGTCACAAACCCAGTCCGTGTACCGGGAAATCGACGCCATGAGACAAGTAAGTACTATTACACAATGTGCTGTCATTTTGCAGTTAGGTGACTAATAGCTGAAATACCCTGTGTTGCCCGGGCTTTACACATAATATAAGGAACATTTTAAGTCTGTAGGACCTACACATGAAAAACAGGAAATTTTGATTTTAAAGTCCCATTGATTGCACAGTCTCGGTGCATCAAGGCTACACATCAGCAAAACCGGTTCACCAATCTTCAGCTTCATTTTGTAGAGAAGGCAGGTAACCCCTGGGCGAAACATGATGGACTTACCAAGCGATAGCGCTTTACAAATTCTAGGCAACTCCATCAATTGACAAAGTTATAAACTAAACTGTTATTAGTGCCTTAGTTCGCTAGCAGCCACGAGCTTCACTAACCGGATGGGTTTCACCAAGGAGAAGAATAGGAGGTTGCCAGACCTTACTAAATGACCGTGTGGTGGACATAGAGAAATGACACAAACTCACTGTTTGTGTGTCTATGACCTAACTCCTATGATTTTCTATTATAAAATTGAATTTATCCCGTTTTTGCTTCTTTAGGGGTGGAATTTCATAATTATATGTAGTCTATGTCACTCACTGTCTATATACAAAACATGTTGATCCATTGCTCTGTTGCTGCGTGAAAGAACGACCAACAAACGCACTTTCACATTTACGACGGATACGACTGTACACCTGCATGTCTGGTCCTCGAAGAAGGAAATGGGCCCTGAGTGGGCGGTGGGCCGGCTCGGGGCTCAGCAGGGCTCGGCTCTCCTGTGGCTCATTGGCTCGCCCGTGCGTGAGGGAACAACACGCCAGGCACTGGAACCATGTTGGCGGCCATTTGGAAGGTGTTTATGTTCTTGACACACTGACTAAATTTTGTAGACAAATTTGGTCAGTTTTTTTGTGCGATGTAATTGGAATATATCACATCCCAGTGCCGTGTTTTTAAACATGTGGTATACTTTCAGTATTACCTTCTAATTCTATAATACATGAACATAACAATATAATACTTCAATTATACTTATAATTATACAAACAACAATAATTTGATTTCATAACAAATTATCACCCTTTTTATTAATTTAATAAGTAAATGTATTCCAATATAAATTTCTTGAATTTCCTGACTGTTCTGTATTAAAGAATTATGCTGAAACAAAAGTATACAATGGTCTTTGTGATCTTGTTATAAGATATGTGTGTGTGTGTGTGTTTATGTGTGTGTGTGTGTGTATATAGAGCACCAAAAAAACCTTTTCCAGGGAAAAAATTTTTTGGTGTCTTACTTATTAGTTATTACGCAGCTAAAAACTCACAGATAAACACGGAGCATGAGAGCCTCTGACTGAGTTGTTTCCTGTCTACTATGAGTCATATAATGTTTTAAATTTAGAAATGTATAGATGAAAAAATAAATTTTATATTCTATTTCCTGGATTTGTAGAAATCAGAAAAACAATACTTTAAATCAACAACAATAATTAAAGTAGATGAAACTTAGGTAGCTTCATGCTATGATCTGTTCAAGACTCACCAAAAAAATCAACATGGCATAAGCATTCACAAATGTATATCTTGTTACTCAATTTAAACGACAAAACTTTTACCAACTAATTAATAGAGACTCATAAAAATCTTCTATCATAAAACTTATCTAGTCAACCAAATACCAGCTACGTTCAATACTTTTTAGCTAAGCCAATAAAGACACTAAGTCTACATTGTAGCTTCGAAGTGTGTGTGTGTTAATTTCCACCTCCTTGTTAAACTGTTAGCTGCTAAACAGTATGATTTTGGAGTTTACACACATTCAAAAATCATGCCGTAAAGGTCCACATCAAATTAGTGCGTGTTACAGAGAATGAGATTAAAATACAGTAAACCCCTGTTAAGAAGTTTTTCAAGGGACTGGATAATTAAAACTTCTTAACAGGGAAAAGTACTTTCCAACGTAAAAATCGATTTTATCCAAATGACGTGTACTGTATTCACACAAAAATACATTTACTATCATTGGCATGCTGGAATAACGGAATAACTAATTACATATTTTTTATTATCAGTAAATTTAATTATTAAAACTGTATTTAATTTAATAATCACATTAAAATTAGTATTATCAAAACACTAGAAAAAAAAAGCAATAACTAACATTTATTGTTTTAAAAAATACTTGTTTAAATTTGTTTGTTTCAACACATTTTTGGACTAATGCATCACAATGTTTAAAACTGTATTTAATTTAATAAGCACAATAAAAAAGAATTATCAAAACACTGTTAAAAAGAACAATAACATTTACTGTTTTAAAAAATACTTGTTCAAAGTTGTTTGCTTCAACACATTTTCTGACTGACGCATCACAAAGTTTTCCAGTTTCCACAAACTCTTCTGCACACTATCTGGAACATTGTGTGTGCCATGAACGAATAATCTTAGCTTCTCCAGGTGGTCCAGGGCTTCAGAGTAAGTAGGCATGGAAGTGGGTTCCTCTGCATCACTGTCACCATCGTCGATCTTATCCTCAGCTGCATCCTTGTGCGGAGCACACAAATCCTCTATTGTGTGTGGCTCACATGGTAGAATTGAATCATCAACTGAGGCATATTCTTCAAAAGTGCAAGAGAAATTTAATTTTTCTTTAAGAGTTTCCCAATTTGCACTGCATGAAGCACCTGCAATTGGGTCACTGTCCTCAATTGAATCGGCAGGGAAAATATCGTCAACTTTCTGGGCACCAAAGCCTGCTTTCTTAAAGCAATTGCTGATTGTACTTGACTCGAGCATTTCCCATGATGCAGCCAGAAAATGCATTGTGTCCAGGATGTTGATTTTATAACCGCTATCTTTTGCACTTTTCATTCGTGTTATAAGTCTTAACACAAGGCGCTTACGGAAATGCTGTTTGAGAATTTTTATAATCCCCTGGTCCATAGGCTGTAGTCTGGATGTTGAATTTGCTGGTAAAAATTCTATTTGGATGTTTCTGAGGTTTGATAATTCCTTGGGATGTGCAGGGCAGTGATCCATGAACAGCAAAATCTTCCTGTTTCTGCACCCTATCTTAGCATCCAAAGCTCTCACATAATCTTCGAAAATGCTGCCCGTCATCCACACAGACTTGTTAGCATACTTACACGGTAGGGTCTTTACGTTGTTGAAACACAGTGGTTTTTATGGTTTTCCTATTACTAGCAATGGCAACTTTTCCGTGCCATCCATGTTTGCACCCAATAACACTGTCACTCTTTCCTTACTTTGTTTCCCTCCGTGGCATGTTTCACCTTTTAACACAAACGTTTTGTCAGGCAACATGTTAAAAAAACAAACCACGTTCGTCTACATTAAATACATTTTTAGGTTCAAAGTCTTTAAAAATTGCAGGCAATTTTGTGTTTATCCAACTATGGACAGTATCATCACACACACACTCAGATTCCCCACGTACAGTTCTGTAGACAATTCCCACTCTATTCTTAAATCTATCGAGCCAGCCATTTGAAGCATGGAATACAGCACCTAGGTTATGTGCTATTTGTAAAGCTTTTTCTCTTAAAATTGGCCCGTTTGTTGGGATTCCAAGTGCCCTATGTTCCTTTAACCATGCCAAGAGTAACATTTCAATTTCTTCGTATTTACCAGTTTTAATTTTCTTACACTTCGAAGAAACACTAGTAGCCAAAAGTTTCTCCCTCTTCATCATAATCCCGTTCAAAGTAGACGGCGGATTCCTGAGTTTTTTTGCCATACTCATTCGTGGTATCAAAGGATTTGCATCAACTTCAGCTATTATTTTCAGTTTATCTTCAAACGATAATGCCTTCTGTTTAATAGATCCTCCACTACTTGTAGATGCCATCACGGACGGTCTCGTACTATTTCCAATAAAATACACACAAATAATTCAGAGAAAGTAATAGCTGGCGGTATATCTTGAATTGGAAAATTGGTGTACTGACGGAACAGCCTCTAGTCCCTGAGAATACAAGCAGGTGATTGGTCGTGCGGCGTGTGGCACAGGTTTCGAAGATCGTTGGCGTTTCTCATTCGTAAGTTAAGCCACGAATGGGGAAAATGGTCTGCAGGTGGAACAGCCTCTCACTCCAAACAAACGCAGGCATATGGTTCGTCGAAATACACACAAGTAACAGCGTGGGGCGCAGGTTTCGATGATCGTGCACGTTTCTCATTCGTCACTCGAATGGGGGAAACGGCGCACAGATATAACAGCGTGTGGCGTGCGGCACAGGTTTTTCGACGGTCTTGTTCTGTTCAAATGAACTATTAAACGTTTGGAAATATGTAAGTTTTTAAAATTAACCTTAAAAATTGTTCAAAAGCTTAAAGATAAACGTTATTATTATTTTTTTTTTTCCCCCTCAAATGCTGAACGTTATATGCAGAAAGCATATATAAAGACAAAAGTTATGAAAGGGAAATATTAACATAGGGATATATGGAAGTGATCAAGGGAATAATTTTTTGAACTTAATAAACGGGAAAACGTGCTACGCGGGAACGTCTTATGCGGGTTTTACTGTATTTGAAACAGTATTCAAAATGCATAAAAGGATTTTAAACCTAGTGTTTGGATCTCACATAGTTAATAGTCTTGATATTTTGTGCTGAAAAATAACAAGTTTCAATAGCAATTCTGAAAGATTAACATAGGGTTGAAATTACAGGCTTAATTCAAAGAGTTTTGGCTGCTGAACACTGCCATTCATGTCTGTTGCAACGGTAAATAAAGTGGATGAATAATAAAATTAGATGTTTCAGCATGCTCTGTATGATAGGTTAGCATACAATAAACAGCTTCCAACTTTTTGGAGTAAATTCTGCATATTCTGGCCACTCATTCTAAACTAGTATTTATAGCTATCAGTACTATCAGCTATGATGTGTATAATTAAATTAATGTTTGTCAATCTTGTTCTTTGTTACAACCATTTCTAAGCATTATTTTTCCTATATTTTTCTCCTCATTAAACCACATTTACGTACGATAATCATTGCTGCTGAAATTGTCTATGAGAACTCATTTTGAAAACTCTAATTATTTACGAGCAAAGTTCAGAATGTGTTTGCACGATGTGTGGTCAAAAATATTTGAGTAAGGTTTGAGCGTGTGTGAGTCACTTCAGTGCTGTTGACACAGAACACGAAGGCGTACAATGTCGCTAGGGGAGTGTAGTGTCTAGGAAGGTATCGGCGAGGACCTGTCCCTGCTTTGTCGGAGGTTATTTGGGGAAAGTGTGGGTAGCAGGAATCTGGAATGGAGCCTGGGTCCTCCCGAAGGCAGGTCAGTGTTTCAGCACTGCACCACCTGGTCCGGTGAGCTGTTATCTAGTGGTTCGTTTCAGCCAGTCACTGAAGCTAGCTCACCATCAGGGCAAAGCCAGGGATGTTGGTTTGTATGTATGACGTCGATAAACTCCGACACCATTTGACCAATCGCCTTGAAAGTAGGCACATTGAAGAATTTTTTTCAAGGATATTTTTATGCTATCCATTCTTTGTAACTCGCCGCTATATGGCGCTGCAGCGCATCAACTTCTAAACCGTTCAACCGATAGCCATGGGCAAACAGAAATTCATAGGTCATAGACATACAAACAGTAACTGTGAGTCATTTCTCTATGTCCACCGCACTGTCATATAGCGCTATCCATTTTGCTTTAACTCATTGACAATATATCACCCTGTGTTCAGCCTGGGAAACACGGGTACTGCAGCTACGAATAACTATTATTCTTTTTATTTGTAGGCAAATGAATTTTGTATCACACGCAACTAAACTATCTTTGGAAGTCTTATATATCAATTACTTATACAATATCTATTTTGCTATAACTCAAGGAACACATAGCAACAAATAGTAACAGATACTGATTGTGACTGTGGTTAGTAATTGGTAAATAAGTTTAATAATAACATATAGTGATTATGATTTTGATTAATAATTGGTTAACAAATATAAAATTTATGTGCTACATCAGAGGTTCTGATAGTATTTTATATCTTCACGTTTAGCATCAGAGACTGGTGAATTAATGGTTTTGATAGGCAGGACTTTGTGACAATAATCATTAGGAGTGAGGTTAATGCACTTGTGTGGTTAAAGAATGCTTTATATTAATTTTGTTATAAAAGCCCTGGAAGCTGCTGTGAGTGTGTGAAAGACTACATTATACTCAGAGGTACACAAGGGAGAAACATTAAGAAAAGGAAATTTACTTCTGACAATAGGAAGTAGATAATGGATCATTATTGAAGAAATAAATAAAAAAGAAGTTGCTTAAAGCTTGCCCTTTTTATTGTTAGCTATGCCTTTCATTATTTTCTTTTGATAGTTTCAATGATTACAATAATACATAGATTAAAATTAATTGGGGGTCCTGGCCATCAAACTTTTTAATTACAGACAAATTATTAATTTTACCTGAAATATAAATCTAATATTTTCCTTTGACCTAATCAAACTTTAACATAAATGATTGAACTATCATATTTTAAAATTAAATTTTTGTTAGCCCAAACAGTGCGGGACTATATATATTTTGATTTTACAATATCTGATCGTTGACTGTTCACTGTTTGCGACTAGAAGCAAGAGGGACGCGTGGAACTCATGTCCGTGTAAGAAGCCAGCATGTAAATTTTGTTGAGTTTCGTGATGGGCTTGAGTGGGAGAAAACCCTGAACTCTCGCACCATCCGGGGGCGGAATGATGAGAATCACTCCCTCGGAAGAAGCACTAGCGATCGCGGTGGCCACTACGAGATCACCCAGTAATCCGAACTGGGGATCGCTCCCGGACTGCGGGAGCTGCAGCAGGAGAGACGCGACCACGGTGGTGACAGAGGGGGCATGAGGGTGACTGGCCGGGGCCTGTGCAGTACCAGGAGGAGGTGGGGGAGCTGAACGAGGCGGCGCGGCAGAGGCCCCACTCGGCGCTGGTGGCCGGCATCCAGCAGGAGAACAGGCACCTGCGCGAGCTGCAGCAGGAGAGAGGCAGCGGTGGTGACAGAGGGGGCATGAGGGTGACTGGCCGGGGCCTGTGCAGTACCAGGAGGAGGTGGGGGAGCTGAACGAGGCGGCGCGGCAGAGGCCCCACTCGGCGCTGGTAGCCGGCATCCAGCAGGACAACAGGCACCTGCGCGAGCTGCAGCAGGAGAGAGGCAGCGGTGGTGACAGAGGGGGCATGAGGGTGACTGGCCGGGGCCTGTGCAGTACCAGGAGGAGGTGGGGGAGCTGAACGAGGCGGCACGGCAGAGGCCCCACTCGGCGCTGGTAGCCGGCATCCAGCAGGAGAACAGGCACCTGCGCGAGCTGCAGCAGGAGAGAGGCAGCGGTGGTGACAGAGGGGGCATGAGGGTGACTGGCCGGGGCCTGTGCAGTACCAGGAGGAGGTGGGGGAGCTGAACGAGGCGGCGCGGCAGAGGCCCCACTCGGCGCTGGTAGCCGGCATCCAGCAGGAGAACAGGCACCTGCGCGAGCTGCAGCAGGAGAGAGGCAGCGGTGGTGACAGAGGGGGCATGAGGGTGACTGGCCGGGGCCTGTGCAGTACCAGGAGGAGGTGGGGGAGCTGAACGAGGCGGCGCGGCAGAGGCCCCACTCGGCGCTGGTGGCCGGCATCCAGCAGGAGAACAGGCACCTGCGCGAGCTGCAGCAGGAGAGAGGCAGCGGTGGTGACAGAGGGGGCATGAGGGTGATTGGCCGGGGGCTGTGCAGTACCAGGAGGAGGTGGGGGAGCTGAACGAGGCGGCGCGGCAGAGGCCCCACTCGGCGCTGGTAGCCGGCATCCAGCAGGAGAACAGGCACCTGCGCGAGCTGCAGCAGGAGAGAGGCAGCGGTGGTGACAGAGGGGGCATGAGGGTGACTGGCCGGGGCCTGTGCAGTACCAGGAGGAGGTGGGGGAGCTGAACGAGGCGGCGCGGCAGAGGCCCCACTCGGCGCTGGTGGCCGGCATCCAGCAGGAGAACAGGCACCTGCGCGAGCTGCAGCAGGAGAGACGCGACCACGGTGGCGACAGAGGGGGCGTGAGGGTGATTGGCCGGGGGCTGTGCAGTACCAGGAGGAGGTGGGGGAGCTGAACGAGGCGGCGCGGCAGAGGCCCCACTCGGCGCTGGTGGCCGGCATCCAGCAGGAGAACAGGCACCTGCGCGAGCTGCAGCAGGAGAGACGCGACCACGGTGGCGACAGAGGGGGCGTGAGGGTGATTGGCCGGGGGCTGTGCAGTACCAGGAGGAGGTGGGGGAGCTGAACGAGGCGGCGCGGCAGAGGCCCCACTCGGCGCTGGTAGCCGGCATCCAGCAGGAGAACAGGCACCTGCGCGAGCTGCAGCAGGAGAGACGCGACCACGGTGGCGACAGAGGGGGCGTGAGGGTGATTGGCCGGGGGCTGTGCAGTACCAGGAGGAGGTGGGGGAGCTGAACGAGGCGGCGCGGCAGAGGCCCCACTCGGCGCTGGTGGCCGGCATCCAGCAGGAGAACAGGCACCTGCGCGAGCTGCAGCAGGAGAGACGCGACCACGGTGGCGACAGAGGGGGCGTGAGGGTGACTGGCCGGGGCCTGTGCAGTACCAGGAGGAGGTGGGGGAGCTGAACGAGGCGGCGCGGCAGAGGCCCCACTCGGCGCTGGTGGCCGGCATCCAGCAGGAGAACAGGCACCTGCGCGAGCTGCAGCAGGAGAGAGGCAGCGGTGGTGACAGAGGGGGCATGAGGGTGAGAGGCCGGGGCCTGTGCAGTACCAGGAGGAGGTGGGGGAGCTGAACGAGGCGGCGCGGCAGAGGCCCCACTCGGCGCTGGTGGCCGGCATCCAGCAGGAGAACAGGCACCTGCGCGAGCTGCAGCAGGAGAGAGGCAGCGGTGGTGACAGAGGGGGCATGAGGGTGACTGGCCGGGGCCTGTGCAGTACCAGGAGGAGGTGGGGGAGCTGAACGAGGCGGCGCGGCAGAGGCCCCACTCGGCGCTGGTAGCCGGCATCCAGCAGAACAGGCACCTGCGCGAGCTGCAGCAGGAGAGACGCGGCCACGGTGGCGACAGAGGGGGCGTGAGGGTGATTGGCCGGGGGCTGTGCAGTACCAGGAGGAGGTGGGGGAGCTGAACGAGGCGTCGCGGCAGAGGCCCCACTCGGCGCTGGTAGCCGGCATCCAGCAGGAGAACAGGCACCTGCGCGAGCTGCAGCAGGAGAGACGCGACCACGGTGGCGACAGAGGGGGCGTGAGGGTAATTGGCCGGGGGCTGTGCAGTACCAGGAGGAGGTGGGGGAGCTGAACGAGGCGGCGCGGCAGAGGCCCCACTCGGCGCTGGTGGCCGGCATCCAGCAGGAGAACAGGCACCTGCGCGAGCTGCAGCAGGAGAGACGCGACCACGGTGGCGACAGAGGGGGCGTGAGGGTGATTGGCCGGGGGCTGTGCAGTACCAGGAGGAGGTGGGGGAGCTGAACGAGGCGGCGCGGCAGAGGCCCCACTCGGCGCTGGTAGCCGGCATCCAGCAGGAGAACAGGCACCTGCGCGAGCTGCAGCAGGAGAGACGCGACCACGGTGGCGACAGAGGGGGCGTGAGGGTGATTGGCCGGGGGCTGTGCAGTACCAGGAGGAGGTGGGGGAGCTGAACGAGGCGGCGCGGCAGAGGCCCCACTCGGCGCTGGTGGCCGGCATCCAGCAGGAGAACAGGCACCTGCGCGAGCTGCAGCAGGAGAGACGCGACCACAGTGGCGACAGAGGGGGCGTGAGGGTGACTGGCCGGGGCCTGTGCAGTACCAGGAGGAGGTGGGGGAGCTGAACGAGGTGGCGCGGCAGAGGCCCCACTCGGCGCTGGTGGCCGGCATCCAGCAGGAGAACAGGCACCTGCGCGAGCTGCAGCAGGAGAGAGGCAGCGGTGGTGACAGAGGGGGCATGAGGGTGAGAGGCCGGGGCCTGTGCAGTACCAGGAGGAGGTGGGGGAGCTGAACGAGGCGGCGCGGCAGAGGCCCCACTCGGCGCTGGTGGCCGGCATCCAGCAGGAGAACAGGCACCTGCGCGAGCTGCAGCAGGAGAGAGGCAGCGGTGGTGACAGAGGGGGCATGAGGGTGACTGGCCGGGGCCTGTGCAGTACCAGGAGGAGGTGGGGGAACTGAACGAGGCGGCGCGGCAGAGGCCCCACTCGGCGCTGGTAGCCGGCATCCAGCAGGAGAACAGGCACCTGCGCGAGCTGCAGCAGGAGAGACGCGACCACGGTGGCGACAGAGGGGGCGTGAGGGTGATTGGCCGGGGGCTGTGCAGTACCAGGAGGAGGTGGGGGAGCTGAACGAGGCGGCGCGGCAGAGGCCCCACTCGGCGCTGGTAGCCGGCATCCAGCAGGAGAACAGGCACCTGCGCGAGCTGCAGCAGGAGAGACGCGACCACGGTGGCGACAGAGGGGGCGTGAGGGTGATTGGCCGGGGGCTGTGCAGTACCAGGAGGTGGGGGAGCTGAACGAGGCGGCGCGGCAGAGGCCCCACTCGGCGCTGGTGGCCGGCATCCAGCAGGAGAACAGGCACCTGCGCGAGCTGCAGCAGGAGAGACGCGACCACGGTGGCGACAGAGGGGGCGTGAGGGTGATTGGCCGGGGGCTGTGCAGTACCAGGAGGAGGTGGGGGAGCTGAACGAGGCGGCGCGGCAGAGGCCCCACTCGGCGCTGGTGGCCGGCATCCAGCAGGAGAACAGGCACCTGCGCGAGCTGCAGCAGGAGAGACGCGACCACGGTGGCAACAGAGGGGGCGTGAGGGTGATTGGCCGGGGGCTGTGCAGTACCAGGAGGAGGTGGGGGAGCTGAACGAGGCGGCGCGGCAGAGGCCCCACTCGGCGCTGGTGGCCGGCATCCAGCAGGAGAACAGGCACCTGCGCGAGCTGCAGCAGGAGAGACGCGACCACGGTGGCGACAGAGGGGGCGTGAGGGTGATTGGCCGGGGGCTGTGCAGTACCAGGAGGAGGTGGGGGAGCTGAACGAGGCGGCGCGGCAGAGGCCCCACTCGGCGCTGGTGGCCGGCATCCAGCAGGAGAACAGGCACCTGCGCTAGCTGCAGCAGGAGAGACGCGACCACGGTGGCGACAGAGGGGGCGTGAGGGTGACTGGCCGGGGTTATGCAGTACCAGGAGGAGGTGGGGGAGCTGAACGAGGCGGCGCGGCAGAGGCCTCACTCGGCGCTGGTGGCCGGCATCCAGCAGGAGAACAGGCACCTGCGCTAGCTGCAGCAGGAGAGAGGCAGCGGTGGTGACAGAGGGGGCGTGAGGGTGACTGGCCGGGGCCTGTGCAGTACCAGGAGGAGGTGGGGGAGCTGAACGAGGCGGCGCGGCAGAGGCCCCACTCGGCGCTGGTGGCCGGCATCCAGCAGGAGAACAGGCACCTGCGCGAGCTGCAGCAGGAGAACCGCGAGCTGCGAGCGGCCCTGGACGAGCACCAGAGCGCGCTCGAGATGATCATGAGCAAGTACCGCCAGCAGGTGGGGCGGCTGGTGGCGGGCAGCCGCCTCGACCTGTCGGCCGTCCACGGCGGCCACTACGCCCAGGTACCGGTGTTCAGGCCCACCTTTAACTATCACGAAATTACATTGATTTTTCCTTTTCCTGAAACACTAGTCTTTTAACTGTAAACAACAAAGGGGGTAAACGAATTTCCAGATGCGTACGTACAAGTTTGATATCCTACATTCAATAACTTTAGGTGAATCTATAGCAGTTGTCTACAAGCACATGTGTATACATAAAATGGCGTTAATTTTGCTAAGATGACACATTTGAAAACAAATACATCTTTTTTCCCCAAAAAGTAATACCAAGTGAGCCGTGGGATAATTTGTGTCTAAAAGGTCAGGGAAACCTGTCGATTCAGATCTGGAAATGCTGTAAACGTCAGGAATTTGGAATATTCAAGCTTGTAGCAACCCTGTTCAAAAAAGTAGAAAATTTTGTTAATTTTATGTATTAATATGCAGGTGATTGGCGGAAAGTCACTTCATGCAACTGCATATAAATCAACTCAATCACAGACATTTTTACAGCCTGTCCAGCTAACAGTATATCAACAATCAGCATAACTGCTATGATTTTGAAAGTCGCAACTTGAAACCATGTAAGCTAGAATGATATCAAGCTAGAAACACATGACTTAAAAGGTTCACAAGTTAGATCCATGTAACTTAAAGGAGGCATTGCTTAAAAAAACATATGTTCATCATTGACCCCTGTTTTAATTAGTTTCCGTGAACTTGCTTGGCAGTTCCTTACTTGTTCTGAACATAATTATAAACCTAACTGGCCTAAATACGCAGTGCTTTAAAAGTTGTATGGTCTTTTTTGGCCTGAATTGATAAATTGGGGGTATGCATATGACAGTCATTTACATCCTAGTCACAAGTATTTTTTTGTGTTAATTTCCATGTTACAGTTCGTAAATAATTCTCTTCTCAGTCATATACTCGCTATATTTTTCCTAATGCATGCATTAGGTATTAAGTGGACTCTAGATCAACGCATGGTGGCTTGTTATGTGTTGAGGGCAAGTATTTCTGAAATGAGTTGCTGGTAATTTTCGTGTAGCCATTACTCTTTGTGTGTAATTAATTGTTTGCAATCAGCATAACTTATTTAATTGTTGTAAAAATTATTTAGAAAGTTGTTTTAGTGCTGTTTTTATCTGTAAGGATGCTTGTATTTTTTTTTCAATTCCTTATTTAGGTTCTCAGTAGCAGTGATTGTTGACGCGTCATGCTCTGCCATCACTTAAACTTGTGAGCACTCTGTCGCTACCCAAGTGGTTTGGAGTCCACTATAAAGTAGGATGTCCCGTTGCCTTACGCCCCTGTGCATGACAGTGTGAAGTAACACCGTATGATCACCGTATTTACCCGAATAAGCCACACCCTTGAATGAGGATCACTCCAAACTTTTGAAACAGAGCTTGTGAACATATTTTTTTAATTTTTCTAATAAATGTATATTCAGTACTTCAGTAATAATTCAAATTTATAATATAATTGACTTGAATTTTTTATTTAAATTGAATAGCATTCTCGGTACCAGTGTTGATGTCAGCCGGTTACTGTTTTAAGCACTCTTTATTCTTGCCAGACAAGTACTATTAAATATCACCATTTCCAGTGAAATGTTGTTTTTTTTTGCAAATACATGTCTCAACAGATATCAGGTAGTAAATATTTTATTTAGGGATTAGCTGTGAATGATAACGTGTTAACCATAATGCGAGGAAAAAGTATCATTAGTGAAAAATGGCTTCTGACCGCATCTGTTTTGTTTACTGCAGTGAAGTAAGTGCCTTCAACATCCCAACCATGAATGACTGAAACAAATGCTATGCTTTGTTTCAAAGATTATAACCAAATGAATTGGGATATTGCTGAAGAAGCATGTGTAACAAATTCTCACTTTTCAAATAAATATTTTTATTGTAATACTACGTCACTGAAACATAAAATTTTTATGATCTCCAGTCACGTATATGACTTTCCATAGCAACGTATGTACATACTTCCTGGTGCACAAATTCCCATTTCCTGAGCTTTTTTTAGTCATTTTAGGTTTTTTTCAGCAAACGTAGATGATCGCAACTGCTATCAGTCGGTAATTATTGCAACGTCTTTCTCATGGAAACACGCTCATAATCTTTGCCAGATGTCCGTCATCCATTAAGCTAAAGCAGGTTACCCAACCTTGGTGCTTGAAAGAACTTGTGCTGTGCAACATTGCCATGCTGTGTTGTTAAGTTTCGAATAAGCCCATGCTTTTCCAATGCACATTTTATGAAAAATTGTGCACTGGTTATTTTGGTAAATACGTAATTAGATCTTTTTGATTTTTTTAATACGCAGGTGTATGTGCTGAAGCTACGCTTCTGGTAAGAAAAAAAAACACAAAACACTGACTAGAATCACACAAGAAACACGTTAAACAAATATGTAGGGTCTATGCAGTACTTTTGGTAGTTCCAAGAGGCTAATTATTATTGTGGTATTTATGCACATGAATATAGCATACAAGTATAAACTTATAAGGGTTTCCACAACCTCTTATTTTAGTTCACGTAACAAAACTCCTTTTGTTTCCAAATGCTTATCCCTTTGCTGTGAGATATTTGGTCTGTGAGTTTATTGTTATTAGAAATATTAGAGAAAATTTGTTAACTGTTTTCTATCGGTTCATGGGCCTAGAGTTGCTAATAGAAAAAAAAATGACAGTTCATCTTTAGTAAAACAAAGTAAAAATTAGATGTCTAACATAGTGCATAACTGACATACAAAATCATGCCTTATTGCCTTATTGGTAATCCTGGACTAGTGCAGGTGCTACTTTCCACCTACCTCATTATGTTATCAGCTTATTATTAAATAGCATGATTCATCAGAATATGACTATATCACTATTTTATGTGTAATTTTCTCAAATGTGTGTTGCATTGCCTCCATACTATTTTTTAACATGAGTTGTAAGTGTATCTCCTATGTTGAGCTGTGATTTTTGTGGGCTTTCATGGACAATACCATATTAAGGCATCGGTAAGTTTACTTATGGGACCTATTTCTAATTGAATTTTCTATGCTTATGAACATTTGACTTTAATTGCACTGAAAGAGTTCCACTTCAATCTACTATCAAATACCGTATTGTCCCGAATATGTCAGAAAATTTCCCCCAAGGACATAGGATGAATGATAAGCATAGTGAATCGGCCCCAGAAAGATAAATGGGTCATTATTTCAGGGTATGTTGGTACTAATAAGATGGTTTCATCCTGCAAGTTTTATTAAATTCACTATCTATTTCGGTTTTTGAATAAATTTAAAAAACAGTAAAAGGATGTCCAATAACAAGAGAAGTGATCCAGTTTAAAGCTTTCGAATTGGTAACAAAATTGAATGTTCCGCGGTGGGAATTTAAAGAAAGTATTGGCTGGTGTCGGTAATTGTTTGGCATTGAGGAGGCTAACATTACTTGCTCGACACTTGCCAAATGACCACATCTTAAGCCAAATTGGAAATGCTGTTGAGACTCCTGTCCGCTTCAACATGCCAACCAACTGCACAGTAAATGAGAATGGTGCAAAGTCTGTTGTTATCAAAACCACTGGAAACTAAAAAAATTGAGGGTGACTGTAATGCTAAGTGTTTTAGCTGATGGTACAAAACTTTTGACCATTTGTGATTCTGTGAAGAAAAAATTTTCTCAAGGAGAAACTGCATCCAGGAGTTGTAGTTACGTGTCAGACAAGGGCTGGATGACAGATGTTCTCGTGGTAGAATGGTTGGAAAAAGTCTGCAATCTGAGACCTGGAGCAATGCTTCGCAGAAAAGGAATGTTAGTGCTGGATTCGTTCAAGGGACATCTAACTGAGACAGTTAAGAATAAACTAAGCAGGTTTACACTGATCTGGTGATTCCAGAAGGGATGAACAGCCAATTGCAACCCTGTTATAACATTCTCCAAGGGACCAACATAAAAAAATGTTATAAGCAGGAAATCATCTTCACTTTGTAAAAATTACGCGTGGATTGATTAAATTAAAAAGTATAGGTAAAACAACACAAAATACAGGAGTAATACACTAAGTACAGCAATAGAGTGGAAAATTGGTTAATTTTATTTATAGATAATACCTAATAATATGCTAAAGAAAAAAAAATGTTTTGTACGATACAGTTCAGAGTCGAAACAGAAATATTCAACTCTTTTGCAATCACAACACGCGTTTTGTTGGGGTTCCTGTCCACTTGGTTAATAAACTGAATTTTTTCAGCTACAGAATATATTTTCGCTTATATTTATCGGCCATCATAGCCGTACAAAAACCTGAATAAAATTTCAATACAGCGTATTTTAATTAAATACGACCGTGACTACAATAATTAAAAAATAATTACGGCAAAGGTTAACCACAAACAAAAGCCGTGAATATATCCAAAGAACAGTTAACCATCTCAAGGTGTTAAACCTTTGAAACAAAAACCAGCACCATAGACTACAGTAGCACTGTTTCCGACCATGTATCAGTGCACAAAATGCGCATCATAAGTATAAAGGAACAAGTCATAGGCTAACAAGCGCGAACAGGACGCCATATTGATAGTCGATCCGGTGCAAGTTGTGGAGTGCGTGTGTACCACGTCTATGGTGAACTACTCAAATGTAAACATCTGATGTTTGTATATGCGTGCTGTATTTTCTAGCTATGGTTTCGCTCTAAATTATGACTTTGAAGGAAGGGATACTGAAAATTGTGGCAGTTATCAAAGCAAATTTGAACGTTAAAGGCGGGAATGTAGAAATTTTAATATTGTTACAGGCGGGAAATTAAAGCATTGTGATAAATGGAGAAATGACGGGACCATGAAATTATGGTGTTATAGGCGGGAAAATGTTAAAAACGGGAATGTTATAACCGGGTTGTACTATTGAATGTTTGTTAATAAGCCTGTTAAACACACTCTTCGTCAGCTGTACACCGAATGGCTCACTCACTGACACCTCAGAGGCCACCAGTGAGATAACTGCTGGATGGATATTAGCAGCTCGTAGATTCATCAGTCAGAATCCATTATGAGAGCATCTAAGAAGTGTTGTGTTACCAATAATCCTTATGGTGCATAGGATGACATTTTGTGGGAAATTGAAGCCAGCCGAAAAGAAAGTGTAGGAAGTATCAGCTGTAGGAATGACAATAATGATAGTGACTACAAATGTTTACAGTTTCAATTTCAAGTATAAAAATATAAATTATAGAAATTTTTTGGTAATTTTGATGTGTAACTCAAACTTGTAAAATAATTTGGGTAAATATTATGTAATCATGTGACCAGCAGGTTCCCAAGAAGTACATACATTACATTATTTGTTAAGTTAGTAATTTTTTTTAAATTTTTTAATCTACTAAATTTTTTATTCCCAAATGTTGACCTGGAAATCAGTATGTCGACTTGTATATGAGCCATCTTATATTCGTGATAATACGGTATATGCATCCAAACATATGCTTCACAAGCTTGCATTTTACGTATGTACATATTTATTTTTGAGTTTCTTTAATTTTTTGAGGGTTGTTTTGTCCAGAGGTTTACTATATTTTGTGTGTGAATCTCGGTCAAACCTCAAATTATACAGTTTAAAAAAACTGAATTTTATGTAATAATTTTTTTTTCTCTTTAGAATGACATTAAATTTTAAATGTTGAACAGTTTATTAAGCTCGAAATATATAAAAAATATTTCCAATATTCTGACTTGAACTAAATTTCTGAAGTTGTACACAAATTGTGAAATTATGATCAATAAAATAACCTTTCTTAAGTACATACTGATAAATAATTCAATCTGTACAGTGATGTAAACTATTTGTTACACTATGATCAATTGAATTAATAATGTGCGTGAAAAATATTTTCATATTTATTTGCTCCTGTGACATTTAATTTTTTCTAGCTTACTTTCTGGAACACTGTGGGGTTAATAATAAATTAGACACATGTTAAACAATTATTTAAATTATCACCAATCTAAATGAGCAATTTTGGGTGGACCTAGTTATATTTTTGGGGGCCTAATGTTATGCACTAATTTTTCATTTACTTATTCATCTGTGATTTCTAGGATCCACATTGTTTAAAATTTTACATTGTTGTTATTTTAAAACGTTACATAATTTGTTATAGCCAACAGAAAAATGAGGAAGCATGTCGCCTGGGCCAGGCTTCTGGGATATTGTGCTGTGATGGAACATAATCTGTACATATTAAGGAGCAGGAAAATTATATTGGGCATCATCTTAATGTTATCAGAAAACTTAATTCAATAGATGTGTTTTCAGGGGCAAATCCTGTGTCGGTCGAGGGGGGTCATGCATTGTTAATTTAAAAATAAATTGCAATCATTTTTAACGTGAGCTACTGTGGACTGATTCTTTTTTCCAAAAACATATCATAAGGGTTTGCCAAGCCATCCTCTACAAATTTATATGAATTTTCACCTTACAATGAGTTGTATAGATATCTACTGAAAGGTTCCAAAAATTTAATTGTGGAATTCAGTTATATGTGATGCTTCAAAAGTTTATACTTATTTATAAACAGCATTAAATTTATGCTGATATTTACCACTTATATTAAATGCAGTCTTTTTTGGCCTACACATTACACATAGTTCACTCACTGCTTTGAAAATCATTTCACATTACACATAGTTAAGACTTACAAATTATTTAACATTAAAAAACCTTTTTATTTGACTCACAAAAGAAACAAGCCTGTGAATTTCACTCAGTGCAAACCTATCAATTACTTTATCATTTTTGTTGGGAATGTCATGATGAATTCCAAAAGTGCCAGTCCTGTCAAAAACCAATTTCACTCGTTGTTAACCACGTCGAGATCCTTCCAGCGTTGAGGTCCTCTCTGCAGTCGCTACACTCACTGGCAAAGTTGCTAACAATTGAAGTATTGTATTTATTGTAAGGAATATGTCTGTGTCACATCCTTAAAGGGCCTCTGTTACATTATGAAGATTGTTATCTTCATTATTTTGTCCAGCCCATTCATCACACCATAAATATTGACCCAAAAGTGCTTTCCTGACATCCTCCTCATCTTTATACATTAACCCAGAGTACTTGCCACCTTTCTGCGAACGGCTGTATTTTTCATTGCAAGAGTTGTGTGTGGCATTAATTAGAACAAGCTGTAGGCACTTTCTTCAATATCTTGCATGAACATATCGAGTAATGGAACATACAATGTTTGCTGGAAGAATTTCATTGGGTTAGCAGCTGATGTGTTACATCTGTGATTCTTTTTTTAGCAATGCTTCAAACTTTTAGTTCTGTTCCAATTTTTTCAGCAAGATCACTAGCTTCTAAAAGATGTGTAGGAATTCTTGCTCACAGTTTATATGCTTCCCCTTCAAAGTATTTACTGTGTCGCAAAACATTTGCTCTGCCTAAGATCCAGAAATTTCTTCTGCAGTGTTGGAAAAATTATATGTTGTAGAAAGAGTTCCGATTGTCTAATAGAAAAATACTGGTAATTGTATCTCGTGAGCTAGTGACTGAAAAAAAAAATCATGAAAACTCAAATAATTTTTTCTGCTAGTTAAGTTCTTGGGATAAGGTTCTTGATTTCTTCTGTGAATCGCCTTGAATATATTCACAACATATATTTTTTTCATAAAATCGGTCCAGTAGATCCTGAGAAAACAAATCTTCACCAAAAATACTAGTGGTATTTATATTTGTTCCTGGTGCAGTTACAAGGTTGAAATTTGGGGTGAGTTTGTAACCCATCAGACGCAACCTTTGGCCAAAATTTGGAACGAATGCGTGTGGGGGCCGCTCACCCCTACTTATCTGGGTATGGCCTTTGGGCCATCGATAGGGATAGGAATTTTTCGGTCTTTTCAAGTAGCACAAAGCGGTGATTTCAGATTGCTAATTCGGTGGTTTCATGAAGCAGAAATCGGTGAGTTCATAACATAGAAATTGGTGTTTTCAAACAAGGTACAAAAAAAATTGTTTTTACTTAAGTCAAAAAAAGCATTTTTAAAGTGCCAAAATTATTTTCTATCTAATAAGATTATACATATAAGTTTGGAAACCATTTAAATGCTTTGTAATTAACATATTGAAGAGAAAACATCACAGTAAAGTTCTCAACTAAACATTAGTGTTTAGCTATCAAAGTATATCTCACTGAGCAACTCCACACTATCTTGCTTCAAGCGATGACGTTGATCGCTAAGAATGTTGTTGTAGTTTGAGAAGAACCGTTCACAGTCTACATTAGCACATGGCAGCCATACCGACTGTAAAGCAGCTTGTGCAAATTTGGAATTATTAACAGAGACTGCCATGAGAAGCGCAATAATGTCAACCTTTTTTCCTTCACTCAACTTTTGTTAAACTAAAAATTGTAGTTCTTTGTACCCGCACAATAAATCACTTTCACTTAGCTTTGAAAACAAAAACAGTTTTTGCAACTCTTTGGCAATTTGGGGTGCTATTGTTGCGAGGACAATTTGTGGTGGGTCAAAAATTCTTAGTTGTTGGTAAATATCCCGAGCAGGATCGCCTCTCTTCAGTGCCAGAAGCTTGGTCACGCCATGCGAAGCTGCTGTTGTCAAGGTCGAAGTGACTTTTCCTTTAGCGACAGCCTTTACACATGCACTCAGGGTCTCTGCTGTTTTCTCAGCAAAGCTTCCCGTTGCAGAAGCTGAAGAATATGCTCGACTTTACGGAGTTCACTTACAAGCATGGTACTGCAAGGATACGCTGAACCCTCTAGTTTTTTAATCAGTTCAACAGCATCCTTGCAGGTTTCTTTGACAAATACTGCCTGGATTTTCACATTTTGGATGTCGTCTCCTGATGCGCCAACGAAGTACTCAACGCCGGTGTTGCTGACAAATGCAATTTCATCGCTCGTCAAAAATTCCACAACAGCTATGAGGTTGTCTGCAAGGTAGGATACAGATGTATACCAAAAAGACCACCTTGTTAGCACAGGCATGGGAAAAAGTGAAATGTCTTCCCCTGGATATTTTTCATCAAGGAATTGCCTGAACAGGTGTTTCCTCTTGCGAGTATTCAGAAACGCAGATTTCACCTTCCCAACTGCTTTCTGGAGTTCTGGCAGGTACTTGCCAAGCTCATTAATTACTAAATTCAGCTTATGAGCCCAGCACTGCACTACTAGTACATGGTCAGCCATGATGTTCTTTAGAGTGTCGAAACACTTGACCATGTATTTGGCTGAGTCAGAGACAAGTGCTAAGACACTATCAAAGTCTATATTGTACTTTGATAACGAATCTAAAATAGCTCTAGAACAATTATTTGCATTCGTTGCTTCCAGTGTATGGACATCTCCAACTACAATGACAGTTTTGTCGCTGCTTTCAATGATTTTGAACAACACAACAAATACGCAACTGCCTCGAGGATCTGTTGTTTCATCACAGAGAATTACTATTTGTTTGCCTTTAACTGTCTCTCTCACACATGGAATGTCACCAGCACCTGGAATAAATTATTACTATTATCGTAACCACAGTATTTTATTTATATGGGTTTCACTTGGATAATGGAAGAACATTGGTACATGATTTAATAAAATAATCGAACAAATATTTTCATGTGAAAACTAATAAAATACACACATTATGCTACTGCTATAAATTAATAAAGCCAAGTACTATTTTTTTGCAAGTCAATGAGTTATTTAACTTCAGTTGATTTTTATTATGAAATTGCAAGAAACAAGCTGATTAAAATATTTTACACATGTAGCAAGGCAATCAAACTCCTAAAAAAAAAGGTAATTTCATACAACTACAGCAATAATTTGGAAAGTAGATTAAATGTGATGCAAGAGTATAACCAGATAAAGAAGCTTAGAGTCTGTAACACTCCCTTCTCCTTCTTTATAATTCGAAGTTTAAGATACTGTTTCAGTACCTTTCCTACCACCCCTTATTTACACTTTCTACTTTAATGACTTTAAAAACAATTGACAGAAAAATGATGTATCTACGACAAAGCGCATCTTACCATCAATAAACTCATTCAAGAATATTCTTTAAAATTGTCATTTTCCAGTTTGTAGAGAGGTATATTCGCTTTCATAAACGTTTCTGTCACTCGTTTCCCCAGATATTCTGCAGTTTTCTTTTTCCTTTCGCCACTGCTGAAGCACGTAGCGATTGACGTCTGAAGCCTTCCATCAGGACAGCGCTCTTGTTCGGCAGCCACGTCCACGTCTTTGCGTTCCCATGCTGGCAATTACAATGTTTACACATAACGGTCCGGTTATTAGTGCAATAGAAACCGTTCTTCTGAAATTGAAATGCTCAGTCTCTTGCGCTTAATATAATATTCTGAATCTTAAAAATGAAAACACTAGCTATACGAATTCAACAGAATACTACCATAACATTGCAAGTCAATAGAGTGATAAAGCGAGCGCTGTATCGATAGGCAACATAAAAAATTTCGATTATTTACAAGTAAAACGTGGGTAATATTCCGGTTTCAATTTTTTTGGAATAAAACTTAGGCAATATTGCAGGTTTTTTAAAATATGAAGTATACCATATTGTGTCTCCTGATTTTCTTTTTAATTTTCAGATTCTTTATTCGCGTGATAATTTGTACACGTCTGAACCGGAGCAGTTAGAGCATATTTTTCCAGCCAGGTGCTCCTACTGCTTGCCATTAAATATTTTGTGACGGCGGCCGTGATGGAATTAATGTGTTTATTTTGACATGACCATTCACTAGGACGTATAAAATCGGTAACATAGTTTAATCAGTAATTTTTAAAGTTGAGTGACCGATAATGACGATGCTTGCATTATTCCCGTTAGTTTACGAATGTAAAATAATGAAGTTATTGTACATACCTACGCTCGCAGTGTAAAACATGGCTTACCCAAAATGTGTGCTACGAGCTGGACGCAATAAATAAACTACCTGGCACTTAACGTGAAATGTACACTTTAAAAAGTAAGCATTTCTACTATATTTAAACACGACATTAGGTTCAACTATGAAATGTGGAAACTGAATGCCTTGCACAGATAAAATTTGTTTTACCATCATAGGTTATGTTAAGTGCAATTTTCGGATATTTGTTCAATCTCTTCCCACTTTGTTTCCAAGTTTTAGGATCCCATTCACATTTAACGTACGTAATGTTCCGTAGACATACGTAAATTATATTTTTATTAGATACACTATTTCACTATTTGATCTGTATATTCGTGATAAAACTCGGTGATTTCGTGGTAGTTTCGCAAATTTGTCGTGAGCACACGCAAAATAATTTTTTTTTTTTACAGTGGATTTCGCGAATAATTTGCGATCACGAAAATTTCCTATCCCTAGCCATCGATAAGGAATACCATTCTTGGCAGTTTTCATTTTCTTAATGTTCTGGAATGTGTGTGAAAGGTAATTTTACATTGTGATTATGTTCTTTAAATATTCGTAATGAGTCATAATGATTTAAAACATTTTCATGGACAGACACCATTGTTGGTTTCTACTGAATGTCAGGGACAGACAGCGTAAGATGAATACCTAAACACTCACGAAGAACATTCCAAAATCAGCTGCTGTCAAATGTTTAATGCATAGACAGTACAAAGAATTCCATGGAAGGAATTTAATCACAGCAAAATACAAATAAAAGGAATTAAATAAATTACAGTAGAGAAGAACACAGTTGGCTAGTTGGCTGACAACAAGAATGTTGCAACAAGAAAAGTAAATTTTATTTAGTTACTCCATTTTGTCACCACTCTTCTCATATAAAAAAAAAGTTTCATAATTTCGCAAAACATTTTTCAAGTAGTCTGTCATTTTGCTTCCTATTGATGATGGATTGAAATAATTGTTTTTGTTTACTAATGTAGGCTATAAATAATTATTTACTATGATTTATTTTTATTGGGGTCATCCTTACTATATATCTAATGATGAAACTTCTTGTTATTTAATGATGTGTTTAACGCTATTTGTGAATGCATGATAAATAGTATAACAGTTGAACCAAAAACTGTGGTTTGGTCAGATTGTCTGTGTTTGCTGTATCGTGTCTACTACTTGCGTGCATGCAACAGTTTGCATGAGTGTTCACTGCACTTGCAGCCACCAATAATTTCTAGTACAAGCGGGCATGCTATCACGTGAACTTCTCTCGTTCTCATGCTTTTGACTGGCCGCAATGACTTCTGCTTGTTTCTTAATACTTCTGCGACCTTTGTGGTTGTTAAGATTAGTGAGTAAAATATCAGTAGAATTGCTTACATTTATTGTTTTTTTTTTTTTTTTCAGTCCCAATTCATAACTTTTCATATTCTATTGAAATGGGAAAGTAGAAATTTTTATAATTTTAACATATAATTGTCAGGAATACTTAATTTATGTGGGGGAAAACACTAATATTAATAAAGTTATTTATAGTTACATTGTTCTCTGCAATCAGTCTGACATAATGCTGTCTCTCTCTTTAAAAGTTATTATCATTTGCAAAAAATTATAAGTTCTGTGTATGCAATAAAAGGTTTTATAGTAATTTAATATTTGACTTAGGCTCTTCACTCACAGACTTGAGCACTGTCCGGAAAGGGAGCAAATTGTGATCAACAACTGCTTCTATGTGTTTTCAGTATGGTTTATTAACATACCTGTAGAATATAGAATATTAAACTGTCAGATATTGTCAGGCCCACTGAAATATCCAGTTAAATTATAACACTAAATTCTTAAAACTAGTACTCACTCACACATTACAAGATAAAACTATAAATTTTGACATTAAAAAAAATGCTCTTTAATAAAAATAAGTTTTTAGAATAAGGATTTTACCCCTTTGGATGTCATAAACTTAGGACTGGGAGGTTATCCTGGCATATGATCATGCTGGGGAAATTACTGTCCTGTGGAGTAGAGCGTAAGCCCCGTGTGAAAGCTTTACTTAGGTCATTCTTGCTCTCACAACATGCACCTGAGGAATGTTGCTCATTTTTGTAGCCATTGCTCGTAAGTATTTGGTCACATGACCTGATTTTGTATGCAAAAATGGTCATGCTTAGTAAATTAAAGGTCACTTTTTTCTTTTCTGGTTTATTACGAAACCCACAACACCTTTATGGTTTTAACCTTTATGATAAAAAAAATGTGCTGTTGACTTAATTTGAAAATGTAAATTAAGTGTGATTGATACCTTTATGATAAAAAAAATGTGCTGTTGACTTAATTTGAAAATGTAAATTAAGTGTGATTGATAACCAAAATAAATATTGTTAATTGCTGTTATCCACAATACTTTGCTAAAATAATTTTACTGATATTTCAATGTAAACCATTAGCGATAAAGTTGTATGATTTTTAGTATAGTAGTGTGTGCAGCATGTGAGTGCTATATGCTGTGAACTGTGACAGCCGAGTGTGCCGCAGGTGATCCGCGACCAGGCGGACAAGATCTGCGAGATGGCGACGGTGATGGAGCAGGCGGCGGCCATCGACGAGAGCCGCTCCTTCAGCGAGCAGGAGCTCATCTGCCGGCTCACCACCGAGAACAAGGTGCGTCTCCGCGCCTTCTCGCAGTTTCATTTTCAAATTACATTTAGCATAAATCTAAATTCTGTCACAACCCTTTGACTCCATCAGCCTCACTTAAAATTATAAGTTTTCACTGTGTAACTGCATTTAGGTCGCTCGCTACACGCCATTTCCTAACTATTTATACCTGGAAAATGTCTACAAATTTACTTCGCCCATGTATTTACAAAATATTTCTTTATGAAAATCTGTAATTGACAAAAAAAAAAATCAGACATGGTGGGTGAAAAATGTTCAAGTGTGTTGCTCAAGATGTGCTTTCAGCAGCCTTCTACCTCACACCTATCAGCATTATCAGCCTTAAAGCATGCAGCAAGCAAGGGAAACTTTTATATTAATGGAAATTTGAAAATTTTGCTATCATGCTAAATTTTATTTAAGTGCAAATAAACTTTAATGTTTCGGTTTCAACAGCCACCAAAATTAAAAAAGAGGTTTCGTAATAATAAAATGGAGGAACTTTTTTCCTTGATATGCTGCTAATCTAACTAGTGTGTGAATACTTTCTTGTGACAGTGGTTTATGAGCAGTTTTTTTACCGTACAGTTTGTTTCCAAAGTGTGGAGAGGAAGGAGCCTCATGGATTATTGTCGAGACTCGACTCTTACTTTCAAGGGAATTAGGGACATTTTAATCATTTAGTTGTAATGTTTTTCAATGGGCTGTAAGAAAAAAAAATATAAGCAGGAAATATCAATTTAGATTTTTTCACTGTTTGAACCTTTTACCAATTGACTGATCAAATGATATAAACAAATTAAAATTTTAAATCACCGATGGATACACTTAATGCTTGAATGTGCTTAACCAAGCCAACAATTTTTCAACTCTAACGTGCTTCCAGATTTCACTTTATTTGTCTTTAAAGACACACTGCCACATTTCTGTAAAATGATTCATGATTCGTGAAGATGAAGACGAAGATGAAGATGAAAAAAATTTAAATCTAAAAGCACTATTCTGGTCATTGCAAAATAGTTGGCAAACTAAAATAGTGTAGGAATATGTACATACATCTGAAAACACTAGAATGGCATGGAATAGAAGGATTTGTAATAATTTTTTTTATTTGAGATAAAGGTGCCAATAGACACGTAGCTGCGAATGTTATGTACCTTCCATACATGTAGCGCTGGGGGTACCGTATTTACCCAAATTCAAGACTGTGCCTACATTTCACTCTTTAATAAGAGGAAATTTATTTTTGAGTCACATGATTTGAAAATTTGAAGAACTTAAATATTTGTTTTGTAACAAACAAAGTTTCAATATAAAGAAATGAAAATAAATATATTTAAAACAAATCCTGGTGAGTATTGTTTACATTTTTACTAATTTCGTCTTCATTCTCCACTATATTAATATTTTAACATACAACACACCTGAATCTGTAATAAAGTTTATTGTACTGTTTTGTTGGCATTTCTAAACAATTCACTTGAATTAAATGTTTTTGAAAATCAGTACATTTCTTGCTATCTTGCAGGGCTGCCGCTGGTTTCTAACTTAAATCCTGGTCTCAGCCCTAAAAAATCCTGGAAACTTAAAGTCAATATCCAGTAAACAATCCTAGAAACTTAAACTGAAATCCTGTAAAATCATTTGAATGAATAAAATAACCATACACCAAAATTTTAACCAGGAAACTTAGCAAAAATGTATTCGCCTTTGTTACTAAAAGACCGGTAAACTAAAAATAGCCAAATTAAAAATAGACATATTTTTTAAAGCAAACTCTTGAAACAATACAAAAATCCATAAAGTTATTTCTACCCAATGAATTGTTTGTGGTCATGAATATGGCTTGTTTATATTTTCGTTGCTGAGCAATATACGGCGGTTGTGGACTGTTATACTTAGTTGAAATAAATGCTGTCTTTCACAAACCAAATCAATCACTTTTTGAGATTTCTTGCTTTGTTTCTCATCTGAATAGTGGGCTTGAATTCACTCTTTTTCTTCCTAGAAGATATTTGCATCAAAGCATTTAGCATTGGTGACTGCAGAGATGACCGATATGTTGTTTTGATGAGTTTCAATTGGCTGAATGCTCTCTCTACACTCTCATTACTCCGAGGGAGAATCAACATTGCTCGTGCCAACTTTCAGAGAGTTGGAAAATGTGGTTTGCCATTTCTCTCATACTTGGACAGTATATATTTACATTTGCTAAAGCCAATAATAAATACACAACTTTTCACATAATTTCTTAACAAAGAATTTGTCATCTTTCTTCTGTTTCAAACTTGTGTGGTGTTAGAAAGAAGTATGGTCATGCAAAAGCTTTATCGTTAATAGTTTGGCTGGAGTGGTGTCGGGCTGATGCTTCAAGTACGCCATGATGTTCATCACCTGGTGCATAGCGTCTGCATGTGTCGTTCGCTTTCGTGTGATCACTCCCGCCTCGCTGTCTGCTGTAGTTGTGTCTTCTTCTGTCATAGTGCTGTAACCATCGTCATCGTCCTCTTTTAGCCACTCGCTGACGTCTTCCATATCAACGTTTGAGCACCCGCTTATTGTTCCTAACATTTGTAGGTCATCGTCAGCGTACACCAAATCATCGCGTGCTGTTTCATTTGTAGCATAAATAGCAGGCCACAGTTTTTTTTTCCCATGATTTCTTCCAACAGTTTTTTTAATGCAATCCCAAGTGTCAGTAACCATGTAAATAACGTATTTGTAGAGACATGCAGTTTTGGGGTTTATTTTATAGCAAAATTTGTTGTTATTTACTCTTAAAAGTGGTGTTATCATACTTAAAAAGCAGTGTTATTTTTTAAATAGTTTAAGCACTATAGATTAAAAAAATTAAGTTAAGCATACCTTGAAATTTTGGACACATTCTTGCATTGTACAGTTGCACTAGCAGCAGTAATTTACAATCAAATTTACACATCACTTTTTACATACAGTAATTGAAAATATTTTAGTATCTAAACCAGCAAGAATAAATATGAAGTGTCTAAAATAGTGACAAACGCATGGGACAAAATCCTCAAACTTTAGCTCTCGAAAGCAAAAATAGCCATGATAGACAAATTAGCCTCACTTAAATTTGTCCTGCAGTCTGTTAGGACTGTGTTATATGAGGACAAAAATTGTTCACTGTCAATGTTTGCGGAAGGCATCCAGATGGCTTCAAGGCAGCTGGAAGCAAACAATGATTGTGACAGCTTTACTACATTCAATGACTTCACTATATCCACTGAATTGTCTGTTTCCATTTGTTTTGTAACAATGTCCTGAAGCTGACCAAAACCAGCTGTTAATTCTTCAGTGCTTATGGAGTAGAGACTATGGACAGTTTTCAGTTTCTGCACCATTTCTGGGTTTAATTTAGCAAGCAACAAACGTTCCTGACCAAAAATTTGAATTGCTTCAAATCTCTTTCTACTTGGGTCAGTTGTCATGAGAGAGTTCAGTTTGGAAAGGGCTTGTGTTGCTGTTCTTGTGATGGACACTTTAGCTTCAGCAGCTTTAGCAGGGGGCATGTTAGACAAGGCTCTACTGGTTGCCTCAAAATAAATGCCACGAGTGATGTTTTCACATTTTTTTTTTTTATATCTTGCAAGTCCCCATATAGTGAATGGGCAGTTGGATACAAAGAACCTTCAAGTTTCTTTATTAGCTCTACAAGGCTCTTGGCATGCTCTTTCACAAAGACAGCTTGACAAAGAATGAGAGAAATGTCATTTTCTGTGAGTGGACACAGAAACTCAACCCCTGAGTTTTGTGTTGCCTTTAGTTCATCTGTTTTGCAGAAATCAACAATGTCATGTAGTCTGTTGAACCAGGAATTCCATCTAGTAACAACAGGAAGTGGGAACAATGGACGTTTCTCTCCATGCTTTTCTTCAAGAAAGCCTTCTTTTCCTGGTGTTGTTGAACACATTTTTTTATTTTGCTCATAGCATTGTTCAACTCAGGCAACTCTTTCACCCAGACATTGCCAACAAGGTTTAACTTAAGTGCCCAGCACTGGACATGCGTTAACTGGTCTCCAAGGATTACTTCGAGAGTACTAACAGCCTTGGTCATATAACGAGCAGCATCGGTTACTACTGAGAGCACATCACCATACTGTACATTGTACATTTTGAGTGAATCTAAAATTGCCCTCACACAGTTTGTGGCATTAGCAGCTTCAAGAAAGTGAACTCCTGCAACAAATATTTCTGGTTTATCCTGTTGAAGATTCAGAATTCTAAATAAAACAACAAATACACACCTACCCATTTTATCTGTAGTTTCGTCACACAGTATGTCAATTTTTTTGTCCTTTAATGTAGTTTTGGCATCTTCAATTCTGCATTTGGCTATGTCCCCTACATATTTCTCACGGACTGTTCTCGCAAGTGGCAGGTCTCCAGCACCTTCGATGTATTTGTTCAGCCATGCCCTGATATTAGGATCCTCAAGCTTGCCTTTATAAAGGTCTCTGTTGTTTCCTTTATAAATTCCAACTTTTTGTCTTTTTGGACATTATTTTTTGCTGTCTGAAACGCTGAAGATATTGACGACTGGCATTCAGATGTACTAGATGAGCCTTGCAATGAAGAGACACGCTTCTTGTGTTTTTCACTGCCTACATGTTTTTCACATGAGTCTTTCCTATCCCAAGAGATGACAAAAAAGTGTGGTTGAATCACTAGCATAAAGTCTGTGTTGAGAAAATTCAGAGGCTCGCTGTTTTGCAGTTACCGGCACTTTAGGCATTTTAATAGGCCTGTTGTTTTAGCCGAAGTTTAAATTGTACACCTTTAATTTGTTTCACAGACGTTGAAAACTATCTGTAACAAAATTCGACCCATTAATTTTTAACTTGCGCAAAACAGAATGTTACGAATCGTCACCGTGTTTGCATTTTTAATTTGGTATTTGGTTAATAAACATGGACGTAATGGACAAACAACGCTTCGAGAAACAACCTGCTGTAAACTCCGTGATAATCGACTGTCCAGGCGAGCCGAATTTCAAAATACTAGCTGCAGTACCCAGCATTGCCCGCGCTGAACACAGGGTGAAGGGGAACTGTTTAGAGATCAGATGTAGTTAGTAATTATCTTCTTAATTTGAATGTCAAGTGTGCAAAATAATTTATATCACTTTCAGATCCCGACAGACGTTGTTCTGCCAGTTTATAGTTATTTACCTGGTCTGTATGTAATCTAGACTCTATAAAGCTGTGGTTCCCAACCAGTGGTCCGCGGACCATCAGTGGTCCGCGAGAGCTAAAATATGGTCCGTGAAAGATTTCATACTTTGAATGAACGCGCGTCGGTGAACAAAAGCGAGCGCGGCGCGCAGGCGACCGGGGGAAGGGCAAGCAACTGACTAAACATTATGGCGCAAGCCGGTCAGTCAATCGTATGTTTTCTTTTGTTTTGCTCAGCAGTGTTGTGTTTTCGAACAGCATGTGAAACAGATTGGTACTGCGTTTGTGCGCATTTCTTCGTTTTGAATTTAACTTCCCGTTGTGAGAAATTCAACTTTTATTTTTTTTTAAATATATTTTTATTCTTTTGGAAATTATAAGTGTTAATTATTTTCTACATAAGTAGGTATGTGTTCCTGCTTATAAAAATTTATTTTGCAAATATTTACAAAAATTATATATTTCTGGCAAACAAATTATTAAGTTGCTTTATCAAAAAATAATAAGCAGTTTCGTGGATATTATAAAGTGCCAGTTATTCTTTATTGTTGTTTATTGTGCGTTGAAAATCAATTTTGTAATAGTTGTAGTGATTATATTTTCCCACGACATTCTTAGTGCCAAGAATATTACTTTGATAACCATGTCCTATTTGCACGCCAATCCATTAAAAATAATATAACGTTTTCACGAGAACTTTAAAATAAAATTAATAAAAAATGCATTATTTGTTTTTATTAAATCTTAAAATATTACAAAAAATAATTTATTTATAAAATGTAAAAAATGTATACTTCCATGCTTAGAGGTAAAAAAAAGTTATTAAAGGTAAAAAAGTTATTAAAGGTAAAAAGTTATAAAAGGTAAAAAAGTTATTAATATTTAACTCCAGATATGTAATTCATTTAAAAATGACTTGGCACTTTTAGTATAACCGTCATAGAATTAGACAATTTGAGGCTGGCACCAAGAGGGTTAAGGAAAATTTAAGGTACCTACCTACCAATTACGATTAGACAACATTATTTTTTAAATTGTGTAGTAAAGATTTAAGTTTGTAAAAAAATGATAGCGAGGTTAGAATTTTTTGGAAGCCAGTTTATATTTATTTATTTATTTAATGATTTATTTTATGAATTATGAAAAAATTTAGCTATATTATTTTTTATTCTTTTACTTGGCATAAAACATAATATAAGCATAACAGTGTACATTCTATTGCATTTTGGTTTTATTTTCATAAAATGCCACCTAAGAGAAAATATGATAATAGTTACATTAAATTTGGATTTACTTCGATAGAAAGTAATGGAGAAATATAACCAGAATGTGTTATATGCGCAACTGTTCTGGCGAACGAAGCCTTGAAGCCAGCGAAATTAAAACGTCACCTAGAAACGATTCATCCAAATTTTTCTGACCGACCACCAGAGTTCTTTCAAGGAAAATTGGAGAATTAAAAAAAAAAAAAAAATCAAACTCGGGCCTAGTGGTACAAGATATGCATCATCTGAAAAAAACATTAGTAGCATCGTTTAATATATCGAAATTAATAGCACAATCAAAAAAGACTCACACAATAGGTGAAACTCTTGTGAAACCTTGTTTGATCAAAGCCGTCGAAGAAGTTTTAGGGTTAGAAGAAAAAAAAAAATACAAGCTATACCTTTGTCGAACAACACGGTGTAAGCTAGAATTGAACTCATGTCAAATGATATCGAGGAGAAACTTGTTTCAAAAATTAAAATGTCGCCATTCTTCGCTTTGCAGTGCGATGAATCTACTGACATTTCTAATTGTGCACAGTTACTTGTTTTTGTCCGCTTTTTAGACGACGACAACATAATCAAAGAAGAACTGTTGTTTTCTCAGGAACTGGGAATGACATCAAGAGGTATCGACGTCATGAATAGGAACTGGATATTTCCAGAAATATGGCATTATGTGGGAAAAGCTAGTCGGTTTCTGTACGGATGGTGCTCCTGCGATGTTAGGATCACATTCCGGTCTAGTAACGTTAATCAAACAGAGGAATCCGTCAACATTAACATCACATTGTAACCTTCATCGCCAGGTGTTAGTTTCCAAGACTCTTCCTAAATGCCTTAATGATACAATGAAATTGGTCATAAAAGTAGTAAATGTCATTAAAAGCAGTGCCTTAAATTCACGCCTTTTTAAAAAACTGTGCACTGAAATGGACTCAAACCATGAGAACCTCCTCTCTCACACAGAAGTTCGTTGATTGTCGAAAGGCAATATGCTGAAAAGATTATACGAGCTGAGAGGAAAGATTGAGTTGTTTCTAGGTGAGAAAAAAATGGAAGACTTACTAGTACAGTTTTCTGATTTGACATCCCAGATGTATTTGGCATATCTTGTGGATATTTTTACACACTTAAATAAGTTTAACTTGCAAATGCAAGGTTCAGGAAACAGAAAATTAGAAGGCGTTGCAAATATTTTTAATTTTGAAGATAAACTTCGTGCTTTTATTTGCAAACTTAAGTTATGGATTAGTCAAGTTGGCGAGGGCAATTAAAGTGCGTTTGCAACATTGAAGGCACTCCTTGACGACAAAAAGTATGTCATGTTTAGGGAAAGCATACAAAAAATCGCAAATGTCATTTGCAAATGTTGGTTGATGAATTCAACCGTTACTTCCCAAAATATAACAATACAGAAGCTAATGTGGACCAAAAACTGATACGCAACCCTTTTGGCACTAACGCTAGAGAAGTTGCAGAAGAAATCCAAGAATAACTTATTGAATTACAAAATGACAGGAACTGTAAGAACGCGTTTGAATTTGATTCTTTGGAGACGTTTTGGTGTAAGAAAGCAATTTTATATACTAAAATTAGAGAAATCGCTTTGCGCTATCTTATGCTTTTTTCAACAACTTATTTATGCGAACAAGGATTTTCTGCATTACTGATCATTAAAAACAAATCCAGGAATCGACTGAAAGTAAGTGATGATGTGTGTGTAGCTTTGAGCAAAAATATTACCCCAGGAACAGATTATTTTTTAACCTTGTGGTCCCTGCTAATGATCCAGGAACAGATTATTTTTTAACCTTGTGGTCCCTGCTAATGATAATGAAATTAAAGTGGTCCCTGATCAAAAAAAGGTTGGGAACCACTGCTATAAAGCAATATAGAAAAAAAAAACTGAAAAAAAGGGATTACTAATATTTAAAAGATTCCATTATCTAGCTAATGCTCGGCATGCATTGCAATGCCTCATTCAGTTTTGTTTTGTAATATGTTTGAAGTAGTTATACATATACAAATAATCTATCCATGTCTCTAAATATATATTTATTTATATCTACATCTATAGTCCTATATATTTATGTATCTCTCTATCTGTATTTATTTCTTTATATCTACATACAGCGAAACCCCTTATTTACGTTACCGTTATTTACGTTTTCCCGTTATTTGCACTATATTCTTCAGGTCCCGTTTGGTTCCCATATAGTCCAATACAATACTTTCCCGCGAATTACGTCTCAAAAATCGAATCAATCCCGCTATTTACGTCACGTAACAACCATAAACAACCAGAAAATACCGTGGAGCTAGTAGGCAATGAACATTTTAAATAGCAAAATATACATATTTTATAACATGAAAAGTTGCTTTTATTTCTAAACATGTAATAATTTAAGCCTAGGCGTGTAAAAGTACGAGTAATTATAGCAGGAGACAATCTAAAATGCACGAGGGAAAAACGTAAACTCATGAATGTACAAACATGGCTGCTTGTAAGTTCTGATACTGTATTTATGTCACAACTTAGCCGAAATACTGGTACGAGACATAAACTTCACAAGATAAAATGAGCGGTGTCTTGGTAACTGTTTTATACGTCTTTTATAATTTGGGAAGTATTGTACAGTTGACGCCATATTTTTTAAACTAACCATTTATTTCTGGGGATCGTAAATAATTAATTATTGGTACCAAGACATCATGATAATATAAACATAAACTTGAACATGTCACGGCAGCGAGAAAACTGGTGCGTATACCAATAAACTGGTATTATAACTGGATAAAATTGGTACACGGGAGGTGGAGCTTATATTTTTTTCCGCTAAGCTCGCATCTATTGGTTGGCGGCTGATGGCGTCATGAGTCTGGGCGGAGCATAGAGTGCGCATGCGCCGCCGCGTCGTTACAGCAGCTGACCGAGTACAATGACCTTTCTCCGCGTTTGGCGCGCTATTGACGGTAAACATTCATCAATTTGCGGCCTTTTCTTAAAAATTTTTTTACTGTGAGCAATGTGTATGTAGCCCGTATTTGTTATAAACCCTGCCGGTTGCAACTGTATTTATAATTTGGAGAGGCAAATAATCTCCTTGAACAGCCAAAAAAGCAAGCAGAAGAAAATTTCAAATTTATTTTTTAGGAAGTAATCAGAAAAACATTTTGGCTTTCATTCTTTTTTTATTTTTGTCAAATGTGGTAAATTAATAATTGATTAAATACTAAAGTAAAATTTGTTGTTAGTGTGTTTGTACCTGCATTGTAGTATGTGCTATTAAACAAAAGGAAAAAAATTCTAAATAAGGTAAACTGTACTCCTTTTTATACTTTTCCCTTTATTTACACTTTCCCGCTTTTTACACTTTTTTACTTTGTCCCCATGAAAAGTGCAAATAAGGGGTTTTGCTGTATATACCTCACACTATCTCTATGTATTCTATATGAGGGTACTGATTGCTTCGCCTTCGTTGTATCTAACCCCTCCAATGCATTTGATTCTAAATTGGACTTTTAGTAAGGATCCCTAATGTTATTGATAATATAATATAGTCTATAGCCTTCCTCGATAAATGTACTATCCAACACTGAAAGAATTTTTCAAATCGGACCAGTGGTTCCTGAGATTAGTGCGTTCAAACAAACAAACAAACAAACAAACTCTTCAGGTTTATAATATTAGTATAGATATCGAACATACACACGACTTCTTGCTCGCGAGAGTGATCACAACACCATTTTGTTCAAGATCGATACGATCTGTGCTATCAAACGACTTATTTCCGCAACGGAAAACTTGTGTGCTGTGTATTGTTCGTCAACTTGCTATACACTGTGTGCGTAGTTATCTTTGGTTTTTTGTTGTTGCTCACGTTTGTTACTGTATTTACAAATTGAATTGCCGTGTTCGAATGAGAAAATTGTTCTGAATGTTCGCCGAAAACTCAAGGATTTCGCGTTATTATCCCAAATGTGAGAAATTCGCGTTATTCTTAAAAATGTACTCAAATTTGCGTAAAAATTTGTTTTATCGCAATCACGAAATAGGCATGTGTCTACGTATTTGATATTGATTTCAACAAATCACTCTCTTTTTCCCTCCATTTACTGGTTTTTGCTTTCCCTGATGAGACTGAGCATTTTCAATCACTAAAATTGCTTTTTCTGGTAAACTATTTTCTTTCAGGAATTTTTGAACTTCAGGAACAAAGTTATAAAAAAACAGTTTTTAAACAAAAGACTGTCTATCCACACGTGTTTTGTGGTCAGTGAACTACTGGCAACGAATTGTGGTTCACATTTTTTTTACTCCTCTGATTCACTACAATGACAAGAGAAACTTAGATTTTCCTTATGCATTACTACAAGCCATAGCCGATAGTCTTTCTTTTCTTTTCTTGTAGCTCTTAGCTGAATCTTCAAGCTTTGATGCTAATGTTGGAAGCATCCGGTAAAAAAAAACTCAGTTTGGTCAGCATTGGGTGTCAATTCCTCAGATAAAACAAATGGTTCTGCATATCACGAGACAAGCTTTCTCCAGTCACAGTAAATTGGTGGATACTGTGACAGTATTTTCAATGCTCTAGCCAGGTCAGGATTTTGCAACATTTTGTTTAAGCTCAAAGTTTTACGTGCCAAGATTGGCACACCACGTACTCACTAAGCACGATACCACATGAATAGTGCATTGTCTAATGTTGCATTTTTTGATTGTATGTTTGTTTCTCTGTGTTCCAAACTGCCTTTACATATCATTTTACATCAAAAATCTTTAATTTATTTTCATTGCTTCTTCTAGTGAAACACTGTTGAAGTTGTATCTCTAATTCAGCAGCTATTTTCTTGAATGCTTCTCCTTTTATCAATTTGATTAATAGCGTCTAACTTTTTATTCATTAAAACTACAACCTTCTTTCGCTTGATGGCATTTTTATGCTACACTCCTAAACAAAATAAGTGCCTGTTTGGAAACCGGCGATTGAAGGAGAGGAAGTAATGGGTATGGATAAAGGTCGATGCTCTTGCCTAGTCAACTCACGTCAATTCCCTGTGATGTTAGTCAGACTGGCGCGAAGGAATGGGGAAGATCCATGATACTTTGGTGGAAAAAACTATTAATTTGCCACGGATGCAATGGGAGGTGTTTGATACTGTCCGTTGTGAGCAGAAAAGCTACATGAGATCACAGTCAGTGACGTTACGTGCCGGCCACAGCATTGACAAGCAGCCAGTGGTGTGTGTAAATCGGCCTTCATTAAGTGTTTGTTTCGTCAGAATAAAAAGAAAAGTTTTTTACATTGCTTTAACGGTGTTTTTCGGTTATCTGTGAAACCCCCCCTTGCCAGTAATGACCTGGGATGATCAGGAGCGTCAGTATTGGTGTGCGCGTGTCGGCAGGGCCTGAGGGAGTTGCTGCAGATCTCGTGCAGCTACGGCTCGCTGCGGGCGTCCCTGCTGGGGCTCGCCTGCTCCGACAAGGAGAGCCAGACCTCGGGCGCCGCCCCCGACGCCCCCGACGCCCCCGACGCCTCCTGATGCTGCCGTCATCCCTGCAGCTTGTGCCATAGCCACCCACCCGTGTACGTTCGTTGAAAACTGTGTCATAACTCATTTTCTTCTTCCTTCTTTCTTATATCTTTATACTTGATCAACTTTGGACTGTGAAATAAATGTAAATTATGTACCATCAAGATTTATACTGTCTTCAGTACTCTTTAGTGTTGGATAAATTACAATTCCATTAATTTCATCGGGATCAAAGTTTTCAGAATCTAAATGTTTTGGAATCAAAGCTGGTTGATGTTTACCTCTTAGCAAATTCTTGAAACTGTGATTTTCTTATTTTAATGAAGGCATTAAAGTAAATTAATAATCACCTTGGATCAAGTTTTTATGTGCTGAATTTTTTTTACTTGTGTTTTCATGTTTATGTTATAAAAAAAGTGAATTTTGTCATTAAAAATTTTGTTATCGTTAATCTGTGTTAATACAATTAGAATATGTATATAAAACAATATTGCTAATATTGGTGTTCACTTTTTATAAACGGGATATAGGATATGCAAGAGTGTTTATGTGCCAAAACACTAAAGGTTCAAACTTAGATACTACAGTCAAACCTCATTAATACGAATCCGCTTAGTACGAAATTCCTGTTTATGCGAAGTACTTTCACAGTCCCAGAAAATAAAGTATGATTTCCTATGTTATTCAGTACTTTTAATACGAAATACGGTTAATATGAATTACGAAGTTGTTTTGATCCCTCAAGTAGCTGTTTACGTGTACAGTACAACCCTGTTATAACATTCTCCAAGGGACCAACTTAAAAAAATGTTATAAGCAGGAAAATGTTATAAGCAGGAAATAAAAAAATTACATCTTCACTTTGTATAAATTACGCGTGGATTGATTAAATTAAAGAGTATAGGTAAAACAACACAAAGTACAGGAGTAATACACTAAGTACAGCAATAGTGGGAAATTGGTGAATTTTATTTCTAGATAATACCTAATATTATGCTAAAGAAAAAATGTTTTAAACATAAAATAACTTGGAATGAAATTCCAGCTGCTTGTGATTCACCTACTACAGTTACTTTGAAAAATAATTGGTGATTTTAGTTTGTTTACTGTTTGTTTGAGCAACTTTCACTAAGTAGTCCTCAATATGCCACACAGAGCTCATAATACTGTCAGGTGTATTGTTTTGTGCACCAACAAATTTTTTCAAAGTAGTTATAGCTTCGTAGGCTTTAAGTTGTGTAGGTACAACTTCAGGCTCAGCATCTTCGTCATCTTCGCCATCTTCATCTTCATGCTCATCTTGATCTGAGATGATGTCACTTGTCAGAGTTTGACAAGCTTGTAGATTGTCATCAACCACAACATACTCTTCATAACTACCCTGGAAATTGCAGACAGTCTGCAACATTGCCCATTCATCTGCAGTTGGAGAGTTATGTATAGTTAGCAGGTCTGTAGATGGAATGTCATCTGCAGCTGGAGAGTCGTCTTCGTTCAGCACTTCCACAGCATTTGTATCCGTTGTCACTGTTTTCTGGATACCTGCTTTCCGAAAACAGTTGGCAACTGTCGTAGGCAAAACAGCATCCCACGAAGCAGACAAAAAGTGCATGGCATCCAGAATATTAATCTTTTTAATAGGTTTCTTGGCCTCTACAAATCGAAGAACTTTGTGGCACAAACGCTTCCTGAAACCCATCTTAAAAACATTAATGATCCCCTGATCTAGAGGTTGAAGGCAAGAAGTACCTACTGTTAGCAGGCAAAAATTCTAGTCTGATATTTCTCAAACTAACATTTGGAGGATGCGCAGCACAGTGGTCCACAAAAACCAGAATCTTCCTATTTCTGAGCCCCATCTTAGCATCAAGAAAGTGGAGGTACTGCTCGAAAATCTTGCAGGTCATCCATGCATTTTTGTTGTAGTCATACCTACAAGGCAAGGTTTTGACATTCTTAAAACATCTTGGCTTTGCTGCTTTTCCAATTACCAATGGAGGTAACTTTTCTGTGCCATCCATGTTAGCACCAAGTAAAACTGTGACCCGCTCTTTGCTTCTTTTGCCACCAGTGCATTTTTCACCTTTGAATGAGAAGGTTTTGTCTGGTAACAAATTGAAAAATAATGCACATTCATCTAAGTTGAAGATGTCCCTTTCTTCATAACTGTGTAACAAACTCGGCAAGACATCATTTTTCCAAGTGTTTACAGTGTCTGTATTTACACTGGCACCCTCCCCACTTATGGCACGATAAACAATCCCAGTTCTTTTTTTGAATCTATCGATCCAACCATTTGTAGCTTTGAAACCTTCAACTCCTAACTTCAAAACTATTTCCTCTGCCTTTTGTCGTAAAATATTTCCATTTATAGGAACACTTGATGCCCGCACTTGCTTGAACCATTCCAACAGCTTGTCATCAACGTCTTCGTGTTTCCCGTTTCTAATTTTTTTTACCTTAACAGATGTACCTACACTTTCAGCAAACAATTTTTCACGATTTTGTACAATACAGTTCAGAGTCGAAACAGAAATATTTAACTCTTTTGCAATAGCAACACGCGTTTTGTTGGGGTTCCTGTCCACTTGGTTTATAAACTGAATTTTTTCTGCAACAGAATATGATTTTCGTTTATATTTATCGGCCATCTCATCATAGCCGTACAATAACTTGAAAAAAATTTCAATACGGCGTATTTTAATTAATTACAACCGTGACTACAATAAGTAAGTGAAAAAAAAATAATTACAGTAAAGGTTAACCACAAACAAAAGCCGTGAATATATCCATAGAACATTTAACCAGCTCAAGGTGTTAAAACTTTGAAACAAAAACCAGCACCATAGAATACAGTAGCACTGTTTCCGACCATGTATAAGTGCACAAAATGTGCATCATAAGTATAACGGAACAAGTCATAGGCTAACGAGCGCGAACAGGACGCCATATTGATAGTCGATCCGGTGCAAGTTGTGGAGTGCGTGTGTACCATGTCTATGGTGAACACAAATGTAAACATCTGATGTTTGTATTTGCGTGCTGTATTTTCTAGCTATGGTTTTGCTTTAAATTATGACTGAAAATTGTGGCAGTTATCAATGCAAATTTGAACGTTAAAGGCGGGAATGTAGAAATTTTAATATTGTTACAGGCGGGAAATTAAAGCATTGTGGTAAATGGAAAAATGACGGGACCATGAAATTATGGTGTTATAGACGGGAAAATGTTACAAACGGGAATGTTATAACCAGGTTGTACTGTATAAGTAAACGGTTAATACAAATTTCACCGCCGAAGTCTAAAGTAAATCACGTATTCATAACCGTCATGTAAACAAACGTTTCTCCAAAGATACATGTATGTATCCTACAGCGCAAAATGGTCGAAAAACAAGATGAAAAGTTCAACTCTAGTGGCGATGTTAGTAACTAAACTAGAAAAGATGCCATGTTGTAAACGGAAAACGAAAAGGAAAGAACTCTATACCGTATTAATAGGGACATGCAAATTTCGCATTTACGATAAAACAAATTTTTTTTGCGAAATACGTTTGTTTACCACGAATAACCACACTTTCCCGCCATTTGGTAACTTAAAAAAAGTAAATAAATAGCCGTTGTCACCACTGATAACACCATCAACGTAAAGACTACACTTGTCAATGTTTACGTTTCATTATTTATTTGATACGACGCGTTCTTGGCGAACTGCACTCGTGCACTAAACCCTCATGTCTCGAAGGCACGTTTACAGAGTCAAAGAGTAATGTACGGCCATTTTGTTGGATATTTTGTGCGTTACAGCGCTTGTGTCGCGAAGCAAATTATAAATTACGTACAACTGTTCATCTTGCATGTACTATGGACTGTGCAAACTGTTTTAATTTTGTTCTCTTACAGTAAACAAACTTAACAATTACGTTTTATGTTTAAGAATGATAATTTTTGTTTAAAAATGTTGTATACAGTGCAACTATTTTATAAAAACTGTAGTTTGTGATAGAAAACGTCTTCATATTTCTCAGCATAGGTTTGAAAGTGTAAAATATGCCGAAACCTCAAGCAATCACCAAACTTCGTGAGCGCGAATTTCGTGATAGTGGATTATATGCGAGGGTAAATACGTAGTTGGGCGATATGTGTTAAAATTTTTTTTTTTAAATCCGAAAATACTTTAATAACGAGGCTAGAATACTGGAGCTAGCCAAACGCTCATATTTTGCATAGTGAGCTTACCAAGGTGCAGCGCAACTTTGGAAACATGAAGGAGTGCATTTTTTTGACGAAACAAAACAAGTTTTGGACCACATGAATACTACGAAAGCAGCTGCTGTGAAAATAAGTGTAGTGCAAGTGTCTACAAAATCTCTGGTGAAGCTTACCAGCTTGATGGCTACAGATCCAAGCAGACTTGACTTTGAAACACTGACTGTCTTTAATCCAAAAAATATTTTGATTACGTAGATGAGCCCTATTTTGCTTGCTAAGTTGTGTAAAGTTTCTACTCTGAAAGAAATGGACCGCCAGGAGCTGATCACCGGTTTTGGAGAGTTAAAACAGATAGTTGAGAAACAAATGAAGGAAAGCAGTGTGGATGTAGTGGCACTTCAAGTTTTAAAACTTTCACAACCTGAATTTTCTGACAAGTGCCTGGAAGCAGTGTGGATGTTGTGTGCAAACGTTGATTCGGAACGCTTCTTGTTACAATACAATAATGTTCTCACTGACAAGAGAACTAATTTGAAACAAGAAAATTGAGCTACAATGGCTATTTTTTCATTTGAAAGTTAAATGTTGTGTCAAAGTACTTTGGTTCTGAAATTATTGGGTTGACTTAATTTAGAATCTGAGTTCTTAAACTTGTGTCTTTTTAACCTATATTTGTGTAATTTTAATTTATAATGTTTCAATTGATGGTGCAATTATATTACAATGTTCTCTTCATATTTCTTACACTTGAAATTGTAAAAATAAAAAAAATAATAACCCCACTTTTAGGTAAAACTAACATCGCTTTTAAGGGAAAATAACACCACTTTTCATCACAAAATAAACACACCTTTTGCATGTCTCTACGTATTAATATTAGTCGTCGGAAGTGTACATACGTAGAAGTTTAAACAATCTATGGAAAAAAGTTCTGATATTTTCCATTGTTCACGCACGTGTATCTTAACATCAATTTTGAGTGTTAGTTGTTTTGTAATATGACTGCGAAACGTAAACGCAACGAACTTACATTGCAAGTTAAAGTTAAAATTATCGAAGAAGTAGACAATGGAGAGAGAACGAAAACTGAAATTGCTAGAGAATTTAACATCCCGCAATCGTCGTTGTCGACAATACTAAAAAATCGTGAAAAGATTGAATCGGCTTTTGCGATCAACAAGAAAAAGAATGTGAGGCCCAAAACATCAAGAAATGGAAGCTACCTTGTTGCAGTGGTTTTAAGATATGCGTGCAGCAAACTTGCCAATTTCTGGACCTATGATTCAGAAGAAGGCAGACTACCTAGCATTGAGGTTAGGAATTTCAGACTTCAAGTTCAGCAATGGTTGGCTACAACGGTTTAAGGATCGCAACAATCTTGTTGGCAAAACTATGTGTAGGGAGTCGGCAGCAGTAGATACGACCAAAGTTAAATGTGGTAAACAATGCCTATAAGAAAAAGATAGTGCAAACCAGAATTTATGCTTTTTTTAAACCAAATGTTTGAATAGAAAATGTGTCATGAATGCAAGTTTATTGAAGTTTGTATTATGATTTATTCTGTAAGTATTGCATTGTGTTTATTTTCTTCAGTGTTTACATTTCGTCATGCATGTAGTGAAACCAGCTTATACTACCAACGGTGTGTATTTCAATCAATTTTTTTTTGTCATGATATCCCAATAGTTTGGTTAATACAAACCCTCGTTATTACAAAGTGCTAAAATTATGGTCCCTTCAGGTTTGTAATAATGAGGTTTGACTGTGTGTATTAACATAGTCCACTTGATGGCACGTGGTACCAAATCCAAAATACTAACTTTCATTAAACATACGGAATACTGAAGTGGTGTGGATGGCCGCATTAACTGATGACCTCACAATGTTGCCCTTCACTATTCATCAGCAGGAAAAACAAGAATTTTGGCATAAATAAAATGCATTAAAAGATCTACACCACCTTCACAAGAGAAAATTTATAAAACACGTAACTTTGGGGCTTAAAATTCATACTGGGCATTTGCTCTAGTACATGCGTTAGTACGAATTATGCATTACCGTGTTTACCCGCAGAAGGGTTGCCCCTGTGTATGGGTCACAAAACCATATATCTGTCTTCACTAGAGTTCTGTGGATACAAGTTAAGTTTTCCTTTTCTCAGCTGGTTGGTAGGTAAGATTGACCCTCGGCTCTTCTTTGTCTACAACCCACCCAATTGCCTCACTTCCTAACAAGACAAAGGAGAAGACTGCTATTTTTATACCTTTGTTCCCCTTTCCTTCATTGTATTTTATATTTTTACTAGTGATGGTTCGAATCCCATTTTTCTCGAATCCGAATCTCGAATCCGAATCCCAAACAGTACCTCGAATCCGAATCCAGATTTCAGGGGTGTAAAATTTAATTAATAAGGAAGGGGGGGGGGGGGGGGTGAAAGGGAAAAAACATAATGTGGAGATATTCAACCCTTTAAATTTTTATTTAAAAAAACAAGCATTTTGACACGTTCTCGATCCAGAAAATTTCGTTTTTGGTCACATATGTTCCCTGCGGTGCTGAACAAACGTTCAGAGAACACTGTCGCTGGAGGTGAACACAAATATTTTTTCGACAGTTTATGTAGCCTGGGTAAACATGCAGACTGAGTTTTCCAATACTCCAAGATGTTTGTATCTGGGTTAACTGTTGGATCACGCAGGTATCTGGTCACTTCATCAACAGCTGTAGAATCCGACTTGTTGGATGCGAGGCGTTCAGGCATTATCTGCGAGTAAAGTGACCATATGCTACTTGAGGAACCAGTTTGAATAGGTACCTGATTAGAAAATTGAAAGAAATTACTAACAGATAAAAAACAAACTGCAGAAAAATTAACAAAACAAAGAGGACTACTTACCCCATCTTGCACAACTCCACAATGCTTATGCAAGTCAAGCTTTTGTGCTGCTGTAGTGAGAAGTTCCACTGCCCTGTCAAGCTTTTCCTTGCTTGTGAACACAGCTCCTTTAAATCGAGGATCAAGAAGTGTACTTAAAACATACACTTCTTCTTCTTCTTCTTCTTCTAGTGTCCTATATCTTTCTGTCAAGGATGCAAAGAGATCCTTCTTCACACCCTGAAGACCTGAAAGTACAGGTGCAGGTTTCTTTAACTCTTGTAGCAGACTGTTAACAATGGGTATGATTTCTGATGAATTAACACCAGCCTTACTTGCTTGCAAGGTAGCTTGGTCAAATATTTTCAGAATAGGTATTATGTTTTCAATTAGTTCCCACTGGGCCACAGATATTTTTACATGCAAGGCAAGATTGGTTGCTGCAAGAGCCAAAGCTCTCCGTTGCTCATATAGTCGCTCAAGCATATGCAGGATTGAATTCCATCGAGTTGGTTCATCTTGCACGAGCCTATGAGCAGGTGAACCAACAGTTTTCTGGGCTTCTCTCAATACTTTGGTTGCATGGGATGAATGTTTAAAATGTCCCACCATGCGAAGACATGCACCTGTTGCTGCAGCAACCATTTTGCTGCTAAGAAGACCATCTTTTATTACTAACTGTAAAGTGTGTGCCAAGCATGGGATGTGATTGAAACTGGACAAGTTCAATGCAGCTACAACATTCCTTGCATTATCTCGTACAACAGCAAACACTTTTTCATTGATTTCCCACTGAACCAGTGTTCTTGTCAGAAAACTGCAAATGTTCTGTGCAGAATGGGAGATTTCTGGAAACGGTACCACCTCTATACATACAGCGAAACCCCTTATTTACGTTACCGTTATTTACGTTTTCCCGTTATTTGCACTATATTCTTCAGGTCCCGTTTGGTTCCCATATAGTCCAATACAATACTTTCCCGCGAATTACGTCTCAAAAATCGAATCAATCCCGCTATTTACGTCACGAACAACCATAAACAACCAGAAAATACCGTGGAGCTAGTAGGCAATGAACATTTTAAATAGCAAAATATACATATTTTATAACATGAAAAGTTGCTTTTATTTCTAAACATGTAATAATTTAAGCCTAGGCGTGTAAAAGTACGAGTAATTATAGCAGGAGACAATCTAAAATGCACGAGGGAAAAACGTAAACTCATGAATGTACAAACATGGCTGCTTGTAAGTTCTGATACTGTATTTATGTCACAACTTAGCCGAAATACTGGTACGAGACATAAACTTCACAAGATAAAATGAGCGGTGTCTTGGTAACTGTTTTATACGTCTTTTATAATTTGGGAAGTACAGTCAAACCTCTCTGAAACGACCCCTCACGGTTCCCAGGAATAGGGTCGGAATAGAGGGGGGGTCGTAATAGATGTTTTCCGAAATTTTCAGTTGATTTCAACCCCCCCCCCCCCCCCCCCCAACCCCTTTTCCCAAACCGCTACTCGCTAAGAAACCAGCCATACAATGGCAGGATGCTGTCACTCACAATGCTAGACGGCTGTGCTTTAAACCTTCATGACAAGTCCGTCGCCCTACAGGCCACCTCTAAAGAAAATATGTCAATAGACAGTTTATTTTTACTGGTTAGATTACATGTACGATTTCTTGCTTGCCGTAGTTAAATACACTAGAACCCCGATGTCACGAACCCCGGATTTAACGAAGCAGTGATTTTACGAATACATTCTCGAGAACCGTCAAAAAATTGGACATTTTGACCAAAATGTGAAAATCAGAAGAAAAAAAATTTAAAACAAAACAAAATGAAAGATTATTAAAATCTGTTAACTTTAACACACAGCGTATTTTTTGTGTCGGCTTTAATATTTCCAATAATGTTCATGTGAGAATAACAAAAAAATAATGGGACATTTCCTTTAAAAATACGGCAGCAGTAGCTTGTGCAACGTAAGTGGGAGCGCGGGAATATCGTCTAGACAGGCTGGCGGCAGCACAGGCGGCGGATGCATGACGTCATACGGCTTACCTCTCCTTCCCTTGTCTAGACTTCAAGGTTCATCCCTCCCAGGCATACAAACCATCGTGTCTCTCTCCCCCTCCTACTTCAACGTCCTTTGGCATGTGAAACTGTCAACATCCTTCCTCACCTTCACCAAACTGTGTGCGACTAAAGCCAGGTTTGTATAGTCCAGTTCTGATAAAATGAAAAATTTTTAAGGGCCCCCGCGACAGCCATTTACCGTTAATTGTTTTGATACAAATTGTTTGTTAGTTACACAACATTATTTCTGAAGGAAAATCACTGAAACTTCAAAATTTATTTAATGGAAAAATTTAGCAGGGCCGTAAAAGTATTCATTTTTGCCGCAAATGAACTATACTCGCCCTTCCTGCCGGACAACATTCTCGGCGCGTGACGCATGGCAACTACAGTCGTGTGCCGCGCACAGCCACGAAAAACCTACGCAATTTCCAAACTATACTATATATCCGACTGGAGTCTGTTTACGAAAAGCATTTAAGAATTTGTTAATGGTTCTTTTGAGATAAAATGGCTAAAAGACATGTTTTCGAAGTTTTAGGTGTAAAAAACCCGTTACAAATTTCTTGAAAGTATCATAGGGAAATGCATTACACCTTTATCTTTATTTTTCCGCCATATAATGTTATGGTCACCGCTCAAATTTCACTGTTATCTGACGGGAACGAGATGACTGCGCGCCAGTTCAGAAGCCTTGCACTTAGAGGTTTTACCGCGCTAGAACTACCATTGAGCGTCGATCTTATCATCCCGCTTCACTAACACACACGCTGACCAGACGGCGCCCTAAAGCTGATTAGAGGAAGCATGTAGAAATGCAAGGCAGGAAATTTTTCCAGCTTATCAACCAGGACCCGGGCAAGTCTTGACTATTAAGCTTTTCACATTAAAATATAAGAGACTTGTATTGTGTAATTTCGGTGTTATTTAGCGGTTTTTCTTAAAAATCGCTTTTTTCGCATTTTCCATATAAATTCGCGGAAAATTTCGCGATTTCGCGATTCACCATATAATCGTGGCCCTAGTTATTGCTCGCGCGAGAGGAGAACGTGGAATGTTAGAAGAAAGATAAATGCGGGGTAGACAGACGGCAGCCAGTGTGTTTCCTGCGCGGGGAATAAGTGGCGTAGCCTTTTTTTTTATGCTGGGTGAAGCGACCTTTTTCTATCAACCCACGGGAAAAATTAATTGCTTGAGCTGTCAAAATAAACATCGCTGCGGCAGTTAAAACAAGTCGAGGCGGGCGTGCATCCAGTCGGTTGCTGTGTATTGTCAACCGATAGTAATCAAAATCAAGAGAAATCCAGCAGGTAGCTTTGCCTTAACTGCGTACCACACTAGACACTCGCAATAAGCTAAACGTAAACACGTTGCCACAAAAACCTTTATCTGCACCCTGCCGACAAAGGGACGTGGAATGGGGGTTGTTAAGCGCTGACAGCGGTCGACAGGAAGCACTCGGCAAGAGAAACGCAGCAACACGTTACTCACCACAAGAAACTTATTTTCTGTCTGTTTATCTTCGGATTTTCGGCAATTTTTTCACGGTTCCTCGAAATCGGGTTGTAATAGAGAGGTGGTCGCAATAAATGGGGTCGCAACAAAAAGGTTTTACTGTATTGTACAGTTGACGCCATATTTTTTAAACTAACCATTTATTTCTGGGGATCGTAAATAATTAATTATTGGTATCAAGACATCATGATAAACGTAAACTTGAACATGTCACGGCAGCGAGAAAACTGGTGCGTATACCAATAAACTGGTATTAGAACTGGATAAAATTGGTACACGGGAGGTGGAGCTTATATTTTTTTCCGCTAAGCTCGCATCTATTGGTTGGCGGCTGATGGCGTCATGAGTCTGGGCGGAGCATAGAGTGCGCATGCGCCGCCGCGTCGTTACAGCAGCTGACCGAGTACAATGACCTTTCTCCGCGTTTGGCGCGCTATTGACGGTAAATATTCATCAATTTGCGGCCTTTTCTTAAAAATTTTTTTACTGTGAGCAATGTGTATGTAGCCCGTATTTGTTATAAACCCTGCCGGTTGCAACTGTATTTATAATTTGGAGAGGCAAATAATCTCCTTGAACAGCCAAAAAAGCAAGCAGAAGAAAATTTCAAATTTATTTTTTAGGAAGTAATCAGAAAAACATTTTGGCTTTCATTCTTTTTTTATTTTTGTCAAATGTGGTAAATTAATAATTGATTAAATACTAAAGTAAAATTTTGTTGTTAGTGTGTTTGTACCTGCATTGTAGTATGTGCTATTAAACAAAAGGAAAAAAATTCTAAATAAGGTAAACTGTACTCCTTTTTATGCTTTTCCCTTTATTTACACTTTCCCGCTTTTTACACTTTTTTACTTTGTCCCCATGAAAAGTGCAAATAAGGGGTTTTGCTGTATATGCTGGGCACAAAAGTCTCTGTCAATGAAGTGCACAGTTACTCCTAAGTAGTCATCATTGGCTGTTGAGGTCCACAAATCCATTGTAACCGAGACAAACTCTGCTTCACTTAGTGTTTTTTGTACAGATGACACAGTTTCAGCATACATGCTGGGAATAACTTTATTAGCAAAATATTTCCGTGATGGCATGGCGTACCTAGGTTCGAGATGATCCACTAGAGCATTGAAACCTTTATCTTCGACCACTGAAAAAGGCTGTCTGTCCAAACAAATCATCTTGCCAATTAACTTGGTAATATTTGCACTTCTTGTATCTCCTGGCTTAAATTTCTCTCTTTTTGCAATGAAATCTTTAAGTGTTGGTTGAGTTTGATGTACAATGCTTTTGCTATATCCTGGTTGACTCTCTTTACTAGACGAGTCAGTTTCAGTTTCAACTAATTTTAGTTCAGCCACATTTTCACCAATGATTTCATTAGAACTACTCACAGAACGTGATGCAGCCCTAACGTGGACTGGATGTTTCTTCAAGTGTTTCTTCATAGCACTAGTTGTTTGGCTCTTGTCACCACGAGAAATGTTTTGTTTGCAGTATTTACAAACGGCATAGTTAGGGTCTTTCGCATAAACTGAAAAGTGTTCCCACACTTCACTTGACATTTTGAACTTGATATCGGTAAAAGTATATTACTTGAACTTAAATATCATATATAATGTTTCAACACCACACTGCCTAGAATACATTATTTCAGTCACGGAAACAGAAATTATAATCCGGCGGAACAATTTTAGTGCTACCAACATAACTGTTATTAACAGTCACAGAAGTAGTCAACCAAAGTAGGCCATCTTGGTTTTAGCCATTTTTAGGAAATAAGAATGTTTCGTCGTATAACTTTTAACATTTAGGCTCACTTAAGCAAAGAAAATAATTAGTTGTAATTTCAGAACTAAAGTGGATGGGCACTGCGTATATTTTATCTTGGAAATTTAAAATGCTTGATATGAAGATTCGTAATTTTTTGCTGCTGAGAATAACTGGCTAACATACATATGTTGGCCATTATGCAACACTCAGCAAATATTTTAATGTTGGTAGTATAACAAAAACAAACACGGACGTAGAAAGATAATTATATTCATTTCGGAAAACGTGTTTGATATAAGCAAATTTAAAATTGAATTGCTATTAAAATAAATACTGCATAACGTATGTTTTTTATAGAGAAAGTTAATTTCGTTGTTAATACTGAATGTGCTGCCGTAACTTGTGATGGAGGCCAAAATTATGGTTATATTACCAACGAATTTCTAGGTTAACTGATTTTAAAAGTCGAGAATCATTATATGAGTTTCGATCCGAAACGTGTTTTATTTTAAGTCTTAGCTTATTCAGATGACACTTCTGTGAATTATGCCTTAATAAATTTCCACTTTTATGAAGCCACTGTGCAAAAATGTTCATTTAGTGAACATAGGTTTCACATCAGTGCATAGTAATTTTAGTTACTTAATTACTTATTAAAAGTACAGAATCTTGGGAAACGGTAAAATTATATGTGCCTTGTTATCTTAGGCATGAATTTTTAAATTTACAACATTTCCTGGAATATTTCTTCGAATCCTCGAATCCTTTTCCTCGAATCTCAAATCTTTCGAATACTAGAGATTCGGTGGGATTCGTGGATTCGAGGATTCGACCGGCCCATCCCTAATGTTTACCCATCCCTTTGCTGGAGGGAGAAGAGGTGCCAAGCTACTCTCTGTGAGTTCCATTTATAAAAATGCAGTTTACCCCGAGGCTGGAGGAATATAAAAGGTGCTCTTATAAACACCAGTGATGGCTGCAGTTTTGTCGTGATATGTTCAGTTAAAAGTGTGGGAAATCTCATTCAAAAACAAAAATGATTGAGCATAGTTGCAACAAAAACAACTTTGAAGATGGACACATTTATTGTGTGGGTGTCAGTTCACGTGACATTTACGAAGAGAGGGATGGAAAACCATAAACACTGCCATATGGCCTCGTGTGCACACGCACACACACACACACACACACACAAACTCTAACACATAATTTAACAAGAAAAAAATTATTTATGAATTGTTTTTTTGTGATGGAAATTAACAGTTTCACCCTAAAATTGGTGAATCATAGCAGTACCCAGCACCAAGTTGTGTCGTCGCTTCCGGGACCTGTTCGCGACAGCTAACTGATTCGTTCACTTTACACCCACAAAAAAAAGGTCAACGCAACCCGGATGACTCCTGAAATTACCGATGCAGCCGCAACCCGTTCACGTAACGTCACTCCACGTCTCCCTTCGAGGAAAAAGGGACTAATAACAAAGAAGAATGAAAAAACGAGATGCTAATACCACCACTAATGTAGCGCAACATTGATTGTTCCTTCATCCTGTGGAGCGCCAGTAATTATTCAGTAATATTCCATAATTCTATGTTTACTATGCAAGACATTTTTAATGTCTTCAAATTGCTTCTTCCAGAATTCGAGCCGCACCAACACGCTCGTTCCGCAGACGTCTGCGTGCCTTCTAATCACAACTGTAACTGAACCAACCCGCCGCAATTATCACTACGTTCGTGACTGATATGGCCCAGGCGACCAAAACATTCCGTGTCGACGGAAGTTAACAATTTCACCCAAAAATTGGTGAATCATAGCAGCGCCCAGCACCGAGTTGTGTCTAGACGGTAGTCTTAAGTTTGACGAACTTTTGTTGGATACTTATAAGCTTGGAGAAAGTTTTGTCCACATCCAAACTACAGCATTGCGCAAAAAAAAATACTGTGACATTTCCAAGTTTCAAGCACAAACAATAAATGTGAAACATATATACAAATGGTCTTTATAAAGTCATTAAACATGCATGTTTACATATAAATTTGATAGCCTTTACTCAAAATTTTCAAGGTATCGCTAGTAATAGTTTGCAATCATGTATTTTGATCTCAGACTACATTAATTTTACTATGATGCCATTTATTTTGATTGACATGTACAGTCAATAAATAATCCAACATGGAACTTATTTACAATAATACTGGAGATTACCGGCTTTTGTGGATTAATAGAGATTAAGTTAGAAGAGTTATTCAAAAATAGCAGAATAATTTAATCACTTGTAATGAAGTTTAAATTAATAATTTTTGTGTTGGTAAGATGGTCAAAACAGAAGTTTTATCAAGAATATATTTGTGATTTCTGCATTGTTCGTATAGACTGGTTACGTAGGTAGGGCTTATACGTTAATATCAAACAAAATATATTAAACGAAAAACCTGACCGCACATGTTCAATTGCCTGGGGGGAGGCCTAATCAAACTGATTATTATGATAATGCAGTAATTGCAATATATAAACTAGTGTTGGGCCGATTCCTAAAATATACCGATTCCATTTTCGATTCTTAAATTGAAGGGTCGATTCTTCGAATCTGATTCTGATTCCTTAATTTTTATCTGACAATGTTCAACAGAGTAATATACTAAGAAAAAAAAGGTTGTGTAGGATTTTATAAATGTAATTGTGTTGTGTTACATTTTCTGTGCAGAAATTAACATTATATACAGCTTACATAATGTTAAAAAGTATGTTCATTACCATCAAGTTATGCTACCTTGAATTTCTAGCACAATTTGGCCTTTTAACCTTGCACATGGTTAGACAAAACACGTGTTCAAACACTGCAAATAATCAAAGATGTCTTATGACGTAAATTGTAAAAATGTTATAACTTAACCAACTTTAGATACCTTACATTATCAACTCAATTAATTAATTGTAAAACAAGAGGTTTGTACGGTTAGGTTAAGAATTTTATTTTCAAGCACAACTAAATAATGATCCAAATAAAATGACAATATAACCTCGTTTATACATATTTCAAGGGATCAGGACGGAAAAAAATAAAAAGAGGGAAATGTAAAAATAAAACTTTATTATCTCATTATGATGGAAATGACAAGAAACAAATATGCACCTAATTAAAATAAAATGTCAGAGATGCTTACGTTTTAATATATTACCTATAAATTAATTATTTCACTTGGTGCAAAGAATAAATCCATCCAGCCTTGTAGTTCTTCACAACCGCAAAGAAAAAATAAGTTTTCGGTTCTTGGTTAAGAAAGTTCTGTGCATGTTTTAGCATCTCAAAATTTCCACATTTTATGGTGAGATTTTCTTACACAAAATATTTAAACTCTTCAAATAATCGCGTGTTAACATTTAATTCATTTCAGAAATTTATCGGAAACAATTCTGTTAAACTAACACAAATACTTTCAAAAGATTGTTTATGTTTGGTAATAAAAATTTACGAACGTTTCAGCAGCAATGTTTGGAAATTCAGATTAGCCAACTGCCTTTCCAAAATATATCTAATGTAAAACGAGCATCGCTGAACACGCACAAGAACGCCAATTTATAGCAATTTGGTTATGTTGCTTTTAAACTTATTTTAATATAGTTGCAGAAATCCACTGTGAATTTGGGTAAAATCTCATTCAAAAATTATTTCATTTTAATTCTTTAAAGTTTAAAGTGCAGCGATGTGAAACATCTTAATTTTCACGTCACCAAAGATTTGGTTCATGGCCGTATGGTTTACCATGGCAGGTAGCACAAACAAAAAATTAGGTTGTTTACAATGGCAAATGTAGCTGCCATGATCAAATAGTTAACAACGTTTACATTATTTTACTTGCCATTTACATTTACATAATTTTCTTTAAAAATTTATGGTTTTGTCTAATTTAGGGATGGGGCGAATCCTGATTTCCTCGAATCCGAACTCAAATCCTCGACTGGAAGTGCCGAATCTCGAACCCAAACCCGAATCTTTTAACAGATGATGACCACATATCTAATGTAAGTGAGATGTATTCTGCTTGCACTAAAAGTCCCTTGACTTTCTCACATGTTGTTTGGTACATTTCTGGTATAAGTGTATATAAAGACAAAAATTTTTTCTTGAGAAATTTCAGATTTAGTACAGATTAGCGGTTAGGATTTTTTTCTATAAATAACTAGAGGTCTGCGAGCCTAAGAATTTTACTTCGAGCCGAGCTCGAGCGAGCCTACTTGAAACATCTCGAGCTTTGAGCGAGCTCGAGCTTGAACTTTAGTGGTACAGTTACACTTTTGGGAAATTATTTTTATCTTAAACTTAGTATAATGTTTGAATAAAGTATTAAAATGAAGTGGGCTTATTAATTTTGGGTAACTATTTACAGAGTGTGTGTACATTTTGCACTGCTAAAACATACCTGTTTCCATTGGTTCATTAGTAACTGATATCATCCAACCAACATAACCACAGTTTACAAGTATATGTTTGTGTAAATGTAACATATCTTTGGAATAATTTCATCCTTGTCAATTTTTCTGGAGTCCTTACTGAGCTTCAACAAACTTAGCACAAAAAATCATGTTGTTTGAAAAGTACATTCACATTGTTTCAACATTTCCACTTTTCAGCACAATAATTCTGAGAGAGATTGTCATAAGAGTATTAAATTCTGTTCTTTAATCTATCATGCAGAAAAATAATTTGTTCTGCATGTTCAGGAGTTAAATTAGCTCTACGATTGGAGATAGTTTTTCCAGCAGAAGAGAAGCGTCTTTCGCTGGAAACCTGCGTGACTGGGATGCTTTAGTAAAATTGCTTAACCTCAAAATTAGTGTCATAAATATCTGTAACGGGTCATTAAAGTTTAATCAATTGAAAGCAATAAAAATAAAAGCATTTTACTTAACTCAATCTACACTTGAAAAAAAACATATGCACAATAAACTTACATGAAAATTAAAGTCTTTTTCAATATCCTGAAGTCTGAAATATGTTTACTCATGTCATCAAATGTATAGCTTTACTGAAGAAGCCGATTTTGCCAATATTTAGTTGAATCTGTATTTCTGCCGACTTCCGATATGCTTGTTATTTTTCGGCAGATATTACTGAAAAACGAAAGAGACTGCCATAACCTAAAAATCACCTAAACATCCACGAGTACCATTTTCACTTTTCGTTGTAGTACTGCATTCTTTCAGATCTCATTATTTCTTAGAAACATGTGCCAACCGTACATATCAAAATTTAACATCCTTTTTTTTCAACAATGTTCTTTAATTTAATGTCATAAATAAATAATACATTACTATCACGGTAAATATACATCTCGGTTGTTACGGTAACTATAGTGCAAATGTGGTAGCTACCTGCTTCTGTAGTAACTATGGTATCTACAAAGAATCTTTAGTTCTTTTTATGGTAATTATCTTAAAATAACTATTGGGTTTGTACTGTAGTTATGGTACATCATCCATATTTCTTCGTATGTTGTTGTTCATTTGTCTTTTCTTCATATTTACATGCGCCATTACTATTTGTATTTGACAGGAACTTTCATAAAAAATTTTAACGGGACTTAATATCACACATTTAATGGCGTAAACGATGAGACCCCGGGCAATTTAAACGCTTTATACGGAAAAACCTACCATGCGGGACCTCGTAAGCGAGTTTTACTGTAATTTTTTTTTCGTAAATAGTAAAAAACCGAATCCTTTGACGAATCCTATATCAGACCTGCCGAAGCTTCGAATCCCTAGGATTCTGCGGATATTGGATTCGGTCGCCCCATCCCTAGTCTAATTATTTTTGAAGGTTTACAATTACAAATGCAGTGCTGTTGCAACGTAATTTCCGAAAAATGCTTTCACTTAAAGCGGGAAAGTAGATACTGCATTTGTACTGTAGGTAAAATTGCGGTGCAAGTAAATAAATACGTTAATCACCGTAATTCGTAAATCTCAGTTCCGTAAAAAAGATTGTGTTATGTAGTTTAAAAATTATATTTGCATGCATTACTACCTTACGTAGGAGATGTATTTTGCAAACTTAAAAACAATGCAGGAATCGGTCATGGTCGATTCCAAAACCATTGTATTCTGAATCCCACGATTATACTGGAATCGGTGTAACCGACCGATTCTGGAATCGGAATTGACCCATCACTAATATAAACGCTAGCCTAACCACTGAGAGTGGTAAACTACTGCTAAACACATTTAATGATTGGAAATTGTGTCAGGGAGTAAAAATTAAACTTTTATTTTTTCCAGAAAAGAGGCTCTTCTTTATAATTACCAATAATTAGTTTTAATATCGTGAATTCTAGAGTAAAAATACATTACCAATTAGTGCAGTTGAAGTCCTTTGCTAGTGTTTTCTTCCGAGAAAAGAAGTTTTATCATGTAATTATTAATTTATTTTGATATGCATACATTCCAATATGAAAATTTGACATTTGAATGTCTGAAAGGTCATGGAAATTCGTCAATTAAGGCCTGGGAAACCTGAAAAAGTCAGGGAATTTCGGAATTCCAAGCTTGTAGCAAATATGTTGTTGTGTTACTCATACTCATACTTCAAAATAACAAATATTCATTTGCTTACGAATCCTTGACATAGCATACCTATGAGTTTGTCATACACCAATGTACACTGTTGAGATTAAGTCATTTGTGCTATATAAATACCCTTTTTTGATGTTTTAATGGGACTTTACAATCAAAAACATGAAATTAACAAAATTTTAAATATGCACAAGTATTAAAGTTTATTTTTACCAGCCTTCTGTCTCGCTACACGAAAAAATCATGTGAACTATTCAAAAACCAGCATATTTGTAACATTTAAATCTTGAAAACTAAATATTTTTAATTGCTTCGTCCCACGTACCGGTAATGGGGAAAAAATAAATGTCAACAACCATGGTCTACAACACCACAAAACACAGACACTCCATTGCCATGGCCATTAAAAGAAACTAACACCATAATTTCAATCATGCAACACAGTAGCAGCTTGCTTGCTGTATATATATCTATGACAAACCAGACAATGCGACTAAAAAAAAGGAAAATTATGATTTTGGATATCTGTTGAAATTAGCAAAAATTGTGTTTATAATATTGCTGAACTAAAGTACAGTTTACTTGGCTGCCGTTAACAAAAGCACGTGAATAACTCATTCATCACTAACTTTTGGGAACACAAAATTAAAAAAAAAAAATTCAATTCTTTCCTGAACTGGATTTTACAGTATTTTGCGGTTAACAAAAATTTTCTGGAAAATAAGGGAAACAACCCAAAAACACAATATTTTTCTTTCAAAATTTAAATATTTTTAACAAAATTTTATGTATTGTAGTGGTTCTAACTTAACCAACCTTTCACTTTAATATTATTTGTCTAATTTCCCAGAAGCCACAACGCTACGTGTTATATGATGTAAAATAATTTTTTTAGTGGGATTCTAATTCACATTCTTACTATTTGAATTTGATATTTGTATTCGAGAATAATTTGGTATTCATATTCAGTTCGAACTAAAAATAACGATATTCGCACGGGCCTGACAAGAATGTTTCCACAAATCAGAGATGGATGCTGCAACACATGAGCGACTTGCGGAATGATGGCTGCAATGTTCATCACGAAATGTTACACTTACAGTTAGAAGTGTGGAAACGATATTGTTGGGGCATCATAGAAACCTGTTGTGATAGAAACAAATGGTTTTCTGTAACGTACTTTGCTAGTTCATGGGCATTTACAACAGCCCAGAGAGGGAACGTTGAGTCACACTGTTCAAGATGTGGTCGCACACTCGTGCATGCCAACAAAACGTGCACACACAAGTTCTGGCGTATCTTCCTCCAGCTGAATGCCAGTGAAGTGGCCCGCCGGCCGGCAGTGGAGACGTGACAGTGGCAGGCCATCCCCCTCGGGCTTAAAGTGCGACAGCTGAGAGGAGACATGAAGGGTCTACTAACAGTGACATGGTGTTTACAAATATAAAATGGCCAAGGGAGGAAGTGCACTGAAGAGATACCATTGTTATATTCTGAAACTGTCAAAAAAAAAAAACTAAGTAATACTGTAACTAAGTACAGTAGAGCTTCATTATAAAGAACACGAAGGGACCAAAATTATGGCAGTTTGTTATAATGAAGTTCTTTATACCGAAATCACAATGATTGCCTGTTTTGGGGTTTTGAACATAACTCGATCTTGTTAAAAAACAAAGTAGAAAATCTAATACCAATATGAGTGGTACAAGCATCAATTACTTTAACAGCTATACTTTGGGATCAAGATACATACTACATACATACATACATACATACATACATACTAGTATGTATATGTACAATACAGAAATACGTAGGTAAGTTGTTTGCCAAAGCAGTAAGCCTACCTTTGGAATCAAGACAAGCTGTTTGCAAAAATGCTGTAATAAATTAAAAATATAAAATTTAAAAGTTAGGAATTTTTTTTTTACATTTTATTGTCTTCCAAACTGGATCGCTGGGTGAGAATTGTGGATAATGTTGATTTGGAGATACCTAACTTTTTAGCCACATCAGTCTTTTTATTTTCTTTATCTACTGCTTTTAACATTTCAAGTCGTTTCCTAGAAGACATGTTCAATAGTACGGTTTTTTAAACTATAAAAACAAATGCACCCTACACATATAAAAATAAGTTATACATGTAGTATAGCCACGTTTCTGGGAAGCCTACAACTCACGTAGTTTCAGTTCCCTGCAAGAATTTGCGAAGATTTCCGAAGATTTGCGTTTTGGTATTAACGCCACTTCAGCCACTAAATCAGAAGATCAAGCATGTTGTGACTAACCTAACACAACCCTTCGATTTTTATAATTTCAATTTTTGAGAGAAATCCGAAGTTGCACGAACGTGCTAGGGAACCGAAACTATGTGAGTTGTGGGCTACCGCACGTTTCTCAAACAATAAACAAGAAAACGACCAGAGATGTGTGTGTAGCAATACTTTATGATGTAGCACTTCGCATCGGTTAAACACGTCGTGCGAGCATAGAACAAAGAGTAACGTCAGCGAACACCACATTGCAGCGCTTTAGTCGCTACACCAGTTTTGTGCATTAATTTCAACACTAGTCCATTGCAGTCATCTATGGCGCGTATCAAAATAAATAAGATGGCAGTTTGTGGGTGAATGGCGACGATTTTATCCGTTTGTCGTTTACCGTGCCGGGCAGAAAAGTGTTCGTTCAAATGAATATTTATAGAATATTTAAAAAATTTGAACGAGAAAATTCGTACTAGTGAAATTTTTTTACGTTATGTTATATGGACGTCTGACGGGACCAAAGGCATAGTTCGTAGTAATGAATTGTTCGCTCTAATGAAGTTCGTTAAAACTGTGTTTTACTGTATAACCACAGATAGCCCGAAAACCAGATAATCCAGGCCTGGATATTTGAAAGTTTAATGAATTTGCAACAATGTCATTATTTTCCCAAAATGTTCTGCTTCCAGCTATTCATAACACATGTGGTGTTAACATGTTTTTTTTTTTTTAAACTGGGATATTAATTTTTTAAGACCATGAAGTTTTCTTAAGGATAGTGAAAAAAGTTCAACATGTTGACAGTCAGTTTCTTGATTCTTTAAAATAAATTACACTTCACCCTCTTAAAAAAAATGGCTACATCTTGCAGTTACTGATGGACTCTAGGTTAAGTCGACGTTTTTGGCTGATACAACTAGTACATATTATGTAAACTGAAGCCACTCACGTGAAATCATTATCAAATTCCTCCATCTTGTTACATGCTGGCACCTGTTATTATTACACATTTAGAAGAAAGAGAAAAAAAATGCTATATATACCTTGTCATGTCAGTAACTAAGATTATTATTTCCGAATATGAATTATCGCAAAAACTTTCAAATCCAAGACGGCACTGTAAACACCACCGGTAAACACCCCCTTCCCTTTTTAAAAAGCAAACAAATCTTTAATCACATTTATATTTTCTGAATTTTTTGTAAGTAAAAAAAACTTAACCTCTCCACTGTTTCATCAACAAGACCAAGATAAATTGAGAGGAGAGAGATCACAATCAGTCAACACGACTGCCGTTTATAGAATTCCACAGTATTTATATTTATAAATACAAAAAAAAGTAAGTCTTGAACATACATCTAAACCTCTAACTATGCCATAACTTTTAAAACCACGTAACAGTTTGTAAGACTTGTGCAACTGTCTCTCAACAGAACAGATCAGACTCTGGACACGGTGTACTCGGCCGGGAACCGGAAGGAGTGCTGGCCCGACGCAATGATGTTGGGGAGCAGCCCTGCATTGGGGATGATGTTCCACGAGAGACTCAGCGTCACATTCGAGTTGTCCCTGAGAAAAGCCATCACACAGCCCTTAAGGTTCCGCCTTGCAAACCATTTTGGTTATTTCATTTTCTTGTCTTCACTCTTATATAAGGGCTTTTACTGTAAATTTAACACAACAACTACTCTGCGTTAGTCATTCAGTCACAAATTTTGTCAACAGATGTTTACTAAAGGTTGAGATCTGCTCCCCAACGCTTGCCCCTCTCTCCTTGGTAAGGGGGTGACGAGGGGTCTCAGCCGAGCTGCCTCGTGATCCGGGAGAGGGGAGGCAAGGCGACCGAGTCTCTTCAGGGCGTGTGTTCCCTGCCAGAGTCTAAACGACTATTACAGACAATTTCAAGCGCAATGCCATTTATTGTGCTAAACGAACACAAATAACAGAATCTGGCCCCCCTTTACACTGTGCTGACTGAGTTAAGGACACGAAACAGAATGCCTGTGATGATCTTAGAATTTTCCTGTTACACCGGCCACACAATGCTGTAGACAGGCGGTTGGCAGCAGTTACTTTCAGGACAAGAGCCACGACAAGTCTGAAATGGATGGTCAAAATCCATTACCTTTCAAGACAGGGTGCTCATAAATGGACGTTAGAATCGGCTGCTCTTGTACCTGAAGGCTGCAGGTCTATAGGGCAGATCCAGTAGGAAGAGGATACCAAGAGCTGCGGCGTTGAGTTCCGAGACAATGCGAGTCGATGGTTAGACGGCGACTGGCAATCACAGATGCCGCACCGTCTTTCACTGCATATCTGATTGGGAGGTTGGGATTATATGCAGGCTGCTTATTAGTGGCCACAGGTGTGACTCAGTTGCTCGGGAGAGACAGCAGCATTGAGCCAGGCGTGCTCAGCTGCACACATCCGAGAGCTGATAGAGATGGGCGGCCGACGCTGTGGCATTAAGAGGGAAGGGGGTAACGAGGGAAGTCCTTACGCAGTTGTGTTAGGTATAAATATCAACGTTATTTGCGAGCTGTTACATGTCGTGGAAGTGACCATAATTATAATAACTTGCATGACTTTATTTTAAAAAATGCTTAAAAAATATCCAGTGACAAAATTTGTGATCAAACATAAAATGAAAGAGATATATCATGTTAACTACCAGGAATAACTGTTAAATAACATAAATGGCAAGAAATTGAAATAATCAAAATGCCATGTGTGACTGAGACAAACAGAACACTACCAGAACACCCGCATGGCAGTTAAACAATGTAACTCAAGATGGGCCCAGACTCTCAAACCCTAGTGGAGACGAGCAAGTAGATGCAGCTCAACTCTACAGTCCAGTTCACTGTATTCGACAAAATGAGACTCAACTGTATTTTTTTTTCTTAAAACTCTATACATTTTTAACTTATGCAATGAACATAAAATCACTTTCATTAGTTTGCACACACTTTACAGTATAATCTCTATTTAAATTCTCACAGTTTGCTAAAAGTTCAGTTAAATTTTGAATGGCTGTTATACATTATACATTTGTAACACAGCAAACAAACTTCAACAAAATGTACGTCCGGAATATACTTTTTTTCTACTGCAGTTGCAATTGATAGTATTTTTCAACACAAACAATAGTGATATAGCATGAATTTTTATTCTGTCTATTACCTATTTAAAAATTGTGAATGGTTTTATTTTTGTTTATAACAAAAAATATCATAGAATTTTACACCCAATTTAACACTACTTATTTTTATAAAAAATTGTGATTGAACATATTAAAATTTCATTACCATTTTTGAAGTCAGGACAGAAAAAGGCAGAATAAGAGTACAAATAATATCATGTGAAATTTTTTTAGTGTCATAAAATTTGTAGAATCATTGATCTATATCATCATCAAAATCAGATCAAATAGCACTTTATTTAGAAGTGCAAAAAAAAAAAAAGATTGAAATCACCCACATTACACCAACACCAGAAAAAAATATTTTGTTGTTCTATAAATTATTTATAAATATTATTGATCCTCAAGTATTTGGAATCAAGTCTTGGTACTTACTTGAGTCCATTGCCATCATCCCAGAAATAATACTTTGTGTTCATATTTTTGAAGTCCAAGGCAGCATTTTCACCGCGTAGAATTATCTTGTCCCACAAGACCACCTGTATTTGGGTGGAAAAGAGATGGCAATTGGCAAAATTTACACATCACAGACTTAATAAATACTTAATAAAAATAAACAAATTAGTTTTCTCTAATAAGTGGTTTCACAAAGCATTCAGAATGTAACCACACAGATAAAAATAATAATGAAGTAGCTTGAATATATGAATGACCATATTTTCTTATGTAACTTGGGCAATTCAAAAACTTTTTTTTAATGTTAAGCAAGGAGAGTGATATATTTAAAATAGATACGCGCAATTTTTTTGTGAAAATATTACTCTTAAATTTAGTGTTGACACACACAAACATATTTTCATTATTTATTTCAAAGAAAATATAATAAATGAAATAAAATATCTTTTAATTTTTTTGAAGCTATTTGAAATGTTGAATGTTCAGTTATTCACACACTTGTTCACCAACAACAATTACCTGGTTCAGTTCGTTGGCCTTGGTGGTGTACTCTGCTGTCAGGTACAGGAACAGCTGTTTGACATTCCAGTTGAACAGATGGTTCAGATGTAGCACACAGTTAAGATGAATAAAGCATTCAACATTTGTAACATTTGAATATGGTTGCACCTTCAAAACATTAAATGATTTTCATTTGCAAAAATACGCATTAACTTTAACTGCTGACAAAGGCTCTATACCACACCATCACATCATCACCATAGCATATATATTTGTTCCATTATTCAATAGTGGCATCTATATCAAAAATTTCTGACCACTAATTTTTAATTGATATAAAATTATTTCAATGAAAATCACTGAAACATTTTTTTTTATTTAAATAAATATTCTAGAGCATAATGAATGCTTATTTAGTCATTATTAAATTATTGTACTACATGGGAGTCATATTCATTTTAAAAAAAATTTGTTGTCTGTAAAGTCTGTTTATGGACGATCATTTAACGTGACGTCATAACAAAACATTGACAAAATGATTGCATACTTTATGAATAAAATTGTATCATTTTTATTTTAATAATAAAAGAATAAATACTTGAAAGTATACTAGTAATCAGATTTTTAAAATGCAAGAATAATTAACCTTTATTGCCGAAATTGTTGTTGTAATAAGCAATGAAAATCACATTAACTTTTCACTTCACTTTATAAACAGTCGAATGGAAGAGAGATAGATGCGGCGCAAGCGTACAATGAGCGTAACGGGACATAGCATAACGGAAAAATGTGCATAACGGGACACAGTGTAACGGAACAATGTGCATAACGGGACACTTTTTTGTGCGTGCAGCCGGCGTTCATTGATTTATTAGACATTGTCACGACAAAAACTAACCAAACATGAAAGTTTAGAATCATTGTAGCATAGCTTAATTCCTGCCCCCTGCTTTTAATAACCCAGTAACTGAGAATGTGTTGTTGCTGTTTTCTTCATGTTTCATAATTAATTTTTAGTTATGTTTCTTCTATTATGCATAGGCATTTAAGGTATTTTGTTTGTGCTTAAATATTAATTATTATTAATTTTGGTTAGGTTTTACATAAAGATGAATGTATTTTTTATTATTTAACTCTAAATTGCTTGGTCAGTTAAAATTAATATGCTTTTAATTACTTTTTGGAATTTTAAAGCATCTTCTGGTCAGTGAGGATGTAACATTCTAGGTTTAAAAAGAAAGGAAGACACTGGCACATAACTGCACTGCAATGAACCAGAAAGTTCACTAGGCGATGTCTCACCAGCCAATCAGAACGAACCATGCGGTGGTGTGATGTGTCTTTCCAGACTGCCAGAGAAAAATTTTTTTCCAAGAATATTCCCTAAATGGTCATGGAACTGTTTATGTATTGTGATTGGTCAGTTGACCCACGGGGTTGCTTCCCTTTATTTTCACCTTTGTAAGGGAAGACAGCTTCGCTGTTCAACTAGTTGTCGCCGCGTGCTGTCACGTCGTCTGCAAGTGAAGAGTGACGTGATGCTGGTTGTGGCACCAAGTGTCGGCACCGGCCCAGGGGACAGTTGTCACCCTCCCTGGGATAATTCCGAGGGTTACTGTACCTTAGTTAAAAACTTAACTAAGGGGCTTACATTTTTGTTTATAACCGATAGACGAGCTGCAGTGAATATGGAACTGTTATGCAAGTAGTGATGGCAATTTTTTTTTTTTTTTTTTTTTTTTTAGAAAATAATAAACCAAAAGACTTTAAAAACTCTTTTCTTTGGAAAAAGTAAAAGAAAAACTGCTCTATGTAATGACTAACTCATCCCACTTTAGTGAAAAAATAAACTTCAAAATAATAATTCATAAAAAATCATTGAGAATAAAAATTATAAATAGTAGTTACTATTCCTAGTTTTTAAAGTCTTTTAAATTAAAAGTCTTCTCAGTGATAGAACTAATAAAACTTAGTGTGTCAAATTTTATAAGGGAAAAAACCAACTGTAATTAAATTACAATCAATTATTTCTCTTGAAAACAATTTTAAGATTTATACGGTGCTTTACATGAAAACATCACTTAAAAGAATAATTATAGCAAAAGTCATACATAGCTGTAAGTTCATTGCAAAGAATATCACTTAAATTTATCTTTTCATAGTTTCAAGTTCGCGAGTGTCACTCTCTTACACTAAAGCCAGTACCTTGACTCCTAACCATGTGGTCACTGGTTCAAATACCAATCTTCAACAAACAAAATTGTTAAAATTAGTTTGTAAGCCATTTTCCTCTAAGCCTCTTGACAAATGGTGGGGATTAATATACTCTTACTAGGATGAACATTTTCTGGTAGGCACCTGCTAACCGGATGGTGAGTGGTCCTAGACAGCAGGCCTACTAACACAGGAGACTCGTCACCAGCGTCTGTTCAGGCCACACTCACTACAAGTCATGACTGACTAGAAATCTGGCAGATACTTTAGCAATAACAGATATAAACTATTTAAGTTGTACCATCAGGGTTATCACATATCCAATCACATATTACCTTAGGCTGTATTTTTAGAATTTTGTTGCATCTGCAGTTGTTACTTCGAGTGAAACAGTAGAAAAATAAAGAGTCACAAAAAAAATGGCAACTTGCAAAGTTCTCTGTCACATATGTTGCTGAGGATCAAGTAGTCAACATCAGCAGTCGAAAATGGTATAAAAGATGGCATGTTTAGGCAAGGCATGCAGTTTTTCAACAAAGCTGTTTTCAACTTGCTGGATAAACTGCTAATTCCTGATGGTTTTCATAAATTCACAAGTTTCTCATGGATTTTGCGGCACCAAAAAAAATTCACAGCTAATTCAAGGTTTCCCGATTTCACCAGTAGAGTGGCCACCCTGAATGGGTCAAGTATTCAAGTGTATTCCCAGGCCACCACAACTTGCCCGTATGGCGAGGGTGGATTAGTAACAGCTGGGACCTTCCACAACATGTTAAGTACACAATTTTGGTGAAAATAATATAAAAAAACTTTTTCAGCCTTATTTTAATACTGCACCATATTTATAAACAAAGTAATTAAATAATGCTGAAAAATATGCCATTAAAAAATTTACATTGAACTAAAAAAAATTGTTTGTCTGTAAAGTCGGTTTACGGACGATAGTTTAACGTGACGTCATAACAAAACATTGATGAAATGATTGATCCAGAAGAAAAGGAAATATCATATTCAGCCTGAGACTGAGCCTTAATAGGTTTTTGCAACCAAACCATTTAGGCATTAAAAATATTATATTCTTTGAGGAATAATTATTTTTTTTAATTTTTCTATCTTTTGTATGATAAAATCTACCTCTGCATACTTTTATAAATAAAATTGAATCAATTTTATTGAATTATCACTATTTTGTATGGATACAAAGGAGTGAAATGAAATGTACAATTTAATTAATAAATTTACTTTTATTTGCATTCATTAATTCAAATATATTTATTACTTTTGAAATGTTGCGTGCGCCGTATTTATTTTACAAGTAGGTACAAAAAAAAGATTCGCAGCTGCCGAGATTCAAACTGATAACCTTTTGGATTAGTAGTCATCCATGCTAACCACACGGCCACGAGACCATATTGAGAATAATTGTTTCAGATGGTATAAATTAACAACATTCCACGCACAATATTTGTTTGAATTTCTTTTAACTAGAATATTCTCTGTTGGACTCGAAATATTTACACGCTCGTGGGCTCATAACTATAATACGGTGTGTGATTTAGTTGATCAAATAATAACTCACGACAAATAATTACCAATGTCAAACTAAAGCGTGAAAAGTATCATACCAGCAATAAATATTTAGTTACACAGCTAAAACAATACTCATACAACACTGTTTAAATATACTGATTTATACTAGTAATTAAAATAATACGCGGTGCACAACAGTAACCTCGAACCAGTACGCCGCCACGTGCCGGCCGAGTTCTCTGTACCGTCCGCAACATACCAGAGAGATGCCACGCATGCGTAAATACATCCGTAGTGGGACAATTTTTCGTGCGTGCAGCCAGCGTTCATCGATTTATTAGACGTTGTCACGTCAATAAAACCATATAGCCTAAGTTATCCCTACCTAAAGCTAAAAAATGCTAAGAAGAAAAAGACTGGCATATAAAACATTAAAAAAAAAACCTGGACAGACATGCAAGCGTAAGAAATTAACTAGACGTAATTAATTTATAAATAAAACTAACATGCATATGAAATGTGCGACACGGGAGATAATTCTGGATGTCATAAGACGCATGTGTTATTCATTAGTACAGAATAAGAGGACTATTTTCTTCCTTCAACCTAGCAGTCGCTGGAATACCTTCCCGCAGGGAGGAGGAGGCAAGAGCCGCTGCACCCCAGTAAGTACCTGCACACTACCAACACAAGCAGCGTAACCCCACTCGACGAACGACCGCCGTAGCAGCCCTTCCCTTGCTTTCATACGCTTTCAACGTGACTTGTTTCAAAAGGATATCAGTGTGAAGGTCAAACGTAATGAAACCCAGGTCGTTCTTCTCGCGGGAAGCACTGTAGTCAGGTACATTCTTGCTGGAACAAGGGAAACAAACAGTTCACACAACAATTGAAAATAATCACCATTATAAAACTGTATTTTCAATGGCTGTTTCTTAGGAATAATTCAGATGCTTGTTACTATGACTAAAGCACAAAATCGTTAAACTTGAATGTCATAACATGCACACTGTGGGTTCATTCCTAAGCTTCTATTATTTTAAAAACCTTTTAATTTTAAAAATATAAAAAAAATTAAATACTTGTTTTAAAGCTAATACATATGCCATGTTGGGTGCTGAAATATAAATTTTCATCTTCTGTAGTAATTTTATTTAAAAACTTAATCTTAAAGGTCAAAATATAATCATCATTAGATGGATTTTGAACTGGATATGAAACAACTATAACACCTTAGTAGTTTTTGGTAGCAACTGAAAGACCTCCACACAGACTTTCATCAACAGTTAGCAACAAGTTAGTTTTGCTTCGCAGAAATAGAGAAAGGCAATCCCTGTTTGTATGTTTATTATTCATACACAATATCTTACTTTATATGATTTATATTATTAAACCAAGATTATTCTATTTTCGCCCCCTTAAAACAGAACTTACAACACAATACCTACAATTGGAACAAAAAAATATTTGTTGTGAATTCATTAATTATGCCACAGTCAATAATTCCATATCATCAAATAAAATTTACATGCAACAAATAAAGATTTTAAAAAACTTGTTTGACATTAAAATTAATACAGTGTAATTAAACTATTTTGTAGTATAAGACATTTTATTACTATTACTAACATTAATTATAATATATAATTTACTTTGATCTGTGTTGTATCACTACCATGTGACTTTCATGTTTGTTTCGTACATTCAAACAAAATTAATTAAAATGCCAAAGAATACCCACTAATTTACATTATTATGAGTACATACAATTTTTGAAAAACAACAAAAGTGCCAGAAAGTTGAGGGATGAGCCAGGCAAGGGCGGTTGTTGATGGAAGGAATAAATGACAACATTCCACTGGTTGAGTTGAGCACAGGCTAAAGAGTATGATAAGACTGGCAGAAGCAATAAGAAAGTATGGGAAAGCAATTGAACCTGGAGCAGGTATACTCTTGGACAGGGGCGAATATTCTACGTAAGCATTGTAAGCAGTGCTTATAGTTTGAAAATGTCCTACATATGTGGTAATGCATTCTTAAGTGGCATATATCAATGATAAATGCTTGAATAGCTAACACACAGCCTGTTATCATACCGCCTCATTGACGTCTCGCTGTTTGTAATTGTTCGACAGTGGACACCCCTCCTAACCGCACGGCATCCCTACAGGCTGGCTGAAGCCGGCCGAGCTGCCTACTCGCCCTCACCCCTCTGCGGCAGCGCGACACCCCTCTGTAAGCACTTCTCTTGAATACAGGCAGCTGTGAGCTCTTCTTGGCCAGACTGTCACCCCCTCCCACGAATGTGCGTGCCAGAGGGAGGGCGGAGGTCCGCTCAGCTGGGCGTCCCGTTACCATCCGCCTGTAAGTTGACAACCCAGCCGTGCACGCTGTAAGCAGATAGCTTCCTGCTTGCAGCCACTATCAGCCGACTGGAAATTCAGACACTGCTTATCGAAGCGGGGAAAGGGGAAACTCTCCTCTACGACGATCTTAGCGCCATGATTGGCCTGTCAACAGCTTTATTGTTTTAATCATGTAACGTACAGCGATTATCAATAATTGAAACGTGGTGAAAGTGCGAGATATGATAAACGCATCAGGAACAAGGTTTAGAAATTTTTTTTATTTTATGTGGTGTTAAAAATGCATTGAAAGGGTAGAACAATTTCAGCAATATCTTGAGAAACTACGTGATAGTTTCGATGATTTCTGGTGCAAAATTGAGGATAATTTGGTAGCTTGACAGAAGATAGTCAGCCCAAAAAAAGACTGGATGACAAGAATACTTGTTACAGACGATTATATTTTGAAATCATAGACACAATTAAAGAAAAAATAAGTCAAAGATTTGGTGATATTGGCAGTCTCTTCTTCATTGGTTTGCTCAATTTCATTGAGTTTTCTGTTTATTCACGATCATTTCCCGAAAAACTATTCCAGTCCTTAAAATTTTCTTATGGACAATTCTTCGATTTTGCCAGACTGAGAAGCGAACTTTCCGTGGTTTATTCTTCAAAAGAATTTCAAAAGAACAGTGTGGCCGAGTTACATAAATATTAAAACTTGAATGATTTGCACGAAACTTTTCCCGAAGCATAGAAACTTATTTGTTTGGTGTTGACGATTCCGACCACTAGTTCATCTGCAGAAAGATCCTTCTGTCCTGAAGATAATAAAATATACAGGTATTTCCGTAACTCTCAAGGGCAATCGCGGGTCTCAGCATTGTCTTTGTTTTCAATTGAAAAAAAAAAAGGTATTGCAAGACCTAACAAAAAATAATACGTTTTACGACGATGTGATCAACATGTTTGCGAAGCAGGGCCGTCGAAATCAGCTTATGTATAAGTAGTAACTGAACACTTGGGTTACGTTTGGTATTTTTAGAACTAAAAACATTAGTGCATAGCTTTCCTTTCATGACACAGAGAATTAAGTTCTGAGCGTCGTCCATCTTGGCGGAGCGAGTCACCACCAGTACCAGGCTCATCAAATCTGAGGGTGAATTTACATCTACTAAGGCAGGGATTTACATCCACTCGTGATAAATTAGTAAATAAACATTATAAACATTTTACTAAAACAAAATTCTCTATTCCTTAGGCATGTTAGTTTTCTGAACTGTCTCCTAGTACCTAGTAAGTTCGTAATGATTTAGTAATTTAAGTTAAAATGGTTTAATGCATTGCTTACACATGCAATCAACCCACGCCTCGCCACTGCTCTTGGAGAAAAATATGTTGAAAGGAATTAGCTAGCAGAAAACACAAGCATATATTAGACAAAATGGTGGTAGGAGGCTACAAGCTATAGCATGAAGGCGATAACTGAGTAATATTTATAGTTAATACAAAAACTAAACAAAATTATTTTTTTCATGTATGTGACTTAGTTGGGACTAGCACAATTTACAATTCCATAACAATACTAATGACGTCACCAACATGGTGTCATGTCATTACCACCTCTACATTGTTACGGGACAAACGCAGAAATATGGGGGTTTTGGACGGGGAACTATAAACACACTAACCTTTAAAAAAAAATTATGATAAATATAGGCTCTATTATCAAATTCATATTTTCTACTGTTTTACAATTTCCAGTTGTAGGGTTGGTACCACTTGCCGTTTATGTGCTTTATACATGTGTTCTATAAATGACTGTGATTTGCTTAGCATTGGTTGTTTGCTGCACTGTTGCATACCTTGTGTGGTTTATAAACCTGGTCTAAGGCTCGTTCTACAATGACATGGAAGCGGAGATGGATCAGTAAATGAAGGTAGATTTCATGGTACAGAGTATCTACAATGGCATGCATGCGGACACTGACAGTTATGGATTAGAGCCGTATTTCCCAGCTCTTTTGTTTATGTTACTCCACGCAAACGTGCAGTACAAGAATATCTAGTTATCTATTATGACATTAAGGCTTATACTTGTAAATTATAACCATGTTATGTTTTTGTATCTCAATTTTTTTATAAATAAAACTTATGATTCGTAACCTGAAATTCAATCTGATTGGTTGCCACTGTTACATTTTTGGCCAATATGGGAGCAGCAGATGGATAGTAAAACTTAACTATCTTGCAGGTCCGTGAACCGATTTCATGCAATTGTGGAGTAGGCTAAACAGATGGACGAATGAATGCATTACGTCAAGTTGTAATTATAATAGCCGACACGTCCGAGCGATTTACTGCACTCCGTTCACGCATCAAAACATTTTCCTAATACATGCTGCCAACTGTTGAGATAATTTCAATATTGAAGAAAATTTCTCTTGTATAATTAGATTAGTTTGAAAATCATGTAAGCTATGCAATCATAGCCCATTAAACTCAATATTTTCACTCTGGTATTTTTATCAACAATTTCAGACTTACTCTGCACAATAATTACTCTTCTGTGAAAACATAATTTAAAAAAAATTATCATGAGAATATCTAGAGAATTAAACAAACTTCAAAAACTCTTAATATAAAAAAAGACATGTAAAACATTTGCACAATTTGGAAGTTATAATTTAATCCCTCTGTTTGTCATAAGGCCCTTTCTACAATGGCACGTTAACAAAGACAGATCATGTACACGGAACATTTCACTATCGCGTCTGCTGCTTCCACAATGCACAGAAACGTAAGAAATGGCAACCCATAATATTACACAACTGTTGCGTAGCTTAGCCAGCATGACCTGTTTTGGAATAAAACATTACCTACTATTTCTGTTCAATTTAATGGCCAGATTTCGTACATCCCAGTAATGAAAAAGCCTTTAAACGAAACTAGTAAAAAACCATTACACACCTGCTGCATAAAGCTGAAGTCACAATGCCAAGCCAACACGACATGAAAAATCTGATTAGGCATTGTACATCATTCCAGAATAGCGTAGTCACGATACCCCACATTAACACCATGAACTCTAATATGGCTGGCTGCAAATCATTCCAAGCCAAATGCATACATAATATGCAGTATATAATACACCAAAAAAAGGGAATCTTATTTCCTGTTGATAGCTGAAGTGCATAACAATATAACATTTGGTCGTCTGTTGCATAAACTGATATAAGTTCATTTAAGATATGGAAAGCAAGGGACAAAAAATAATTCCGCCATTGCTATGCTAAAAACTAAAAATAAACATAATAAACTGTAATAAAGTGGCTAACATTCTTACAGCACAGATTTTTCATAAAGTAATAATAAAACTCCACAAATACTTTTTTCAAACACTAGAAATGTACCTGTACTTATCCTGAAGACAGCGTCTTTATTTTCCTACTAGTTTCTGAGAAATCACCATTTATAGCTTACACTACAATATCTGTGCACTGCCATAGCCACCGGCATTTTATACCATTTATATGTTACCTATATTAGGTAGCCTGAGCAGTGATGCGGCTGCCATTATTGTGCTTCAGCACAGCAACTTTAATCTGGGCTTCTTGAAACATAAGTACGTGTATATTTTGTATTTGAATTTTGTGATGCAGTGGAAGGTAAATAGCAATTTAAAATATATATATATACACACACACACACACACGATGAGTCCCTACTGTGCATCCAAACCCAAGCGTCAACCCTTGACAAGATATTTATTTTTAGCAGCATGGAGGAGCGAAGCACCGACTTGTTATGTGCGATAGCACGTAACCTGATGTATAAAAGTAATTGTCATTACGTGTATCAAACATATAACAAGTCGGTGCTTCACACCAACATACTGCTAAAAAAAATCCCCGTCAAGGGCTGACGATTGAGTTTGGATGCACAGCAAAGACACACACTTTTTTTGGTAAATATGTAGTGTACGCGAATTAGCATCAAAAATTTTTAAAAAAATCTTAAATAACTTTCATTATATGCTCTTTTACGTCCTCTTTTCATTACAGCCTGCGGAGATAAGAAATTCCAATTACTTTTGGAGATATTGCCGTTCTTATTTTGCAATACAAGACCTACCTATGTAATCATTCGACCGCCGCATTTTATATTTTGCCGTGTGTGCGTGAATGCATAAATAACAGAAATTTTCCATTAGGTAAGGTTAGTTACATTATAAATACTTCAAAATGAACGGAAATTAAAAATAATATCAATTAATTTTACTTGTTGTATAGTTTTAAGTATTTATAATGTAACTGACCTGACCTAACAAAATGGGACAAAGGTAGATTAGGTCAGGTCAGTTACATTATAAATACTTTAAACTGAACGGACATTAAAAATAATAAAATTAATTTTAATGGTTGTTTAGTTTTAAAGTATTTATAATGTAGCTGACCTGACCTAACAAACCGGGACAAAGGATGAACAGTAGGAACTCACGTAATTTTCTTTTTACATGATTTAGTCGCTCATGTCACGTGGCAGACCTAAGATGCACATAAAGTTCTGCCATTCCCGATTACACCCGAACAATTAACCTTCAGCCAACTTCGGGATTTGTTTTATTTTTGCGCAGGAAAAATGAATTCAAATATTAAAAGTGGTCGGTTAGGTTAGCTACATTAAAACACTTTAAAACACTATGGACGGTTAGTTAGGTTAGTATAGCTACATTAAAATAAACAGAGAAATATAAATATTAATAAATAAACCCGAGGTTGGCCGAAGGTGAATTTTTCGGGTGTAATCAGGAATGGCAGAACTTTATGTGCATCCTAGGTTTCCCCGTTCACGTACGTCGCAAAAAAAAAAAAAAATTCTTGTAAACAAGCAACAATGTTGAACGCTACATGAGTGCACAGGATGAAAATTAAAAAATTTGATATATCTTAAAGTATTTGGAATTTCTTGTCTCCACCGGGTTTAATGAAAAGAGGAAGTTAAAAAGCACAGAATAAAAGTAATTTCGGAATTTTAAATTTTTTTTTAACAAATATCGCCCAAATATTAAAATTAAAAAATTCAATATCTCCTTAAGTATTTGGAATTTCTTATCTGCGCAGGCTGTAATGAAAAGAGGAAGTAAAAGAGCATATAATGAAAGTTATTTCAGATTTTTAAAAAATTTTTTGACGCTAATCCGTACACTACATATTTACCCCTTTTTTTTATTTACCTTCCATTGCATCACAATGTCCAAATACAAAATATACATGTTCTTATGTATGGAAAGTCAAAGCATCAGCAACACAATTAAAGCACAACATGGCAACGGCCACTTTACTGCATAGGCTATCTTTGTGACCAATAAATTAAATTTCTCAGAAACCAAGATAAAAGTTTTTTATCACATATCCAGGTCTATCCCTTGTTCCTCATGGCATTATTCCTCTGTGGGTAAATATGTAGTTGAGCGGTATTTGCGAAAAAAAATTTTAAAAATCCAAAAATACCTTTATTAGACGCTCTTCAACTTCCTCTTTTCATTAAAAGCGGCGGAGGTAAGAAATTCCAAATACTTTAGGAGATATCGCCGTTCTTATTTTGCATACAAGACCTGTGTTTATCATTCGACCGTCGCCATTTTTTTATTTTGCCGTGTGTTTGTGAATGCCTAATTAATGAAAATGGTCGATTAGGTCAGGTCAGTTACATTATAAATACTTTGAAACTAAGCGTACATTAGAAATAATATGAAATTATTTCAATGGTTCTTTAGTTTTAAAGTATTAATAATGTAACTGACCTGACCTAACAAACCGGAACAAAGGATGAACAGAAACAACTCACGTAAAATTTTTTTTGTTACTTATTACTTGCGCAACAATAAAAAATATGACTTTAAAATTAGAAACGTTAAAAACTCGCCTAAGTTGGAGGAGGTTTTTAAACACCGTTTTAAACAATAAATGAAGTAAATAATCACGTATCTGTTAATTTGAATTCTGGCCTATCACGAACAATCACGTGACATCATTACTCCAATAAAAAAATAGATGCTCGTAAACAAGAAACAATGGTGATAGCCACATGAACGCACTGCTATAAATGTGATGAAATTTAAAAATTCGATATCTCCTAAAGTATTTGGAATTTCTTATCTCCGCCGCTTTTAATGAAAAGAGGAAGTTGAAGAGCATCTAATAAATGTATTTTCGGATTTTTAACATTTTTTTTTTCGCAAATACCGCTCAACTACATATGATGAAATTTAAAAATTCGATATCTCCTAAAGTATTTGGAATTTATTACCTCCGCCGCTTTTATTGAAAAGAGGAAGTTAAAGAGCATAGAATAAAAGTATTTTCGGATTTTTAACAATTTTTTTGCAAATACTGCCCAACTACATATTTACCCCTCTGTGCAATACCAAGAAGGTGAATATATTTTAAGTTTAGTTCTTTAAGGTTTGTGTTTTGTTTTCCATCATGAGATACGACACGACCACCGGAGGGACCGTATTTTTTCGTGCTGACGTCACAGCCACCTTGTGTTTAATTGGCTACTGAGCGTGTCGTGCCTGTCGTGGCATTGTGACTCCAGTTTTAGGAGCCGGCAACATATGGGTATCAACTGTAGGTACCATTACATACTCACACGAAAACTTTAACTGTTTTCATTGCCGCAGTAGTCCTATAATCAATAAAAACAGTGGATGCAAAGCAGAAAAAAGTCAATGCAGCTAGAACACTTAACGTATAGGCCAGAATTGCATTCCCTCTTGTCAACACAGAATGCATAATGTCGTTTTGTTACACACGTTCAAACAAAAACTCAAAAAAATCTTAAAGAAACAAGTAACCACACTTGCGTATATATCATTACCAAAACACTATCCAACCAAACTCAACCAACTATACAAAATATTTGAAAAACGATATAAATGAAAATAATAAATATTTTTTCCTGCCACAGATCCCAACACTTTTTTACACGACGTGTCCACCATGTACCACACAAACAACATAAAACTTTCTGCTACTTATCCAACAGGATAAAATTATATTTTAAGGTTTTTCGAATTTTAAAATAAATTAAAACAGAAATAGTTATAATTCAGTTTTAAAATTATTTTATAAAGATGAGTTTATATTGGACCAACTTATATAAAACTAAAAGAAAACATTGTATCATTAGAACGAACTAGATATATATAGGCTGCTAGTAGATACCATTTTAAATTCCATCTGAACCATCGCCAACAGCCATGTTGATGACACAGTTTTACAGTTTGGTGGGAACAACAATGTTTTAATAGCTATTGTTGCCAGCATAAAAAAAGCTGCCCAAGCAGATGACGTTGTGTTAAGGTCAATTGTAGAAAGTTGACGGAATAACGAGCATATAATATTTCGAAGTGATTGATGATTTGAGTCATGTGATTTTTTGTTCAGGTTGTTAAAATCTTTAGTAAAATGCCTATTTCTAATGCAGCATACAGTTGCACGAACAGAGGATCGCATGGCAATGGACTTCATGAATAATTTTTTGCAGTTAGAGCTGTATGCACATAATTATATAGCTTATATGCAAAATATCGGAATAAAGTGTAATTTTTTTAGGAGTTCGTGTTAAATTATTTTTCAGATGTTTATTTACATTAATAATCTACGAACTGTCGCGTACCCGCCTCCGTAGAATGCGTGGAGACGTGGCGGACGTCGCTCGGCCGTTTTCTAGTGTTGCCCGGCGCCAGCTCTCTCGCGTAGAGCAGCCTCCTGCGGGGAGGCAGGGGTGGACCGTCCGGCCCGTGTAGCTGCCGAGGGACGTCTCGCGCGCTGGAGAAATGTGCGGTGCAGGCTAGTTGTGTTAGTCCACGTGTTTTGGCCCGCGGACACGCCAGATACAAAACAACACTCACGCACACGGTAAAGAAAACGATAAAAAAGAGATTATACACACTATAGAACAGAATCCAAAAGCGATAATAGCGGCGAGTTTATGGAGCGTCTCGCGGCCGCGTCTAGCCTCGAAGGTGGCTCGCACGGGACTGGAGACCAGGACGCCGGCGCACTGCTCTCGCGCGCACGGAGCGGAAGTGACGTCATTCCCAAAGCCGCGGCGCGCTGCGGAGAGGGCTGTGATCCGGGCTTTAACCCAGAGGCACGGAGGTACGACGTCAGATCCCCCCCTGGATAAGCCCGGGTCAATGCCGTCCGTGCTTCCACCCGAAGCAGCAGGATCGGGACGCCCTCTCCCACGGCGGTCGTTGGAGTTAGGGCCGCCTTTCTCGCCCCGTACTCGCCGGGTTGTCGTACACAAACGCGTCCAGCTCCGAGCTTGTGACATAGTCTGCCAAGTAACGTGGGGCTCGCCGACGTCGCTGGTTGCGTCTCGGGGTCGTCTCAGCCGGCTCCTCGACTGTGACTCTGAACTCTGCATCGGCGAGGGAGGCACCATGTCCCCATCCACCTCGGGTGGGGGAGAGTGGCTCAGCTGCCTCCTCCTCGTTCGGTTCGGTCAGCAGAGGTTGTTCGCCCGCCGCATCGGCGCCCGCCTCGGGCATCCCGGTGACGTCATCGATCTGTGTCCGCGTCGTGCGTCTCCGACGGCGTCGCCTCGGACTTGTGGCCGAGCTTCCTGCTGTTTCCAGGGTCGCTGTTTCGGGGCTGGGGGTGGCATGGAACAGGCCCCGCATGCCTCGGGGTGTGATCGAGTCGTCGGAAGTAGGCGTTTCGTCCACTTCTACCAGGGTGACATCTTCAGAGACCAAATTTTCTCCTGGGACTGATGTTCTCCGTATGGTGTCTCGGTGCACTTTTCGCGCCCGCCGTCCATCAAGGCGGACTAGGTAGGTGCTCCTACTTAGCCGTTTAAGGATCGGGTATGGTCCCGACCATCTGGGGCTCAACCCGGCACTGTAGTTCTTCGGCGCGCTGGACAGAGGCTGCGTGCGCACGTATACCAGTTCTCCAGGTTGGAGTTCCGGTGGCATTCGGGTCGTCTGCGGTGTTATCTGGCGAGTATAGGCCCTCTGGTGTTCGAGCGCTGTTGTCATTTCTGCCTCTCGCCGTTGACGGCGCTCCTCTGGATCTTCTTCTTCATCGGCTACCCCGTGGGCTGTCCATTCTCCTGGCAAGGGCAAATTGTGGCCTTGGACCATTTCCGCCGGGGTCATTCCTGTGGCTGCATTGGTTCTGCGACGGATACAAAACAGAGCCTCTGCAAGATGGTTGTCCCACTTAGTATGGTCGCTACCCAGCCTTATGCGCATCTGGACTTTCAACTCTTGGTTTCGCCTTTCCGTCGGGTTGGCTCGGGGGTGGTAGGCAGGTGTGGTCCGGTGTTCGACGTGCCACGAGTTGCACATCTCCCGCCACTGCCTCCCGACGAATTGGCTGGCATTGTCCGTCAGCAGGTCTCTCGGGTAGCCCTAACGTGGGAAGAATTCCGTTTGCAATATTGTCCCAATGGTGTTGGCCCGTACATTGCTGGTGGGGTAAGCTTCTACCCAACGGGTAAAGAGATCGGTCACTACCACCAGGAATCTCTTGCCCCGGGCTGTGCGGGGATATGGCCCCATGACATCCAGCGCGACGGACTGGAAAGGGGTAGTGGGAATGCGAGGCTGTTGTTGCTCCATCCCGTCGCTCCGCCGCGCTTTCCGCTCTTGACACATCTCACAAGTCCTCACGTACTCCCGCACGTCCTGGGCCATGCCGGGCCAGTGGTAGTGCTGACCGACCGCCCGCCGTGTTTGGTCTGCCCCAGGGTGTCCGGCCAGGTCGTGATCATGCATAAAGCGCAGCACCGCTTCACGTGCCTCCGGTGGGACATAGGTGCGCCACTCCTGATCGGGTCCCAGTCCTCGTATGTAGAGCACACCGTCCCTCGTAGTCCAGGTCTCACATGGTTCCGCTATTTGCTTCGCGCGTCTGCGCTCAGCATCCTGAGAGGTGCGTTGGGCATCGTGCACCCGACGTTTCAGCTCGACCATGTCCGCAGGAGGCGGGTCGTCGTCTACACCTAGAGCAAGCAGGCGGCAGGTTGGGTCCCTTGGGTGGTGGTGATCCGTCTCACGGCCAGGTGGCAGTATCTCGTCCCAAGATACCTCGTCCTTCAGGCACGATCCCTCCTCAGGGTCCCGTGACAGGGCATCCGGCAGCTCGTTTTCTACTCCTGGAACGTGCTACATAACGAAGTCGAACGACTGTAGAAACAGCGCCCACCTCACGAGTTTGCTTTTCCGCCCCTGGAGGGTCCGCAACCATGTGAGGCATTGGTTGTCCGTGCGCAATACAAATTGCCTACCCTCGAGGTGGGGACGGTATTTCTTCAGTGCCCATACCACAGCCAGGCACTCCTGTTCATTGCTGTGGTAATTCCGTTCCGCGCGGCCGAACTTGGCACTGGCGTAGTCGATTATGCACCTGTCCCCATTTTCGTCTCGTTGATATAGCACCGCGCCCACCCCCTCGGCGCTCGCATCCGTTTGCACGTACAGCGTCCTCTCGGGGTTTATCCGTGACAGAGTGTGGCATCGGAGAAAAGCCGCCTTCAAGCTGTCCAGCGCCTGCTGTGCAGCCGGTGTCCAGTGGTATCGCTGTCGTGGTGACAAAAGATCTGTCAGAGGGGCAGTGAGCGTGGAGAACTGCGGGATATAGTTCCGCAGCCAGTTGGCGAGGCCCAAGAGCTTCTGCAACTGCTTGCGGGTTCTAGGGGGTTCAGCTTCTGCAATTTTCGCCAGGTGCATTGGGTGCGGACGATTTCCCTCAGCATCCACCACATGCCCCAAAAACTCCACCTCTCTCCGTCCAATGTGACACTTCTGTGTGGCACAGGTCAAGTGGTGCATCTGGAGCCGCTCCAGGACCAGGGACAGGTGCTGCACATGGTCCTCCCAGGTCTTGGAGTACACAATCACGTCGTCGAGGTAGGCTGTCACGAACTGGCCAATGTACCCTTCCAGTACGCGGGCCATCATAGCTTGAAATGTGGCCGGCGCGCACTTGAGCCCGAAGGGCATGGCACAGAACTGAAATCGTCTACCATCGGGCACCGTGAACGCAGTCTTTTCTCTGTCACCTGGGTGTATTGGCACCTGCCAATACCCCGAACGTAAGTCAAGGGTCTTGAACACTCGTGCATTGCCCAGGCCTGCCAAGGCCTCGTCCACACTGATCTGCGGTGGTGGAGAACTAATGGTGACACTATTCAGGGGACGGAAGTCCACACAGAAGCGCATGGTCCCATCCTTCTTGGCAGCAAGGACGATGCGTGAGTTGTATGCGCTGTTGGAGGGTTCAATGACACCATCTCGCAACATTTCGTGCACTTGCTCACGTATCACCCGTTGCTTGCGGAAACCATATCCCCTGGGAGCCTCATACACTGGTTGGTCGTGCATAGTGGGGATTCGGTGTTCTGTCACCGTTGTGCGCCTGAGTGGGTCGGCAGTGGCGAAGATGCTCTGCCTTTCCCTTATGAGCCGCCTGAATGCATCCTGATACTCTGGGGGTACATCATTGTCCACATCTTCTAACTTCGTGGGCTCTCTCGGGGGAGGTGGTGCTCTACCTAGTGCATACACTGCCAGGCGCTCATGTTTGCCAACATTCACTAGCCCAGAGGCCGGCGCTATCACTGTGTCATGCTCTACCAACCAAGGCTGTCCCAGCACTAGGTCCTCCCTGAGTCCCTCTACTACAACTGCTGCCGTCTGGGTAACCAGCTCCCTCACACTCACCGTTATGATGGTGTCCCCGATGGCTGTCCCGACTCCGGTGCTCGTGGCCAGACGCAGTGCACAGCGTCTCGGTGTGACGTCCGCTGGCGGCACCAAGTGTTGGGCCACGAACACGTGGCTCGCACCTGTATCTACGAGAGCAGCCGTCGGTCTCCCGTTCAGAGTGACGGGTACCCGAATCAGCCGGTCGTCAGGGGTGGTGAGCTGTCCCAGTGTTATGTGTGTCTCGGCCTTGGCTTCGGGAAGGAGGTTAGGTGGTGTGGGGGGCAGAACTGTTGGTCCTACACCCCCTGCTGCCCGTTTCCCGCCAGTTGTTGTTGTTGTTGTTGTTGTTGTTGTCTTGGGCAGTCCTGGTGCCAATGGAACGTGTCCTGCGGGCATCCAAGGCGACACTGGGGTGGTCGGCCTCCGTCCCGCCGATTCCCCGCGTTCCGCCACTCTGGTGCGGTGGTCTGTCGTCTGCCACTCGGTGGGCCTTCGATTGCCTGTGCTACCATCTGCCGTGGACGTTCGAGCTGCATGTCTCCCTCTGGGAGAGCGGGCGCTCTGTACTCGTGTCTGGGCTCTCGTCCGGGAGTGGTCATAGTTGTCCGTCGCCCCAGAAGGCGCTGCAGGTTGCCCTCCGTGGCTACGGCCTGTCGCACATATTCTTCAACAGACCCGTTGCAATACGGCCTGAGGAAGGGTTGTAATTCTTCCCGCACTAACGCGGTCACGTCCGGCAACGCTTGCTCCGGCGCTTCCCCTGGGGCTATGCGACGATATAGCTGCAACTTGCCCGCCAGGAATCTCTCCACCGATTCCGTGTCCCTCTGCGCCTCACCGTAGAAACGGGCCTTGCAGCTCAAGACTGCCTGGCGGTCATCAAATCGCTGCATGAGACGCGTGGAGAACTCCCGCCACTGCATATCGTATCGCCCCCATAGAGTCCACCACTCACGAGCTCGACCACGCAACTGTTCGCTTGTGCGCTGAGTCCACTCCTCTACCGGCACACTGCACTGTAACATGCGCCTCTCACACCACCGCACAAACTCCCGTGGGTCTTCGTGCACGAGCCCGCTAAACTCTGGCAGCACTATACGCCCAGCCCCTGTGGCAACCCGCACAGCGTACGCGACTGGCGGCGCTGCCGAGTTCGTAGGTGTGTCCCAGTCAATAAGGTTCGGCGACGGTGGATTCTGGTTCGGTAACATCGACCCGACGCGGTTGCCCGAGCAGCCTCTTCACTCGTCACATCCCCCTTTTTCCCGGTACACGGCACTCGCTGTGTTCGGGGCTACCCTATGCATCTGCTCTGATGATGTATCCCTGTCCCATAACAACACACCCTCAGCAGTTTCTGTCTTCACCTCACTGCGCCTCAGTGGCGCGCACGTACACGTGTTCCGACACTGCCACTCTCCTGTCACAAGGTCCATTCCTTTCGGTAGCTGACACGTCGCGCACGTAACTGTCAACCCGCGCGGCAGCATTGTTTACAAACACGGGGCCCACGTGGCCGCTCCGTCTGCGCAGCCTGCCCGCGCAGGCTATCACCGCGCCCGCCCGAACACCGCCGGCGTGCCCCGAAGATCACCGATGGCAGAACGGCGAAAGGGTGAAAAAGGAGGGGGTACCACGGTGCGTTATCCCGTTGGAGGGGGGTGGTGGTGAATCGACGGGAAATATAATCCGGTTGCGGGACGGGAGACGGCGATGCGTTATCAGCTGAACCGTGAAACTGATAGGTGTTGAAAACGTGGGAAAGGAATGGTTGCGTCCTCGCGTTGATGAGATCAGAAGTACTGTCTAGGTGAATAAGTGAATCCATCCATTGTCCCAGGTGGATTTTCACGCTGTCTGATCACTCACTGTACACTCTTTTCCCGCACTGCACGCGCTCTCCTGTGGACTTGCAGTTCGCCACACATACGGGCGCCAAATGTCGCGTACCCGCCTCCGTAGAATGCATGGAGACGTGGCGGACGTCGCTCGGCCGTTTTCTAGTGTTGCCCGGCGCCAGCTCTCTCGCGTAGAGCAGCCTCCTGCGGGGAGGCAGGGGTGGACCGTCCGGCCCGTGTAGCTGCCGAGGGACGTCTCGCGCGCTGGAGAAATGTGCGGTGCAGGCTAGTTGTGTTAGTCCACGTGTTTTGGCCCGCGGACACGCCAGATACAAAACAACACTCACGCACACGGTAAAGAAAACGATAAAAAAGAGATTATACACACTATAGAACAGAATCCAAAAGCGATAATAGCGGCGAGTTTATGGAGCGTCTCGCGGCCGCGTCTAGCCTCGAAGGTGGCTCGCACGGGACTGGAGACCAGGATGCCGGCGCACTGCTCTCGCGCGCACGGAGCGGAAGTGACGTCATTCCCAAAGCCGCGGCGCGCTGCGGACAGGGCTGTGATCCGGGCTTTAACCCAGAGGCACGGAGGTACGACGTCAGAACGTAAATCAGGGACCCCATTCTTGACGCTGTTGGCATAATTCTGTTTGTGGAATCGTTTAATTCCGACAGAGATTTGCTAAACCCTATTTTTGAACACTCGCTAGCTGAATTAGATATCGGAATAATGTCACAAACTGTCGGAATTCTTCCCCACCTCCTTTGCTAGCGGAATCACAATATTTATACAGAATTGAGAGTTTGTTGTTCTTTGGGAATTCGATTTGTTCAAAATTGAGTCTGTTGTGGAACTAAAATAATTTTAGATTGCGTGTATGATTGGTTAAGTTATGTTAGTTATGCTTAAATATTGTAAAATAGTGCGGATGGCTAGTTTTATTAGGTTAGCTACATTAAAACCAGCAATAACTTATTCAGCTTGTTATAGTATGTGATGTTTGTTCATGATAAAGTAGGTAGGCTTATAGCTCAATTTTAAATAAGATCTCAGGAAAAAACAATTTAATGAAGCACAGTAGGTAACACAGTTGCTATTAAAAGATGTCTATAAACTCCAGACCACTAGTCTTAGTAGGTATTAATGATGAAAACAATATAGTACCTATTAAAATATGTAGAACTCTACTAGCACACACTTATTATTTGAATAGGTTTAACCAGTATGAAATTTCCTATATGCTTTTTTTAACATTTATTAAATTGTAGCTTCAATGTGAATAAATAAATAATGTTCAATGACTATCAAAGCAGTAATAATCTCACTTTGGACATGTATTGTATATAACAAATTATCGATATTATATGTAATAAAATCTATTACTCTTGAATCAGATCACACACCTATATTTTTTTTTTAATATCTCTGGATTCAACAACATATCTTCATAACTTCCTCATTCCAAAGACAAAGCTCTGCTTTTATTTTTTAACAGGCTATAAAACTAACTAAAAGCAATGATCGCTAAAACCAGTTCATAGATATCTGGAATTATACTACCAATTTCACATGCAAAAGCTCAAATTCTCTGTTTCCTTACACTTATTTAGTCACTTATGTGGTTATTAATCCTCCTATGACTTGTATAAGTAGACTTATAATCATGTAGGTAGACCAGAAACATAACATGTATTGCATGAATTCAGGACCGGACTGGTCAGGTCAGCTAGTCGGCGATCGCCAAGGGCCCCCGGGCCAGGGGGGCCCCCAAATAAATTTTTTTTCTACGAAATATTTAATAGATTTACAAAATTGCCTCTGTGTATTTTTCATTTTGGGTCACATATGTTACGTTTTACATTGGTGATACTTTACGTTGTATACACCTAAAACCTCCCCAGCACATATTCAACTAGCGACAGGCGAGGGGCGTCTTAGGCCCGAATTCAGAGTTGACCTTCGAAAGCGCATCCAACTCTCATTCATCTGGCAGACTCTCCACCTCTCATACTTCAAAAACGCCTTTCGAATGACTGCCAGCTGAAAGCTTGTTCCCATCCACTTTCAGTGAAGATCTGGCAACATGGCACAAAAATTTTCTTAGATCAAGTACTTGGAGTGTGTGTGAAAAAGCGCCCTATTTCATTTCGATTGTCTTTTGTTTGCTCTCCCGCTGAAAGTAATATTTTGTTTGGATTGGACACGAGGTTAGGGTTACCAGACACTGATAATAAAAAAGGACGACATTCATCTCGCAAAAGGAGGACATTTCACTAAAAAGGAGGACAATATATATATATATTTTAAAAAAGCCATGAATTAATTACAATGGAGTACGATATTTTACAATGTTTTGGCATTTAATACAGTTTCAAAAAAAAAAACGCTTCTGCATGTGCTGCTACCTGTCAAGCTGTCATAGAACTACTTACTAGTGGGATGACTCTGCGGACAGCGCGTGCTTTGCCCAGAGTGTAACTGCAGGAATTATCTCACTTTATAAAAAAGCCGGAAATTTTGGAGCATTAAGGAAAATCCGGCCGGACGCAAAAAAAATACATAAAAAGGAGGACATGTCCTCCTTTTGCCGGACGTCTGGTAACCCTACACGAGGTTGAGAAATTTTCTTAAGATGGATACGTTGCCTAAAATTATAGTGTTTTCTCCAGATGAAAAAGCGATTATTTTTGATCTCGTGAGAAAGCACAAAACCGTAATCGAAAACAAAACAAAAAAACAGATGCAGTTTCTTACAGAGAAAAAAAATTGTGTTTCGATCTCTTGATCCCGACAAAAATCAAAAACTGGATTTTCATTTTTAAGATCATCAAAAAATTCAAAAACCTCGTCAATGTGATTTGGAAATTCATCCAAATCTTCTGCCATCGCTACAAAACACGTGTCTGATGCACACTTTGCGGGCGAAACGATTTCTTTGAAAACGCATATTTAATTCCAAAACATATTTTACATATCTGCCATTTGACAAAAATGTTTTAAACAATTACAATCATACATGAACACGTTTTTATGTGGGAATTATATATTAAAACCATCAACTGCTCCGCCGATTTTCAACTGAACAGGCATTCGAATGAGCTTCAGACCACATTCACTTTCAAGTGGTTGGCTCTCCTTATCCAGCAGTCAACCAACCACTGAAAAACGTCTCTGCCGAGCAGCTTCAATGGAAAAGCCTTTCGGTCTGTGGATGACCGTCGAAAGAGCTCTCTGAATTACTCTTATCAGTATGACTCATGTCGCTCTTCCCCCTCGCTGCGCGTGCATTTCGTTCCTGGTTGGGGGGGGGGGGGGTATCTGGGGTTAGGGGGAATGACAAGCTGAGTCAATGCTGTATCAGCTCAGTAACTGCGTTGCATTGCATGTCGCAATTGCAGCACGTTTATTCTGTGTGTAATCGGCTAAATTGTGTTAAGTTTTGTGTTTACAATTAACAGCAGCTAATGTGTGCGTGAAAAGTGGTTCGGATTCGAGCAAAACCGCATCATTAAGCTCAGAAAATATGAAACGTGTGTATCCAAGTGGCGCTAGTAAAAGAAAAGGAAAGAAAAATAAAATTTCAGAAAATGTTTAAAGCTCGCAAAGTTTGAACACTTGGTTAGCTAGTTCTACTTCCAGTTCTCAGGTACTTAGTCATCATTTAGGACACAATGAAAATTCAAATACAGGTAAGTTGAATTAATTATCAATCGTAGGGACCTGAAAAAATCACGATCGCGAAAAACTCGAAAAATAATGCGAATTGTGTGTGATGTTTGGATGTTAAAACGTGATTTTCTAATTGTTTAAGTCTTTTTCACGAATTTATACATAAATAAAACTACTTTTAACGTTTTCACGTTTTTTCAGACACGAACGCCTTATCTTCACGTGCCTGGCGGAGGGATGGGATAGCTTAGTTGAAAAACATGCTCTGCCTCGTAACTGCGTTACTTATGCCTGTTTTAACACCATTTGTTTACTGCCTCTCGAATGACATCTAGAATTGACAGAAGACACGTTGATAACACTACGGGAATTTCCGTGGGAAGCGATAATGCAGCTGTCTCGTTCTCCATTCGTCATCTCTGTTTTAGCTGTGAACCCAGCCCACCCCCCGCCCTTCACTATTCGATCGCGGCACTTTTAATACCCCTTTCCGAAAGTATTTTATGCTACAGCGACAAACTATTTATTTTTGTAACTGCCTGCTTGTGGTTTTAATATAAGTCGTGTCAATAACACTGTTATCAATATTTCCATTTCTTAAATATTAATTGCTTCACATAGGAAATACTAAAAATTGTAGTTACTGCAAGGCACCAAGCTGACATATTGAAGTGTACACTATGATGTCTTTTGATGACTAAATTCAACACTTACAGCAGAAGATTTAATTAATTTCTAAAAAAAAAACTAAACTGTTAACGTCATATTTTAGCTATAATGCGACTAGGTACCTATGTATTTGTTTTCAGAGACTGAAGATCCAGTGTCACCTCCTTCATTTCAGCCTGCGTCTACTAGTACTTCGTCTTGTAGTGTTGAGAAGGAAAAAACTATGCCTGCTTGCGATAATCCTGTTTTAGACAGTCCATCATTAACATCTTTTCATCTCGGCAGCGGTTCATCAAGAAATAGTTCGAGCTCCGACTCAGAAAACACCGATGAAGGAGATGACCAGGAGACACTTGATGCTGATGTGGAACAACTTGGTTGTTTCATCTGCCCAAACGAAAATGACCCGATCGGAGTCAATAAAGCTTTTATGGAGAAGCACCCAATTCAAGTGAAAGAAGGAAAAGGAACTAAATTGCCATTTGAGCCTTCAAAGCTGTATTATCTACTTCTGCCAAATGGTGATAAAGTTCACAGAAAATGGTTATCATACTCAGTTAAGCTTAACAAATACTGCTCTTGTTGTATGGCGTTTGGAGGTAAAGATCATAGAGATTCTACCTTTATTATTGGTCACGACGTTTCTCCCAAACATGTTTACAAAGCTATTGAGATTCATGAAGACTCTCATTACCACGAACTCGCGGTGACAGCAGCTTTTCAAAGCCAAAAAGGTTTTGACATCTCAACTCTTTTAGCTACCAACCAAACAATAAAGCGATAAAAAGAAGTTCAAACCAGGAGATAGGTTGTGCAACGTTTGATTGACATTGTTTTATTTATTGGAAGGCAAGGAATCGCCTATAGAGGTGATAAAGCAGAAGGAGCATATACGCTTGGCTCTGTTTAAAACCATGGAAATTTTCTGGAACTTGTGATGCTTGTCGCAAATTATGATGTTATTTTGCAAAATCACATCACAATGTGTATTGAAGAAAGCAAAAAGCATCGAAAGAAAATAATAAAGAAGAGAATAGCCACAGGAAAGAACACTCAAAGGCCTATGTCTATTGGACGAGGTTCTTTACTGACATTTTTATCGAAAACCTTTATCAACAAGTTGATCAAAGTAATAAGCTCAATAGGTCGTAAAATTATTTTGAACGACCTTCAAAATAGCATAAATTACAGCATCTTGGTAGATAGTACACATGATGTTGCTGTAATAGATCAGTTGGCTATATGTGTTCGCTATGTAATGCAAGGAAAAATATATGAAAAACTTTTAGATATGACAGTAGTTGATGATTCAAGTGGACTTGCTTTGTATGAACTTGTGAAATCTACTCTAGCAAAATGTGGCATAGCTACATCAAATATTATTGCTTGTTCTTTTGACGGAGCTAGTAACATGAAAGGATGCTACAACGGCCTGCAAGCCAATCTCAAGAAGGACAACGGAGATCTTATGTATACCCATTGTATGGCACATGTGCTAAACTTAGTAGTTGCTGATACGACTGTTAAAATACTGCAAGCAGAAAACTTATTTGGTTTGGTTGAAGAGACACCGGTTTTTCTAAATTTGTCGCACAAAAGAATGGCAGTGTGGGAAAAAGAAACAAGGAAAAAACACACACTGCACATGACAAGTTATATACATAGGTTACAAAAAATAGGAGCGACGCGATGGTGGAGCAAACACAAAGTTCTTTCATAAATTGTTAATGAAGAGTTTTTGAATTGTGAAGAAAATTCAAATACTGCAAAATTATTTAATCTTATGTCGGTTTTACAAAAAATATCAGTTGGAAGTTTTGACTGTAAATCAAAATTCACAGCAAGGAATTTGATAAGTCATTGGTCTAAATTTGAGAACCTATTCATGTCTTTTGTATTGCTTGATTTATTTTTAGTTACTTCCCCCGTTTCCAAGTACTTGCAAAGTAAAAATATTGACTACTCTATCACTTGGGACCTGGTTCAAACACTACTCCAGCAAGTGAAAAATAAAAGAAATGATGTACACTTTGAGGCTTTGTACTCAAAAACAAAAACATATGCCAGTGCTCTCAATGAAAAGTTAGAACATAACGAAGTTGACATTGAAATTGAGTTAGACTTTAACAATAAAAGAACGTCAAAGAAGAAGATGATGCCTGGGGAAAAATCTAAAGACGAAGCTTCTGAACTGTCAACTACTCAAAGCTACAGACCAATTTTTTTCACTGTTTTAGACTGTGCAAGGATAAGTATCGAAGAGAGGTTTTGCCCGAACAAAAAAATTTTACAAGATTGTTCCTGGTTGGGTCCAAAGAATTTTAATACTATTTTGAAGCTGGATGAATTTCCTGCAGAAGCCCTTTCAAGCATCTCTAAACTGTGTAAAGTTGACAGAAGCAGGGTACTGATACAGTTGAAACAGTTTGCAGCTCAGTACAGCAATTTCATACAGGAAGATAAAATTGAAGAAAAACAACTTGTGGGTGAAGAAAACACAGACAGTGAAGATCAAGATGACGATTTTGAGTCAGCATCAGAAAAAGAAAAAGCACCAGAAAAACCTATAGGTGTCAACTGCTCCGAAAAGAAACGATGTTGTCGATGTTTGTCATGTGCTTTTTCTGTTCTTTTTGATCTCACACAATCTGGGATCTATATAAATCTGTATGTAGTTTATTAATTTGTGCTAACTATTCCTTGCAGAAAAGTTACATGTGAAAGAGTTTTTTCTAAACTTAAAATTGTTAAGAACCGACTAAGGTCAGCTTTAAGCCAAGAGCTCTTGTCAAGCCTACTTTTTATTAAGAGTCAGTAATACCCCTGGAGAAGAAGTTATGCGAGAGGTGATGTAACTTCCATAATAACAGAAAAACGAAGCTACCTGAAATTGTATACTTTTTTGTGTGTGTGCATGCATGTCCAATAAACGCTTCCATTTTGAAAAAAATATATATTTTTTTAAATTGTGCTTTAAAAAAATTAATAAAGTTCCCTTAAATCGACAATTTTGAGTACAATAATTTTGCACTTCTGCAACTGGTAGATAAATTTAGCTAAACAAAGAGCAAAGTCAGTGAATTTTAAATAATGAATTACTTAACGGGAACTCTTAATTTTTTTTGTTAAGTCGTAATGATGGAAGGAGTAAAGTACAACACCACCACTAGTGTCATGCTTATGTGCGTGGGCTTCTCCCGTCCGCATTCCTGAGCGTTGGTCCGACAGGGTGGTTGGGAGGGTGGGGACCGGGGAAAGAGGAAGAGGGCACAGAGACAGGACAATAATAGCTGTCAGCTTTGAAGCGGAGGGAGGATAGAGGCCTTTCCAGGTAGCAGTAAAGGGCGAAATCATTGGTGTTAGATGTGCCAGTGCCTTGGTACACTTACAAGTTTTCAAGGTGTCGAACTAGCGTAAAGATACTTTCATCATAGTACGCAAAAATACCACTTGTAATAAAAAGCATCACCCCTTTAGTTTCAGATCAGCGTGCTGACCACTTGACTCCGTGATGCGAAAGATTTTGTAAATTCTAATTACTAGGCGGAGTTATAAAGCAAATTTGGGAAAGGGGTGAATTTGGGGAGAGGAGATTTATTAGATCATTGACAAATAATAATTAGCGGAGAAATGTACCACTTTTTATAATACAGTATCTGTACGCTTCATAATAAAAAATAATAATAATAAACAATAAAAAACTAATTCCAATTTCATTTGCAATATTCTCCTCTTAAATCACTATCAGTACTTTTTTTTACATGACTGTAAGTATTCTGAATTATTTATAAAATCATTAACAAATAATAATTAGCGGAGATATGTACCACTTTTTATAATAATAAAAAATAAAAACTAATTCAAATTTCATTTGCAATATTTTCCTCTTAAATGACTATTAGTACTTTGGTTGGGAAAAGACTGCGCATCACGAGATGGCACAAGCTGCCAAGCTAGAAATACAAGAAGCCATCAAAAGAGGACATGTTGATGAAAATGGAATTCCACTGTTGACGGTGGTTGTTGACGGTAGTTGGCCCAAACGTTCATATCGCACTAACTACAACTCTCTTTCAGGAATGGTAAGATATATCAAATTACGTCTTTACATTCTCATTTCAGTATTTTAGTCTCGACTTCAGTGTATTTAAGACGACGCCGCTGATTGGCGTGTTTTCTTGGAGATTTTCGCATACATTTTCCCCCCTTCATTTTGGAGCTGCTTTATTAACACCTCAATTCACCTGACGTCGTACCGACCCCGCAGTACTGGCTCCTGCTGGCGGAACGTACCCCTCGCCAAGTCTTCACCCAAATGAGACGAGCGGCGTAACCTTGGTGCATGGAGGGAGTGTCCCCCCCCCCCTCCGCACGCCAACCCCTGAGGCAGTTCTGATCAGCTCGCGGCCCGGAGCAGACGTGCGCGTACCGTGGGGAGCCTTCAAGTTTTGTCTCTGATCCCTCACGACTGGTAACTATAGTCATCACCGAATACCTTTTTCAACACAACTCCCCACGCGACTCCGGGTCGGTTTTTTTTCTACGGTGCAGGGATTAACCCGGCCGTCGCTACTTTCCAAGTCAAGCCACCGAGTCTAGGGGACACGCTGGGGCCGATCGACCCACTCATGGTTAGACGACAGAGCTAGCCTGGCGCCCTCCCGGAAAACACCCCAATTTTCACGTACAGCTCCTTAGACTCGCCGCAGGAATCGCACCCGAAACCCCGGCTGATGGCAAATGGCGCCCCTGCGTGTGGCAAATAGTGCAAAATAAATTAGCAAGAGAAACACCCGTCAAGCAAAACCGGACAGAAAACAATCCAGGAGAAATTTAAAAACAGAATTCTTCAAGCCATTCCCAACTCAGGCGACAAAGCGGGCACGAAACGGCCATTTTGCGGGCGAGAACGTATCAGGTTCAGACAGACGGCGCGTCGAGGCGAGAGGACATACGAGCTTCTCCCCACCCACCCGCATCATCAAGCTTCGCGTCCTTCGCGACGCGGTAGCGCGACGCCATAGCCCGACATCCCCTCTCCTCAACGACCGTTTTTCACCTCCGCTTTGTGCGGCTGTCCGGGCGCTCTCGGCCGCCGCTGCGCATTGCTATCCGCACTCCCCCTCCTCCACCCCGTCTGTTCGGTCCTCTGCTTTGTGCGGCAGTCCGGGCGCTCTCGGCCCCTACCATCACACGGGTGTCCGCACCACCCCCTTCTCCCGGCCACTGGAGCGGCGCGCGCAACCAACCCGCCCTCCCAATCGCGATCTCCGCTTTGTGCGGCTGTCCGGGCACCTAGCCCGCGGACCCACTAAGGCGCGCGCGGCACGTCAACAATAACAGCTGTCCAAAGCACCACGAGTCGCAACACAACTATGTTTCACCAAACATACAACGGGACATGCGCACACTGCAAGCAACCGAGAACCGCCGACTTGCTGACAGGCTCATTGCCTTGGCAAAGCACGTGCCAATGCGCAGCGCAAACCAATACCATGTCACCAACCAACCAAGCGAACCACGAACAGTGGAACATAGACTGGGAGAAGATTTGGAAGGAAAAATTAGAGACAGGCTATACAATACCACCACAACCCACGCTGACAGTGCCAGTCACCGGGAACAAGCCAAACACATATTACGGCATGCCCCCACACCAAACCACAGCACAACCGATTGGGCACGACATAGCAACGCGACCCACCAACACGCGCATGGAGTCAGTGCGAACCGCCCCATACTCATCGAGGTTACCCGAATTCAGTGGTGCGCCTCACGAGGACCCTCGCGCATACCTCCACCAGTGCGAAATCCGACTCACGCGAAGCGGAACCCCAATCGACGAGTGGCCCGAGCGGACCAGCGAACAGCTGCGGGGAAGCACCCTGACATGGTGGCGCCTATGGGGCCGCTTCGATATGGAGTGGCAGGAGTTCACGGAGGCCTTCAGCCAACGGTTCGATGCAGGCGCGACGATGGTGCAATGCACCGCACAATTCTACGGGAACACACAGCGAGACGGCGAACACGTTGAGAACTTCGTGGCACACAAGCTACAGCTCTTCAAGCGCATAGCACCACTCGCAGAGCCCACCAGAGCACTCCCCACCATCACCCTACTGTTGAGGGACGAGCTCCAGCCATTAATGCGCATCACCCACATAAACACCGTCATGGAATACGTGCAACTCGCGGTGGCGACGGAGCAAAATGTTCAGAGGATGTGGGGAAGGAGCGCACGTGGCCCCGAGCGAGAACGGAGCAGCCCACCCAACCGCCGACACCTGCTAGCAATCCAGGCACCACCACCCCAACCACAACAGAGGGGCCCCAACCTCAGGGAGCCAAGAACGCTACGCACCGACGGCCTGGCGCGGCCAGAAGCCAACGCGAGTTATCAACCGCCGCAGTGCAGGTTAGGATGCTCCCAGGGCACATACCACTGGCACAGCGACTGTCCTAGGGGGGCAAACGCCCGGCGCACGACACAACCCGCCTACCGGCCACTCACCACCTCGCACGACCAAGAGCCGACGGGAAACGAGTAAGGGGGGGACACAGATGGAGCCCCCCACTAGCAATACCGACACGCGAACCAGGTGATGCCACGACCACTGCAAACCCACCCGCGACAAGGGCAGCACGACGTGAACCACCCACCACGACACTCACGACAGGACGCGACGACCCCAGTGCCGCACCATGCTCAACCGCCGAGTGCATCCACCGTGCCGACATAATGCCACATGAGCACCGGTGACAACCACGACGAGCCACAACAAGCGCCGCCCACCACAACACCTCGCTACCGAAGACCACCAGGTATACCAACCATGTCAGAACCCACCACGACACTCCTGACAGGACCAGGCGACCCCAGAACCACACCACGCTCAACCGTAGAGCGCACTCACCCCGCCGACATACACCACGCCCAACAGCCCGGCCACAGCGGACCAATCCAGTTGCAACCACCCAGGATGGGACAACTCGCACAGCCCAGCGACCACCTGCTCCGCGTGCCCGTCGAGGTGAATGGGCGCCCGACCCTCGCCCTCATCGACACGGGGGCGAGCCAGGTGTTCATCCACCCCTCGCTGGTACCTCCCGGCACCTTCCGCCCACACCAGGGCGAGCTCCGGCTGGCAACCACCACCCACAATGGTCGGATGATGGGACATGCGGATGTGAAGGTAAGCCTTCGGGAGCTAACTACACCAGTGACCGCTGTTGTTGTGGGGGACTTGGGGGAAGAGCTTGTGTTAGGGCAACCCTGGCTGGCAGAACACGATGCCGTGTTGGAGATGGGGCCAGCTAAAATCAATGTGGGGCGAACTGAGAGATTCGTTGTGTATGCAGTGGGTCGAACACCTAGTCCATCAGGCCCTACCATAACACTAGACGACCTCCACCACGATGTACCACCGGAGTTCCGTAGCGCCATCAACAAAGTCCTGCACGAACGACGAGGCGTGTTCGCGACCGCCGAGCCCCTACGGCGCACCACTGTAGCCGAGCACTCCATCCCGACCACCACCGACCAACCCATCTATGAATCACCCCGGGGTTATGGGTACAAGGAGCAGAGGATCATACGGGAGCAGGTCACTGAAATGCTGCACAGTGGGGTGATCGAACCCTCCAACAGCCCCTACAATGCGTGTATCGTTCTGGCCCCCAAAAGTGACGGTACCCTGCATTTTTGTACTGATTTTCGCCCCCTCAACGCTGTAACCATCATCGCACCACCCCCGCAGATCAGCGTCGAGACGGCGGTATCCGGCCTCGGGAGGGCCCGAGTGTTCAGCACGCTAGATCTGAAGTCAGGGTACTGGCAAGTACCAATCAAACACCAAGACCGGGAGAAAACCGCCTTCACCGTCCCTGATGGCAGGCGATTCCAGTACAGGGCCATGCCTTTCGGGCTCAAGTGTGCACCAGCGACATTCCAAGCAATGATGACGCGGGTGCTAGAAGGGTACCTCGGCCAGTTCGCCCTCGCGTATCTAGACGACGTTATCGTCTTCTCGGAGACATGGGAGGACCACTGCCGCCACCTAGAACTCGTGCTCGAGAGACTCGCTACCCACCACCTGACTGCGAACCCCGCTAAATGCCACCTGGGTACCGAGGAGGTGGAATTCCTGGGGCACCGCGTCAACGCGGAGGGGAGCCAGCCACAGACTGGCCATCTCCAGAAGATCGCGACCGCGGAGGCTAGGCTCCACGTACGAGGAAGCAGCTCCAAAGGTTTATCGGTCTGATCAATTGGCTGAGGGTATACATACCCGATTTCTCCCGCGTAATCGCACCCCTCACCGACCTGCTGTCACCGCAAAGGCGCTACCACTGGGGCAGCGATGCGCAACGTGCGTTCGAGGAGGTGAAGAGCGCGTTCACTCGCTGCCACACCCTTGCGCGTATTGACCCAGAACTCCCACTCATCCTGCAGACAGATGCCAGCGCCTTAGGGGTAGGCGCTGTCCTGTATCAAGTTGACCCCCTAGGAGACAAGCACGTAGTGGAGTACGCCAGCGCGAAGTTTGGGCCTGCTGAGCGTAGATACCACAGCAATGAGCAGGAGTGTTTGGCGGTGATCTGGGCAGTTAAAAGGTACCGGCCGCACCTCGAGGGCCGGACCTTTACTCTCCGGACCGACAACCGCTGCCTCACCTGGCTCCAGACAATGCAGGGCAGAAAAGGGAAACTCATACGGTGGGTGTTACTCCTCCAGTCCTTCGACTTCGTGGTGGAGCACGTGCCAGGGCGAGAAAACCAGCTGCCAGACGCCCTGTCGCAGCAACTGAGCGACCAACACGAGGTCATCGACGTGGAGGAGTGGGAGGACATGCTGCCGCCCGGTCCCAACACCGAACACCTCTCGCCACTAAACACCTGTTTACGGATCACGACCGACGCCAACCAAACCGACCCATCACCTGACACCGCAACTGACGTCGACCAACGGGTAATGACCGCTCAACGTCAATCAACCGAAATGACCCGACGACGACAACAAGCCGAAGACGAACTACACCTGACGTGGAGAGACCAGGACGGCCGGATCATGCACCGAGCGCTTGGAGTAGCTGGGTCGTGGAAGACCTACGTCCCTCCCGAGGCGCGCGAGGCCGTCTTGAGGTTCTACCATGACCACGACCTGGCAGGACACCCCGGTACGGACCAGACACGACACGCGGTCTCCCAACACTACCATTGGCCTGGCGTGGCGCGGGATGTGAGGGAGTACGTCCGGGAGTGCGAGGTCTGCCAGGTCCGCAAGGCGCGCCGACGCGATGGGGAGCAGCAACAGCACCCACGACAACCGACCCACGCCTTCCAGACCATCGCACTCGACCTGATGGGGCCCTACCCCAGGTCGCCCAGAGGGAAGAGGTTCATACTCGTCGTGACAGATATGTTCACAAGTTGGACAGAGGCATATCCGTGCAGCAATGCCAGGGCGTCCACCATCATCCACCTCATGACGCAGGAATTCCTGCCTCGGTGGGGCTACCCACAGTCAGTCTTGACCGACAATGGCAGCCAGTTCATCGGCAAGCAATGGCAGGACTGGTGCGCGCGGGTGCATATCCAGCACCACACCACCCCAGCTTACCATCCCAGAGCCAACCCCACCGAGCGCAGGAACCAGGACTTGAAGATCCAACTCCGACTCCGAATGACTGACGACCACTCGAAGTGGGACCAACACCTCGCCGACGCCCTGTTCTGCATCCGCCGTCGTGTGAACGCAGCCACAGGCCACACACCCGCCGAGATGGTGCAAGGGAGTAACCTGCACCTCTCAGGCGAATGGGCCACCCATGGGACGCTGCACGATGGAGAAGGGACGGAGGAACGTGACCAGCGCAGGACAGACATGTATGAAGACGCACGGCGACGACAAACGACCTACTCGCAGAATATCACCCCCAAGACCACGCGGGAGCCACCCCTAGTCCAAGCGGGAGACCAAGTCTACGCCCGGGTCCACCCGCTGTCTGCAGTCCCCCGCAACTACTGCGCCGGATTGTCACCGCGCTGGAGCGGGCCTTACAAAATCCAGAGACGCGTGGGCAGGACCGCATATCTGGTCAGACTCGGGGGGCGGCGCATCCGGAAGATCCACCGCGACGATCTACGACTGGCCACGACACCGGGTGAGCTGATGCCGGAAGTACCCGACCACGACGAGACACACAACGACATGCACGACGATGAACAACCGGTAGCAGACGAGCCCGAACCGGCTACTGGAGAGCAAGACCACGACATCCGAACCAGGACACCAGAAAAGACCCTCGATGACCTGGAAACATTAAGTGATGCACAAGATCTCACGCACGAGATGACAACGTCACGCCAACCAGGACAGATGACCCGCCACGGACAGGTGACCATCACCGACGTCTCACTGAGCGATCCGGAGGGCCTATTGGGAGACACCACCACCGTCATCAACGAGCCCGACGACATGGTACTCGGCGCCACCAGACAACTACAACTCTGTGCGGCTGGGCCAGTGATCGCCCACGCATCAGAGGAGGAGGCGGCAACCCTACCTGAGGGCACTACACCTGTCGTGGAGGAACCCGACGACGAGGCAGGAGAAACCCCGGGTATACCCGAACGAAGGAGGCAACCTTACTCTAGCGGGCCATCCAACAACCACGACGCGAGCAACCGCCGTACAACACCGATGGAAGACCACAACAACACCACCACAACCACCACTCGGACGCCTCACGACCCACCAGAAGCGCCCGACGAACCGCCCACACGCCAAGTGATGAGACCCGCCAGGGACAGGCGGCCCCCGGGGTACCTGGCCGAGTACGATCTCGGGAGGGCCGAGAGAGGCCACCGCGGCCCCCGCAATCCTGAGGGCACGACGGAGAAAACTTGACCACCGGTGGACACGCACTACTACCTGCGACTGCCCAGAGCCCCAACCTCCTGGACATGATGTGAAAACTAGGCCACCACACCACACCGCCACACGACCACAACACTGCACACCACCACCTACCTCATCACGCCTCCAAGTGGCCCCACCAGCCGCAACCACCAGGTCCAGAGCGCCGGCCCCACCAGCCGCAGCCACCCCAGGCGCCAGGATGGGGAGTCAACGACATGCTAGGGGTGCAAACCGCCGCAGAGCCTGATCGCGTGCAAGGCCAGGCTTTTTCGGTGGGGGGCGTTTGACGTCGTACCGACCGAAGGCCATTAGCCCGGCCTCAGCCCGCAGTACTGGCTCCTGCTGGCGGAACGTACCCCTCGCCAAGTCTTCACCCAAATGAGACGAGCGGCGTAACCTTGGTGCATGGAGGGAGTGTCCCACCCCCCCTCCGCACGCCAACCCCTGAGGCAGTTCTGATCAGCTCGCGGCCCGGAGCAGACGTGCGCGTACCGTGGGGAGCCTTCAAGTTTTGTCTCTGATCCCTCACGACTGGTAACTATAGTCATCACCGAATACCTTTTTCAACACAACTCCCCACGCGACTCCGGGTCGGTTTTTTTTTTCTACGGTGCAGGGATTAACCCGGCCGTCGCTACTTTCCAAGTCAAGCCACCGAGTCTAGGGGACACGCTGGGGCCGATCGACCCACTCATGGTTAGACGACAGAGATAGCCTGGCGCCCTCCCGGAAAACACCCCAATTTTCACGTACAGCTCCTTAGACTCGCCGCGGGAATCGCACCCGAAACCCCGGCTGATGGCACACCTATATGGGTTTTCAAGACCTTAGATATCAAAACACACCCAAACATCTTCACTTTAGAGTATTATAACAAAACTACGAAGTTCTTATTGTACCTATGTATTAAAGTTATGTAGTATGATTGTTGCGGTACCATCTGTAGACATATTTTTCTGCAAAGTTCATTGTTGAAACTTTACATCGAATAAAAACATAATGTAAGTATTTGGATACCGGTGTGAAATGCACACTGAGAGAAAGGTTTCATTAAGCGTACTAAATATGCGTTTGTATATGATGAAACGAATACATACATTGTTGCTCTAATAAAATATTTAATTGAGCACTACAGTTACCAACTCAATGCTCAGCACTCATATGCTCTTGCCTCAGACTACATGTTAAAATGTTTATGGTCTCGTATCAATGAAATATAATATGCAAATAATATGTTTTGTTTCATTATTCTCATGCATTTGATATTTTTTATTTTAAAAATATATTCGTATTAAAGTTTCCGGCAATTCTTTCACATATATCTATAAATATTCCCATAAGAGTTATATCATGCGTTTTATGATTTTCTTATGTACTTAACAGTCTACAAGTATACATATGGTTTCATTTTTTAAGATACTTTGATTACCATTCGAGATAACATTATGTTTCATAAATCCTAATTATTATCAAGTACACGGCATTCTGCTAAAAATAAACCTAACTATTTTTCTTAGTTTGATTTTTCAGGCAGCTTTCGTGGGTTTTTACACCAAAAAAGTAATACTTATAGATGTCAAAAATAATTATTGCTCATTCTGTCACCGTGCAGAGGTGCGCAGTGAAACACCAAAGGAACATACCTGTTTCAAAAATTGGAATTCTGACCACAGTTCTAGTAGCATGGAGGCAGCAATTATCGCCGAGGGGTTCCTTTCTAGTATGGACATGTACGGATGCATATATGCTAAAGTAATTGCAGATGGAGACTGTAGTATCTACAAGTTGTCAGACAAGTTGTGAGCGTCTAGTGAAACAAATGTTGTATGGCTATTCGCCCAATACACCTCCTATACAGCATGGGAAGGTTAACGAAGAACGTGCACTCAGGGAGGTAGAAAATGAAACCGGGCTGCAAATAAGTCAGAGTGGACTTTTTGTACATGCTGAAATTCCGTTCCTAGGAGCCACACCCGACGGATTTCTGGACAACAGTTCAGGAATAGTAGAAGTGAAGTGTCCGTATGGTATAATGTCTGCGCACCCTACCGATGCCATAATGGCGGGAAAATTTAAACCTGTGAAATTTTTCGAAGGGAATTACAGTATGAACCAATAACATAACTATTATACTATCAAGTTCAAGGACAACTTCAGATCACAAAAAAAAAAAAAGATTATTGTATTTTTTCCATTTGGACTCCTCTCGGGCTGCACACCATTCGCGTAGAACGTGATGACAATTTCTGGGAGAACTAAATGAAAGAAAAACTTTGTACATTTTACATGAAATGCCTTCTCCCCGAGATTGTTGATCCCCGCTTTCCGCGCTCAATGCTAATTAGGAATCCCAAGAGTATCGAGGAAGCACAGAGAAATCGTATGGCCAAAACTGCAAGAAAAAAATAATGAAAATCAAATGTATTTGTAGAAGCAACGTGATTTTGTTTCATTGCATTTTAAATATGAAATTAGCTTACTTTTATTAAAAATAATAATAAATAAAATGTGCTCATCAAACAATACTGTGTTCTGCATATCTTTTTAATGCATTATATGAACGACTTGTGTGTATAGCCACACAAACGCATTTCAGTTTTTTTATGTCAGTTATTGTTAATATGCACTAGGAATAAATAATTATTATTCGTAGTTGTAGTATTGTTGCGGTTAACTGATGTTGAATAGCATTTGTTTTCTCATTGTGTGTTATATTGTACCCCTTTTTTTCGGGGTACCATTTTACAAGGAAATTAAAAGGAAGTTTATATTATAGTTTTCCTTTAGTATAGTTTATTTGAGTATTGGTGTTATCCGTACGGCGGTATTTTTGAAATATTGTTAACGTTTTTCAGCGCTAGTGTCGCCCGAGAGCACCTGGTAACAGTTAGTGAGAATATCATTAAATAATTGTGTTTATTAGTTATATTTATAATGTAGTTATATATTTGCATTTGTATAAAACTATTTTAATTATTAATGCGACATAGCAAAGTTGGACAAGTGGTGATCGGGGTAAAATGAAACAAATCACGAGCACAGCGCGCATGCGCGCGAGGGAGACAGACTTTTTCCCCTCCCTTTTTTTGAAGGAGGGGAGGGGAGGCAGGCGATCGGCTGTTCTGGACGACGGGCCGGTGTGTGAGGTGGTCCGCGCAAGCGGTCTCGCAAAAAAATGACTTTTGCGAGTGTGGGGCCGGCTTGGGCAGCAAAATAACTCGTTGGTATCTGTGTGCGAGAGTAACTGTAAAGCTCGTCAAGAAGATAATCGCGGTACTATCGCGGCGGAACGAGGCTCCTTCCGGCTAGTATAGCCGTCAGCACCGACTGGCCTGAGGACCAGTGGGGTTTAGCGAGGATTCGCTAATCCAACGGAGACGACGAGCCGATACGTGAGTGACTTCCCTTGTGATTCCCCTTGTGCAACGGGGTTTATGCTGCAAGAGATTGGTGGCAGAAATAATTACGTCAAGCCTGAGAGTGTTATTTTACGTCGGAGGTCTGATTTTCCCCAGCTACATTTAACAACTTTATGATATGGACACGTGAAGTAAATAATTGAAACTTATGATGAAATTCAAATGGTAGAACGTTTTAAGGGTACCCGTCCCCCGAACACTTGAGCACGTCGCGTAACAAGGAAGGTGTTAACTAGCTTGAACTTGGTTTATCAGAGATTTTAAATCACTATAAGGTGTCTATTGTAACTGATGTTAAGTTTAGGGTATTTTTATCTTTCCTTATCATGTGCTGGGTATGATTATATATATATATATAGTTTATAGCATCGGGCCCGATTTAGTTAATATGTACCGGCGAATGCTTATATTCTTTTAATGCTTGTAATAGTTTGATTTCAGATATTCAGATTAATAAATAATGTTTTGTCGTACTTGCCGCAAAAGTTGTGCTTTCTCAAGCAAATTCCTTTCTTTCGCTGTTTAATTTAAGCCCTGATTTTTTATACCCGTGTTGAATGCCGAGAGGTTTGGTGAACTGTGTGCCGTAACCTATTTTTCTGATATGTCGGATGGCGATACACTATACCAGGTAATTCCCGGCAGTTGTTTGCGGTTTGCGGCGCCCCCTTGGGGCTTACGGGGGCGTCAAATGCGCCACTCTGCTTCTGGGATTTGCTTGTGGCTAAGCATAGCGGTTGTGGTTGGTATTGGCGTAATTTCAATGATGCCTGTTAGCTGGATCTATAAGCTGACTAAGCCCGATTTACTAAGTAACGTTCAAGCTGCGGGTTTAGCCGTAAACGCCGAGGTGGGTATTGACGAGTTACGAAAAACGTTTTCCGAATTCTTGAAGGAAAGAGAGGTAGGAGTCATTTCCGCGGAAGGGATATCGAGGACTACAGCTGGGATTCACGGGAAAAAAGACCTGTTAGGTCAAATAGAAAAAAAGGTGATTTTGGACAGCATTAAAGGTTTGCCAGTGTTACATGAGGGGGACCCCAGTAAGTTAATACCCTTTTGTAGTGAGGTTGATAAAATGGTTGACGTCGAACTTTTTGAAGACCAAAGCTATTTGATAAAATGCCTAGCAGGGAGGTGTTCGGGAGTGGCCCGAAATGTTTTGAGTCAGTGTGCAGTGGAAAATAGCAGTTGGGAAAGAACGAAGGAATTATTGTGGGAAAATATGTGCCCCCGACGAGTTAAACTGCGTCTTGAAAAACAGCATGTGTACCGGTTCCAAAAAGCTCACGAGAGCATGGTAGAATTTGTGCAGAATGTGAGTAGCATGAGTAAAGTTTTTGGTCTCGGGTTGAGCGAGGGAGATATGGTGCAAACAGTAGTAGAAAACATGCGCCCCGAGGTGAGAAGGGAGTGTGGTTTTGTAGGGAAACCAAAGGGCACTGGGAAATTATTTACGTGGGCAGTTGAAATTGATAATTTATGGTGTGCTAAGACAGACTTTGAACGCATGGGTGGTAGTAGGCTTCCAAACCAATATGTTAAGGGCTTGGAGGAAGGGGGGCAGAAAGGGCCTAGGAGCTGTTTTAGGTGTGGAAAACCAGGTCACTTTAAAGCAGAATGCCCGGAAAAGGGAAGGGGGTTAGTATGCGATTACTGTGGGAGGAGAGGTCATGGAAAAAGGTCTTGTTTCAAAGCCCGTGATGAAGAAGAAAAAAAGGGGCAGGAATGTAAGGCGTAAGGTACATACCATACGTTTTTGTCATTAACAAGTAGTTTTCTAAGTTATTAGGGTTTAGTCTTGTTGGTAATTACGTTTTAGAGATTGTAAAGAGTGCTCATATAGTGGTATGGTTGCATGGTATACGCCGTACGTTTTTGTTATTTATAAGTTTTTGGTAATTTTTTTAGTGCATTAATTTTGGGGTAGGTTTAGTTTAGCTTTCGGAGTGAGGTACCACTCTATTCAGTGTGTGTTCTATCATGTCTCTTGACTCGTGTTTTTGAGAAATTTTCCGCAATCTGTTTCTAAGGCTGTGATTTATTCCCTTCTATATGTGTTTAAATGTTTTATTCTATGTTTTTATTGGTACCTGCCCAAAGAAATTGTTATTACCTTAGTTTTATTTTTAAAAAAAATTTTTTTGGGGGGGGATATTGTACCCCTTTTTTTCGGGGTACCATTTTACAAGGAAATTAAAAGGAAGTTTATATTATAGTTTTCCTTTAGTATAGTTTATTTGAGTATTGGTGTTATCCGTACGGCGGTATTTTTGAAATATTGTTAACGTTTTTCAGCGCTAGTGTCGCCCGAGAGCACCTGGTAACAGTTAGTGAGAATATCATTAAATAATTGTGTTTATTAGTTATATTTATAATGTAGTTATATATTTGCATTTGTATAAAACTATTTTAATTATTAATGCGACATAGCAAAGTTGGACAAGTGGTGATCGGGGTAAAATGAAACAAATCACGAGCACAGCGCGCATGCGCGCGAGGGAGACAGACTTTTTCCCCTCCCTTTTTTTGAAGGAGGGGAGGAGAGGCAGGCGATCGGCTGTTCTGGACGACGGGCCGGTGTGTGAGGTGGTCCGCGCAAGCGGTCTCGCAAAAAAATGACTTTTGCGAGTGTGGGGCCGGCTTGGGCAGCAAAATAACTCGTTGGTATCTGTGTGCGAGAGTAACTGTAAAGCTCGTCAAGAAGATAGTCGCGGTACTATCGCGGCGGAACGAGGCTCCTTCCGGCTAGTATAGCCGTCAGCACCGACTGGCCTGAGGACCAGTGGGGTTTAGCGAGGATTCGCTAATCCAACGGAGACGACGAGCCGATACGTGAGTGACTTCCCTTGTGATTCCCCTTGTGCAACGGGGTTTATGCTGCAAGAGATTGGTGGCAGAAATAATTACGTCAAGCCTGAGAGTGTTATTTTACGTCGGAGGTCTGATTTTCCCCAGCTACATTTAACAACTTTATGATATGGACACGTGAAGTAAATAATTGAAACTTATGATGAAATTCAAATGGTAGAACGTTTTAAGGGTACCCGTCCCCCGAACACTTGAGCACGTCGCGTAACAAGGAAGGTGTTAACTAGCTTGAACTTGGTTTATCAGAGATTTTAAATCACTATAAGGTGTCTATTGTAACTGATGTTAAGTTTAGGGTATTTTTATCTTTCCTTATCATGTGCTGGGTATGATTATATATATATATAGTTTATAGCATCAGGCCCGATTTAGTTAATATGTACCGGCGAATGCTTATATTCTTTTAATGCTTGTAATAGTTTGATTTCAGATATTCAGATTAATAAATAATGTTTTGTCGTACTTACCGCAAAAGTTGTGCTTTCTCAAGCAAATTCCTTTCTTTCGCTGTTTAATTTAAGCCCTGATTTTTTTATACCCGTGTTGAATGCCGAGAGGTTTGTTGAACTGTGTGCCGTAACCTATTTTTCTGATATGTCGGATGGCGATACACTATACCAGGTAATTCCCGGCAGTTGTTGGCGGTTTGCGGCGCCCCCTTGGGGCTTACGGGGGCGTCAAATGCGCCACTCTGCTTCTGGGATTTGCTTGTGGCTAAGCATAGCGGTTGTGGTTGGTATTGGCGTAATTTCAATGATTCCTGTTAGCTGGATCTATAAGCTGACTAAGCCCGAGTTACTAAGTAACGTTCAAGCTGCGGGTTTAGCCGTAAACACCGAGGTGGGTATTGACGAGTTACGAAAAACGTTTTCCGAATTCTTGAAGGAAAGAGAGGTAGGAGTCATTTCCGCGGAAGGGATATCGAGGACTACAGCTGGGATTCACGGGAAAAAAGACCTGTTAGGTCAAATAGAAAAAAAGGTGATTTTGGACAGCATTAAAGGTTTGCCAGTGTTACATGAGGGGGACCCCAGTAAGTTAATACCCTTTTGTAGTGAGGTTGATAAAATGGTTGACGTCGAACTTTTTGAAGACCAAAGCTATTTGATAAAATGCCTAGCAGGGAGGTGTTCGGGAGTGGCCCGAAATGTTTTGAGTCAGTGTGCAGTGGAAAATAGCAGTTGGGAAAGAACGAAGGAATTATTGTGGGAAAATATGTGCCCCCGACGAGTTAAACTGCGTCTTGAAAAACAGCATGTGTACCGGTTCCAAAAAGCTCACGAGAGCATGGTAGAATTTGTGCAGAATGTGAGTAGCATGAGTAAAGTTTTTGGTCTCGGGTTGAGCGAGGGAGATATGGTGCAAACAGTAGTAGAAAACATGCGCCCCGAGGTGAGAAGGGAGTGTGGTTTTGTAGGAAAACCAAAGGGCACTGGGAAATTATTTACGTGGGCAGTTGAAATTGATAATTTATGGTGTGCTAAGACAGACTTTGAACGCATGGGTGGTAGTAGGCTTCCAAACCAATATGTTAAGGGCTTGGAGGAAGGGGGGCAGAAAGGGCCTAGGAGCTGTTTTAGGTGTGGAAAACCAGGTCACTTTAAAGCAGAATGCCCGGAAAAGGGAAGGGGGTTAGTATGCGATTACTGTGGGAGGAGAGGTCATGGAAAAAGGTCTTGTTTCAAAGCCCGTGATGAAGAAGAAAAAAAGGGGCAGGAATGTAAGGCGTAAGGTACATACCATACGTTTTTGTCATTAACAAGTAGTTTTCTAAGTTATTAGGGTTTAGTCTTGTTGATAATTACGTTTTAGAGATTGTAAAGAGTGCTCATATAGTGGTATGGTTGCATGGTATACGCCGTACGTTTTTGTTATTTATAAGTTTTTGGTAATTTTTTTAGTGCATTAATTTTGGGGTAGGTTTAGTTTAGCTTTCGGAGTGAGGTACCACTCTATTCAGTGTGTGTTCTATCATGTCTCTTGACTCGTGTTTTTGAGAAATTTTCCGCAATCTGTTTCTAAGGCTGTGATTTATTCCCTTCTATATGTGTTTAAATGTTTTATTCTATGTTTTTATTGGTACCTGCCCAAAGAAATTGTTATTACCTTAGTTTTATTTTTTAAAAAAATTTTTTTTGGGGGGGGATATTGTACCCCTTTTTTTCGGGGTACCGTTTTACAAGGAAATTAAAAGGAAGTTTATATTATAGTTTTCCTTTAGTATAGTTTATTTGAGTATTGGTGTTATCCGTACGGCGGTATTTTTGAAATATTGGTAACGTTTTTCAGCGCTAGTGTCGCCCGAGAGCACCTGGTAACAGTTAGTGAGAATATCATTAAATAATTGTGTTTATTAGTTATATTTATAATGTAGTTATATATTTGCATTTGTATAAAACTATTTTAATTATTAATGCGACATAGCAAAGTTGGACAAGTGGTGATCGGGGTAAAATGAAACAAATCACGAGCACAGCGCGCATGCGCGCGAGGGAGACAGACTTTTTCCCCTCCCTTTTTTTGAAGGAGGGGAGGGGAGGCAGGCGATCGGCTGTTCTGGACGACGGGCCGGTGTGTGAGGTGGTCCGCGCAAGCGGTCTCGCAAAAAAATGACTTTTGCGAGTGTGGGGCCGGCTTGGGCAGCAAAATAACTCGTTGGTATCTGTGTGCGAGAGTAACTGTAAAGCTCGTCAAGAAGATAGTCGCGGTACTATCGCGGCGGAACGAGGCTCCTTCCGGCTAGTATAGCCGTCAGCACCGACTGGCCTGAGGACCAGTGGGGTTTAGCGAGGATTCGCTAATCCAACGGAGACGACGAGCCGATACGTGAGTGACTTCCCTTGTGATTCCCCTTGTGCAACGGGGTTTATGCTGCAAGAGATTGGTGGCAGAAATAATTACGTCAAGCCTGAGAGTGTTATTTTACGTCGGAGGTCTGATTTTCCCCAGCTACATTTAACAACTTTATGATATGGACACGTGAAGTAAATAATTGAAACTTATGATGAAATTCAAATGGTAGAACGTTTTAAGGGTACCCGTCCCCCGAACACTTGAGCACGTCGCGTAACAAGGAAGGTGTTAACTAGCTTGAACTTGGTTTATCAGAGATTTTAAATCACTATAAGGTGTCTATTGTAACTGATGTTAAGTTTAGGGTATTTTTATCTTTCCTTATCATGTGCTGGGTATGATTATATATATATAGTTTATAGCATCGGGCCCGATTTAGTTAATATGTACCGGCGAATGCTTATATTCTTTTAATGCTTGTAATAGTTTGATTTCAGATATTCAGATTAATAAATAATGTTTTGTCGTACTTGCCGCAAAAGTTGTGCTTTCTCAAGCAAATTCCTTTCTTTCGCTGTTTAATTTAAGCCCTGATTTTTTTATACCCGTGTTGAATGCCGAGAGGTTTGGTGAACTGTGTGCTGTAACCTATTTTTCTGATATGTCGGATGGCGATACACTATACCAGGTAATTCCCGGCAGTTGTTCGCGGTTTGCGACGCTCCCTTGGGGCTTACGGGGGCGTCAATATGCTTGTAAAATTGGCATAGCTTAATACTTTTAATTTATTTAAACTTTTGCCAAGTGCTGGAAGCAAAGCGACCAATTTATTTGTCTATTAAGATATTAATTTCTAGCTGCAGTACCCGGCGTTGCCCGGGCTGAACACAGAGTGAAGGGGACCTTTTTCGAAATCAGATGTAGTTAGTAATTGTCTTCTTAATTTGAATGTCAAGAGTGCAAAATAATTTATATTACTTTCAGATCCCGACAGACGTTGTTCTGCCAGTGTATAATTATTTACCTGTATATAATCTGTATGTAATCTAGACTCTATAAAGCACTATAGAAAAAAGCTGAAAAATAAGAGATTACTAATAGGTATTGAAAAGATTCCATTATCTAGCTAATGCTCGGCATGCAAAGCAATGCCTCAATCAGTTTTGTTTTGTAATATGTTTGAAGTAGTTACACATATACAAATCATCTATCAATCTCTCTAAATATATATTTATCTATATCTCCATCTTTATATATCTATGTATCTCTCTATCGCTATTTATCTCTTTATATATCTACATATATACATATATACCTCACACTATCTCTATCTCTTCTATATATAAATCTCTATATAGCTCTATACATCTATATATCTCTTTATCTAACCCATTTCATTCTCTATAGCTCGCTCTATCTCAACTTATCTCCGTCTCTCTCTATCTAACTATATATATATATATAAATATGTATCACTCTATCTCTGTCTATCTTTTATATTTAAATAAATTGTGTCATGCGTGCGCACTTATACAACAAAAACAGACGAAGTGTTGAACAGGAATTAGCCTATATATGAAGTGGTAATTGAAAAATTATAAAAAATTCAAAATATTTTCAAGGAAAAATATACGAAATGGCACACAACCACTGCGTAGTACTGCGAGTACTCGCGCGGCACTTTATTTAGTGACATTGACTCCCCTCCCGCACCTCAGTGTCGCTTAGGTCAAATGCTCCTGCCTAGCTAGCCGAGTGGGGTGTGGGCGGGGCGCGGGAGCAGGGGCAGGCGGTGGTGGGAACGCGAGCGTCAAGAGAGACACGACGACGACGGACAGTTGCTAGTTACTGAATTACAAAGATATAAAAACTAAAATATGTTGCTTAAATAATGTGGTTAATAAATAACGCGGTAAAAAGTAGCCCATGTTCATCAGGGATAATGTCGGCTTCTAATGGAAAAATAATTTTTCAAATCGGTCCAGTAGTTTCGGAGCCTATTCAATACAATCAAACAAACAAATCTTTTCTCTTTATAATATTAGTATAGATGTGGTTATGGTACTCAAAATTACCTGTTTTATATAACATAAAATTTGCTATTTTCGTCTACGAGAACGTTCATTATGCTGAAAACTAACAGTACTCGTATTGGACATATTTTATTTGTGTTTTGTTTGTGACATTGCTTTTTATAACTCTTACATTTTTAAGATTTTTTCCCGTTTATTTTGGTTGTGCCATACATATTTCTTACTCCTAGTATCTAACTATGTATTACAAAGGATTTAAAGTCCATTGAAAAGTTACATTTGGGGTTGCGTTTTTTAGAGGACGCAATTTTATTTTTTTGATGTGTAGGGGGGGTCAGTGTAAAGCTAAAACCAAGTTTGTGGGGTCGCCACCCTTGTCCCACGGCCGCCATCTTGAAAATAGTGGTTGAAATTGTTTTTACGATATATCTCTTAAAATATTTATTTGATAAAAACAATTTGTTAACATTTTTTTGTTGCAAATTAAATTCTCTACAACTTTGGTCCAGTAACGTTTTGTAGTAGAACTATAAATAAAAAAGTTATAAGCGAAAATCTTCAGAAATTCGAGAAAAACATTTATATTTTTCGATATAACTTTTTTTTTATCATTTTACGAAAAAATGATATCTGACCATTTTTGTAGATCGTTTTTTGAGGAACAACTTTTATTCGCATCATTTTTTCATTAAGTCAATAGCTAAGGTTTTACAGTGCTCCGAAGTGAGTACTATTTTTCAGTACTCTTAAATATACCTATATTATACGTGTGTACTAATAATATGTCATCAGTTATTGTATTATTTTTTATTTTGTTATTATAACTTTTTTAATTACAAATTTTGCAATATTATTAATCATTAATTATTAATTATTGACTCTTTTCCCCACCACCCACGAGGTAGAGTCTAGAGGCGCGTTTTTTTTTTACGTGGTATCCCCAATAGGCATAATCCACGATGATTTTCTAAATTAGAACTACTCCGTCCTCAGTCGTTTCGATGGACCAGGCTGCGGCTCAGCATCTGATCGGCTTTCTGAATGAAATACCAGTGGGAGAGCTGGAGAAGGAAGGGGTGTTAATGTCGGCGGTTCATCATCAAAGTCATTTTCATTTATTAATTCTGAGAGTTCCATTAAGTTGCTGCAAGTCTCTCCAGAACAATGGAAGCACACTGCAGAACATTTCAGCCCTGCTTTTCGACATCCACACATCGCTCCACAGTTTCCTTTGCATTTGCAAAAGATCAATTTTAGAAGCTCAGGGGGTGCTGGAGGTTTAGAGTTCTGCACTGGCATCAATAATTTTCCACATTTTTTTCAGCCCCAGTCTTCAGGATCATTATAATTACCAAGCCACGACTGGACCTGATGGTAGACTCGGAAAGTATGAAAGCGAGCTGTGTCTTGTGTTGGAGGAAGTGAAGATAAGTTAAATGTACTTTTTGTCACTGCCTTGGCGAATTGTTTGTATCTTAGCCTGTCAAGAGAATTATCATCTTTATTACCACCGTATAAAGAGATAAAAAAAGTTCACCAATTAAGTGAGCAAAGCAGGGTCAACTCTCTTGTTGAGAAACAAAGCCGTTCCACTTGCAAACTCTAAATGTTTTTCCAGGTTTTTCACAAATTTCATTTTACCGATATTGTAAGGAGCTGAAGTTGTGTCACATCCGGAAAAAGCATGAAGAAACAGCAAGTTATCCGCAATGACATTTCCGTACATAAAACCTGACGCACAATATAATTGTTCTGCTGTTCATCTTTTTGATGGTTTAAAAAAAAATACATTTGCTTGTTCTCTGCCAAGTGATGTGAGCAATATCAGTATGTCAATATCTTCAGCTACAATAACAATGATATGTCTTTGTTTTACTGTGTACAGTTTAAATATTTGATCTATGAATTAACTATATTATGACTTCAAGATTTGTTTACTGTCAAAATAGGGTACCTATGTAATGTTTGGCAGATTTTTTGGGAATTTATATGAAAATGGATATGCTGACTTGTTTTTTTATTGTTAGGCTAAATTAATTTAAAGTGGTTATTACATTATTTAAAGTACTTTATATCAATACACAAAAGAAAATTTTTGCAAATGTGTTAACATGTTTTTATGTATAGGCTACTTAGATAGTCAATTCGTACCAGTCTTTTTTTAATATGGTATTCTTATTCTGTACTCTTTATCCAAATAATTCATTATAAAATAATTAATGATACAATTAAATGACGATTGTGAACGTAAAAAAAGGCAGTCAATGAAGTAAAGTTTTATGGCGTAAAGCTGGAAATAAACAAAATTAAAAAAATGTTTTCAAGTAAGCTAATGAGGGCTAGAAGTTTTAGAATTCTCCCAGAGATCCTTTTGGTTAGGTAAGGTGCATAAGCTCATGGCGTGAACTGGGTTAAAAGCTGGTTTTCAAAACTATAATAAAGCATTGCTTCTCTAAAAATCAATATAGTCTTACAATCTATCAATGTTTTCTTTTGTACACACTGCTTTATTATTGAAAAACACATACCTCAACGACGAAGTTATTCAGACGTTTATTAATAGCAACACATACCAAACTAAACTCAAAGAACGCTGATTTACATAGCGCCATGTAAGCTACAATGAAAATTATTAAAAATAAAATCAATATCATAAGAAAATAGCATTGCTTATAGAAAAAAATTGTGTACATCACTAATTTTTAGTCTCACATATTATGGAATTTTTTAATAAATAAGAATAACATTCCTTCATAAAATAAAAAAAGGACTAGCAATTTATGAAAATTTTAAGTTCTGTCAGTTTAGATTTAACGTTTAGCAAATCATAAAATAAGAGCAATTTTTATGAGTAGGATTTACGTCGTCTCGTTGACGGTGAGGTGATTATAGATTGTTTAGCACAAATCTAATCAAAAACAGGGTTTGGAGAAATAATCGGCCACGGCTTGTGCTAAGGAATCAACCCAACATTTGTCTAGAGTAATTTCTGGAAACCATGGAAAACCTAAAGCAGGATGGCTAGACTGAGAATCGAACCCGAGTCTCCCTAAATGCGAGTCAAATGTGTTACCGTTGCGACATCTCTCTCGGTATATAAATCCCTTCATCAATGTCTCGCGCTGTGTCCAGCCCCTGCCCCGAGCTCCCGGCAGGACGACAACTGTCATTCATAATGGCCACTCAAGTTTGTAGGGGCAGACAACCGGTTTGAGGATGGCTGGTCAAGGAAGAAGTGGAGAGAAAGAAACAGAAGAAGCAAGTCTGCAAACTAGGTCCCCACCACCCCCTACCCCCCTGTCACATTCCAGTCCGCCACCCAGCCAGCCATACAGCCACGCTTCGGAGTTTACCTGGGTAGTGTTACTGACTCTTAATGTTGAGAGAGACTTATTTTACGGATTAGATAAAGACGAAATTATAGATGGAGTAGCTGCAACCAGTAAAGAACTTACGAAAAAGCTGTTGGGTTAGTTATAATAGTTAGGTACTTTTAAAGATTATTTTATTATTTTATTTGTGTTTATCTTAAAATAATTATTTAGATTTCTCTTTAAAGATTGCTTTCTTATTACAATTCAACAGGGTATCATAGACAAAAAGAGGAACTAAGTAATAATTTTATTTTAATTTGAAAAATATTTTTTTTTGTTTGTTGAATTTTAAAAAAATGCTCATTCTTAAAAATTGTTATTCAAAGTGTAACAAACATAGCCTATTTATATTATTCTATTAATTTAGCTTGCATATAATACAGTATAAAGTAGTAAAATTCGGCTTGGTTTCCTTGTTGATAATTTTCTTATCCTACTATATTTTTATTTTAATAACTTAATGTAAGTTTCACGAATTTATGTTTTATAAAGGCATACTTAAAAAAAATATGAAGTTTTGTTTTAATTAATCAGTGGAATAAATACAATTACTCACTTAAAATATATTTTCTTCAAAAATTTTGATCAAAATTCATTTACTTTTAAAGCCTTAAAATAGAGTAAAATGTTTTTTCTGGGCGCATAATTTCTAAACATTTTCCGAAGGGAACGCCCCTAATTCTTTCCCCCCCCCCCCACCCCTTTTCAGGGTGGTATTCCATAACCCACAAACTTCTCGGTAGGGGCCCCAGGAGCCAGTCCGGGCCTGCATGAATTCTAATCACGTGCATATAACATGTGTTCTGTGGTTTGTTAAAAGAAAGAGTATGAGTATAGTATATAAATATACCTGTTAACTGTTCCAAATAGCATTATTTCACAAACCAAGTTTGTTTATAAAAATTATAGCAATGTCACAGAAAGAGATGGGAGGTTAGTAATATTATCTTTTGGATTTTTTGAGGTAAACCAAGTACATTATTTTTTTCTCAATATATATGTTAACTATTTCCATGCAGTTGTTGAAATAAATTATGTATAATCATACGATCATACGTGCTTTATGCTCATTTTTTTTACCAATCAAAAACATCAAAGGATAAAATATAAATACTGTCCCCTGATTGGTTGCTATGAAAATTAATGCCATGGCCATTAAAAGAAGTGAATGCATAAAATGTATTTGTAATATTGCTACGCTAAAATTCAGTTTACCTGGTCACCGTACACAGGTCAATATTTAAAATTTAAATACGAGCTCATTTTGAGACATTTAACCGATATTGTAGGTAACCTAACTAACATGCCACTTCTGTTATTATTTGAACGCATAATTTCCCTGAAACCACTACTCTACAAATGTACTATTTGCTATTTTTATGTATTTATGTAATGTGATAATTTTTTTATGGGATTTCAATGATTATTTTTAAATTCAATATTTGTATTAGGTATAGAATGTGATATTCCCCTTCATATCCTATTCAAACTAAGCTGATACTTGCACAGGCTTAGAGCTTGTGTGAATGAAACTATTGTATCTGGCAAGATAAGCAAGTGTCTGGTTTGCAGAATTCCAATGCTGTACTTTTGTGGATAAATGTTTTCCACCAGATGTTACAAGTTCCATTTTCTTAGCCACATTTGAAATGAGACTATTCACCCTGCATGCACTACTTACACGAGTCAGCACCGTGTTTCTACTTTCCCAACCATCTCGACTGAGGTGGCCTGAAATCTGTTAACTTTCACTTCCGCAGTGTGTGCTTTTTTAAAGACACATACTAACCCTTATCAGTGTGCTGACAGTTTTAACCTATTTTTAATAACTTGACTAGGCCTGTTCTTAATAACAACCAATTGTGCAGGTGTTAGTTATGTTCTTCAACAACTGGGTTAATTTGAGCTTTCTCTATTCAGCTGTTAATAGAAATCTTAATTTTTTTTTATTATCTTCTCTAAGTCAGTCGAAGAAAACTGATTTTTGGTTTTCCAAAGCTTTGCACTCTCCTGTAAATTTTGAGATTTTTATCTGGCTTTGTTGGTTCATTCTTTTCAGTTCAGAGCTATAAATCTGAACTTCATACTGCAAATGCTTGTAACATCCAAGTCTTATATAAGAATGTTTTACAGTAATTAAGTTTAAAAAAAAGTTAATAATTTTTGTTTAATTTTAATATATGTTCAAAGAAAAATGATGCTATTTCAAGTTTATTTTTCCAACCTTTAAAATCATTATATTTAGCTATATAATGTGTAAATATAAATGTAAACACATAGTTCAAGGAGAGGTGTGGAATGCGATAAGGGTTTAAAACAAAGTCACCAAATATCATAAATAATGTTCTAGTTTACTATGGCAATTGAATATATACAAGACAGTTTCAACAATAAAGGCTTTGTTACATAGAACATAACATAGTATGTTAAAAAGATTTGTTTTAAAAAATACACAAAAAATACTGTACATATTTTACATTTACAACAGACAAATACCGCAATGTCTTCTATGAAAAAAGTTATGATTAAAGTCATACCCATCGCTGTCACCTGTAAAAAATGGCATCAAAATATGCCCAAGATTCACCCAGTGACCAGCAAGCTTATCACATATATATTAAACCTCTCAACATTAAAAAAAAAAGTTAAGGCCGCTCCCAAACCGAAAGAGGTATAATTTAAATAGATGAGCAACATACATTTAAAAAAGATTTAATATAATATTTAAATATTTTACAGTGATGTGAAAGCCAATAAAATGAGCCAAAATAATTACCACAAACAAACAGTATGAGCAAGAATGTAAAAGTTGCAAGTTAATGCAAAAGTTTCAGCAAAATATTATTCACACGAGATTATCACTATGCTCAACTGAGGCATCACTTGACTCTTCAATATGGCTAGTTATTTACTCATTTCCGATAAAAACATATCTGGGCAATTCTTGTAAACTTACAGCAACAAAACTAAATATACAAAAATTTGGCAAACAGAGCAATCAGACAACAACAATTCTGAAACTTACATAGTCGACTAATCAGATCTAGCATTAGAGAATTTACTTATTACTTACTTGACAGAGTCAAAACACATCATTATAAAGAATAATGGTTTCAGGCGTAGAACTTGAAAAATACACATTTCAAAAGTGTTGAATAAATTACAAGTGCTGATTCAACGAGTGAATGTCAATGTGGATGGATTCTGAAAGGCACTAAGAATATGCCAATGATACGTGTGTTTGTAAAGGCACCTTAACTCGAACAAGTTGCACAAGTTATGAATTTGTTACACATATAATTTTCACTTTAAAATAATTCAAAATATAATTTAAGAATTAGTGGCTGCATCAAATTATGTAGAAGTACTTGCAACATTAATTTCTGCAAAAAATAAATTCATCACTGAAACAAAAACAAGTCCTTAATCCTTCGTTATTACGGCTCTAATATCCTGAACATTATTCCAGTTGTAAAAATTTACAAGGAATGTACAGTTTTTGCACACGAATGCCAACACGTAATTTAGACTACTTGTTTATAATTACGATTCTGAATTAGCCGTGCATCCAACACACATCACACACTGAGTATTCGGAGCTCGACCGGAGACTACGGGCGGGAAGCCCAAACGCAGTCCAGCTGCAGGTTTCCAGGCCATCGGTGGGCAAAAACAAACGCAACGCACGGCGACGACGGATCACACCTCGACGCCCAGCGCCCGGTCCACCACGTAGTGGTACCTCCCCGCCGCACACCCCCTCCCCTCCACCTGCCGGCTGTCCTCGCTGTCCTCGGCCACCTCCTCCGGGGGCAGCACCGGCACCGTCACGTTCACCCGCGTGAAGAACGCCATCTTCTCCCTGCAGCAAGCGCGGGGCGTGACCGCCTGCTTTCAATACACTTCATGACTAGGGACCCCAAAAAATGGCAAACAGTAAAATATGTGTAACACATTGAAATTCTGCTGTTTTTAATGTTTATTGCAAAAATTTTCTAACATTTTTGTATTAAAACAATTTGATGCAAAACATTATTATGTATTTCCATGAGTTAACTGGCTCCATTTCAGAAAACATCGCACGATACGTCAGATTTGTGACACAGGAAACAAATTTCAATAGCAAAAGTGTTCTGATATCTAGAACGTAGTATTCTTTTTTCTACAGTGCCAATCTGTAGTATTTATTTATGGTATTTATATTGTGTATACAACACAAAGAGTTATGTCCATATATTTGGTTATTTATTGAGAAAGAATGGTGGGAAAATTCTTTGTTCCAAAAAAAAATTTCTGAAGAAATGTGAAAAACAATATGAAATTAACTAGAGATGGGAAAATACAGGTTTTTTTTTTCTGGGGGAAAAAAAAATAGGGAATGTCTCTTTCCCAAAACATTGGGCGCGAAATTACTTTTTTCCATTTCTCTATTTTATTCCAGTTGTATACATGTCCATATTCCAAACTTGTTAACAAATATTTTCGAAGAAAGGAGTGCACTCTAACCTGATTCAATACATACACCAGATAGAAAACACACCCTTTTTAGCAGTTCAAACTCAAAACTATTAATGGTGATGTAAAAAATATTCACAGCCATGATCTAAAGAAGCAATTTATGCCAAATAGTTAAAGTTGTTTCACTACTGTCACGAACGGTAATGTAACGTATCTAGTCCACAATTGAAAATACACATTCTAAGACATATTACATGCGTAATAGCATAATTAACAGTTGTTTGTTTTGTATAAAGTATAGGGGTGTGCAAATATTCGTAAACACGAATAGTTGCGAATAGTAACTGATGAACTATTCGCATAAGTCGAATAGCAAAATTTAAAATTACGAATACCGTATTGGCCCGAATAGGGCCAAATAGAAGGCCAAACAAATGTAAAAATTCATTAGACATACATTTTGTGTTGATAAATCCTTTTTTGCATTTATGTATACCGCATTTAACTTTCCGTTTCACTTAAGCTACGTATTACTATTTAGTAACGTGTTAAACGTAACGAAGCAAACAAAAACAAAGAAATGAAAGAATGCAGCTTGCCGGAACAAAACAAGAGGATAGCTGCCATGGTGAAGCATACGGCCATGAATAACTTCGGTGACGTGACCGCGAATATTTGTCCATATTACTTTATGACAAGAGTGTCTCTGTCCTATGAATTTTAAAGAATAATCTATGGTAATTATGTTGTTTGAAAGGTTTTTTATAAATAGAGTGGATAACTGTGAAATTATTAAAATAGCTTTTGAAGCAACGTACCAAATTCCTGTAAAAATGGCGTCTTCGTACGTGTTCGGCAATGTTCGTTTTACAAAAAAGAAATATTGTGGAAAGACAGTTGGCAGCCGTAAATTTCCAAACATTACATCCGAAATGTTCTTAACATTTTCTGTTTGTAAACGTAAACAATCGTTCTGAAAATAGCTGTGATATTTTAGTACAAATATTTCCGTTAAAAATCTGAAATTCAATTACCGTAAATTAGGGCTGATCGGTTCCCACATTTTCAGTTCGGTTCGGCTCGGCTCGGTTTTTTGTTAAAAATGTCGGTTTTCGGTTCGGTTCGGTCACTACTTCAAAATTTTTCTTTGAGCTGTCATACCAAAAAAAATTCCACTATAGTATTTAATTACTTGCAATATCTTGCAAAAGTTTAATTTCTTAGGGGAGTCACTTTCTCAGCAATATAAAAGTTATTTTCAACTACTATTTGTATTTATAAATAAGTTTATATGCTACTGAAACAACCATATGTGTAAAAAGGAACAGAACAAAACAGTTTAGAACATTAATAATTAGTATTACATTAACCTTGTTGCCAGCTTCACTTTCATTTGAGTTTAACACCTAAATCTATTTAAGACATAAGTATAAAATCAGTGAAACTTACAAGTATCACATGTAAAAAAATAATTTATAACATTCATAAAGAGAAAACCTTGGAATCACCTTCACTATCATTTCAGTCAGACCCCTAAATAAATTTAACAGAGAAGTATAAAAACAATGTATCTTCCAAATGTTACTTAATTGTGTGTAAAAGTAACAATAAAAAATCACAGCATTTATGAACATAACCCTGAATACAAATTCAGTTTTATAGCAGGCACATTCACTTTCATATCAGTCAAATCCAGAGAATCACTCAAGTATTGTATCATAGAGTATTGTCACTTTTTGTTTTTGTTGATTGTCAGACAACGTCTGGCTGTATGGGCTATTAAACCATGAATATTAATTATCGTCATGAAAAAAAAAAACTAGCAAAGCTCTTGGAAATGAGACCACTACTGGAAAACTCAATGTACAATACTGTGTACGTGTGTACGTGCGCAGACGTGGTAGACATGACTGCATGGCGCCATATTCACTAATAAAAAATTCTCATTACCTACTTGCTATTTTTTCGTGACCTTTTAACCTCTTTTACTACTTTTCGTAACTGAGGATATTTGTGGCAAACATAATTTGAATTTATGAAATGTACTGGAATAAAATTCAATAGCAATAATGTGATTAAAAGCAATATACAAATAAAAACTTCCTACTGTAGCCTCTATGCCGGGAGTTAATGGACAAGCCAACATAAACAAACGTCTTAACCAAGAAAACGTCTTAACCTACCAGTGCATTAAAGGCAGAATGAATGATAATGACCATATTTTCAAAATACACAAGTAAAGTATTCATATTTAGTATGCGGTATTTACTAGGATTTTTTTTCCGTCACGTGCGTAACATCATCATCTTTGCGGAACACGGGCGGTATTATTTTTAATTCCTTCGTCACAGATGTTCATAGTTGCCTCCAATTACCAAGACGTAGTGGCAAAAAAGAATTTTTATTTTACGAGAAATCAAATACTCTAGACTATAACGACGCAAAGTCGCAATAATCACGCGCGAATAGTAAACAAACTACATCTAAAGGGTCTGACGACATGCACATTCATTCTCCAACTGCCATTTGGAACGGAACTTGGAAGGCAACTAATCGATCCTAGCGCACGTATAGCGCATTCTGTGATGTGAAAATAGAACTGAGTGACGCCATGCGTCGTGAGCGCCCTGCAGAATACGAACGGAACTAAGCAATGCTACGAAACTTCTACCGTTTTAGCTTACGAACCGGAATTAAATAAATATTATTTTAGTAACGGAAGTGATATATCCTTTAAATAAGAAAAAACCATATATTTAAGAGAAAATAGTAGTACAGTGAAACCTCATTAATACAAACCTGAAGGGGAGTAAAATATTTCAGTTTGTAATAACGAGGTTCATATTAATGAGGTTCTTGAGCCAATAGGTAGAATAAGAACTCGATAAGAAATATTGAATTCCTACATGTCAGAGCACTAAAAATGTGGAATATTATTATTGTAATAGAAGCCAGATATTGACATGCACACTAACAAAATACACTTAGAAGCAATTTTAATAGTTTTAATAAAATATACTATAACAGACTGATAATTAGTATACATATACGTATGTATGTATTCTTATTTAATTTGCTTCCAAAGTTTTGACAAAAATGATTAACATTTACCGTACAGTTAATTGCTGTTGAGTGTATAGCAATTCTTATGCAAAGTATGCAAGATATATTTACATAGGTTTAAAAAAATCATTAATTTTTTTCTGGACACACTTATCTCTGTAAATATCATTTACAGCAGAACATATCTTCTCAAATCCTGCAATCAAGTCAATTGGCACATCACTTGCAGCAAGTACATTTTCCAGTGTACGCAAAGCACTGATTGTATCACTTTTGCTTGGAAGTTTATGCACTACCTCACCATTGTCGTCATCACCATCATTATCCTGACTTGTACCACCCTCACAAAGTGACTGTACAGCGTCAGCCGTTGGTGTTTCCTGTAATCCTCGTGAACCAACAAGATCTTCTGCAGTTAATCTTGCACTGGTGTACACACTGTCATCAATATGAACAAACTCATTGAAGTCATTATCAACTTGCACATGTTCTTTTAACTCTTGCCAATCCTCTAAAGGTTGATCACAGTCAGGTTCTTCAACAGTTTGCTGGCCAAAACCACTTTTTGCAAAGCAATGCACAATTGTCTTTTGGCTGATGCTGTCCCACGACATGGCTATACTGCGGATAGCATCCAAAACTGACCATCTAGGAAGCTCAGTCTTTCCTTTTTCACACTGCCTGATAAGGTATTTCACCAAGCGCTGTCTGTAGTTTCTTTTCAAGCACTGTATTATACCTTGGTCGAGTGGTTGTGTCACACTTGTTGTATTTGGTAGCAAGAAGAGTAAGGTAATGTTTTCCAACTTCATACCATGAGCAGTATGTGCAGCACAGTTGTCCAACAATAACAAAATTTTGCGATTTAGAGTCGCCATTTTCCTGTCCAATTTTAACAACCACAACTGGAAAATTTTTGTGGTGACCCAAGCCTTACTGTTTGCCTCGTAATCTACTGGCAGGTTTTTTGCTGCAACATCTTTGAAACATCTTGGCTTGGCAGACTTGCCAATAACCAAGGGTCGAAGTTTAGTACTGCCATCTTGATTACAACATAGTAAAACTGTAAGACGAACTTTACTGTGTTTACCGCCATGGCAGTTTTCACCTTTTACGGTTAGAGTTTTATTGGGCAACAGATTGTAAAAAAGCCCTGTTTCATCCATATTAAACACATCTTGTGGTGCAAATTTACTTACGATGGACTGTACTGACTGAAGCCAGTCACTCGTTGCTGTTTGGTCGACAGCTGCAGATTCGCCACAAATGGATTTTGTGGCCAAATTATGCCTATCTTTGAAGCGTTGAAGCCATCCGTTGCTGCAATGGAAATCGTCAATTCTGAGTTGCAGTGCCAGCTGATCAGCCTTTTCTTGGATAATAGGCCCGGAAATTGGAACTCTGGCGGCGCGCATTTGATGAAACCACTCCAGCAGTTTGGCCTCTAATTCGGAATGTTTACCGACGCGCATCCTTTTCTTAGTTTGATTACTACCTTTCCTGACCGCTTCTTCTATTTTATCTGCTTGCTTTAGAATTGTACTTAAGGTTGATTTTGATATACCAAACTCTTCAGAAAGTTCTGTTTTCGTTTTTTCACCCTGACGAACTGAATTTATTATCTTAATTTTCGTCTTCAATGCAATTTCCTTGCGTTTACGTTTTGCCTCCATTTTTATGTGTGTACGTACAAATTCTAAAGTTTAATAAAATTCTCACGAGATAATTCACTTAAACTTTCATTACAACGTACACAAATATTAAACACGTTAGGCGTAACATATATTTTGTTTTTATTGGTCCGGCACAGATTCATGTATACAAAGGAAGTACAAAATCGAACGTAAATACCATCCCACGTGAAGTTCGATATATCGAATATTGTACAAACGCGAGTGATTTCTGAACATATCGAACACACGAACGAGTGATTTTGAAAACATAGAGTTAAAAACACACTTCGGACACTCAGGCGGGGCCGTATCTTTGTGGTAATCTTTGGTTCGTATTAAACGGTAAACATGACTGTTTGTTTATACGGACGGGAATTGTTATTGTTCGCTATACATAATAACGAGAATTTCGTATTAACCAAACAAATCTTCATTGTGTTTAATGGGCATATTTCACGGGGAAATAGTAATAGGTAATATTAACGAGTCATTCGTAATAAGCGGGATAATATTAACGAGGTTTCACTGTATTCCGACAGAAACTTCCGACGTTAAACATAGGAAATAGTGAACTGTAAGAAACGCTTAGAATTTACTATCCCATGGTTAAAATGGCGAACATTAAGAGAATAGATGATTTAAACGTTTTATAGTGAAAAACTTAGCATGCGTCTTAAATGTGTTTTGATGTATTATGCAAGCGGTAAGTTTCTTATCCAATATGAATGTTAAATACATTATTTGGTAGATACTTGAAGTTAGTTTTTAATGCCCTAATAAAAACCGAATCATCGGTTTTTTCTGGGAATTCGGTTCGGCTTCGGTTTTTACTAAAATGACCGAACCGAACCGAAAATTCGGTCAACCGATCAGCCCTACCGTAAATGTTAACACGCGATTGTACACAAAGTACAAATATGAATTATGTAATAAAATGTTGCCATTTTGAGATGCTTCAACATTCACATTTTTACTCAAGAACAAACATTTTAATTTTCAACTTTAAACAATTGTGAATTACTGCAATATTGGGTGGATTTATCTTTTCCCTGTGTGAGGTAACAAAGTTTTAGTTAATATAAAAAATTGTGAACATTTTAACATCTTTTCTACTGTAGCTTTCAGCTTGGAACTAATGTTTGTGGTGCTGACGTCTTGGGTGCGAAAATAAGGCGACTTCCAATTTTCTCATCTCGCTTATGTAAAAATGGTCGCCTTATATTCGGGCCAATACAGTATTTATATTGGCTGTGTTTTATTTCTCGTGGTGGTTCCAAGAGCTTCGGTTTTCACCAGCTTCTAATGTAATTTCCAAAGTATTTATACATTCTTACTAACATAACCGCAATGTATTTTTAAAAGGTTCATTTCAAGGAAAAAAACAAACCAAAATCATCCTATATTAAACCAACTTGGTTTGAAAAGCCAGACGGTAAACTTAAACACGAGGCCATTTCCAAACAAATGCCAACAACTACCGTATTTTTGATGGATGGTTGCAATCGTTTACAAAACCATTAAAATTAACTTTTTCAAATGTTTTATTCAATGATAACCTCTTTATATACTCGTTTTGAGTATTGAAGTTAATCACAGATTTTTTCCGGTCATATATGTTTGAAGTACAATGAAATTAATTTCCCAAGCTACACAATTTTTTTATCCAAATTTTTCCATTGTGGTAACCGAAAGGAAAAACAATAGATAACAATTATTAAATATTATTATATATGAAATAAAAATTCATGTCCTCAATAACTCTTAAAAGTACTGTGAACTTTTTTTTGTGGTTTCATTCACAGAAAATATCTTGTATAAACTAAATATATGAAAACCCGTCATTGTTCAGTGTGGTAACACACACACACACACACACACACACACACACACACACACACACACACACACACACACACACACACATATATATATATATATATATATATATATATATATATATATATATATATATATATATATATATATATATATATATATATATTACAAATATTCGACTTTGAAACTATTCGCATTCTATTCAAAAATTTTACTATTCGATTCGAAAATATTCGAACATCAAATTCCACTATTCGCACACCCCTAATAAAGTACCAATGGCAGAAAAAAATAAAATTGGTTTGAGCAAGAAATACATCAACAAAAACACAGGAACTGTTGTGCTATGAAAAAATTGTGAACACGTTAGATGCAACTAGTTACAAATTGTGAATAGATGATTTAAACGTTTTATAGTGAAAAACTTAGCATGCGTCTTAAATGTGTTTTGATGTATTATGCAAGCGGTAAGTTTCTTATCCAATATGAATGTTAAATACATTATTTGGTAGATACTTGAAGTTAGTTTTTAATGCCCTAATAAAAACCGAATCATCGGTTTTTTCTGGGAATTCGGTTCGGCTTCGGTTTTTACTAAAATGACCGAACCGAACCGAAAATTCGGTCAACCGATCAGCCCTACCGTAAATGTTAACACGCGATTGTACACAAAGTACAAATATGAATTATGTAATAAAATGTTGCCATTTTGAGATGCTTCAACATTCACATTTTTACTCAAGAACAAACATTTTAATTTTCAACTTTAAACAATTGTGAATTACTGCACTATTGGGTGGATTTATCTTTTCCCTGTGTGAGGTAACAAAGTTTTAGTTAATATAAAAAATTGTGAACATTTTAACATCTTTTCTACTGTAGCTTTCAGCTTGGAACTAATGTTTGTGGTTCTGACGTCTTGGGTGCGAAAATAAGGCGACTTCCAATTTTCTCATCTCGCTTATGTAAAAATGGTCGCCTTATATTCGGGCCAATACAGTATTTATATTGGCTGTGTTTTATTTCTCGTGGTGGTTCCAAGAGCTTCGGTTTTCACCAGCTTCTAATGTAATTTCCAAAGTATTTATACATTCTTACTAACATAACCGCAATGTATTTTTAAAAGGTTCATTTCAAGGAAAAAAACAAACCAAAATCATCCTATATTAAACCAACTTGGTTTGAAAAGCCAGACGGTAAACTTAAACACGAGGCCATTTCCAAACAAATGCCAACAACTACCGTATTTTTGATGGACGGTTGCAATCGTTTACAAAACCATTAAAATTAACTTTTTCAAATGTTTTATTCAATGATAACCTCTTTATATACTCGTTTTGAGTATTGAAGTTAATCACAGATTTTTTCCGGTCATATATGTTTGAAGTACAATGAAATTAATTTCCCAAGCTACACAATTTTTTTATCCAAATTTTTCCATTGTGGTAACCGAAAGGAAAAACAATAGATAACAATTATTAAATATTATTATATATGAAATAAAAATTCATGTCCTCAATAACTCTTAAAAGTACTGTGAACTTTTTTTTGTGGTTTCATTCACAGAAAATATCTTGTATAAACTAAATATATGAAAACCCGTCATTGTTCAGTGTGGTAACACACACACACACACACACACACACACACACACACATATATATATATATATATATATATATATATATTACAAATATTCGACTTTGAAACTATTCGCATTCTATTCAAAAATTTTACTATTCGATTCGAAAATATTCGAACATCAAATTCCACTATTCGCACACCCCTAATAAAGTACCAATGGCAGAAAAAAATAAAATTGGTTTGAGCAAGAAATACATCAACAAAAACACAGGAACTGTTGTGCTATGAAAAAATTGTGAACACGTTAGATGCAACTAGTTACAAATTGTGAATAGATGATTTAAACGTTTTATAGTGAAAAACTTAGCATGCGTCTTAAATGTGTTTTGATGTATTATGCAAGCGGTAAGTTTCTTATCCAATATGAATGTTAAATACATTATTTGGTAGATACTTGAAGTTAGTTTTTAATGCCCTAATAAAAACCGAATCATCGGTTTTTTCTGGGAATTCGGTTCGGCTTCGGTTTTTACTAAAATGACCGAACCGAACCGAAAATTCGGTCAACCGATCAGCCCTACCGTAAATGTTAACACGCGATTGTACACAAAGTACAAATATGAATTATGTAATAAAATGTTGCCATTTTGAGATGCTTCAACATTCACATTTTTACTCAAGAACAAACATTTTAATTTTCAACTTTAAACAATTGTGAATTACTGCACTATTGGGTGGATTTATCTTTTCCCTGTGTGAGGTAACAAAGTTTTAGTTAATATAAAAAATTGTGAACATTTTAACATCTTTTCTACTGTAGCTTTCAGCTTGGAACTAATGTTTGTGGTTCTGACGTCTTGGGTGCGAAAATAAGGCGACTTCCAATTTTCTCATCTCGCTTATGTAAAAATGGTCGCCTTATATTCGGGCCAATACAGTATTTATATTGGCTGTGTTTTATTTCTCGTGGTGGTTCCAAGAGCTTCGGTTTTCACCAGCTTCTAATGTAATTTCCAAAGTATTTATACATTCTTACTAACATAACCGCAATGTATTTTTAAAAGGTTCATTTCAAGGAAAAAAACAAACCAAAATCATCCTATATTAAACCAACTTGGTTTGAAAAGCCAGACGGTAAACTTAAACACGAGGCCATTTCCAAACAAATGCCAACAACTACCGTATTTTTGATGGACGGTTGCAATCGTTTACAAAACCATTAAAATTAACTTTTTCAAATGTTTTATTCAATGATAACCTCTTTATATACTCGTTTTGAGTATTGAAGTTAATCACAGATTTTTTCCGGTCATATATGTTTGAAGTACAATGAAATTAATTTCCCAAGCTACACAATTTTTTTATCCAAATTTTTCCATTGTGGTAACCGAAAGGAAAAACAATAGATAACAATTATTAAATATTATTATATATGAAATAAAAATTCATGTCCTCAATAACTCTTAAAAGTACTGTGAACTTTTTTTTGTGGTTTCATTCACAGAAAATATCTTGTATAAACTAAATATATGAAAACCCGTCATTGTTCAGTGTGGTAAAACACACACACACACACACACACACACACACACACACACACACACACACACACACACACACACACACATATATATATTACAAATATTCGACTTTGAAACTATTCGCATTCTATTCAAAAATTTTACTATTCGATTCGAAAATATTCGAACATCAAATTCCACTATTCGCACACCCCTAATAAAGTACCAATGGCAGAAAAAAATAAAATTGGTTTGAGCAAGAAATACATCAACAAAAACACAGGAACTGTTGTGCTATGAAAAAATTGTGAACACGTTAGATGCAACTAGTTACAAATTGTGAACACGTTAGATGCAACTAGTTACAAATTGTGAACACGTTAGATGCAACTAGTTACAAATTGTGAACACGTTAGATGCAACTAGTTACAATCAATCTACCCCCATATTCATACTGTAGTAGCTTACTTGCTGCATTTATTTATGAATAGCATCTATGAATATATCTATGAATTTGCACCTCGAAAGCAACATAACCATAAACATGCTGAAATTAAGAGGAAATTCATTGTAAATATGTTTTTGTAAATTTTGAATTGGTGCATGGTGTTCGTAAATAACTTAAGGAGTGAACAATTTGACTTAAAAGTGTAAATATGAGCTAATTTCGTCACTATTTTGCCAATTAAGATTTTTGTTTTGATTTTGCAGGCATCATAAATTTAAATAAGTTTAGTGTACTTAAAACCTATTAGGTACATCAATCATGAAACATGAATTGTGTAATTGTACACATTTACATCAAAATAGATGGTTTTAACCCTTGTCTTTCATCAACATCCAATGCTTGTATCTAAAAGAATTTTTTTATAACTAATATTGACTTATGTTCAGACAAATCAATTTTTTTTTCTTTATAAATAATTAAATGCAGTAATTTTCTTACTGCAGTTTAGTTTTATCTAAGAAGCATGTTGCATGTCAGTACATACCTGTACATGAATTTAAAAAAAGTCAGTACTAAATTTGGGGAAAAATAGGATAAGGCAGAGACAGAATTGAAGAAACAACAAAACTCACTTAAAAGAGATGATGTCCGGCTTTCCTTTCCCCGCTTTGCTTTTCCGCAGTTTATATATTTCTTTAGACGTTTTCTTCAACATCTTCTCAACCCTTCGCTCTTCTTCATTCTTCCCAGCCTTCCCGGTCTCAACCTGAATCCACAAACAAACACAGTTGTGATTACACTGGAACTAACTTACTTATGAACACAACCTACACGTGCTTGGTCAATCAACCTGCAAATATTTGAATTTTTCAATAATAATAGTTTATTATTCTTATTCGATTTGACTTTAAATATTGACATTTCGAATTCCAAATATTCAATTGGTTACGAATAATTTACATGGCGTATACCATGAGAATTTGTCTTATACCAATATTCGATGTTGAGTTAAACTCATTTGTGTGAATGCGATATAAAGACTCAGTTTAGAAGTTTTAATGGGACCACATAATCAAAAACATATACATACTCTGTCTTTTAAACACACACCTAGTATTCAAATTTACTGTATTGCAAAACAGTAGTGGAAAAAATTGCATGAACGATTCAAAACATGGACTACAGTGAAACCCCATATTTACGTTAACGGTATTTACGTTTTCCCGTTATTTACCTCCTTTGTTTTTGGCCCAATTTATTTTCCATAAGGCGGTATATGTCGTTTTCACGCTTGTTACGTCGGAAAAGTTGCTTCATTCCCGTTATTAACGTCTTGTTCAGTGTTTACAAACACCGAAACATGGCCGCCATAGAAGAAAGATACATCAAAAGCTGCGTATGTGAATGCATTCGCGTCGTGAACAGTGCAAGTAACCTTGCACTATTCACAGTACTTCTATTTCCACAGCTTTCCGCTACGAGCGCTGGTAGTATCATTGGCTTTAGCGGTAAATGTATTTGACACATCTTTAACTCTTTGTCGTTATTAATATCTGTGAGAAAATGGAGAAAGTGAAACAACTAAAAACTATTACCGTTGCCGATAAAATTAAAATAATTGCCAAATTCGACGAATATGTTGGATCACGTGTGGACCTTGCGAAAGAACTTTCAATCCCTGTGAGTACTCTTAACACCATCATCAAAAGCCGAGAAACCATCACTGCAAATGCCGCGCAATGTGGGCCAAGTGCTAAAAAACGTAAATATGTGAAGGACTCGAAATTCAAACAGCTGGATGATATTCTTCTTGAGTGGTTTTCTGGTGCACGTGCCGCAAATTTACCAATAAATGGTACAATACTGAGAGAAAAAGCACGTGTTATTGCCTCTAGGCTGGGAATTCAAGATTTCTCAGCTTCCAATGGATGGATTGATCGGTTTAAGCAGCGTCACAATATTGTTTACAAGGTGGTTTGTGGCGAAAGCAAAAGTGTGGATGTGGAGACTGTGGAACATTGGAAGGAAAAGCTACAGGAAAAAATTGCTGGGTTCGACCCGAAAAATGTTTTCAATGCCGACGAAACAGGGTTGTTTTTCAATGTTCTACCAGACAAAACCTTTAGTTTTAAAGGGGAAACGTGTCGCGGAGGTAAGCTCAGCAAGCAACGGATTACTGTGTTATTGTTTACCAATGCAGATGGAAGTGAAAAATTCCCCCTTTATGTCATTGGCAAAGTGAGGAAACCTCGATCTTTTAAAAACATCAAGTCACTCCCAACAAAGTACGAAGCAAACACCAAAGCCTGGATGACCAATGCTTTGTTTCAGAGCCAGTTGCATGCATTTGATTCAAAAATGGCTTTGCAAAATAGGAAAGTTCTTCTTTTCATAGATCAGTGCTCTGCTCACAAAGCAACCATCCAGCTTCGCAACACTGATATTGTCTTCTTCCCAGCAAACTGCACGAGTGAGCTACAGCCCCTTGACTTGGGTATCATTCAGGCATTCAAGTTTTTTTTACCGCAGATACCTAGTTTCAAGGGCAGTAACAATGCTTGATGTTGGAAAAGACCCTTCTTTGATGAAGATAAATCTGCTGACTGCATTGCATTTTAGTGCAAGAGCCTGGAAAGAAGTGAAAACATCAACAATTCAAAACTGCTTTGCAAAAGCTGGATTTGTGTTCCCAGAAAAGCCTTACACTCTCAGTGAAGAAGATTACAGTGACATTGAAGATGTTGAAGGACATGAGAGGGTGTTGCAGGAGAAAATATTTCAAGATTACGTGGATGTGGACAGTCAGGTGATCACTTCGGAAGTGCAATGTATAGAAGATATTGTAGAAAGCCATGTCAGTACTTCTCAACAGGATACTGACGAAGATGATGATGATGATGAAGAAGTGACAACACCCACGAGTAAAGATGCTCTTGCTGCTCTTCAAACTCTGCGAGACTACATTGGAGTATCTGCTGGTGAAAACTGTGATGGTGTTTTTGATAATTTTTATACTTTAGAGAAGCAGATCATGTGCATGAACACTCATAGATGCAAGCAAACCAAGATTTATGATTATTTTACAAAGAAATAGACCTAAGTTAGGCATGAAAGTTTTTGCACATAAGCCTACAAAACTTTTTTATGGTAACATTTTATCATGGCACACATTGCTTCAGTGTTGTATTCACACAATTTTATAAGTTATATGTTGTAAATTTATTTTGGTTTACATAGGCCTAATGAAGGATTTTTTTTAAAGATATTTCGTTCACTGTGTCTTTTTTTGGTGTCTCTGACTACTGAAGTAAAAGGAGTGCATTAAACCAGGTATGTTATATTTTAAAAATATGTTTCCCTCAATTTACACTTTCCTGGTATTTACACTTTTTGTCTCTGTTCCCCTGAAAAGTGTAAATAAGGGGTTTCACTGTATTTGCAACATATCAAACTTGAAAATAAACTATTATTTGTATTCCTTTCGTCACTCATAGCATGGATTGTGACAAAAAACAAGACCTCTCTGTGATAGTCATTAAAAGAAGTGAACGTGATTGTTGCAATAGTGTATAAATATGTATTCACAATCAATCTACCCCCATGTGACACACAGTAGCTCACCTGCTGTATACATCAATGACTAAACATACATTAGAACTCCAAACAAAAATTAACATATGTCAATAATGGTTCCAGATTCCCCACGAAACTAGCAGAAAACAGGTTGCAAATATTGGTGAACTAAGATAGTTTACCTAGGTGCCTGAATAATTAGTGTTTAATAGGCCTGTGCAAATATTCAATCTTTCAAATACAATATGAATAATAAACTATTGGTATTCAATTTGACCTTGAATGCTAACACTTTGAAATAACAAATATTAAATTTTCTTACTTACATTTGACATAGCATATCGCACGAGTTTGTCGTATACCAACATTCACAGTTGAGGTTAAGGTCATTTGTGACAAACTCATGAGGTATACTATGTCAAGTATTCGTAAGCAAACGAATATTCATTGTTTCAAAGAGTTTTCTTCGAGGTTGAATCTCATACAAATAGTTTATTACACGTATTTGTGTCCAAAATTCAAATATTAGCACAGGCCTAATTGGTCAATTATGATACGATGCAATGTATTGATGTTAATAATTTATTTTGATCATGCAAAAAAAAAAAAACTAATGCTAGCCAAACTTTGAGTAAAATAAAGCCAATAATAATGAGAGTAAAAATATTTTTGTTGGTAAATAATCACAAATACAAACTTTAGTACACATTTTTTTAAAAGTGTTAGAGAAGAACACGGGAAAAGTGCACCGGAGATCGGCACCTGGGCGAGCAGGTTGTGGAACTGCTGGTCCTCCAGCACCCACGAGGCCAGCTCCTGGTCGCCCTGGGCCCGCCCCGTCTCCAGCCGCGCCTTCAGCTCTCGCAGCCGCCCCAGCTCGTCCTGCAGCGTGTGCAGGCGCGTGTGCTGCGCCCGCAGGTCCAGCTCCAGGTCCAGCGAGGTGCGCGCCGTCTGGTGCCCGCTGCAACCACGCATCGACGCGACTGTTCAATCATCACAAACAGTGCTTTTATTCTGCAGATGTGCTTGTTGCACTATGTTCAAACATTTGCGCTAATCTTGGAAATAGCTATTCAACCGGCCAGGCAGGAGGGTTACCTGGGATGCGCAGTGCTGGCACCGCGGTGCTTGGACACGATGACGGTGCCAGGAGGCCGCCTCCACCTGAGGGACCGCCTCTCCACCGAGTTGCGCTGGAACGGCCCGCCTTTCCGGTACAGCGGCACCGAGCTGTCGCTGTCGCTGCGATTCAGCTGCAAGCCGCAAACATCGGTCAGCCCCGTGCTGGTACTTGGCAGAACATCCTGTGCCAAAACTGGTAAGAGAAACTTTAGTACAAAATGAAACCAACATAAAAGGACCAGCATTATAGGCTTGTGTGAATACATATAATTTTTTTTTATTTTTAATCTAATTTAAATACAAGTATCAAATATTCTTGAGAATAAACAATTAATTCAATAGCAAGAGTAGAAACTTTTCTTAGCACGTTGTTTATACTCGTTTAAAGATCATAATTTCTTAAAGAAATACTTGAGATGCTTTCATGTAATTGAAATAGACATTTCATTTTATTGGTTGTATACTCTGTAACCCAAATAAAAACGTATGCTCTTAAATTTTAAAATATTTTTTCAGCATTGCAACCTGCTAATTGTTCTCTTGTTTTCAACTTATCAAAAAATATATAAAATGCAGACTGTGCCGTCATCTGAGCAGGAGCATGCACATATTAAGTTCATTTGGGCCCATTAATATATTTAAACTGAGTATTTTTACATTTATATTATACAAAACTGACTCTTAACCGTAATGTCCATAGTTACACGATGTTTAATTCAACAGCATCACAATACTTTGAATAAAATATGATTGCATATTCTTTATTATTAAATGTATGAATTTCAAATCAAATTTAACATGAAAAATAAATAATTATTTGGTTTAGTGCTTCAAATTCACAATATTCGCACAAGCCTACAAAAAAAATCACGTACACTATCATCTTTGAACGCAACGATACTAAAAGATTTTCAGAAGACACTATTCACTTGTCTTTCTGTAAAAGAACCTCATCCTTATATACAGTAAAACCCCTTATTTGCACTTTTCAAGGAACCCCAAGGAAAAAGTGTAAATTGCGGGAAAGTGTAAATTGTGGGAAAGCACTTTTATTGGCAGTTAATGCTAAATTTTAGCTTAAAAAAATGTATCAGCATTTACTGGTGCTACAAGACAAACAATAGTTGTTTACAACACATTAAAGTACTAAAAGGAATATTCAGTTCCTTGGCCAAAGCCACTCGGGTACCCACATGCTTGTCAAACTTCTCAATAATTTTAATTTTATCTTCAATAGATAAAGTATTTCGTGGAACTTTATACCTATCCATCTTCAATCAAAATCTTGCCATAAATAATATTGTGAACAATAAAAAAACACGTGCTAACCAAAACGGACGTTGACTAATGTAAACAATAAAAGCCATCATAGATATGTACTGTACATAATGCAGCACTACTAAATATACGTACTGTGTATGAGCGCTTTCCGGTAGTATCGATAGCTCAGCGCTTCGGACTATGCTCTGCTACGAGAGTGCTCTATGACACCATAAATAAAACAGTTTGTGGTTCTGCTACGAAAGTTCTCTATGGCAGCAAAGATTAAAACGTTAGTAGAGGAGAGGCACCATAGAACTTGTCGATACATCAAAACGAAAGGTTACAGACAATAGGCGAACTACTTCAAACTTTTCACATCTATGACTAACGTGACGAGTATTTACATTTTTACCGTGTTTTGAAACGTACATTCCGGGTTTTTTGGTTACGTAGCGGTGTAATTTCAGGGAAAATGCAACACGAAAGTTAATGTACAATAAAACAGACCTACATAAAATGACGTTATTTGCGGGAAAACGTAAATAACGAGAACGTAAATACGAGGTTTTACTGTACATCCTGCAACTTTACGTTTACCTGCATTTTGCACCATTATTTTTGGCCTCTATAAACTTGTAGATAAGGGGTTCCACTATGCTACACCAATGAGAATAAAGAACACCTCATTTGAGAAAACATCTTAGCTCTTCGTATACGGCATTTGGTAGGAATAATTTTGTAAACATAACGAAAATGTGTCCCGAAACACTGTGCTGCCATCTGTGCAAGTCTCAGAAATCTTGAAAATATAGCGGACCAGCGTGTTTCATCTGTTTGTATAAACTTTCGTGAACCTCAGGGGATGTATTAAGCGTATTGGTGGGCCAAACTAACCTTTATAATAGTACAACACTCCTTTAATACTTAATGTTATAATTTCTACTCATAAAAAGAAATGACAACTAAAAAAAATATGCATACAATTATGATAATCCTTATTTAACATTGAAATGTGAAGACAGCACAGCATTCATGATACTGTAGACACACAAGAAATTGTTAGCCTACACAAAATTCATCGGCATGTTTAATAAAATAATTTCATAATGATATTTTTACTGTTAAATCTTAAATTTTGCTTATTTCATTGCATTAATGGTTCTTACTAAAATTTCACCCCCAACACACCTAGAACGCCGGCAATCATAATTCCGGTCTAGGGGAAATGTCACATGTTCAGGATTGAGGCATTTACATGCGACATGTTCGGTACTCCTGTTTTTGGCTAGCCCTGAGAAATAAATGATACCATCTTGTTAAACAGAATTATAGCTAGGTTTTAAAAAGGAGAAAATTTTTTACTGTTTTTCCTTAAATGAAAATATTTTGTATATTTATCTCATACTGCTTTTTTTTTAAGAATTCTACAAAAAATTTTGTACCCGATCACCATACTATAAATTTATTTGAAATATTAGAACATATAAATTTTACAGCAAACTAATTCTAAAAACATCTGTGCTGAAGGAAGAGGAACACGCCTACATCTTCAATGCCAGTAAACACCAATACAGCAAACAACTTGAGAAATTATGTCATGTCAGCAGTAATCAAAGATGTACATGTATAAACCACATACAGACCATTCATACAATAAAATTTTTTTAACGATTTAAGTTTAGGTGTTTAATAATTTAAGATAATTTTTCCAATAAACCATACACTAATGATTTGATAGGCCCCACAGGTGGTTAAATGAAATAATAGATTATTTACTAACGGAACATTTGAAAACTTGAAGCACTTTTTATGTTTTCGCATTTGAATGCTTTTTGGAATGTATTAATAATTCATTTAACTATGTACTGCATTTAAATACTACTTCAGATTTAACAGTTTAACTGAATTGTATGCCTGTGTAAGTGTTATCTGCAACCAACCACACATCATTATTCACACAATTCTTTTTTTTCAGGTCTGCTGACAAATCAAAAGACAATGTTAGAACCATGCCCTGCAAACAAGAATTAGCCTAAGTCCATCATTAGTATTCCTACAAATATTATAAATGAAAAATTGTGAGTCATGTTTGTCTTCCTTTCACGCAGCAACAGAGCAATGGATTGATATGATTTTTTGCACATAGATAGTTCATGGGCCAGAGAATGACATAAACTACATATAATTATTATGAAATTCCATCCTTAAGGGAGTAAGAAAAGGGTAAATTCAGTTTTATAACAGAAAATCATAGAAGGTAGGTCACACATGCACGAACAGTGAGTTTGTGTCATTTCTCTATGTCATATTGTCTGGCAACTTCCTGTCTTTCTCCTTGGTGAAACCCATCCGCTTAGTGAAGCTCGCGGCTGCTAGCGGACTAAAGGCGCTAATAACAGTTTAATAAATGACTTTGTTAATAGATGGCGTTGCCTAGTATTAGTAACGCGCTATCATTTGGTGCGCCCCGTCACGTCTTGCCTAGCGGTTACCTGCCTTCTCCACAAAATGAAGCTGAAGACTGGCGTCTCGGTTTTGCTAATGCATAGCCTTGATGCACCGATATTGTGAAATCAATAAGACTTTAAAATCAACATTCCCAGTTTGTACAGACTTGAAAGTAGGCGGCGATGTGTTCAGACCAGCCCGCGCGAGACTCACCCGGCAGATGTACTGTGAGCGGCACACGGCCGCGCTGGGGCTGAAGGTCTGGGAGCGCTTGATGAGGATGGCGTGCAGCTCGTCGCTGCCGTGCTTGCGCAGCCCCTTCGCCGGGATGAACACGCACTCCGTGTTGGTCTCCTTGTCCAGCATGTCCGTGCTCGGCTCCGGCCCCAGCCCGTCCGACACGCCCCCCTCCTCCTCCTGCAACGCGCGCACTTCTCCCGTCTCTCGCCTCCTCACCTCCTCACCTCCTCACACTTCCAACTGTCACACACAACATGTTCGGTAGCGGTCTGCAACCATCAACATTTTTTTACTGGAATGGATTTATCTGATATTGGATTCAACATTTAAAATCTAATAATATTTTTTCTATTATTCGTTGTATCATGTTACCAGTTTAACCAACAAAAAAAAAAAATACAAATTAAAAATTTTAATGGTTTAAGAAAACAGATTGCCATGTTCTTCATTTTTCCTTATTTAGTTATTTTACACTATTCTATTATGGTTCCACATAATGTTTCTCCTGTACAATTCCACCTTTCAAATTATATTGCACTTTGCATAAAATTTTCATGAACTACTGTAAATTTGAATTTTAACTATAAAAAAAGGCTTTCAGTGAACCCTAATTATTTGGTTCAGTAAAACATTATGTACAACATTCTTTTACAACTCACATGAAGTATAAGATGAATTAAGATTACATGTACAGGCATTGTAAAGTTGACTTTTACAACAGAGAAAAAGATGCCTAAATATATACTGCTTACCTATTTATTTTTTCGCATTTGCATTTAGGTGTGCGCGTGGGTGTTCACAATGATATCTCATAAGGGTGCAGAACAATTTAAAAAAATGTCATGCATATAGCTGCAAGGGTAGATTTTTAGTACACACAATTCAGCAAGGCTATTTTACAGGGTGGCAATTTTGTGGCACAACAAAATTCCAGGTTTTTTCGATATTGTTTCATGAAAAATACATGCCCTTATGTACACCACATTATTAAAGAAAAAAAATACATACACAAAAGGTGTGAACTCGCCAGATCTAACTACGCCTCACTCACCACATGTTCCAAGACGTCTTCGAGCATGCCGCTCTGACAGAACTCCACGATGTAGCCCTCTTCGTCATCGTCGTCATCCTCGTCATCATCATCGTCGTCCTCCTCTTCCTCTTCTTCCTCGCGGCTGTTCACCTCCACCAGCTTCACCGCACTTATGCCCGGCTGCAGGCCTGCGCAACACACACCGTCCTCACACCACCTCACAACCAGCAACAGGGCAGAGTCACTTATGGTTAAAGTTACATGATGACTGAAAAATGAGGTAGGTATTCATATTATACATTAAAAAAATGTATTATTGATACATATTAAAAATTATAAAATATTTAACTTACTGCAAATGATGGATTCATGCACAAGTTGTCTAACATGCCATGTTCATTTTTTTTTAGATTTTTTTCATCATTAGTTTTTATGGCCTTTTCTAAACTTCTAACTTGATACCTTTTTTTTTTTTTTAATTTTTTTTACCACTACAAACATTTGAAGGACAGGTATTCACACAGTGAAACTGAACGCACCTTGGTTGCGGGTGAGGGTGGACGTCTGGGAGGAGATGATGCTGGAGTCGTCGGAGCTCTCCTCCTTGGCCGGCCGGCCCGCCCCCTCCGCCCCCTCCGCCTCGCCCGGCTCCGAGGGGGCCTGCATGAAGCGGAAGCTGAGGATGTTGTACCACTTGACGGACGTGCTCTCAGGGCTGAAGTCTGCCAGGCTGACCTGCGCGCAGCCCTGCGACACACGCACCGCCGCCGTTCACCGCCGTGCCTTCTACCACCACACCGGCGCGATTACCAACACCAGCAATCTCCATATTAATAATTACCTAAAAAAACTGTGCAGCTTATGCCTCATTATTTCAATTATATAAAGCACAAGTAAAATAATGCCAATAAGTACAGTTATTTAATTACTATAGAAAATAAATAACAATCTCTTGATCATAACTTTTCTATTTGATCTTTAAACCTCCCAAGTAATCACTATCAACAGCTCAACACTAAGTACCAGTTTCTGAGTTTCAGTTTCATTTCAGGATGGGGAAAACCAGTTAGAAATTTTATTCTTCTATCTTACATCCTTTTAAGAGAGGTACAGTAGAAAAACATGTTTGAGCCACACGTGAAGGCATCCTAAAATCTTAAAATCGTATTTTATAAATCCCTATAAAAAGTGTGTTTTGTTTTGATGTGAAATTGTATGCATTTTTTAATATATTTAACTATATTTATAAATGCCATGTGGTTGAGGGTGCAGGGCGGACTGACCAGGCACTCCTCGCGCTGCGCGGCGTCGCTGCACCACACCCTCACTTGCAGGGTCTTGGTGTACAGCTTGCCGAGCGGCACGGGCAGCGGGAAGCTCTCCCCGAAGGCGGGCTTGCGCAGCTCCGACACCAGCCTGGTGCAGCACGCGGGGTACGGGCCGGGCAGCAGCGCCGCCCTGATGCACCTGCGCCCACCACTCCCGCTGCTCGTCACTACGCTCCCCAGCCTTCATTCACATCCAACTAGTGGTTTACTTAGTTGTCTTCTTTTATCATTTTAAATATTTAGTGCTTCGGTCAAGTACGTACTTCATGGCTTTACTTCCCATTTGAAGTCAGTATAAATAAACTATGAACACCCATTAAAATGAAACACCTTCAAAGGCAAACAATCAATTAATCAGTAACAATCCCAGGATAAGTTCCATGTCTGGACCAACCCCTGCCTGCGCATGCAGGAGAAATTAAGTCTGCTACACAGTTCAAAAATTTAAAAAAAAATCTTTCATTAGACACATAAACATGCCTTGGTTTCATCACATCACGCCTCATGCTTCCCATGCATGTTCTTTAATCAAGTTAGATGTAACACTCTTAACAGTTTGTTTCTTGGTTCAAAAAAAAACATTCTCTACCTCAAAAACAAGTAAACTTTAGAAGAATGAATTTTTCAAAATAAAGTATTTTGAGCATGGTTCATTAATTTAAAAACATGTTAAATGCACTGAAAACTGGGATGGGAGGGACAGTTACTCACACTCTGCAGTTGTCTGCGATGGACAAGGCAGCGAGGTTCCGTGCCCTCTCAATGCCCACGTGCAGCAGACTGTCGCACATCGAGTACCTGCGACAAGAGAAAACATTCCTGCATCACAATGTGTTTCTTTCTATACAATCATAGGCAAGCAGTTGAAAACATTTTAACGCCACTCCACTGCACAAATTTTTATTTGCTGTGCAACTTAAACATTATGATTCATCATGATAAATTCTACAAAATATATTAATTTATTACAAAATTCCTATCACCCACATACGGGTAAACATATATAATTACGTATCATTGTAAGCATAATGAAAAGTTAGAAGAATTATTCACTAATTTAACGAAAGTTAAAAGCTAAAAGTTAAAATAAATAAAATGTATGACAGGTCATTGTTTGAATAGTGGGGGCAGATTACAACATTTTACTTGAAAACGAACAATTATTTAGGTTTGTATTTTTATTTGTTTAGTAACATGCACCTGAAGTACGAAAAATACTAAACATCTATAACCATGAACTACAACAGAAAAAAATGGCACTCTTTTCCAATGGACATTAAAAGAAGAGAATGTGATAGCTGCAATGATGTATAAATGAACAGTCACAATCAATAATATGGCAGGTAGGTCTCTGCTAATATTCTAATTATCGGATACAAATACGAATATGAATAATAAACTATTTCTATTTGTATTTGATTCGACCTAGAATACTTATACTTCAAAATAACGAATATTTGTTTGCTTACGAATCCTTGACATAGTTTACCTCAAGTTCACTGGTTAGATTAAGTCAATTATGCAATATAAATACCCTTTTTTGATGTTTTATAGGACTTCAAAATTAAAAACATGAACAATGACTCACTGAGCTACGTTTTAAACATGCAAAAGATTAAAAAATTTTTTTCCGCTACTTTCTCACTAAAAAGTAATGGAATAAATCATGAAAACAATTCAAACTACGGCATATTTGTCATTTAAAACTTGAAAACATATATTATTTGTATTCCTTACATCACACGCACAATAAGTGCGAGAAAAAATTCAACAACCATAAACTATAACATCACAAAAAAAAAAAAATGAAAAGTGAAATGTTAGTTATAAACAGTAACTTGAGCTGCTAGATACTAGGCTAGATATTAGGCTTACCGCAGCTTGATCTGCACCTGGGCGGCCTCCAGGTTCAGCTCGTCCAGGCCCGCGCCCAGCAGGGGCCGCCGCTTGTCGGACGCCTCGAACACGCCCGAGTCCCCGGCCACGGACTCGTCGCTGACGGCGGCCGACACGGAGCGGGTGTCGGTGCCGGAGGAGGGGGCGGACAGCGGCGGCGGGGTCTCCGAGATGGGCGAGAGCGGGGGGTCGGGCCGGCCCAGGCCGGAGCCCTGGGACATGTTGGCGCCGCCGGGCAGGTCGGCGAGGCAGCGGTAGGCGGGCGGGGGCGTGGCGGGCCCCAGCAGGCGCTCCACTCGACGGTGCAGGTCCACCATGTCCACGGGGCGGGCGTCCGGGACGGGCCCGCCGTAGATGTCGGTGAAGCTGAGCGCCGAGCTGAGCGAGCCCTTGGAGGAGGTGGTGGACAGGGAGCCCAGGCTGGAGCTGGAGCTCACGCTCAGCGTGCTGGCCGACAGCGTCTTCAGCTGCGACTCCAGCTGCGTCATGGAGCGCAGCGCGTCGCGCAGCTGCTGCAGCAGCAGCTGCTTCTCCTCGTGCAGCCGCAACCTGCAGCACCAGCCCTTCCTCTACTTCTGTCCTTGCAAGCTCCAGACACATGCCCTTCCCATACTCCTGTCCTTGCAAGCTCCAGACACATGCCCTTCCCATACTCCTGTCCTTGCATGCTCCAGACACATGCCCTTCCTATACTTCTGCCCAGTATTATGTAGATCTATATGATTGTATAGAATTTAGTGGCTAGATATTTTTGACATTCAAAGAATACATTTTACCTTTTTGTGTATCTATTCTTTTATAAGGACTTCACAACCATTTTCCTGTAGGCAGTAGTGAGTACTATATTGCGTATCTCCAAAATATTGTAATTTAACTACGAGCTGATATGAATGATGAATGAATGGCAGTTACTGTTCTGAGATGGGAACTGACCGGTCGGTGATGGCCCGGTTGGACATCTCCAGGGCGTTGTTGAGGTCCTGCTCCAGTCGGCGGATCTCCAGCTGGATGCCGTTCATCTCCTGCTGGCTGCGCGACCGCGGCGTGATGCTGCGCAGCTCTCTCAGCAGCTGTTCCTTCTCTTGGAACAGGAGCAGCCTGCGGCAACCAGCCCTTTCTGCTCCACGCACCAACCTTACTTTAAACTACCCGGTCCCTGGGGTACCAATTACACTGCAATACTTTAAATACACTTTTTTGCAACAAAAAAAAAAACAAATTTTGCAAGGTATTACTATATGAAAAGAAAATCAATTTCAGATCACTATAAAAGAAAACTTTTAAGATACTTCAAAACTATATTAAAATAATCAAACTAAGCTAAAATATGCATTTTTTACTCGTTCAACTAAATTCAAAAAGTGAGCTACGGGATCACCACAAACTGTAAATGAGAAAATTTAAGAAATTTCACCACTCCACATGTAATGAAGCAATCTTCCACTTTGAAGAGGAATGATAAAACAAAGTACTTAGGACAGTAATGAGGAGGATAATAATCTTAGCACACAAAGGATGAGCCAGACAAAATTGGTGACCACAGTCAGCTTCATTAACTACACATTCCAAAGAATTTAAAGCAATTTTACAGCTCTGTGTAACATAAGTAAAGTTTTTTTAGAGCTATTGATATGGAGTTCGTATTTTACTTGCATATTCAAATTCACTTATGCACTAGTAAAATAAACAGTTACTCATCGTATAAAAACAGTAAAAAAATTTTCTCTTGAAGGAATACTAACCATCTTTTGCAGAAAAGACTAACTACTTAGTATGTAAAGACAAAAAATTTGTGTAAACAAAAAAATTTAAAAGTTATTACACTCTTGCAGTATCTGCACACCCAATTTCACTTCTTTTTTCGCAGAACACCTTACCGAGATTTTCACGAGGTGACTTGTCCTACCTGTCTTTGTCGGACTCTGCCTGTCCTGGAGTGACCTTCTCTTCCAGGTCCGCCAACTGCTGCTGGATGTGCTGGATTCGCTTTCTAGCCTCGTCGTACTGCAGCCTCATTCGCGCCATCTCTGCGAGACGGGTTCCAATCGGAACCAACTGCGACACACGAGCCCCCGATTGAAACTCCACACAACTGAGCTCTTTAGTACAATTTGTTTAACATATTTAACAATAAAAATTATTAACCAAACAGCTATTTCGTAGCAAAAAGAACGTTAAATTTAACGAAATAAATCAAAGGAAAGAACTGAAATGTGTGGAAATGTTTCCTAACTGTACATATAAATGTGAAATAACCGAAATAATCTGAAACGATACAATTGGAAATGAAATACATCCACTATATACCGAAATGAGTCGAAAACCTAATATAACAAACAAAATCACTTGATACAATACAAAACCCAAATGTAATTAAATAAATAAGAAGAAGTAAGCATGAAAAGAAGCAGTAAACAGTAAGGAAGCAGGTGTATCCACCCACCTCCCCAGAGAGGTCGGTCTGGGACGCGGTGCTGAGCTTCTCCTGGGCTATGCTCAGCGTGGACACGTCGGGCGAGCTCTCCCCGAACTGCAGCCGCGTGAAGTCGTCCTTCAGCCGGGCCAGGGACTGCATCAGCTCCGCCTTCTCCTTCTCGCCCGACGACAGCGACTTCTGGATGTTGTGCAGCTCTGCGACGATGGCCTGCGCCTCGCTGATGTTGTAGCCCCCCTGGTGCGCGCTCAGCTTCTGCTCCACGCTGCGCAGGGCACAGTACCTCCGCGTCACTTGCCGGTCCCTTCATCACTTCCACACGTACTGCACTGGTCAACTGTTCGGTATTAGAATTATTTACCAAAAGCTTTCAAACAGCACAAAACCTTCCTTCACTAATTATCGAATCTAACAGATGAAAAAAGGTTTACAAAATGAAGTTGATAATGGTTCTTAAGCAGGATACTGATGGGTACCACCTCTACAAACCATACCTAAATGATTTAATAGGTCTGTAAAGGTTACTAATATTTGTTCCACAAGACCTGACATCATTTATAACAGCATGCATCATGCATCACAGGATCAATAATACAGGATGCCATCAGGACCAGGGGATAAACTTGGATACGTGATACGGAACTTTTACCATCATATCTACGCGATGTAAATTATTGTAATAAAAATACTTATCGAAACATGTTCAGACCGCATCCACATGCCAAATTTAAATAAAGTCTTTTCACCGTAAAAAATTTGCAGCATCATCATTTCCATCGAGGCTATGCAACAAACGCCGCTAGCCTGCGATATAAAACCACTGAACCAATGCACGGGAATGAACAGCGGGAGGGGTAACTCACGAGGTGAGCGTCTCGACTCCCCGCTCGGTGCAGTGCATCTCGGCGCGGATCTGCTCCAGCTCGCGCTTGAGACGCGACACGCGGCTCCTGGCGAGCGCCACGTCGGCCTTCAGCAGGTCGGGGTCGTACTTGGTGCTGACGGAGCTGGAGCTGGAGCACACTGCCACCGCGCGCCTCGCGTCACAACTCACTCCTGTGTCTAGACTGTCACACTCAAACACAAGCTTTCACAATCACTTTCAGGCATGACATGACCAATAAAGATTATCAAAAGAACTCGAGGGACTTCCGATTACCCCGTCTTCATTAAGGTACCTGCCTTAGCTAAGGTTACTTGAAGCAAAATGAATAAGGTAGACAATTATAGCATATCAAATCTTCCTTATGATTCAACAATAAAGCCATTTAGCAAATATAATTTTTTCTTAGAAATTAAAATTGTGACATTTCTTTACAAATGATAAATTCTTATAACTGTTAAAAATAGGTTTATATCAATTATTTTTTGCTGCTAGTAACATGCATGTCAAAAAATTTAATTTTGTCATATTATATAATTCTGATAAATATTTTTACATTGCATGTAGGAATAAAAAATAGAATATTCCTAAAAACTATTATCACCAAAGTTCTGCATATGCAACAAATCTTGATTTTTATTTAACCATTTATACTTTTACAAGCACCAGGTGTTTCAATAGTATTGTCCCCTACACGCTGTCACATAAATGAGGACTTATTCCCACCCTATTTGCAAAGCTTGTTCCAAGTTACGCTACTCCGGTGTATACGTCATCACCAGTAACTGATGAAGAAGAGTGCACTCACAGCTGGTGCGCGAGGTGTTGAGGGTGGTGAGCGCGCTGTGCAGGTGGTTGTACTCGTCTTGCGCCAAGTACAGCCTCTGCTGCTTCACATCGTAGATCTCCTTCTTGGCCTGAAGCAGACACACACAGCACACACTTTAAAAAATAAAATACCAGTTCGGGTCCTTGCCGTAAATTTTTCGTGAAAACATCAGGATAACACAATAACAAGTGTTTAGCATTAACATGTAATTTTATTATCAATCTATTTAACACAACAATGGTTACACAGAGAAGTCACAGGTAAAACAAATACTGGCGACAAACATCTACAGACATGATATATCCTATGTGGGCTCAACCATTGTTGACGCATTATAAGACTTGTAGTTATTAGCTGTCCAAACTTGGCGATATTTAGTCACACAAGAAAGTTCGACCAACTAGCTCTGTAATGAGCGAATAGACATTTTCATGTCAAAACACACTAAGCCTCCTTTTTTCTTTGTGTCCACGTTATAAATATTTTCTCTAATGTTTTTGTGTATTAGTATCGTAAAAAAAAGCCAGTATTAGTACCTGTGTCTAATGTGAATTGTTGCTACTGTCCTATTGTAACACAGGAGAGGGCTTCGTAATGTGGCACAGGTAGTTCATCGCTCCCGCGAGCCTTACGAGACCCACCCCGCCACGTTGAGGCCTGTCGCTGTTATCATCAGCACAAGTGATGTGCTAGCCAGTATTTCATTTTCATCTTTCACTTTTTAGCATAAAATATTTGTGGTGGTTTTAAACAACAAAGAATACATTTACTCTTCGACAATTACGAATGATCAAAAGAGAAGTTACCAAAGCACACCGTAGAGAATAATGTCGGACAGCTAAAATATTTCTGTGGTGAAAACCTAATAGATGTACAGACGGAAGAATGTGTATATTATTAACATTGTACACATTATTTGTCTAAAATTTACAATTACAAATTACAGAATTTGCCGTAATTCAACGTCAAGCTAAGAATTGTTGATAAGCCAGTAATTCATGGTTTTGAATCAAAAAACCAAAATTTAGAAAATTGTGAAGTTTTCGATTTATAGGCACCCTGCCCCAAATCTAGACCCTGTGATTAAAATTTTTTGCTACGCAATAATAAATAACCCTGATATTTATAATTTAAAAAAAAAAATCAAACATGCTGTAGTTTATTTGGGAGGTGAAATTCTTTGCACAACTTATACAGAAAAAACTTTTCATGGGCTCAATTTGAGTAATCACTGAAAAAAAAATTATTTGCTAACTTAGTATGTTATTTGATTTTAAATCATACATATTTTCAAATAACTTGCAAATGGAAAACTACAATTGTGTTCATCTTGTCTGGTATGTTATCCAGAAAGAAGCTAAGGAATGTTCTCGCGCCAGGCGCCTCGCTCCAGCCGCGCGGCGCTGCGATACAAACACGGCTCCAAATATCGAAATTGGACAGAAAGCAGCCCGTTGGAGGCGGTAGTCGCGGTGACCTCACCGCTATTTTTAGCCGCCATTGTTGCGCCGCGCGTGCCTGGCGCAGCCAGTTCCGTCGCTAATCTCGCCGCTTTTTAAATCAAATTTTCCGAGAGAGGGAAAAACTCCCGTACCCGCCCCCACCCCCCTACCGCAGTGAATTTGGCGGCCAATCGCGTGTCCGCGGGGGGACGGGCTGGTGTGCCGAGCGCTAAGGGCGAGAAATGAACGCACACTCGACGCCGCTTCGCCCCTACGCACAAAGAGAATAATTTCATGGCGTGATAACTAGGGACACCTGTATTTCGCGAATACATTTCGTGTCAAGGTATTTCACAAAATACTGTATATTTTCTCCTGTGGTTATTGGCTGAGGTCGGTGAGAGGTGTCGTCCCGCTCTTGACGGGGCCAATGAGAATGTGGTCACCGTACTGCTGCTGTGCTGCACCCTCACAATTTGCCATGACTCTTAGAAAAAGCTACGGTGTTTTGTGAAATACCTTGACATGAAATGAAATCGCGAAATACAGGTCCCTAGTGATAACACAATAAACATGATCTGCATTTTCTTGGAGACAGTTTTAAAAATGCTCTGTCTGGGTTTCCACAAGCTTGCTCCAGACCATTTCCCCGAATTTTCCCTGACCAAACAAACATTTTACCCGCCTGTCTGGTCAATCGATTCAACTTAAATATATTAAACTAAAAATACTCATCGAAACACATTACAACAACGCCTAACGTGTAAAATGGCCATAAAATCTTTTCCCGCATAATACATAATTTGCACTGAAATCATTTCTATAGATGTTCTGCAACAAACGCCGCCAATCTGTAAATAAAACCACTATATTAATCAAACTTCAAAACAATACATTACTGACGGTTACCAGGTGAATGAAAACCGCCATATGATTGATCTTCAAATCATTAAATTAAAGCATAGTTAATCATCTAACGTAACAGATACACATGAATTTGTGATTAAAATACAGTTTTGTTTAAATTAATAACACAGTTTGGTAACTAACATTTGGTCAATTTAGCTGTGCTTTACAAACTCTGGCGACACCTTTTAAACTACCCGAGATTCCCTGTTTTTCAGATTTCCTCTGTCTGAAAGAACCCGGTCTGTATCAAAAATTGTAATATATCTGTGTGTATTTGTTTTGTGGTGTGTGTGGTGTGGTGTAGTGTGGTGTGGTGTTGTGTGGTGTGGTGTGTGTGTTTGTGATGTTTTGGGTGTTTTGTGGTGTGTGATTTTTGTGGTGTGCGTGAGTGTGTGTGTGTAAAAAGGCTCGTTTCAACCAATATTCCTTCACAAATGAGCGCTCCTTCATGAGGTATGTTCAAGTCGCGGGCGGGCTATTGCTATTCCAGGCGCGCCGCGAGCGCTGACGTCACGGAGGGTCGATTGTCGCGGGGTCGGCCCGCGCCGGGCTCCAAGCACTGCCGGGGTCGGCACGTCCCGCTCACGTCCCGCTCACACCCGCAGTGTGCTCTTCACTGGAAACCTTACAAGTTGTGCTATATTGTAAGATCACGTACGCACTTGTTAAATGTGGGGTTCGGGAAATTGTACTCCAGTAACGGCGAAAACCTGATAGATATACAGCCGGAAAAAAAAAAACATGGGCCCGGTATTACCACAGCACACATTATTTGTTAAAAATGTACAATTCCAACAATACAACAATACAACAATGAAAACAGTTTGTTTTCACTGGCAAAACGTTTATCCGTGGTAAATTCAAACATCCAAACAGTAGCGGAAAATGTTTCAACAGACAGCAGAATGCATCACTGGTCACGCCGAGAACCGTCGATAGGCCAGTAAATCACGGCGGTTCTGAATTGGTGGGCACTGACGCCCGTGCTTCTACACATGTTCACAGGTTGTTGTGATCAGCGCTGCACCAAGATGCCGGGCGGAGTTGGGCCGCTGTTGCGCGAGGACCGCCCGTCCTTGAGGGAACGACCTTGCTGGAATTCGGCGGCGCGGGTCTAGGGTCGACCCGCCCTCCCGCCAGAGGGTCGCACCCTGGAGCCGCATTCCGTTACCTCGACTCCACAGTGGCGGGGCTTGTTCAGGCACTTCACTATATACTGCACCTATTTTATCATCGTGACGCCTGAAGGTCCATTTCCACTCGTCGAGTGTACATCCGAATATATTTAGCAATGGCGGATGCAGGGGAAATTGGGGTTACGAAAAAAATTTCATAAGTATCGATGAAGGGTATGTTACTGTGTGAGAAGCCACGTCGGTAAGGGCTACTACAGTAGGCCTTTATGCCAGTGTTAATTGTTAATAGTAGTGATAGTTTTTTCATTACACATGTTCGAATTCATTTTTTTTCCAACTCCCCACCACCACCCAAAAAAATATCTGTACCCGCCAGTGACTTCAGTCGTTCCCGCCAAATGTTCGCGGCTCATGACGTCAATGCACGTCTTGCTCCTGCATGTTCCGGAGATGCACGAGGTTGGCCGGAAGGCGAATGGCGTATCACTCGCTACACAACTCCTAACTATGCGCGAAGCACGCGCGTATTCCGAAACGGAGTACAGTCAAAGAATGCCTCGAAGCTACTGGCAGTCTCGGCACAGACAAGACGACACGACGTGATGAAAGGGCGAGAACAGGAAGACGGTGTCACACTAAGCGTTATTTCCGCAGCGTTCTTTTTTTTATGAATATTCTTTCAACGGCTCTTCTTAAGAGTGCACAATATCAGTCTCTTAAGAATTCCCTTGATAAATTTATCGAAATCGAACACGTAAACAACTGATCAGAAGAAACTAGCAAGTGCTCCGGTTCGACCGCATAGTGCGACACCGGCCTACGTCTCAGCATGTAGCAGTCCAATTGCTACCAAATGTGGTGTGTGTGTGTGTGTGTGTTTCAGCCAACATTCAGCTGACGTGAACTAGTGTCAGTACAATCAATGACCCTAGGCGTAAACAAACCGGTTCGCCTGCCAGAGCAGACGGCCACTGCTGAGGAATAGGCCGCCGACTGGCTGGTAGTAGAAGCATCACGTTACTCTACGGTTCTACTCTACACACGTGAGTCAGTGGCTTCGCCGGGAATGCAACACCAACTGGTAGCAACTAATCAATCGCCTCTTGTAACAAGTTGAAAAGGCGAGAGACATTTCGATTACATCAAAACACGATGAAAACATTCTCTCGTAGAGTTGCAATTACTGACGGTTAAAATAAAGAGCTTATTTTCAACTAAATTACCATCTTTCTCGAGCTCAGAGTTTCCGGAAATATTCTCAGCTTTTCCAAGTCAAGTATTGTGTTTATTTTACCCTCTAATCGTTTTAAGCCAGAAACGACTGAAATTTTGTTTAGTGTTGCGTTCTGTTTACTTAATTTACTTACGACATGCGTTCCTAGAGCAAATTAACGAGCCTCTTTATGAAATGAACAGAAACGAACCACAGGCAACTGGAAAACAAGGGCCGTTAGTAAAATGAACTTCTAGTTACGCTGTTTCATGCGTGCTAGGAGGCCAGGCCGCGACGTGTGCAGCCATCCAGTGGTGCTGTGGTGCTGTGGTGCTGTGGTGCTCTGGCCTGGCGACCCGCATGCCGCGCGTGCCGGGCCGGATTACAAGCTACAAGGGTCTGGCTACCCCATAACCCCCCCCCCCCCCTCCAGACAACCCAACCCGGCGCGTAGCTCAACCTCCCACCACTCGCTGTTGTAACTGACACTTCAAGCGGCCTACAGAGTCGACCCGGGACGACGCGACTCGTCCCTTCCAGAAGAACGCCAGGGCATATAAGCAGCGACGCCGGCCTCCACCACGGGAGTTCCGAGAGTTCCGCGAGTGAAGGGAAGTACGCCCTTCGAGAGCGACGTGACCGCGTGTGAGGAGACACGCGGGGTGAGGGGCGAGTCACTGTCGAGCCTAGCTCCAGTGAGGAGTGCGAACTGCGGAACTTGACAGACTTTTATTAGTGACTTCAGGATAAACATTTTTAAGTGTAAGTGATTGGTGATCAGGCATTGTTAAGTATAATTATTTATTAGCAATGTAAGTATTAGTAATTAATAAAACTTAATTGGGCTATCCCTTATAAACCCAGTTCTCCACACATAAGTTCGTAACTATATATATAAAATCACGATTTATGCTGTGTGTGTTGCATTATAATAAATACATTTTGCAATAGTTTTTTAAAACTCTAAATTTTATTCAGCTCTTAAAACGGCCCTTTTCTTCTACAATCAACATTTTATATGAGTTTAATATTCAACGTTAAATATGAATTGGGCCACGAAAAATACACGCATAAGTTGTTTTTCGTAAAAATGTTAATAATTTGTTCTGAATAAAAGTTAGTCTTCTTAAAACATTTTTTTTTTTTTATATTTCATGGAACAAAAATAACAAATTATCCTCAAAAGATGAAATAATAGTGATACAATAATAATAACAGTGATTTTTATCCCCAAAATATAATCCCTCAAATTTCTATAAGTTTATGAACTTTACTTAGCGTAGTTTTTATTACTATTAGTATAAATAACAAGTGACACTGCAACTAAAAATAAAAAAATTAACTGAAAACACATTACTTCAAGAAACTTTTTTTTTCAAATGTCACTTATGAGAATACGATACGAAACAATACAAACCGTTAAAAAAAATGTAATGTTAGCAAAAAGTTGTTTCATCTAGAATTTAAGTTTTCTTCATGGGAGTATAAATATATATATATATATATGCCAACTCATCGGTATGCACGTCAAACACACTAGATTATTTGTTAATGCAACTCGATGCATGGTCGTTTCAACCAGCAACCTAATTATATTACCACTAGCAGAGTCCTACAGTTTAACCCGCGGTTAATTAGAATTATATTATATCTACATATTTCCCTACAACCTTCCACAACAAACGGTCTATTAAACAATTTAATGTTTATTTTTATTACAAAGTAACTATTGGTTTAGAGCTCCTCTGTACATAATGTTAGCCGTCGTTTTATGTTCTGGTAGCAAAATATATTGGTTTTATGGAGTTCCAACACATGATAAACCAACATGTAGTTGCCCATGGGAGAAACAAATATTCTTTTCGAAAATCAATGCCAACCAGAGATATTTTTTTGTCCCCGAGACTTATTGTACTCCCAGGTTGGGGTTTTCTTGGGTTTAACATATTCTGAATACATAAATATTATATTCCATTATACAAATACACATTTAAAATTTTATATTCCTTAATCGTTTTCCAGGGGGATAGCATTGTCGTCATAATTATGATCCTAACTCCGCCTGTTCGATTACTCCGAACAGGCAAGAAACTTGAGTGGGTCATCGTACACACTTTCTTTCCATTAACAATTAATCTTCCTGTACTTTATTTTGTCCGTCCTTTATGTTGTACTTATCTTCTTTATACTGGGTTTTTGTGGGTAGGGCACTTCCCCGTTGACTGCCGGTTTTGTTCAGGCATTTTTAGCTTTGATCTTCTACAGCTTATCAATGGTCAGCGCAAATGAAGTTTTGACGGGAAACACATGGGCCAGTCAGAGAGGTCACTGCAATCCTCGGGATGTGTGCTAATTGGCTGGCTGCTGGCCTCAAGTCAGTTGTCTTTCAGTAGCCTCGTTTGTGCCATTGCGCATATTAGGTGAGCTTGAACTTCTCAAGAGCATGATAGGCATGCCGATTAAATTAGTTCGTGAGGTGACATGGATCCAGTGAATTTATAAATTATTGATAAAAGTGGACTACATCCTCGACATTGCAAACTGTGTCAACCGACATGTAGTTTACGATTTGGCCGGGAAAGTTTTGTAGAATTAGTTTCACTTCTTTGACAGCGTCATTCCTGGGCGACAGTACTGCCCTTGAACACAGCCAATAAAAGTCCATCGAGTAATTTTTCAAGGTCAGGATATACTGCATCTATGATGCTGCAGGCTCTGAACTATTCGACCTTGTGCTCATTCAGTACGATTTCGGCGTTCAGGTTTGGAGAAGAAAATGCTCCTTCTCCAAGGTTGAGTAATTGTGGGAAATCATTATCAGCATTTCCGCTACGACGGGCTCTCGTGTTTGTTCGCAGATTAAGTCTTTGCATGGAACTCCATAAGCGAGATGATTGAAAGCATGCTTTAATTATTTCTGCACGGTTATTCACTGTATGATGTCGGCGTGACCTTGCTGGTTTCGTCTCAGATGGCATTCGTGAGAGCTGCAATTTTCTTTTGGGCATGTTGTCGTTATTATACAGTTACAGTAACTATAACTTTACTCAAACATAACACTTTACGAATAACTTAACACAAAACTTCAATAAGATAAAAGTTAGAACCTAAATTAATGAGTTTTCAAATTAAAACAATGTCTATGTCATAGATGTACTCGCCCAAGCACTACCTGCTGATTAAATAAACTTTTCATATAAATATATTTGAAAAACTAGCTGGTTTAATTTCTTTGACTTTTAACACGAAAACAGTCTCTGTGGCTGGAATATTAAACATAGAGATATGGCATCGCGGACTTTTTTTTTTAAAGATAATAGAAGTTCAATATTTTTACAATACGTTTTATTTCTTAAAATTGCTATATATTTTATTTATTTCAAAACGTTTAAGTAGCATACACCGATAAATTAACCAAACGGTTAGTTATTTTGTTTTGGCTTCAATTACAGTTATTGTGATTTTATACCGAAAAAAACATTTATCAGAATAAAAAAATAGCCTATAGCTCAGGGATAAAGTAGCTTCCTATTAGTGAAAGTCAGTCAGAATTGGATAAGTAGTTTCAGAGATTACCCCTAAATCAAAACTAACAAACAAAATTTACTGGTATCAACTCGGATTGAAGACGTAGTGTAGCAGAAAAAAAAATTCAAGAATAGTAAAACGTAAAGTGGTAGCGTGAATCACGTAATGATCTCGCAATTCCAAAGGGTTTAGTTTAACCAACCTTGTCAACATGATTGGAGCTGTTAAATATGGTTCGTTCAATATGGTTATTGCTTCATCCTAAACGTTTTATTCCAATAAAAGCATGAGGAATTCTGTACCAGAGTCGTGTTTAGATTCACAGTCGCTGCTGGTTACGGAAAGGTCACCGCAAGTTGGAATCACCCGGTTATCACTGCGACATGCGACCGCGCCCCGCAGGCACCAGGAAGGTGTCACGTGATGGGAAACTATGTCCAGGAGCGATAAGGACGAAACCGACACGCACATCGCTGGGCTGGTAACCTCTATGCTCAACTGGCACGCAAGTTTTCGTCGCATGTGCTGTACCATGAAACCTTGAGCGGTCACGAGACAAAACTGAAACCCTTGGTCTACGTACCTACGTTCTGCATTCTTCATTAATAGAACATACCACCCGTGCACTACCTGCCATTCGACCACAGAGCCTGCAGTGGCTTCCCATCGACGAAGCCCCGCCCTCGTCTGTAAACTGCGATTTTCTGAAGTGAAACTTCTTCGCTGAGGGGCTATAATTGTAGAGTTGCTAAGATTCCGGTCGCATGACGGGAACATAGTCAGGTACGTGGTAGAGGAGAGTGCGTCAGGCATGCACTGGCGGTCGAATGAGAAGTAGGCAAGGCTTTGAAGGAGGGGGGGGGGGGGATGAAATAGGTACATAGTGTAGCAGGGGCGACTGAAATACTGCCCCTTGGATGGGCAGCCCTTCAGGATTTTTCTGACAGTGGTTAGTTTGTAAAGTGACCTAACCCAACCTAACTTAACCTAAACTAACCACTGTCAGAAAAATCCTGAAGGGCTGTCCATCCAAGGGGCAACAATTCCGACAACCTTTCAAAAACACTACTGCCAGAAAAATCCTGAAGGACTGCCCTTCCAAGGGGCAACAATTCAGCTCCCCCGTGTAGCATGCTGTATGCCAGTTGTAACAGCCGGAATGAGAGGTAGAAATGACGCAGCAGTGATACTACGGAACTCCCGTAACGCTGCTTGTGTTTGTCTAATCCTCAGCTTTCGTTACGGCTAACGATTGATGCTAACATTTATTTTCTATTATCTAAAGTATCTACAATCTATTTATTGTGGAACGAAGTTATTTATTTGTGCAATTAACTTAAGTATCGTTTGAAAATGTCAAAAGGACTTATAGACTTGTGAGATGGAATTTATAAGTTTAATTTATGTTCGACTGGAGTATTTTTTGTTGTTTTATTTTATTCAGCTGAGATTGTAATTTAACATCATGCCTAAAAATAATAAAAAGGTAGTAGCAGATAATAAATCATCAGAGGCAACGTGGGAATAAACCGCCCAAAGAGAAGACAAAAAGTGCCAGTGAACAGATGCGAGTACAGGACGCGAAAAAGGGCATTATTTTTTTTTTAATTTTAGATCATACCCGTAACCTTACTATTCTCAATTATTATCACTTGTTAAAAAAAATACAATTAATTTATCTCTATCTGACCTTAGAAGCAAGAAGAAGTTTCACTTACGTCGCGCATGAACTCCACGAACAATTTTTTTTAAATCATAAAACATCTCTTCCAGAGTTCGTGAAAATCATTGCCCCTTGTTGCACCCATTAAAATCCCGTGCAATGGTTTCTTATGTTAAAAACATGTCAAGAAACCTTCCCACTGATATATGAAACTAAGAATAACTGGTACTGGGAGCGTCCTTGCGTAAACATCATCACGTCGCGATAAATCGATTTGACTGACTCTCCCGTGCTATAAAAAAAAGTGTTTCTGTTTCACAGGCAGCGCGAAACCAGCGCCGCAATTCAGTTATTTTTTCAACGGCCATGCTTATGCTTCGTACAACTTGCACTTACTTTCACTTCTGCTGTACCCACTGCACATCTGCGTGGAGCCATGTTCACGTAGTTCCGCACCTGCCGCCAGATGCCACTACTGCCCTCGGCGCAAGAGAGAGGCACGCGTCAGCTCGATTCAACAGATGTTTCAATAAACGCAAGTGATAGCATCATCGGAAATCAATATAAATACATATTTCTCACATTATGTTGCGCACCGCGAAAAAGAATCACACTAAAACCATTAACAATCTTTAAAACAAATACCACAATTTTAAATATCAATGGTTTCACGGGTACACATTTCTTTGACGAGATTGGTTATACTGTGACGAAACGAACGCAAAGATGATCTGGCCTACATAATTTACAAACTGAACAGTTTACATTTTTTAAACCATATTTTGTATATTTGATTATAAACAGTATTTCGGCCAAATAAAAAACTTTATATCTACATTAAGTCGCCCTATTTTTGATACTCGACAACTGACTATAAATTTATCCGCTCGCTAGAACTTACAGAGCAATTCTCTCTTTAAACGTGATTAGCAGTTAATTTATTCAATATAAAATTAATTGTTAAAAATACATTCTAGGTAGTGAACGATTACATTTAACAAGAAACGTTATAAAACCAGAAATGGCTTCATATGCGTACGTAATTGCAGTCTAGGTACTGCGCGCTTATGGAACGATGAAAGAAGGCTAAAGCATTTTTTAACGTGTTTAGATGCGACTGATGCGAACATTTATTAACCTTTTCGCAGATATCTGAAAACGTTTACAGCGACCCATGCACGAAATCACTGCTAGTAACTGCGGCGCACACATTGTTTCATGTCCTCACGTCACAATGGGTTGATGGGAGGGATGCATCGGGAGTCTCTGATGCCGAATTCTTTCCTTATTTGGATTCTCGTCATATCAGAGCTGCGCGCGACTGATAAGTAATCAGATCAGTGAGCCGAAGATACATTAGACAGAAAAAAAATAGCCAGGCGGGTCTTGGACACACGAGGATGTGGGTTGGAAACTTCGAAATTTTGGATAAAAATTACAAAGATAGAAGTAGTGATATCACTACATTAACCGTGCAGAATGGGAAACACGTGTCCAGTTTGTTCGGGAGCGGAGCTACGCGCGGGCGCCAGTTGCGCGGCGCGCCGACTGTACGCGGGCCTGCGGAGCGGTTTAGCCTTCAGCATTCCTGAGCGCGGCAACGCCGCCATCTGGCCGGGCGCATTCCCCGCTCCCCCCGCCCTGCCCCGCCGGGGGGGGGGGGTTAGGGTAGAGGGGGGCCCGCGCCGCGCGCTACGACACGCAGCCAGGCAGCGCGCCGCGCCACTGTTTACTTATTCCTGTTTTACTCGCGCCTCCGGGCCCTCTACGTCTAGTAGCACACACCTGCCAGCTTTGCGTTATTGTTGCACACAACACCAAAAGTAACTTTTTTTTATTTTTAATAATTTATCGTAAAAAATTACCCCAACGAGTCTGCAACCCACTGTAACCTCTTCTTATTCTTTTGAAAGATTTTTTTTTAACGTGACGTAGTTATTTAACGGATAATTGTGTATGTTCTATATTGCAATAATGTCTTCTCATTGGCTGATCTAAATGCGAGACGAGCTTCTTTAACACCCGATAAAAAAAACAGGGTCGGTTGCAAAAGTGGGCAATATTCTTTGAAGCTTATCGTAGAGGCCAATTTTCCTATGATAAATCAGTGGGGTAATGTATTTTTCGCGAAAAAAAAAAACATGATCGCAAATATATACCTGCGCTAGCGATTGTTCTTTTTAATTGGCGGCGGGCCAATCAGAACGCGTTGCTTCCGCACTGGATAGCTATGATAGACTTGCAGTATACGTGTTCCTGAAATAAATCCAGCCAACCACGTAACACAGACAATGGTCCAATATTTTAACTCGCAGTTGGTCTGGAAATCATTTCGCGAAAAATACATGGCCCTAAAATCATCATCACTACCATTAAAAGTTTGAATGGCATTTTCACTGGGTCACTGATAGTTGCAACGAATAATGAGATCCCCAAATCACCAATCACTGATCACCACGCCAGACCACGTGCAATCCCGGCAGAAGGTGAAACGAGGCGGTAGCCATCGAACAGGAACAGTGTACGAGCGTGTGGGGTGTACCCTGTACCAGTCAAAAAAAAAAATTAGAATTTTTCAAGTTTCTACTAAACAGCAAAAAAAATTAAATACGCCTTCAGCAATAATCAATAATAAAACGTCTTTACTAGTTACTCGGTGCGTGTGAGCGCCGTGTCACTCGCTCAGCGAGTTTCGATTGACCATCACACAAGAAGAGTGAAACTCGTTTCTCGGACCACGTTGCTTTCTACGTGTTTTTATTAATTTCCAACCTTATCATTAATACTTTGAAATCATACAAGTTAACTTCCACTTGCGTCACAATATCACAAAAATGACAGAAGTCATTTGTACTGCACAATAAATAATTTAATTTTTATTCTTGACTTTTTCCGAACGACGTTATGGAACTTTTTTCGAGTGGTGTGAGCCAGAGTGGCATTGCGAGTTCTTCCGCACTCATGTATACAAGTCTTAATTCGAAAGTCACTTTCAATGTACCTGGCAGGTAATCTACTGGCGAAGAAAATAATTAACTCACGTAACAAAAAAAAAAAAAGTCCGCAATAATGGTCTCTGAACAGTGTACGAAAATAAATGTTACAATTTGAGCGGAGCCAATCTATTCCAAGACTGAATTCGGTTAGCAAAACATAATTAGTTCCGCCGTAAGCGTCTACACCTCCGTAAACTTTAAACGTTAGGCAATTAATTAGCGATTCAAAACTGCAACACTGAAGCACACATGCTGACAGTGACAATGAAGTGTAACAACTTGACCACTTCACCAAGGTGAACTAGCAATCCTAGACCATGACCGCCATCGTGAAATGTTCGTGGCTCCGAACCGAATACAAATTCAGGCAATTTTGGGACTCTTGGTCCCACTGTTCATTACAATATGTGTAAAAAAAACGCTATATTAGTACCATGACTGTTTTTGTTGTATTTAAAAAACCTTTTGAAATTCCTGTCCAAGAAAAATAAACGTTTTCAGCGTGCAGTTATAATATTAACCCCCACCCAACCCCCACCCCTTTTTCATATCACAAGGTAACGCATGCACAATGGGTCGCTCATGAAGACGGTCGGAACGAGACATTATTCCGATTCAATTGTTTTTTCTGCGGTCGCCACATCTAGAAATATATTATGTTTATTTATGTCTGACTACAATTAGTTCGGTGCAGTACTCTTATAAAGCCGAAACTGAAAAGCAAATTGTAGTTTAAATTTTTAGTTTTATTCGTTTCCCTCTGCCTCGCGAGACCAGCCCATGTTTGCAAAGTACAGAGCAGAGAGTGAGTAGGACTATGCATTACGGAATACACCACCATTAAACTAACGATAAAAAATGGCTAATCGTTAGTTATACGTTGAGAATTGTTCTTAATACAGCTCAATTATACTATCAAAAAGATTTTTATAAATATAAAAACTAAGTGTGAATTATCGTCACAAAACAATAAATCCTCCATGTCTTCTTCAGGTTCCACCAACAAAAAATATAGTATTTTTTTTTTAAATATAATATCTGCAATTCAACGTAATGTGAATATCAAAATTCCAAATGGTTGTAATGATTTTTTTTTTTTTAACTCTTCAATGGTAAGTATTTCATCTAATAGTATTTCAAATGAAAATGTCCTGTTCCTGGCCTTTCAAGTTTTCCCTAGCAAGTTCAGGTTTAACTAGACCACTTCTGCGCTCAGAACGTTTACCAGAGGTGCACAGCGACTTGTCGAACATCGACAGTACTCAAAAAGTGGTGTAAATGGCTCCGAATCATTCTGCCACTGTTCTGTCGGCAGTGTCGCGTGGTTATGAACAAACCTCATGCGATTCCTTTTTGCAAGTGACAGAAAATGTGTCGGATTCGAGACACGAACTATGTGGATAACACCAGATATAAGGGAAATATACAGATGGAGCATAAGGTCCGATTATAGACGAGGGCGGATTTAAGTGTATTACACGTACCAATATGGCGGCCGTTTGTACCTGTATTGGAGATTAAATTGAAGATGTCAACATTTGGACTATGAAAATTCGTTTTAGACTTATAAGAACATATTAAACCAGTAATATTTTGATCTCATTTTCTTCCAAACAGCTTATCTACAGTCGTTAATAAGAGCAGACCATAACGGCTGATACAAATATAAACAAACGTCCGCCACATTGGTACAGTGAAAATCAGAAGAAAGAAATGGGGGGAAGACAACTTCACGTCTGGCGGCTAACGCTCCAACTACTCTCTGGATGATACTTGTGTGGCGTGAAGTGAAAGGGTCGCCTGGGAAACTGGACCAGCTGACGACGCATCGTGCGCACTGTGCGCACAGAGCCGTTCCCTTCCTCGCAGCCACGCGCATCAGCGCACCACTTCACGTCGGGTCCTCGGTCGCCCGATGGATCACGCGTCGAGAGTTCGATCTACTGACATCGCGGCTTGACTCGTTCAAGAGTCGAGTCAGTGGCCACTGGAAGAACCGTGGAGCTTCAGTCCCTTACACGTGTCTTCGTGGTTCAACTTTATAGTCAAATTGTTATAATCTGGCTTCATTGGCACACGTAATATTGAGACAATTCTTGTACAGATCACGTCGCGATGCTAGCTCGAATGACTGCTGGTGTTGAGAGTTCTACGATTGTTCAGCGCAACTTTCAAGTTTTGGTTAGCGGTAGTCTTTCTGAGAACGTTCCGTACCACGTTGAAATGTCAGCCTATCAGACAGTGTGGTATAGAGCTCATAGTGATGAAAAATAAACAGCGTGATTAATATGCTATCTAACATTGCGACGTGAAAAAATTGTGGTACACACACCCATGCAGATACAGCACAGTAATCTCAAAATACGAACTATCATAAAAATAGCCCGGCATCTTGTATTAGCTTACAATACAAATGTTCTCAGCGAAGAACCCAACAACATGACTGGTTGCAGAACTCGTGACAGTTTTTACTCGAGCATATGCAAGAAAACTTGTCCATCGAACGAAAATAAAAAATAAAAAAAATCCATGACAGTAAACACTAGTACACTGAAATCGCACAACCTCAACACAATACTTAACATAGCTATAAACTTGCGAAAAAAAGGGAAAACGTAACACAGTACACGCAGTGAAAGAAACACAAAGTTTTGTTAGTTTACGTGTTATTTGTAAACCAAAACCCGGGCTTTAGAATTCTTCAGTTTTACATCTGATATCCTCGTGTCTCTTTGCTTTTTTTTTAAAAAAAAAAGGGGGGGGGGTTGTCTGTAAAGTCGGTTTACGGACGATAATTTTACGTGATAACGTCGTAAGAAAACATTGATGGAAAATTGCATACTTTTTAACGGTGGTTGGCCGGTTCTTGCACGCTCGGCTCAGGCGGAACGTGACAACGAGTCATGCTTTTGCGTGCCTGCAGCCGGCGTTCATCGATTTCTAAGACGTTATCACGTAAAAAAAAAAATACGCACCGTATATCTGTAGATATAGTTCAAGCACAGGACTAGACGAGAGAAAGTTTCAGCTCGGGAAACCACTGCTGCCAACGTGCGTTCGATTAGCGTGGGAACAGTTGGTTTCCCTGCGAATCGAGAATGCGGAAACGGGAGCCGCGGCGGAAGGAGTTGAGATACGACCAACTCCGGCTCTGCGTCCTCGCATTCCTCGGGCGGTCCCAGCTGGCGCTAACTGTCGCGTCACGCGGCCGACCCACGCATGCGCGCGATCACTACAGCGCGGTATTGTCAACACCGACATTACACGTTTATTCCCGTTACAGTCGAACCACATATAAGTAGAGACTGGAAAAATTCGCGCTTTCGATGACCTCTAGGATAGACTCCTTCAACCCCCTACACACTCAGGCAAATGCCACTTGCTCATTGGCTATTGACTCGTGACACCCGTCAACTGAGACGCTTGAGATTCGATACTTTTTTGGTTGAAGGTTTTCCATTGGCTCAAAGTCCTTCAGATAAACTGTAAGCCAATCACAGAAGCAATATAAAGGTACATTTGTTTGGATTCTAGCATATCGTGAAATGAATCCGCGAATTTTTTCCGGTCTCTACATATAGGTCAGCCGTTTGTGTTCGCAAGTTTCATTTAACGGACTTGTTAGAAAAAAAATTAGTTTAGTCAAAATTTAATATTTGTTTGGAAAAATCAAAAGCGAACTTAGTGAAATTAGTACGCAAGACCTCAAAAAGACACCAACAATGATTACTGCAATGCATTAGTTTTAACTATCACATGGAGGAAATATAGGAATCTCGCATTTCAGTAGCATCGCCCCCGCGACGCGTCTGCGGATTCTGTCGCGCTGACGTCACGTGCGTGTCGCGGGTATCATTTTATTCCCGTCGCGTTCATCGGGATTGTCAACACTGCGTGTGATGGCGGACGCAACGCACGCAGTATTGGGCTTATAACTCTGATTGCACTTTCCGAGGTTTAGGTGTAGCGCGTGAGCATTATTACATTACTGTACTTTATAGTCTGTGCCATGTAACTTGTTTTCAAAGTAGTACCGATGATCCACGTATCCTTCTGCAATTTTTGTTCCGTACACGATGTTTTTAAACAACTGAATGAGGTTTTCAGCAGTGGCTGGTGCGGAGGAGACACATAACCCTCTTCCTTTCAGAAGTTGTGAAACAATTGGTAAAATATCAGTGAAGGCAGTGTGTTATTTATACTGGGCGATTCACGGTACAGCCTTTTTTTTTTGTTAATATAATTTTCCTCTATAACTGAGTTTTAAAAGAAACTTTACTGTCACGTGTTTTTTTTTTTAAATAAAAAAAACTCAGAGAATAGCAAAATTTTAGAACTCCAACCTTTACAAGTAGAAATTTAAGTACTAATTTTGCTTGAAGAAACTGCACATATCATATTTTGTTTCACAATAAGTAATAAGTAATAAGTAGACATATCGTAAGATTTGTGCAATGGGAGTGCATGACTTGGTGTAAGCTTTTGGACATACGCCATTGCTAAGCACATGTATGCCTGTAGAAGAAAACTACAAAAAAACCCAAAAAAAAAAAAACCCAAATCAAGCAAAAAAGGATATAAAAACCAAAATATTCCATAACAGGAATATGGTCAACAAACAAAGAAAAACAAAGAAAAATGGACTAACAGAACGAAAAAAAAAACAAATGATGACAGCACAATAATAATGAACCCAAAAAAAATTCAGCACAACAGTTGAAACGAGACACAAACACAATAGTGCACACGAGCACTCACCTCGAGCACGTCCTGCGCCGTCTGCAGGTAGTCGCGCAGCATGGCCTCCTGTATGGCCCGCCACTCGTCGCGCGGGTCCTCCAGCTGCGTGCACTCTGCAACACGCACGCCGCGCTCTGTTGGGTGGGCCCATCACCACCACCAACCACCAACTACTCGACTACTCGACTCCGCCGCGCGGAGTGGCGCAACATACACCGCCTTTCTGGACTCTTCGCGCGCCCGGTTGGTCCGAGCCGGTTCCAGAAAGTCTGCCGAGAGTATAAAAGCAGCGACGCCGGCCTGCGCGAGAGTTCCGAGAGAAGAGCTGAGCAGGGGAAAGTCTCCCCCTCGAGACTGACGATACCCGTGCGATCAGCGAGAGGTGAAGAGGGCAAGTGGCCCTTGCTGAGCGAACCGGACCTATCGGGAGGCGATACCTACGAGTGAAGGTCTAGCGAGCCAGTACTGTACTGCGGCCTCGGTGTGGGTGTGGGTGAGCGTGGGAAGGAAGCTGACAGAGGCGGACAGAAGAGCGAGCCACTGTCGAGCCTAGCTCCAGTGGAAAGTGTTTCAATGACCAGTGTAAAACAAGTTGTTGTGGACAAAGATCTTGAGTGCATTAATTAAATTTATGGAGTAGATTAGTAATAAATTGGGCTATACCTTACGAACCCAGTTTTCTACCCACATGATACTCGTAACAATATTTTGTTATTGTAAGGGCTGAATACTTCATTCAGCAGCGTTCATTTTTGCAAGTTTTTCTATTTTTTTTTTTTTTTGCTTATTTTCAGAACTAATTGTGAGGTTTTTTTAATAGTAACGTTATCTACAATGTCAAACCAGATAATGTGTATCAAAGCGACTAACTTGTAACATTAAAGTTAGTCATTGCTCCTTCCATTGCTAATAGTCAGTGGACTAATACTTCAGCGACTAAATGGATACACACACATAAACACTGGCTATATTCCTTCCACAAAATTCTCTGTACAGTTTAGACATTTAACACTGACATCGGCTAATAGTGAATTGTTCTCGGTGTGTTAGTTTATAACTCCATTGTCCATTGTTGTAACAACCAGTGCAAACCAGCAATGGCTATATTTCCATGAAATGGTATTAAATCAAGCTTGCATTGTCATAACATCAGACAGTTCTAGGGAGTACTAGGGTGCTATTATAAGTACGGAGAAGTGTGATATGAGACCGAGTCACCGAGGGGACTGCAAGTCTAATCGTCATCTGAGCACAAGAGCTCGTGGTCACTTACCATCCCGACACAACTGCCGCGCGTTTCTGCTCGATCTTCCGATGTTTCACTTGTTACGTGACATTTCAAATAATTGCTAGTATTTAATGTTTATTGGCAGACAAGATGTCCTAAGATAGTTTTATTTTCATGTGATACAAATGTCACTTACCTAAAATTAAAAGAATAATAATTATTCATATAGCACTTACATTTTATACTTGTTAACCAATTATTAATCAAAATCACAGTTATTAAACTTACTTGCCAATTGCTAACCACAGTCACAATCAGTGTCTTTTATTATATGTTGCTGTGTGTTCCTCGAGTTATAGCAAAATAGATACATGAGACTTGCTTGTGACACAGCAGCGGGGACCCGGGAGACAAGGGCGGTGTTTCCCGGCGCCGGCTGACTCACCGTCTGCGGGGGTCATCAAGTTGTGTCACGACCACAGCCCCCCGCTAATTGCGTATGAGAGGAGGGTGAGTCGTGAGTCCTCCTGCGGCCATTGTCCCCGGTTAGGCCTTCGACGGTGTCATTACTCGGCGGAATTACATTTCCAAACTATATTGCTAATATTTAAATATTGATTTATTCCATATTTACTGGCACGGCGGAGTATAACTGCCGGGAAGGGAGTGGGGAGCGACTCAGTGCTCTCGTCTGACTGATCAGGGGATAACATCATCGCCAGTGAGGGCCGCGGGGCCCGAATGCCGCAACTTGGCATCGAACCCCGCGACCCTTTAGGAGTACCAGGTGGCTTCCTGCCGACCCATAACCTCCTGTTTTGCCTACTGTGAATTCGGTTTTGACTTTTTGTAAATGACTTTCTAAATAAGCTGCGAAGCTGTGTTACTTTGTAAATGGCCTGTAATAATCTACTTTAATTTCGTGTGGTGACTCTACTTTAAACTCGTGTGTTGTCCAGCCCTCCCTTTAAGTTTAAAATTTAAATTCAAAGGGGGGGGGAAGGGGGGTGAATATTAATTTAAGCGGGGAGCGACTGCACTAGGTCACTATGGTTCCCGTGCTCAGCCAATGAGCGGCCTCGTGACGTCACTGGCAGCGCTACAGCAGGGAAACAGGAGGGCAGGTTGCCGGCTGCCTTCCACACTAGATGGAGTACAGAGTAGAGATAGAGTAGTGATAGTAGTTAGAGTAGAGAGAGGGGATAGGACTAAGAGTAGAGAGCAAGGAGAGATTAAAGAGAGTAGTAGTGTGTAGAGTACAGACACGAAAGAGGTGACAGTTGAGAGTACAGATTGTAGAGTGTAAAGCATAGAGAGAGAGAGAGAGAGAGAGAGAGAGAGTAGAGAGAGGAACCACATGACCACAAGGGCTCCGCGCTGGAGCTACGGTACGTCACGCGCCTGAGTGACTTGAGTGACTGGAGTGACTGGTGACTGGAGTGATACAAGGCATCTGCGGTAACACGAGCCCCTTCTCGGAGTGGAAACCTCTCTAGCCACGGCGCACGAGTTCGCACACACTCACATTGGAGTATATCCCTCAAAGTTATGTCATATCCCCTATGGAATAACCTCGCATTTCAGCCAGTAAAATTAATAAAATATTTTTAAGAAACATACAACGTGTTCAATATTAATAACACGATAAATTTCGCTAACAAAATACGCACCAATTATAACAATTGTTTGAACGTCTTTAGTGGTGGTGACGTTAAGGCTAAATATATTTCCTGAAATGGGACGTATAAAACACTACGATTAGGCGGATCAATAGTACACAGTCATTCAATGAAAACATAATAAACTATAATGAAAAAAAAAAACATTCTCCTGAAATACGTTAATGGGAATGTTAAGAAGTAAATCTCGAGTGGTTTTGCTATCACAAGTCGCATTCCTAAGCGATGACGCTCTAACGAAGGCCTTAAGATGTATGTATTTTTGAAGGGCATTGTGCAACCGTTGTAGAGGCGAAGGTGCTACCGATCTTAATGCGTGTGTCAACCTTATCGAGGAAGACAGCTAAACAATGATAAGATTTGTCTTCAATCCTCTAGGTTTACAAGTGATCCATGTGATAAGACTCGGCGAGATAGATATGACTCACCCATGTCAGAAGCCGAGATCGATTTACATGTTTTACCCTTCCTTAGATAACAAGACTACAAAAATGTATCATTGCTACTGTAAGAAAGCGTACTGCAGGACATAAGGATTAACATAAATTCGCAGAGCGAAAAAAAAAACAGACGTAGTTATTTATTAGATAATCTAGCAGTCAGTAACAAAACCCAAGGAAAAATCAAAAACCAAATCACAGAATAACACCAAGTATATTCACTTATACCATTGAATATATATAACTTATAGAAGTCGCGAGGGGATAGGATTTATTATTCCAATTTTCGGATCCAAAACTGAGGTAGTTGTTAGCTCCGCCGCTAGACAGCTCTTCTTTCCACAAGAGGGTACTCGTAGTTACCAGCTTCCACGCCAGAGCGCTGTAGCGTCGCTTTTTTCAAGGTCGTGCGCGTAATTCTCTGTTTCACTCTATCGAGAGGCGGTGCCTTTTGTTGAAATCCGAGCGCTTAGATACGGGCGGGCGCAACTGAATTGGAGGAGTACGGTCACCGAAAAAAAATGTGCGGTTAAAAGATGCCAACATCAAAAATTAAGTTTAATTATAAGAAAACTACAGAAATTTCTTAAACGTAATAACGTAAAAAAAAACAACTGACATTCGTAGTTCAGAATTTATAAAATGTTGTGTTAACGGAGTGGTGCATTGAGTAAAATGGCAAAACATAATTTGGAATAATTCTTGACATCGTTGAATGATTTTGGTAGCTATGAAACAACTATGGCTGCGATGACTGTTCAAACGCGTGCACGTGTTGTTATTAGTAACAGAAACTAATGGTATGATGTCATACTTTGTGGCTATGCAGTTTATAATTTTTTTAACATAAGATGAAGCATTTTTACATAATGTTTTGGTTGTTTCGTTATTCAAAATAAATAATCTTAAACGTTATATGGTGAATATTCCCAGTAGCGAATGACCACAAAAAAAATCAATTTTGCCAACATAGATCTGAAAAGTTAACGATTTACTATGTTAAGTTGCTTATAAATAACGCACATTTCCCGGATCGCCAAAGAAAATAAGAGTGTTTGTTATAGCATTGAGTTCCCACTCTTTATATTCCTTGCTTTGAGGTTAGATACACAAGTTAAGCCCGGGCTACATTCGCAATAGCAAGCAAACAGCACAGACGCACAGAAGTTCAACATACACTATTAGATATGAGCTGCCACATTGGCAAATAGCACGCGCACAGAAAAATAGCACAGGATCGGCGCACAGAAAGTTCATTAACTTTTAACTTTTAGGTTATTTTCTGTGCGCGACCATGGTGGTAGCCAATCAGCAAACAGTTTAAGTACTACTCGAGTGGGCTTATAAAAGAACAATTGTCACGAAAGTATTGGTGCTCTTGACTTGAGTAGTTTGTTATTGTTTTCAAACACGCGATAACATAAAAATGGAAGGCACATTTGATAGCTTTTTGATAGCTGTAATAGAAAGTAAAAATATTTTGTATGACAGGGGATCCGCAGGATACAAAAATGAAGAAGCTAAATTAAATGCTTGGAAGTCTGTGTCTGAATGTGTTAAAGAAGCCGGATTTGAAATAAACAGTGATATATATTTTTGAATGCTCATTGTGTTTTGTACGTAAACTTTGAAATATTTAAAATATTTCTGGGTTTAACGAAAACCGTACCACAATAACAACACACGAATCTAAACGAACGTCACGTATGCCAACTTCAGTGACCAAAATTGTGAACGGGAGTTTTACATTTAAAAAACTTTTTTGAATGCTTCCGGTATTATTTTGTGTTGTGTTGTGCGTGAATGTAGCATCAAGCTCTGTGCGTGTGTGCTATCTGTGTGCTGTTTGCGTGCTATTGCGAATGTATCCCGGCCTTTATGCTCGTAAAAACGATGCGCAAGTATTTTGAATACAAATATATTTTCTTTTAATAACCGAAAGGTAAATATTATTTCCATGAAATATAATACAATTCTTTAAACACAGACAACATATAAGAGCTATTTTTTGTTTATTATTCCATCTGGCGTGATAAATATTATATTTTAAAAACTGTTTGTGGATTTTTAATATAAAATAAATATTTATTTATGACATCAATTTAAGTTGTTCAAAAAATTCACTTTGGTATGAATTAAACCAAATTCATGTTATCCAGGGCACAAAATTAGAAACTACCAAAAAAGATTATTTACATTGCTGTTTTGTGTAAATCTGTGCACGGACTTAGTAAGTGACATATTTATAATTCCTCATTTTAGCAACCCATTTTAACACAAGAGAAAAATGATTTTATATTAAAAAATTATTATTTTAAACCATTAATTAGCAGGAAACATGTATGAATAATCTATTTAAATTAGCATTTGAACAGTGAATATTATTTTGCAATAATAAATATTTTTATCATCGTATATTAATGATGAAAAGTTTGTATTTCCATCTAATCAGAAGTATTATGACACAGTTAATTAAATTGCTTTACAAGTTTTTATTCACATGAAAATCATTAAAAATTGGTTGGAAAGTTATATAAATATACAAAAACAAATCATTATACATACAATTTTATTATCTTAGTGGATTTAAATTAATGGTGTCCCAGTGACTACTGCGAAGAAAAAAGTCTTGCGAAAGGTTTCCTCGTAATTGAAATTCGTCAAAAAAAAAACTATCTCTCATTTTTGGTGACATTTCTGACAAGTGGTACAATGAAATTTGAGACTGGCAAATGAATGTTGTGAAGCAATAAACAAAATATCACATTCGTGAACTACAAATGCATAATTGTTTTTTATTTTATAATAAAAGTGTATCTAATAACCCGTGGATTTGCTCACGTAATTTCCGGGTATTGCTGATATTCTACCATTTTAAGAAAATATGTATTAAATTTCAAAGATTTTTGAAGAATTATACATAAAGAACTGTCAAGTATAGAACATATTTAATAAATAAAAATATTTTTACGACTTATTTTTAATTGGTTTAGCGTAAGTCTATTTTAACTTTTATTTAAAATTAAGTACCTACCTTATTTTCTATCTCCCGGTTTAGTGACTTTGAGAATATATTTTTCCTTGATGAAATCTTAACTCTTTTCCATCTGACGAAGAAGCCAATTAAAAAATAAACTAAGACTCGCGCACTTATTGTATGTTAAGACTGCCATCGTTTTAAATTACTGTAATTTTTTTAGTTATAGTCATGCTTAGTATAATAACATAATATGCCTTATTACGCATACATTTCAGTATTCATGAAACCAGTGCATTTTTATTTGAAATGTAGAGCAGTTACCAAATTTCTTATCTCGCATATTGATCTTTTGGTATGGCTAGTATTACTTAAACTAAATTTTTGAATTTTCACTGATGCACTGTTTTCCCTTTTCTATGTGATTTAGAAAATATAGCAATATACGTAAACCAATTAAACCAAAATCATCCTGAATTTTTATTACCGAAAAAAGTTAATTACAAAAAATTTTAATGTGCGTATTTTTATATTGAATTTATATATATCTTGCCAATACTGATTTAGTGGGTTACATTTTTATTTTTTATTTTTAAAAATAATATCTACCCCTTTTACTACTTAATAGATAACGTTGAATAAGAGAAGGTTGTTTAAGGTATGTTGATTTTCCTTGCCAATATCTAAAAGTAAATTTGTAAAAACGCGAAATATAGTATAAATAAGTATTTTACTTTTAAAATAAAACCATATTTTGAACGGAACACTGACTATTGGCCCAATACAAAGTTTTAATAGCTAATTTTCACTTCACTCGGGTACAGAATCCCATCATTCAGTGATTTCCGTGGCTAGCTTCTTTTGGGATTTCATCATTCTCAAACGACGGTAAGGGAAGCTCCTCTTCAAGGTCGCCTAACGATGTTGATAAGACCTGCCGGGTAATTTGAATCGTTGGTCTGGGATTTTCGAGGGGGGGGAGGTGAAGGATGATGTCACGACTGGGCTGGTTAACCTAGTTCTGCCAAATACCGCCAGGGGCGTATACAGCCGATACCCAGCGATGAAAGCGATCGCAGCGGCGGAGCTTGGAACTACAACAATTCGTCTGCGAAACCGGACAGAAAATTTAACCTGGGCTCGCGACTTCTATACATTATATATATTCAATGCTTATACCACCCATTATAACGATGAATCCTTATCAACAAAAGGCAATGCAAGAAAATATGTACAGACCTCGAAAAATGGTTATCGAGGTCAAAAAGCTTCAACCAACCAATAAATATAAATGTAAAAAATAAACTTTTCCGTCGTCTTGCTGGAAATTCAGAAAATTAGTGTTTTGATGCCTCTAGTGGTGAAATATTAATCACAGTGATCAGTGTGCTATAAAACACCGTGTAAAGTTATCATGATTCATGCACAGAAACTTAACAGCCAATAAACTACAGCATTCCACGCACTTCGCTCTAGACGTATATTTAAACAATTATTTACCGTTCCATTTACAACGCACTCGCAAACTAGTTTTGTTCGTTTTCAGAGAGCGGAAAATGTCATCGGGATACAACTTATTCTATTCCGGTTTTCAGCTACGAGGCCATCATCATGTTTCCGATCTGGGAGAGATCCCCAGGTTAGTGAGGAAAGACGACAAGTGCGACGTTCGCTAGTACTTATGGCGCCAAATCGCCCCTAAGCGCAAGGCTCTGAACTGGCACGCAATCTTCTTGTCGTGCATAGGGCAACTATGATATTTGAGTATTAACCATAACATTGTACGGCAGAGAAATTATATAAAGGTGTAATTCAAGGCCCTTGAGTGGTTTCAAGAATCTGTACCAGGTTGTTTTATGCCTAAAAATGATTCTGAAAACAGGCGTTTTAGCCATTTTCATGATTCTAAAAATACATTTTATAAATTAAATACGAAAACAGAACTTCTCATTCATGAATGCACTAGGGTATCCCGGTTCTTTCGGAACTTTCGGTCCGGGAATTCTCGGTTCCGTTGAAGACTAGTACCGAAATTCCCGGGTTCTGAATGTCGGCTCCGGTTCCGAACACCCTGCCCCCAACACTGTTCGCCAATCAGCAGTCAGTGAGCAGGAGAGCTCAGCCGGCCAGATGCCGCGGAGCTGCTGCGTGCCAGCGGCTTCGCGCTGCGGGGCTTCGAGCCCGACATTTACAATTACATTACCTCACATCTTGAAAAGTCATCAAAACAATGGTTTTACCTGGATTATTTTAGTACTAAAGTGTTGGAAAAAAAAACTACACGCCGTATAATAGCACTATTAATTACCTACATAGTTACCATAGCCATGACACGCGATCCACACGCAACCCAATGCTATCTATCCCAGTGCACTCATCCAAATGTCTGTCGGGATTGTTTGCAACCGTGAGTAGCAGGCTCTGGAATAAACTAGACCAAGCGACAAGGCAAACAAAAAATTTAGCTTCCTTTAAGTACAGGCTGAAAAAACAACTGCTTACCATGACCACTTCGCTGCTACCCTACTGCTTGATTCTGTGTGTGAATGTGCGAGTGACTGGTTTTAATGTAGTATCACCTAATGTTTTTTTTTTCCGGTTTTGATACTATTTGCTGTATGTTTAATTACTTTCCTTTTTATGTATGTCCATGCCTAGTTATTAATTACTTTATAATTAGTTATGGTTGAATCTTTTGTAATAGTTAATATTTGAACATTAAGTTAAAATTTTAATTTGTTCTCTTAATCTTTAGTCTATATCATGCTTAGTTTTTAATATTCAAATCTTTGATGTAATTGCAGAAAAGTGGTTAAGTGTAAGAGAAGGCCTTAACTTCGCCACCAATAAAGACGATAGATAAATAAATAAATTCTAAAAAAAAAATACATATTTGCAAAAATGAACCGACGGGGCGGTCTATAAAAGATTTATTTTAGTACCTTTGTGGAGATCATCCCCTCCCATAAGCCCTCGCGACACAACTGGACGCTCCACGAGGCAAAGAGTGTAATAAGAGAGAGGCTAGACACCGGCGTGACTGGAGCCAGTTCACCGCGCGGCCAGACCAGCTGTGTGTTGGCTGGCACATGTCTACTGTCAGCGCACCGATCACAGCCATCCAGTGCGGGAGCAAAACACGTCCCGAACAGCCCGGCAAAACAGGGCAATGCTTCTATCGCAGGTCGTCAATGACAAGAAAACAATCTCCAACGCGAACACACATTATTGCAGTCTAATCAGCGATCGGATTATTGAACAAAAAAAATTACACGCCCTTAATATAATTAATAATAATTAGCACGTTATGGAAAACTCGCATAACATGGTACGACGAGTAAAATTGCTTCTGTCTGTGGTGGAGTCAATTTTCGACATTAACTCTTTCTCACAGACTTTTTGTTTAAATTTATTGGTGAATCAAATATTTAAAAAAATCCGAAGGCTTAACAGACTGCAAGGAAGTATGCCCTCGCCAGCAGTTTGTTTGTTGTAACTGGCGGCCGTCCACAAGAGAACACAGCTGGTCTGGAGACCTTGGCGCAGTACACGCGTCCCTTGCAGCGGAGGGCGTAGAGCGGCCCGGGACTAAGTCCTGTATTGCAACTAACATAGCTATTAACTAAGTTACATTATTTAATATTACATAGTACTATAGGCACTTATTAGTACTTAGAGGATACACAATTATGTAATTATTATCAAGAACTTAATATAATACATCGATAATAAATTAATATTAATTAGGATTTTATTAAATGTTATTAAATTAAAAAAATTACTAAATTATTATATATAAATATAATTAACTATATTGTAAGATGTTAATAATATATGAATAACCTCTTCGCAATGAAAGGTTAGAGTGATGATAGTTGCTGGTATTGCTGGTATTGCTGGTACAAGGTCCCTCGCTGACCAATCACCCTCGAGCAGGATGTGCAACGCAAGATGGCGGGCCGACGCACGCGGCCATCAGCCAGTGTCAGAGCGCCCCGCTCCCTAATGTTCCTGGCGCAAGGCGTAGCGCGGTAACCACTCATCGCATAAAGATAAAGGTGTGTGCAAATCCCGTGAGTGCTATCAAGAATCTGCACACCATCTTTCATGCCTGAAAATGATTCTGAAAATACCCGTTTGAACAATTCTCACACATCTAAAAATACAGTTCACCAACGAATTACGTAAACAGAACTTCTCATCCACCTTCGGCGTATTGTTGAATATCCCACTCGGGATATCTAGGGCAGTTTTAGAATCCCGTGTTTTTATTTTCTGAAGCTCTGCGCTCCGCGTGTGTCCGTGGGCGTCGCGACATTCGACATCAGGATCGCTAGAGGGGCGCGGGGAGGAAATGTGAGCTGAAGAAGTGACGGAAGTCAACGGGAGCACCTCGAGATAACACTCCGGCTCCGGCAACCACTTGGGGGGGAGATCCTGAATTGAGCCCCCCCCCCCCCCCCCCCCCCCAACCATCGATTCAAACCCCGATCGCTTTGGTGGGATGCCGCTGAAAAACACGTGTATTCGATAAGCGCATTCCCAGTGCGTCAACGCGCTTCTGCTCTCAGGGCGGTGTCACAACATGCCGCTGCCAGTTTCTACTCGGTGATTTCATCTCGAGCGATTACTCAAGTGATCGATTTTCATAAATGTTATTGGTGCAGTCCTGAGAAGCCTGCATTTGCACTGTACGAACGCGGTCGAAAGAATATCCAGCCATAAACGCTGTACATAGTTTTAGCCGCAGCCGTGTTCATGCCCTAGTGCGGTCAGCCCAGTGAGTCGAGCATGGTTCTTTTCCTCGCCACCGTCATAGCGACGACGCGTCGCCGGTATGACGGCGGAGTTATGACGGCCGCGTGAAAATGCGAGCACGGATCCCATCGTCATATCTCTCCCGTCATCGCTAAGGCGCCTTACCTACGACGGCTTGGCAATCGAGAATATGCAGAGGTTGGCAGTGAATTTACAGAAAGGATGTGTTTTATTTGGCAGTTGGTGTATCTGCTAGCAATTTACAGCCAATAGAAAACTACCTACACGAAAACAAGATTGTGGACATTCGTAAAACTTAGGCATGATGTGTCTATCGAATTATATATTTTACACAACTATATTCAATATTTATATAATTTTTCATGTACGCCTGTTGGTTTTCCGTAAATATAAGTTTTACAGACTATTTTTTTCTCAGTAAAACACCCGTCACGTCTCAGTCCCAAAATATAATAAAATCATTTTACATAGCAAAGTCGTTTATGATTATTAAAAAGTATATAAGAAGGTTAAGGAGTGCATTAGAAACTGTGAAAGTTTGTAGTTTTTAATATGAAATTATTATTTAGCGATCTTGTGAAACGTGTTGCCCGTTATTATTAATATTGTTTTCAATTGTCAGTTGTTAAGTTGTTATTACTTTAAATCATATGATGAAAAAATTTAAAAACACTTTTGTGACTCGACGTGAAATATTACAATACTAGACCTGATTTAATCATGATTTGGTAATTTTCGTCACCGTTCAAGTTAATTTGCCGATTTGAAGGTACCGAAACAACTCGGTGTGCTATACGTCCCTTAAAGACTGTTCAAAAAATACTACTGTTATATATTTAATTACATTATCCTTAGATTTGTTTATAGCATATTTTCTAGTACACTGCAAGTTTTATTCACACTATTTTGTACCGTAGCATATGTATACTGGATGAATACGCTGATAATATTATTTATTTAGCATCTTTCAAGCTTGAAACAATATAACACGAAGTCGGTGTTGTTAATTAAATGCCTGAATATAATTTATTAAGTAAATTGTAGTTGACAGTATTGTGTGTGCATTTTATAACAACCAGAAGAGTAGAGGAACTAAAAATACCCTTTAACGGAATTATTTATTTTTCAAACAAGCCGCTCCTCTCACAAATTACGATTTTCGTATTAGCTATAAACACGAAACCCCTCAATTCTACATGAGACACTATTATTCCTACATTGTTACCATTTTATCATACTGAAAGTACTTGAGCGAATCTTAGGTGAATAAAATACGTTTCAATATGCGATACAGCGGGAGCAAACCTAGCCACCAACGAGGGTGGGGAGTAGGCCTAACCTAAAAGTCACTAAATCATGTGAGGAAATGCTTTCTGTTTAAAATGTGATAAAACAAAGGTTTAAAATAACCATCAGACTACTATGTATAAGTATTTATCAGCGGCATTCTTGTGTATTTTCAACCTTATCAATGCATGTATTTTATTTTTACAAGTGATTTTTTTTTTATTACACATAAGGAAGCTGAAGGGAAAATTAGTGGTTTTTAGAAGTTTAATAAGCCACACGCTTATAGGTGTTTTACACTTAACTTTTATACAGAATAATTATCTAATGTGATGTTTTCTTCTATCTTGTTGAAATATTACGTTATTTTGTCTTGACCTTTATTTTTTTTACTATGTGATATGACAAAAGTAGGCAGATTGGCAGTTTTTTTAGTATGATATATTTTGGTAAACTGAGTATTGTGCAGTTAAAAATATCGAGAAAAAAAGAATCAATGTGTCTTATTCACACGAAACATATAAACTATTTATTTATGCGGCGTGATTATTATCGGAAACAAGTTGTTTCGAAGTTTGTTCAGAGAAAAACATAACCTTTTTTGAGATACGTCGTATATCTCACATAGGCCTACGTAATTTATGAGTAAATAGAATTGAGACAAAACCTTAAGTTTCACGAAAATATATTATTTAACTCATTTGAAAGAATTATTTCCCAGTATTAAATGAAAGTTACGCATGTAGTCGGCATTATGACGGGGTTATGACGGCTATGACGGCCTTACGACGGGCAAACCATCCCGCCTTACCTATGACAGGCATGTCGTAGCTAAGGCGTCTTACAGAAGGCGAAAAAAGATCCATGCTCGCTTTTAGTAGCGAAGCGTCATACCGATGACGCGTCATCCCTATGACGGGCGAAAAAGAGAACCATGCTCGCCCGGCAGGAGGGCTCGCGAATGACTTCCCAGGTCTGACCGTGTTCCCTCTCCCCGAGGGCGACCAAAAGCTGCTGTCATACTGTGTCGAAGTCATTCGGTAGCACCAACGGTTTACTAACATTGTGGAACATTATGGAAAACTAATTTGGGGGGGGGGGGGGGGGGGGGGGGGGGGGGGTTTACCAAGTGAGGAATTTTTCCTCAACCAAACGAACATACAAAACATTGCAACAATTAACAAAACAAACAAAGTATTGAACAACAAAAACGCACATTATACTTCATAATTTACATAATAGTAACGTTTATAGCAAAAACTCAACACGGGTAACAATTCAAAACATAACAATTGAAGTGGGTACTAATTCATTTGAATTTATTCCGTACATTTACAACTCTCGCGCAGGGGCCGAATCACGCAGGGCAGGCAACGGTTATTTTATACTTGAAACTATGCCATTCGTCAGCGAATTCTTTCTGCACTTGTGGTACCTCCGACTCGAAGGAACTGCAAGAGCCCGCCGACACAATGCATTCTAGGAGGTGAAAGTCTGGTCGCATTTGGACTGGTTAGCAGTTTGTAGTGGTTTGCAAACACGGGGAAAGATTCCAGCACCAATATTAAGAGAAAGCACTTTCTTTTTTTGTAATTTTGTGATCTGTAGACGTGTTGGTTGTAAATCACATCTAACAAATCTATTAGCCTAAGCCATTAACCACTCCGTGTTTCTATGAAGTATGAATAGTTTGACTCCTCATCAGTGTCCAACTGACGTATGTATATATTTTGTTTGTATGCACTTCGGGCAGATAATAGGCCTACATACATTAAACGTTTCATAACTTAAAAATTTTACATTAAACTTTAACATAAAGTAAGAATTACATATCGTGTAAGATGTCCCTTCCAAGTAATTTGAGGAATTTTTATTTTCTTTATGTGTTATATCATGACTTGTTCTGCTACAGATTGGCAAAATCAGGGGCGTAATTTGAGTGCAATTTTTCGTAGCCCTACATAGAGAAACCCTCCAGAAATTAGCTCGTGTCCAGACAAACTGCAGCGCCCTACGGCCAAGGCCCAGGCCGCAATTCGCCCGGAGTACACGCACTTGTCCGAGCTACAGTGAAGTATGCAGGTGTGCAAGAAAACGAATCTGAGTATTCCTCGTGTACTTCGAGGTTAAAAAAAGTCGCCATTACTTGTGATTTTATTTTAATTTTAGGCTTGTCATTAGTTGAAAATTAACACAAAACTAGGTATTATTTTAGTATTATTTAAAAAAAGTATTTTACTATGTTGGAGTAATTCACAAGGGTTTTAAAAAATTGCAAACAAGAAAACTTATATCTGAGAGTTCGGACAAACCTTTTAACTTCATATTTGATGGCCAGTATAAGCACTTAAAAGAAGAATAATGTAATGAATATATAACATATAATGGATATAGAATCAAGTTGTAGAGCACTTGTAGACAGCTGGAATGTCGGTACTCACGGTTGACGTGGTTGATGAAGTAGGCGCCGATCTGCGGGTCGTAGGCCTCCTCCCAGCCGAGGGGCAGCTCGTTGCCGATGCAGTCCGCGAAGCTCTGGGGCTTGGTGAACCTGCACAGCCACACGCGCCCGTCAGCCACACAGCCACACTGCATACACGGAGGGAGGTCCAAGTGCCCAACCCCCGCAAGGTAGACTCTTTCTACTCATCCAGACCATCCTCTGTCTCCTGTACTTCCCTACATTTATTGCATCGCATGAAAGTGCCCAGGGTTTTCCCTGTGTCTATGCAGGTTTTACCTGGGCCCAACTTAACTATAGTCGCCGCACGATAAGTTCATACTTTTAGGAAGCCCTGCTTCAAGCTGGGATCTATTTTCAAGGTGACTATGTATCCTTCCGCCAAATATCAACAATAACATTGCCATGTGGAAAACCATGTGACTACCACATGGCAATGTTTTGGTTGGGTAACTGTCAAATAGGGATGTAATTAATGGATAATAAAATTACACTGCAATTTTTATAATTGGTTAAATGTCAGTAGAAAATGTCATAACACCATGTTTAATAATTCAAATATTAAATATAAAAAAATCTAAGCAAATTTTTATAGTTTAGAGTTTAAACCCAGCGTGGTGCTGTGTCTTCACATAATATCTATAAAAATTGATGTTAAGTTTTACAAAAGAAATTTTGCTGCTTCCAGATTACTATATCACAAAGTGCTATGGTTGAAAGCATGAAAATTATGTCAGTATCATTTATGAAGAATTTAACTTTAAGAAATTATTCAGTATGAGGTAGCTATGTAAACTGTTAGTTTCCTAAAGCCATGAGTGCCAGGCACATCACTGCCATTACATCGAGAGGTCATTTGTGAATAGAAAATAACAAGTTAGGGTAAATATGTAGTTGGGCGGTATTTGCGAAAAAAAAATGTTAAAAATCCGAAAATACCTTTATTGTATGCTCTTCAACTTCCTCTTTTCATTAAAAGCGGCGGAGGTAAGAAATTCCAAATACTTTAGAAGATATCGAATTTTTAAATTTCATCACAATACCAGTGCATTAATGTGGCGATTATAATTGTTTCTTGTTTACGTACGAGTATCTACTTTTTTTTATTGGATAATGATGTCACGTGATTGTTCGTGATAGGCCAGAATTCAAACGAACCAATACGTGATTATTTAGTTCATTTATTGTTTAAAACGGTGTTTAATTACCGCCTCCAACTTAGGTGAGTTTTTAACGTTTCTAATTTTAAAGTCTTATTTGTTATTTTGATATTGTTGCGCAAGTAATAAGTAACAAAAAAAATACGTGAGTTATTACTGTGCATCCTTTGTTACGAGTTGTTATGTAAGGTCAGTTACATTATAAATAATTTAAAACTAAAGAATAATTAAAATTAATTCACATTATTTTTAATGTCGGCTTAGTTTGAAAGTATTAATAATGTAACTGACCTGACCTAATCAACCATTTTATTAATTACGCATTGACGATTCGCGTATTCACGAACACACAGCAAAATAACAAAAATGGCGTCGCTCGAATGGTTCCACAGGTCTTGTATTGCAAAATTAAAAAATTCTATATCTCCTAAAGTATTTGGAATTTCTTATCTCCGCCGCTTTTAATGAAAAGAGGAGGTTGAAGAGCATAAAATAAAAGTATTTTCGGATTTTTAACATTTTTTTTCGCAAATACCGCCCAACTACATATTTACCCAAGTTAGTAACACTTTTCTGGCACTACGAACCGAGTCAAGTATCGGTTAAAGGTTATGGCTAACCAACATGTGTTTTGTAATTAGAGGCATTATTTTCTATCAAGCAGAATAAATTTTAAATTCAAATTCTAAGTTATACATTAAACATTTCTGTAAGTGTGTATTTTTATGTGTATGTGGTTTGTCTCATATAAAAACTATATCACTTAAGTATGTACAATGCAGAAAAGAAATTGTTGCCATAAAAAACTTAACTTAAGAATCTGTAATAAAATAAATATATTAAATAAATCGAAACTGAGCAATAAATTATCACTACCATCAATATTATGTTATATCCTGTAATGAAACTAATGTTTAAGAATCACATATAAACACAGCAGAGAAATTACATATCACTAAACACGTTATCCAGAACACCTGTAATTAAAAAGCATACATTAGCACATTTACCCTGAGCATATATTCAAATGCTGTATTTTTTTATGGTTACAGGTGTTAACAAAAAGTCATGACAACAACCTACGTAGAGTTGAATTTCTACTTAAGTTTTTTAAAATGCATTCTAATTATTGACAATTATGTTTCCTAACCTAATCAAAATTTACCAAACCTAATTTCATGTAAATAAACCTCATTTGGGTTGGGTTAGGTTACATTATGTTGGTTGAGGATAGGTTATGTTAGGTTAGTATCTGTGTACATGCCCTTACATTTAATATGTTTTGCTTGTGGGACATTACCTAATATATAAACGAAAATATAAGAACGTGTCTGTTTGTAATATGCCCGACATTCGAAACAAGAAAGCTGCGAGGAAGGTACTTTTACACTATTTTACAAACACACCCCAACCTAACGGAACGTTTTCACGCACATACTTTCATAACGTGTTAATTAGTCACTCACTTTTTCACGGTCGTGACGCCCAGATCTAGAAGAAATGCTGTCATTTCTGCGACATCACCCTGTTCCAGTTGACCTGTATTTATTAACATCGTAACTCTTCGTGCCACGTCGATAACATCGTGCTGTCTCCTTTACATTCATTTTAATAACCTAACAAACCGTAATAACTAACACAAAGTTACACTGTAAAAGCAATAGTTCACTACAAACAACAATTAAGACAACCCTTTAAAATTAGAAAATTAATTAGTACACAAATACACTGGATGTTTTCGGAAAATCAGAAGTCGTTTTGAGCAAACAAAAACAAGCGTTCAACATGGCTCGGGCCGACACACAGTTACGTAGGTGATTCATCCGCAACAGCTTGCAACGTCATCTGTAAACAAAATAACTTAACTTTCGTATATATTAAACAATATTACTCCAGGATCTGGAAGTAAACATATGTGAAACATTTTCAGCAATATTTATCGTTATTTCAGCTGTTCAAAATTACATACTAAGGAACTATTTCTTCAAGTGTGTAGCCAACATACCGATAAATATCGTTGCCACGCGTGTTTAAAAACTTACATATAAAATTAACAAATACAAATTATTTCAGTATTCATAGACACGTACGGAAACGTAATAGCTTGTTTATTTATTTGTCAAACAAATTGCACAATAGTAAACCAAATATTCTTAGTTCCATTTTTCAACAGTTCTTCCCAAAAGTACGAACTTACCGTGCGGCGACTATAGTAGCTTAGACTAGAGATAAGAGTGAGAGGAGTTTGTCATGGCAACAATCGCTGCCATGGCTGGCCAATCCCCTCCTAGCACATGATGCATGCGACCCTCTCCTTGCATGGCTAATCCCAGCATGACTAGGCGTATAGGCTTCGGTCTGAGACGCACCTAGGTCCCTCCCCTAACCCGGACCCCTCCCAAACACTTAGTTTTTAGTTAAGTTATGAAAAAATCGAATTGGGGATTACCGTCTCGAAGACGGTAATGGGTGGCGGTGAAGGGGTTGCGAACACACACCGTGCATCGTCCACCACGCCTCCTTCCCACTTGCGAAAAATGCAGACCTACCTTCCTGATCTGATCCAGTCAATGTTAAACTTTTATACTTTAACTGAATATTTATATATATTTTTCCAGGCTTACCCAAGGAGCGATACACGAAACCAACTTGGTGTAATCCTGCCAGCTCGCAATGACTCAGTTCGGAGGAAGAGGCCACTCCTCCGCCCACTGCACAACTGTCAGGCTCGCGCATTGTGTCTGTGCGCATGTCACGGACACTGCCCATCTCTTCTCAAGACGAACAAGACCCGAACTCAACCTCCTCCATATCACCATATATTTCACATTACTGTTAGGTAGAGTTGTTGTAGAAACCTACTCAAAGATAAGAATTGTATTTCTTCATTCTATTGCACGGCAGAGCACGCCTACGTGCAGGGCCGGCTAGGAGGGGTAAGGGTATAGGGGGAGGCTGGACCAAGCTAGAAGCACCAGCGAGCATCGCACTTATCAGCCCGCCTCGCTAACGCACATACACCTCCACCAGACGGCGCCCGCAAGTGCATGTGTGACTGACCTTCGGTAAACTGACTCGTCCTGAGGATTTCGAGCGTGTGCGAGAATCGTGATAGTGGTCTGTACTGCATATTTAGGGACAGGAAAAATTCGCGGGTTCATAGACCTGTAAGATAAACTCCATAGTTCTACGTACACTCGGTCAAATGCCACCCACTGATTGGCTGCTGTCTTGTGAGACGTTCCAGCGTAGCAGCCTGTGATTCGATAAAGCTTTGGTCGGGTGTTTCTCATTGGCCCAGAGTCATCCAGGTGAATTGTGAGCCAATAGCAGAGGCAGCACTGAGGTATAACGATTTGTATTTTAGCCTATCGCGAAATGAATTCGCGAATTTTTCCGGTCTCTATGTATATGACGTCGCGTCAGTGAGGCATCATGTAACGCAGTTTAATAAATGACCGCACACAAAACGCGCCTGGTGGCGTCAAAGGGTTTGGGCAGCAAGAGAAGAGATGGCAAGCAGACAATGTCTCAAGCTGTACAGGTTTGAGGAGTCTAGCCGGTTGGGTAGCAAAATATACTGCAAGATGGTAGGGTCTCCACCTTGAGATATAAATATTAGGTACTTATCGATTGAGAATTTTTTTTTGCGAATTATATTCGGTTCAAAAAACATAACTGAAAACTTTAACAAATATTACTAGTTACGTTTTAAGGAAATTCACCTGGCGCTTCATAGTTTTATGCGAATCACAATGGAGTAACAGCATTCTCATTGGTCTGTCCAAGGGCGGAACAGAGTTCACTCGGCGCGGCGGTTAGGTAATACATTTTGCAGGCATGAGCTAAACGCACCGATTGAAAGCATAACTGTCAAATTTTCCGGCGTATCCACCCAGCCCAGTACGAATTAAAAGTTGAGGATATAATGAGTTATTTCATTCCCTTGACGTAACTTAATTCAAGGTACACACCTCGTTACTAACGTGACATAAAAATTTGGTGACATCATTTGTGGCCAAACGTAATGGATAGAGACCTGTAAAATTCGCGGATTCATTTCGCGATAGGATAGAGTCCAAATACTTTTGACATTATTTTGCTTCAGTGATTGGGCCACAGTTTATCTGAAGGACTCTGGGCCAATGAAAAATCTTTAACAGAAGAATTAGCGAATCACGATCATTCCATTCAACAGGTGTTACGAGTCGGTAACCTATCAGCAGATGTAATTTGCATGAATGCGTACAGGATCATGGAGTCTATCCTTTAGGGATTTGAAATCGCGAATTTTACAGGTTTCTAGTAATGGATTTATGTCCCTTAAGAGCCCCGCCTATCTGGACACATACGGTGTTCAGAGCTTCAAACAAAAAAAAAAACGAGATTTTAAATATGTTTAACACATCCCGAGTGGTTTCATTTTACGTAAAAGATTTAAAAATACGCTGCGAGCTGATGAGTGGTTCTGTTTCCGTATTTCGTTCATAAACTGTATCTTTAGAAGAGTGGAAATGGTTATAACGGGTGTTTTCAAAGTAAGTTTTGGGCAAGAAACACCCGGAACAGATTCTTGAAACCACTCAAGGGACTTGCATTACGCATTCAGCTACATTTCTCCGCCATATAATGTTACGGTCACGGCTCAATGCATGACGAGAGCATTGCGGTCCCGTTCAGAGCCTCGCGCTTGGAGGCGACACCAGCGCCAGGATGATGAAGCAACCGGCGAGAAGTAGAGTACATACTGACTGAGTCAGTGTAAAACGCGCGGGCGAGGAATTTCCTGCAAAACACTTGTTTGGAAAGTGGCGTGATGCGCGCCGCTGGAGGGGGAAAGGAATGCGTCGGTGCGGCGGAGGAGAGAAGGAGTGGAGGGGAGGGGGGCTTCCTTCCGGCTGCAGGAAGGGGTGGGGGTGGGGGAGGACCCCGCCCCCCCCCCCCCCAGACAGCTGCACACGGGGGGTGTGGGGGCATTCCCTGGCGGTGCGGCGCTCAACAACAAACGCACACGAGGTGCAGATGTTCCACAGCCGCCAGGGTTGCGCCCCTCCCTGCTCCCCCCTCCTAGGGCCGGAAATACCGCTCGCTTCCAGAGGTAGAGCAGGCAGGGGAGGCCCTGCGTCATAAAAAGAAAAGGTAGTTCTTTATAGCTTCAAAGCTAACCTAACGTTAAGAATATTGTTCGCACAGCTGGCGCGTATGGCTGCAGCTCGCGTTAAACACTGCTTTTTAACTTGCGCGTGCTTGTGTAGTCCAAAACCTCAACTGGTTCAAAGCATTTATTTATTTATTTATTTATCGTCTTTATTGGTGGCGAAGTTAAGGGCCTCGCCTACCTGGGCACACACACGGTGTGCAGAGCTTCAGGAAAAACAACGCGATTTCAAAACTACTGAAGATATCCGAGTGGGGCATATTTACGAATAGCATTTAAGAGTTCGCTGAGGGCCGAAAAGTACTTTTAATTTCGGATTAAGTTTTTAAACTGTATTTTTAGAAGCGTTAAAATGCCTAAAACGCGTGTTTTCAGAGTAATTTTTAGGCATAAAACAATCAGTACAGATTCTTGAAAGCACTTAAGGGGCCCGCCTCGTCAGGGGTGTATGTGTGTTAGTGAGGCGGGATGATAAGCGCGACGCTCGCTGGTGCTTCCAGTGCGGTATAGCCTCTAAGCGCAAGTCTCTGAACTGGCGCGCATTCGTCTCGTCGTCACAGGATAACTGTGAAATTTGAGCGGTGACCGTAACATTACATGGCGGAGAAATGAAGATAAAGGTGTTATGCAAGCCCCTTAAGTGCTTTCAAGAATCTGTACTGATTGTTTTATGCCTAAAAATTACTCTGAAAACACGCGTTTAAGCCATTTTAACTCTTCTAGGAATACAGTTTAAAAACTTAATCCGAAATTAAAAGTACTTTTCGGTCCTCAGCGAACTCTTAAATGCTATTCGTAAATAGGCCCCACTCGGATATCTTGAGTAGTTTTGAAATCGCGTTGTTTTTCCTGAAGCTCTGCACACCGTATGTGTGCCCAGGTAGGCGGGCCCCTTAAGGGGCTTGCATAACACCTTTATCTTCATTTCTCCGCCATATGTTACGGTCACCGCTCAAATTTCACAGTTATCCTGTGACGACGAGAAGACTGCACGCCAGTTCAGAGCCTTGCGCTTAGAGGCTATACCGCGCTGGAAGCACCAGCGAGCGTCGCGCTTATCATCCCGCCTCACTAACACACATACACCCCTGACGAGGCGGGCCCCTTAAGGCGGTACGCCTTTTCTTACACTTAACCACTTTTCTGCAATTACATCAAATAGTGGAATATTATGAGAACAAATTAAAATTTTAACTTGATGTTCAAATATTAACTATTACAAAAGATTCAACCATAACTAATTTAAAGCATGACCTCCCGCCGCAGCCAAGTCGTGTCCGCTGTGACGCAGATCACGTCTTCACCATACGTACTGTCGCGACAGACAAATTGCGGGGAATGTTGCTTGGCCACGCATGATGGTTATTAAATGAGAATCGTAATCGCCATCGTTAAAGTCACTCCCACATCTTACCGTCATTTAAAACTGTTTCCACCTGAGCCAATGTCATGCGCAGGTCATGCAATGCCACCTCCTGGTGTTACAGCCGCGGGCCAGATGTGGACTGTGCCCAAGTTGCGGAGGGGGGGGGGGGGGGGGCTATGCTTGTACGCATGCAAAAGCGAAAAACTGTATAAAACTAGCTGCAGTAACTAGCGTTGCCGGGACTGAACACATCACAATATAAGGAACATCACTGCCGAGTTTCAAATCTGTGGGACATAAAAATGAAAAACGGAAAACTGATTTTTTTTAGGTCGCATTGATTGCATAATCTCGTGCCACGGCTACGCATCAAAGGCAAAAGGCAGATAACCCCAGGCAAGACGTGACGGACGCACCAGACGATAGCGCGATCTATTGACGAAGTTCTGAACTAAGCTATTATTAGCACCTTTAGTTCGCTAAGCAGGGACGGATAGCAAGTAGATAAACCATACTATATGACCGTGTGGCGAACATAAAGAAATTAAACAAACTCGCTGTTTGAGTGTCTATAACCTACATCCTATGATTTTCTATTATAAAACTGAATTTACCCCTTTTTCACCCCCTTAGAGGTTTAATTTCATAATTATATGTAGTCTATGAGACTCTTCGGCCCATCAATTATATATATGTAAAACAAAACCATGTCGATCAGTTGCTGCGTTGCTGCATGAAAGGACAAACAGGAAAAGAAAAAAACACACTTTCGCATTCAGAGTACAAGAAGGAATACATAAAGTTTTTTTTAGACAAATCTTGGGTTATCATTTCGTTTTGACGCCCCCGTCTCAAAACGGAGTTCCGGCGCCTCCTGGCGTCCAGACACTTGGCAACACTGGACAGACAGGTTATTCGAACAAACTGTCAAGAACTCGTGTAGAGGTTGTCACATCTCAAAGCAGCTTGCATGGTCGAGTTGCGATGAAGTTAGTTTTAAATATTTTTTTACTCACTACTTAAATCTACTCTGCGTCAAATTACTCAGTTGCATGCAGTGGCGTATTCCGGACACAAATTATTGTGCTATTAAATGTAATTTAATAAAATTACGTATCCATTTGAAATCCTAATTATTTTTTGTCGTTTGCTTTAAAATCTACTTATTTACCTAGTAGCGTGTTCGTCTATTTTGTTTTCCATATTAATTTTTTTTTAAACTTTCAGCAGATAAAAACGTTATAAGTTTTTTTTCGTTGCATTTGTTTCATGAGAAACTAACTGAATAAAATTTTAATATAGAATAGAAAGGAATAGGTCACGAGTTGATTTTTTCGTTAATTTTATTGAAGAGCTATTTCTAAAATTTTAATTAGAAACTATTTTCAAAAGACATATTCACTTAGTGTAATATCATTGGTGTAAAAAGGCGCGCAAGCGAATTTAAGGGAAGTATCGAGTTAAAAATTTTTAAATAGCTCTTAAATAAAAGCAACTGCGAAAAAACAAAAATATAACTGGCGTGTTAAGACCGAGCCTAAGTGTGCTCACTAGCTTAGCGAGTATGTAACTCGCCGCACGACAGCGATGCTAGTGGCTAGGTGTGTCCGCCACCAGGACTGGTCGCGGCTAGTAGCTGGTGACGTCATCGCGGGGGAATGCGTCCCACGCGACGTCAATCCCATTATCCCATTTCCTGTGGAACTGCGTGCCGCCACTTCTGGTGGACATACTTCATCCACTCATCGCTCCCGTCACTTGCACGACACGGCATTTCCGTGAGCGGGCGTAACTTTCCCGACATCACACCGAAACTCATTTCATGTTTCTTGGCTGTCGAAATCGTAACCAATTTTAGAATTTTGAAATGTCAGGTAAAATTAATTAATATTTTCTGAAAGAAATTCAAACTATTTCTTGAGACAGCCAGTGGCATTGCAGTTAAACCTAAAAAGTTTCAGTTCTGAAATAAGTTAAATTCTCCTTATTTGTACAACCCAAAAACGTTAAAAATGTAACTTTGGCAGCTAATCAAGCAAAAAAAAAGTACGCACTGTATATATATATTTTTTAATTTCGTGAAAGTTAACAATTGGAAAAGTCTACAAGTTTATCTGTAATCACTGTAAACATAAAATCTGTACCTGAAATGGGAGGCACCCCCTAACACTGGCTGGCAGATGTGATCCCCGGCTGCAGTGCTTCGCAAGCAACAAGGACACGCTGTTATCTCGCGCTCACTGGCCAAGTAAGCGCGCTAACGAACTTCGTTTGCGTATCAGAGAAAGTAACGAATGAAATAATGAAGGCAGGCAGGGAAAAAAGTGTATTCGAGTTCGAGTTAAATTGCCGTATATAATGTTTGGGCGCATGTATTTTTCGCGAAAAAGTCTGATCGCTCATCAGACTGCAGTAAGGCATGCCTATATAGCGACTGTTCCCTTGTGATTGGCGGCCGTCTTCGAGAGGAGATATCCCTGTTTGTACGGGCCATTAAAGACGTGTTTGCTAGGAGCGCATTGGAGGCTGTATTGGTATGCCGACAGTAGATATAAACAGAAATAAACTTAGCCAACCACAAAAAAGACCATACAACAAAGTTTCAAAACACAGCTGCTCTGTAAATATTTTCGTGAAAAATACATGGCTTCAAAAATGTTTCACTATTGCTAACCTGTTAAGAATTGCAGCCAACGAACAGCTTATTGTACGACTATAAAAGTGGAAGTAACAAAATACAGGGTCTACAGTAGTAACTCGATGCAATGTTAAGTTCTAAGAATAGTTTGAGCCAGCAAGATACACCGCATTCTCACGTCACCGTGCGTGTCATTCTCACTAGGCAAGAACAGCGGCTAGCAAGGGAGTTCGCACTGCTGCCAAACTCGCTCAACTAAACACTCGCTTTCCTCCAGTGTGTGGAGTAAACTGCGCTACTTCTCTCGCTACTCGTTAGAAAGTTAACCCTCTGGCGAGTCAAATCGCCTTGCACACGTTGGCATTCATGTATAGACACGTTTAAGCCTAAAACAAAGAGTTTTGAAAACGCATTTTTTTTTGTTTCCCAACAGGGAGTGTGCCGTTTAATTTTAAATAAAATAAAAGGACGTACGAAAAGTGATTTGCTACAGAACCTACACTAGGCGAGTTTTACTGATCTGTGCATCCAACACACGCTGAGCTCTAGGCACCTTTCTCGCCGGTGCATAGCCAGTAATCTCGCCTGGTGTAACCTAGCGAGTGAAAGTGCTCTACTGCAACGTGATTTGTAACATCCCGAGTCAGTAGCTGCCGCACAGACGAGTGCTTCCAAGGCACTGGGTGGTCAACATCTAGCACCACTTACAGCAAACACTCAAAACTGCAGCGTTAGCAGCTACGAGATGTTTCCAAACGGTCCGCCTTCTATATTCCATTGTTTTCTCAAAAAAAAAAAAAAAAAAAAACCTTTTCATTACGTCTTGTCTACAGACAGGTCATCAGAGAGAATAAATAGGATATGGCCTGTTGACCTGGTGGAGTTATCGACAGAAAGTACGGAAGAGGATTAAGAATGTCTCAACAGGATTCAAATCTGAGTCCCTTGTCAAAACACATCAGGCTGACAACTCCTGCCCGATAAACATCACCAGCACAGCCAAGAAGTGCAGAAGAAAGTAACGGTAAAGCATTTCCGCGACATTTTTTTTTACTTTGTTGCAGTTCCTCAGGATAATTTCACTATATAAACATTGTAAATTGTTATTTGTAGTTACTTTATCCGTCAGATAATATCTACGCTTTATTTGGTTTTTGTAAATAGACACGTAGATATCCATAGTTAAAATTTTTGCCCAACAAGTACCATGATCACTCACTAGAAGTACATTTTCAGCGCTTCCAAAGCTGAGTAATAGATACACGTTATTTATTCTATAGTCACATTTTCGAAACTTCTCTGCACAAATGTTGGGAGTAGCACACCCGACGACGCCAATGGTTCCATGAGAACGAAGGGGACTCCCCCATGGGGACTACTCCAGACCTCGACATGGCCTGACTACCAGCACTGTCTCGTAACACTGAGATCTCGCATTACAGGATGTTCACACAAACCTCTTGATCATACCTGGCATTCCATGACCAAAATCACATGTTCCCTGACTATATATATTTCTTTTTCTTCCAATTTTCAGGGGGAAAAAATACAGAAAATCCAAACTAGTTCAAACAGAACCTCCTTACACACGCCAATTTATAGTGTGTATGACAATGAACTAAAACCTCATTCTGAGTGATGGCAGACTGGATCATGTAATTTCCTCCTCAAATTACTATCACTGGGGAATATCCATGGTTTTCCCAGGATTTCAAGTAAATTCCCTGACTTTCCCCGACCAATATCAACTTCCCTGACTTTCCAAAATGAGTTCACCTCGCGCAAGTCCCGTAACACAATTATATGAGAGTAACCGCGGCAGCAAACGAGCTGTAGACGTTTTACGCTGCCCTAACTAGTTATACACAGCATCACGTGCAGTTCGCATTTTAGAGCTATTAATCTACGATTCTTTTTGACGTGACGTCTAATAAATCGATGAACACCGGCTGCACGCACGAAAAAGCGTCCCGTTACGCACATTGTCCCGTTACGCTCATTGTACGCTTGCGCCGCATCTATCTCTCTTCCACTCGATTGGAACAACCACCGATTTGACTTTTTCGAGGCACATTAAACTTGAAACACTCCCATTCGTTTCCTACTTTTCCTATCATCGTCCTATCCTTAACAGAATAACACAGATTGGAAGAAGTTAAATAGCTAACATGTATAAAAGTTATAGTTAAAATAATCTCTTCGTTAAAGCAATAAACATATTTGAATTAATGAGTGCAAATAAAAGTAAATTTATCAATTAAATTGTAGATTACATTTCACTCCTTTGTATCCATACAAAATAGTGATAATTCAATAAGAATGATTCAATTTTATTCATAAAAGTATGCAATCATTTCATCAATGTTTAGTTATGACGTTGTCACGTTAAACTATCGTCCGTAAACCGACTTTACAGACAACCAATTTTTTTTTTAATTTTAATTTCCTTCGCTGATGTAATTTTGTCAGTAAGGCACTGGTTCCGGCGCGGAGCGAAGAGACCCCGGCTCCAGCTCCCGTCCACGCATCTTGATCTCTGCTTTGTGTTCCTCACAAATACTCCCAACAGCTCTGGCCACGCCCACCCGACCTGCTTTCCCTGGTGTTTCCGGCCTCGGTGGCTTCACTGCTTGCTCCCTGCAGTAGTTACACCAATCATTCATCAGACAGAGATGCGGAAGCCAAAACATACCAGGTCAAATATTTTAAAATAGGTTATCTTCACGCTATCAGACACTGAGTCTCTTCTATTTGTAGCCACGTCACAACTGTCCTTCGTGATTAAAGAAGTATTTGACCATGAGAAAGGTGACTCAAGATAAGGAATACTGCGAGAGTCCATCGACACATTGCTTTGCATGTAAACAAATAAAAAATAATATTATTAAATACAATATGATATATTATATTAAGACCTGAAAATTTTCCCATCAAGAATTACAGAAAAATCCTTATCTGTATATTTGTAATGTGATATGACCATGACGCAAATTCGTTTTCATTAAAAAAAACTCAGAAATTAAGAATAAAAAAGACATCTATTTAATTGGTAAGGCTGGATTTCGAGGTCGCAAATTACAGTCAACATGAATAAATATCACATACAATTAATTAAGTTCAATGTACATGGTATGTGCAAAATAACGTTTTTTTTTCTTCAAAATCACACAACTATATTACTAAAGCAAGGTTAGAAAAACTGAAACTGTCAAGTCCACTTTCAGCATGGTGATAATTATGTGAATGTAAATAAGAATAACATTTAAAGTGGTCCATACGAGAAAATAAAATTTATTACTACTCTCCTTGAGTTGGTAACTAATTAAGTTTAAATCCCTTACTATAAATCATACTTAATTTTCTTTGATAAAAGCTCGTCCGACATTTCACATATCTTATTTAAACGCTGTAGGGTATGTCGCTTGACTCACTCATCAGTATAACAGTATTAATAAACGAAACAGCCAATCACATTCTATTTTCTTATTAGCCTGCTTACCTGCAAATTTGTATGAACCTCGATAACAACACTCAATTATTCATAAAAAAAACGACAGTGCATGGCATATAAATAATGTACCAAGAATGAAAATACGACCAACTCTTACAACGAGAACAGATAGGCTACATAGTTTATAAATATAAAACATGCAGTAACCAGTTTCTACAAGTACAGACACAATGCATGCAAATACAAGACCAGTCAGGTCGTGGGATGGCATTGCACAAGTCCTAGGAAGCGATCTCGCTCCAACTTCGCGCATTCCAGCCATTGCTAACGGGGAAAAGCACGCTTGCTCGGCCGAGAGAAAATATCTTACCGTTACAGGCATAACTTCCCGACAGCAAACACTCAACATTCGGACGTTTGACACGTTGCGACACTTTCTCTAGCTGGGAAACGCTGTTGGACCAACTCGCAGCTGCCAGTGTACAATCTTGTTTCAGAACCACGAAATGAACCCAAACGTGGATGGCAAAACTAGCAAATATTTGTTTGCAGATTATTACCAACCCAACTGTGAAATATCATATTCAACAAAATATTTTGAGCTTTTTAATCAGATGCCTCAAAACAGGTTTAAATTATCTACCAAAATAAAACCTTCGTTGAAGTCAAAACACGATTTTCGTGAAGTTACTTTACAGTTCAGAATTAAAACGTGATTAAAGCCTATATTTTCAGTGCTATATTTGACTGTTCGTCAAGAATCCAAGGATCTACAAAAACCTCAAATTAAACTGTTCATTAACTGCCTCTAGACAGAAATGCTAAATGACTAGCTACCACTGCCTCTAGACAGAAATGCTAAGTGACTAGCTACCGATAACACAATCGCTAGATAATGAGCACACGCAAGTGTGATCGAGGCCAGGCTAGTGGTAGACTATGCAAGTAGAAGCCAGTAACACTGCGCGACACCGAGTGATGGCAGACAGGATCATGACATTTCCCCCTGACATTACCATCACTGGGGAATTTATATGACTTTTCCAGGATTTAGAAGATATTCCCTGGTTCTCTGATTTTTCCTGACTTTCCAAGATGTGGACATCTTGTTAAACATTGAGGGGGTTTAAAATCGCCCAACCGTCATCGATATTCGCTGAACCACTGACATCAAGCCCAACTACTGACATCAAGCCCAAACGCAGAAGAGATTTTATTCACCGACGAGTAGCTGCCAAGCTCGCAGAGCCCACTTGCCAATGATGTGATTGGGTGGGTGAGTGAGTGAGTGAGAGAGATTGTATGTGTGTTGATTCTTATTTCCACGCATGAGAGCAGTATTGGCGCACGATTTTTCCTAACTAATTGTAAAATCCAGCTCATACAAACATGTCCATGTGTCTTGTTTACAAATAGCAGGTAGATCAAATATTCCGTGGGACATCATGGGCCCCGCCTAACTGTACATGTTCGGAGTGCAGAGCTGCAAAAAGAAAAAAAAAACCTATTTGAAACCTGCTAAAGATGTTCTAGTGGTGTCAGTTTACGAAAAGCGTTTAAGAATACGTTGAGGATGGATGAATGGTTATAATTCCGTATTAATTTTTAAACTGTAGTTTTAGATGCGTGTAAATGACTCAAAGAAGAGTTTTCAGAGTAATGTTTAGGCATGAACACCAGGGACAGATCACTGAGAGCACTCAAAGGTACTGGCATTACGCCTTTTGCTACCTTTGACCGCCATATAATCTCAAAGATGCCCTAGCACGAGGAGAAGTGTTGCGTTTAGGGGCGCGACCACGCCAGACCGCTGACGGGACGGGCCTAGTGACCTGAGGGCACGAGGAAGGGGGAGCTGAATTGTTGCCCCTTGGAAGGGCAGCCCTTCGGGGGTTTTCTGGCATTGGTTTGTTTGTACAGCTACTGGAAGGGCAGCCCATCCAATTTTTGAAAACATTTTTCTTTAAGTGTTTAAATAATCCTGAAAACTTACCCCTTGGAAGGGAAGTCCATCAGGATTTTTCTGACAGTAGTGTTTTTGAAAGGTTGTCTGAATTGTTGCCCCTTGGATGCGCAGCCCTTCAGGATTTTTCTGACAGTGGTTAGTTTGTAAAGTGACCTAACCTAACCTAACAACCTAAACTAACCACTGTCGGAAAAATCCCGAAGGGCAGCATTTCAGTCGCCCCACGAGGCACGGGGTGAAGGCAGGCGCTTGTCGCGCGGACCGCAGTGTGTCAGGCGCGCGCTCGGCCTTGGGCGGGAGCACGGGCCATCCTCGGCCGCATTCCTGCCCCTCAGGGCCGCTCGCTGCTCCCGCATGCAGGTCCTCCCTGCACCCTGCTGGGCACGGTGGGATCCGTGCTCGGGCTTTTTATCATTTAATGGGGAGAAACAGCCTTCTGAAAATGTACGCATGAGTCTTCTACCATTCCTAAAATACGTGTTCATGGCGCACGGTTCCAGTCACTGACCTTGTCATCCCTTAAATCTCGCTCAAAACTACATATTGCAGTCTGTTTCAAGTAAACAATATAATGTCATTAATGATATTACTTAGTATGCTGCTGTTTTTTTTGTTACGATTAAGATAATGGTTTCTTTCGGGATTTCTGTTGAGCAAAATCTTCTATAGACAATGTCAACGTCTATTTTATGCCTCGTTTAGACTGTGCAGCTTGACTTTGGAATTGGAGTGGTTTACATGTTTGATCGCTAGATGGTGTACTTAGTAAATTAGGATGCGTTCTGAAATATTAATAATTAGTGCAACCCGACAAACAAAACTGTTGACGGTGGCGCTGTTAGGTACTGTGCTCGACAAAAATGTTTTGAGAATAAATGTTTTGAGAAATTGTCGGTCCTTCGGGGCCCTGGGCTCGGGCCCCGTGTGCCCTCGTGGTAAAGACGGTATTGCCTGCTTGTGTGGACAACTCTACACTCCGAGATCACGGCAACGTCCGCCAAGTTTCCAGAACAATCCAAGTGAAGGATACTGACGAACATAACTAGCCTATAGCACTGCTCGCCAATTAGGCAGCATTTGACTTTGGAAACCCGGGAAAACCCTAATCAAGATGGTCCTTGTGGAATTCGAAATTACATACCGCAAATACTACGAGGGTTTAGAAATAAAACTACCTAAGCCCATTTCCCCCCCTCACTATATTAGATATTGCACCCAAAGTTTATATATTCCATACATATTTGTTACTTACCATGCACATACATAGTAAATGTACAAATATTTATTATTTCAGGTTAGTCATTTTTTTTTAAATTTAGCTAAGGCATGCAAATTTTCTTTTTAAGTTTAACGAAGTTTATTGAAAGTGGACTTGGGTAGTTTTACTTCTAAAACCTTGACTTCTTTAGTGTTTACCCACTTCTCCGCCTCACTATTTTTTTCCCAACTGGTTTGCACCGAATATTATATATAAATGTATAGCATATATTACATATGAACACATACACACATGCAGATACACATACAAAAGTCTTGTAATTTAAAGGTTTAAACTGGCGGCCACTAAAATCGTTTTTGCCTTTAACGGGAGGAAACAGCCTTGTGAAAATGTACGCATTAGTCTACTACCATTCCTAAAATACGTGTTCATGGGGCATAGTTCCAGTCACTGACCTTTTAATACCTGAAATATCTCTCAAAACTACATATTACAGTCTGTTTCAAGTAACACTGATAACCAAGTGAAGAACAGAACAACAGTGGCAGAAGGCTACACAGATCATTGGTACAACTTTTGAAAAAAAGTCAAATATGATACAAGTTACACATGACACTAACTGTAACAATATTATTTTTTAAAAGAAACACGCCCAATCAATGAACTATTCCCCCCCCCCCCCCCAGTTACTTTTGTAGTAACAACTTTGCAAAATAAAGGTGTAAGTCCCGATTCGTTGGTTTATTAAGCCAAAACACGCGACAGGAGTCGTTTAAAGATAGCCGTCTTGAATTTAGAAACGGTCTAACTCACATTGATACCGTTAATAATAGGTGTTAAACCACTGCGCCTGGCCGCCAGTTTGCACATTAGTTGCGCCTAGTTGTTAAGTAGTGTGTAAATGCGCGATACGTTGACGGGCAAAGACAGGGTTGCTACACATTTTTGAGTATAAAATCCCCAGACTTTTCGAGGTTTTTTTTTCTTTTTTTGGAAAGTTCTTAAACGGCAATTTTGTTCCAGCATATTGCCAGCCCAACTATCTGATAATTTGTACAAGAGATGTCCTTTCAGATAGTTAATCTCTTAGCATTAGATAGCTTAAGTACTCTGTTTAAATGTGCAGTTAACTAAATGTATTTATACTTCAAATATAATTAATTAACTAACTGTTAAAAATGACCAAAACATGAATTATTACTAATTATATGTGTAGACCCACAATTAATGAAAGTCATAAAAATATAATTTAAAAGTAATTACGCAATTCGAAGGAGTAATTGTAAATTTAAAAAGATAAAATATTGACAGAATTAATGTCCACTTGCGACTATGGACTGAGGAACAGTCAAGAAACGAAACGATAGTTAGCTAAAGGCTGCTGAAAATTATAATGCCGTGGCTTCCAGCAGCGTTGCTGGTGTTCGGAAGACTTATTCGTGACTGCGTGTCCTGCGGGCACGAACACGCCTGAGACCTGAACCCAACCCCGGTAGTGTGGTGATAACAGCCCAGCTATCTAGACTGTGGACGTCGTCAGAGTTCAGATCAACCTTTCAAGGGTTGTGTTACTAACAATTCTTAGAAATTGTACATATGTATTGTATTAGTTCAGTAACTATCCACAGTGGACCGAAATCGATTACAGCAATCGCAGTGCGAATTTATTTAAAAATCAGAATTGGTTAATATTTGAATATTCGGATGAATGGTTGCCGTTTAAAATTTGCTGCGGGGCGGGGGAAAAGTAACATACTGGAAAACTACCATAAATGAAAAGGACGAGGGGGAATCCTGCCATAATTTCTTATACACTCCATGGCATGAGTACGACATCGCTCTCAGAGTAGTGTATAGAATACGTCGGTAGGTAGCGCTGTCAAACCAAGCAGTTTCTTCGGTTAACTTAAAAGACTACATACAGATAGCAGTTCCGACGGGGATTTTCCGTAGTTAAGAGTCACATATTAATTCAACAAATCGCGCTCGAGAAAAAACAAATGTAGAGAGCAGCAATGTATTCTTATAAACAAGATATGTAAAAAAAAACTATGGCAGAAAACCCCTGGTAGTTTTCCATTGCACAGTGTTCCAAACAGTGCTTCATTACGACTGAGAGGAGAGCTTGCTGGAGGTCACGACGGGGTCACGGGCTGATTGCGACACTGCCTGCAGCAACCAACAACTATGTAATGCAAACCGCGCAGTAACAACAGCGATACTAACACTGGAAACCTTGTTGTTGTTGTCAGAAGAACTGCAAGAAACGAGTGTCATGGAGGCAGCCGGGGCGCTGCTGAGGTCATGTGCGATATCCGACTATCGCAATCTACACTCTAATTCTCATTCGTCCGCGGAAAAAAAACACTACGGGTCATCGAAGATAGACACATCTGCCGCGCTAGTTCTCGACATTAGGCTACGCGGTTCAATTTGTCTCGGAAATATAGGACATCGTGCCAATTCGATACGGAGTATTCAAATCAGTCGTGTAACTAAAATTTTGCGAAGTTGTGCGATTGCATTTTGCGACTCTTGTAGCCCTCAAACCCCCCCCCCCCCCCAAAAAAAACTTTTCTTTGCCGTTTTTAGACAAACTAGCTGCTGTAATCCTATTTTATTTTTTTATAAGAGCGCTGCTGGTTTCACGCGCAGCTCTTGTTGTTGAGGGAATTAATTTATGCGTAACTAGTGAGTGCAACAGCTATTATGGTACTATTATTTGTCTTATTAGCAGAGAACAATTTAATTTTCTTGGATAATAAAATAATATACACTTAGCTCACTTATTTCGGATATTCAATTTAAATAAAATCCGTTGCATCGAATGGGCTACAATAATCAAATAAACCTCTCAACATGCATAATTGCGGCAATAGGCGCATACATTAAATAACAAGTACACAAATCTTTTGACGCAACATTTAAACGTTCGTTTGTTTTAACTATCAATTTCTAATGTATGAAAAAATATATGTTTTAATTTTGTTAAAGAACGGTTTCAATAAAATAAACAATGTAAAGCTATTATAAGTACAAAAGATTTTTAATTGAATGCATCCTGATTGATAACATAAAACTTATCGATAGCAACAAGTAAAAGTAGCTATTGTTGTAAGGTTGTAAGCTGTATGTGCGACAGAAACGCGCCATGCTAGCGAATAGCTTCCAGACAGCGTGTACTGACGTCACTGCAAGGCCGCCAAGACCCTCGGGGGCATGCGCGGTAGGCCCGGGGCTTCGCCCTCCCCCCCCCTTAACCATTTCACGTGTTGCCAAGTCGTGCACGGGTGAAGGGAGGCCGACACTCGCCATATCACATCAATACAGCCACACGACCTCTGCTTTACGTCATCGACGTGATCACACAAGGCATCGGCCTGAAGTTGACTCAGCCGGAGATGTGGCTGTTTCTAAATGACAGTGCTGACCTGTAGCTGCGTAATGGAGCAAAACAGAGGCGATATTGACAAGGAACATGATTCGGCATCCCTGCGTCACTAGAGTACATGCGTGCAGTGACGTGAGTTAGGGGATGTAGCATTCGCCAGCAGACTGGTTCAGTCACAACGGCCAGGTGCTCCACCCAGCTCCATCACGGCGTCGTCCGCCACGTTCCGCACTCACATGCGGATACAAACACAATAATACGGTATTCCTCATTCATGGGGTTACGTGTAATCAAATGGCAAAGAAAAATTGTATCTAAAATTTGAATGTTTTCACTTGGAATGGCCATTAAATAAAAAAAATCCGACCCGCAAACAAGGGAGAAATAAAACATGTTAATACAAGTACAGTACATCTTAAAGTTTGGCAGATTATGAAACCACTCCAGGATATTAAAAAAAAAAAAAAAAAGTGTGTGCTTGGAGTCCACACGCGACAGAAGTGAAGCGTCTTGCTTGTTATATTATGAGGTATAGGAAACGTATTTCTCTTTGGCTGATATCGCAGATACAAAAAATAGATGCAAGTATGCGAGAGCTAAATTATGCTACTGAGTAAGCAAGTATGCAAGTGTAAAGTATGCTTAGTGCAATGTGCAGGGACCTCTCCCCGCCCGTCTGCTACTCTACCGGTTACCCCACCACGTACCAAACTATTCCTTCGTGCGATTGGAATTTTCGTTAACGCTTGAAAATTGTAGCTCCCTCAGCAAAGAAGTTTCAGTTCAAAAAGAGCGTTGCATTTTCGATTAGGTCTCTTTATTTTTTAAAATGCTTAAAGTTTCATAGCTATTATGCGAAAGAAAAATCCAACTGTCGCCAGGTTTTGTAATCGGTAACATCCAACAAGTGGCAAGGACTGCAGAGGCTGATGGCGACGGGAGCTCATGTCGGGATGCTGGGGCCGAACACTCGCTCGACATGACGCCGACTCGTGTTGACTCGTGTTCACTCGTGTTCAGGTTGGCAACCACCCACCAAATGAAGTTCTGTATTTTGAAACCGTTTTTTTTTTATTTAATAGGGCACCACCTGCGTTGGCCATGGAAATTTCTTGTTATTAGGCCGGGTTCATAAACAACGCAAGAAAAGCAAGACGTAAAGCGTTAAAATGACGGCGTTTTAAAGTACATGTTTATAAACAACTAACTGAAGTACTCGACACTGCCCAAACACGTCATAATATAAGGAACATCACTACGAGCTTCAAGTCTGTAGGACATATACTTGAATAACTGGAAATTTTGGGTTTAAAGTCCAATTAATTGCACAATCTCGGTGCATCAAGGCTTCGCATCAGCAAAACCGGGACGCCAATATTCCGGTTCATTTTGTGGGAAGGCAGGTAACAATAGCGAGTTACAAATTCAAGGTAACAGCATATATTGACGAAATTCTAAACTAAACTGTTATTAGCACCTTTAGTTCACTAGCAATCGGGAGCTTCACCTAGGCGAATGGGTTTCGCCAAGGAGAATAGGAAGTTGCCAACCTTACTACATAACCGTGTGGCGAACATAGCGAAATGACAAAAACTCTCTGTGTGCCTATGACCTACCTCCTAAGATTTTCTATTATAAAACTTAATTTGCCCCTTTTTCATTCCCTTAGAGTGGAATTTCATAATTATATGTAGTCGATGTCACTCTTCGGTCCATGAACTATCTATATGCAAAAAAAGATAATTTTGATTCGTTGCTCCGTTGCTGCGTGAAAGAATGATAAACAGACGAACACACTTTCGCATTTATAATACTAGTAGGGATGCAATGAGCAAAAATTCAACAGAAGTATCCACCAACTTTCAACGCCTTGCTTTTTTCTTCGAAGTGAGGTGTTCCGAAAACCTCTTAAAGACGCAGACGTGATCCGCACACATCAATCACGTTGTTTTTATTATATAATTCACGTTTTCGACTGTTAAACTTGTACTTAGTGAAGGAAAAAAAACACCACTTTTAAATCAACTTATAACAATTTAATATATTTTCATGATATGCATGAATTATCACAAGAGTCCATGGGAAATAATTTCTACTGTTTTGTAATTTTTTTAAGTTGTAGAGTTGGTGCTAAACGATGCGATGGCTGCGTGTTGCGACACGCTGGCACGAGTCACGTGTTCCAGACATCAGTCCGCGCCGATGATGAGTGTCCGGCTCAACAGGGGAGGGGGGAGGGGGGAGGCGGGTTTACGCCCGTGGGAACGGAAAGCGAGCGCCGCAGTGCGTGCCCTCCCCCCCTTCCCCTCCCACCCCACCCAGAGACTCCACTGCACGTCCCACGCCCGTGGTACCTCTACATCTCACTCAGCATTTCATAGCCTGTTTCTTATGCCACCTATCTCCTAACACATTACTTTTTATTTTATTTTGCGCCAAATACTGTCTACAAGTCATTTGATATTTGTATATAACCGGTAAAATACTCATAACTAAAATATGTGCCCGGCCGATCCTTCTGCTGTGGTCATTTTCTATGTCACATACGCAGTCCCATTTTCGAGACATTCTTCGTAAATGCCCGGAATTGTAAAAAATAAATTCTAGCATGGCAGCAAAGCCGAGCTATTCGCAAGCGTTGCCCTGAGAGAACAATAGGCGAGCGACCATGACTCAGGGCAGGTTAACTTGTTACTAGAGACCCGTGAATTTCGCGGATTCATTTCGTGTTATGCTAAAATTCAAATAATTATACCTTAGTGCTGCTTCTGCCATTGGTTCTCTGTTAATCTGGAGGACTGAGGGCCAATTAGAGACCCTCACTTCTAGAAATGTCGAATCACAGGCCACCCAGTCGAGACGACTCACAAGTCAACAGCCAATGAACAGTTGGCATTTGCCCGAGTGTGTAGAGGATATTGGAGTCTATACTGGAGGTCATTGAACCCGCGAAATTCACGGGTCTCTACTTATTACTTATCCGCGACGAACATTCGCAAAATAAAACATATTTATGCAATGCTTAGCAGTGGAACATTAGTGTACACGCCTAAAACAAAATTAGCATAACTATCCACAGTGACTTTTTTTAAATATTTGAAATGATATTAACAGAAATGGAACTACGGAGCGCCTCCTGTGGCAAGCCGTGAATGGTATTGCGAGACCTCTCGCGCCGGAGTCGGGTTTCCTTAACAGACATGTCGCCAGCCGAGACGGGTCTCCTCTACGACTGCATTTATTAATGTTATATCCGTGTCCTTTTGAAGACGACGGGAAAACACTTTCTTAAACTTATGGTTTGATTACCCTTACCTTCCCGCGAATGTATGACTCTACTATAACAACTCCATCCAAGATGATCACGAAGAACAGACAACAACTATGGCACAATACTGCTAGAGTGTACACATGTAACAGTGTACATATCAAACATTATTCCAGGCGGCTAAATTCAACCAAGCGGAGTATTTTAGAGCACATCGATAGTTTTCAATTCAACATCAAATTATGTAAGGCATAATGTCATCAATTTACGAAACTCTAGAAAATGGTGTATTCAAAACTGCAATAAAATAATTTTCATTTTAGAAACACTATACAAATGATACATGCATAAATTATTCTAAATACTGTCTAAATAGCGACACAGTAGTATTGATTATACGAAAAACAGCTTCACCGCAGTAAATTGGAGTACCTACGAACACACTGCACGAAATTTAGAAAAATGACATTGGTTGAAAGGTTTCAATTCAATAGATGGTCATACAAACAAAACGTTCGAACAGCTCCACACGATGTAGTGCCCTGCATCGCCCGAAGTAACAATAGCGCATCCAGTTGTGGTTGACTTAGCTTTATCAATTTTCGCTCTATTAGTAGCTGTCTCGACACACACAAAAAAGCATACAGTTGTGGTTTATTAACTTTGTGCTCTGATTTCTAGTCAAGGTTATTTATTTCAATTTTCATAATAATGGGACCCGCATAAAAAATTTAGCACTCAGTAACAGTATTTAAAAATTGGCATTGGGATATTTATAATTGAAATGTTCCTTGTGGTGTTCGGAAGAACATAAAACACTGTCGTTTAAAAGTTGCATTCGTTTTCGGTTATTCTCGTCACAGAAAGTTGGCACGAAGAAGTGTCCCTTAGCTTTTCCCTGTAGAATATTTAAAATGTAATACAAAATATGCATTTCAATATAAACTGCCGGGTTTTTAATATGTATGTTTATAGTCTATATGTTAAATTAAGACTTGATAAAAAAAAGACTAAGTAATTTTAGGCCAATTTGGGTATTTAACAAGTCAATCTTGGAGAAAATGACACGCATTTAACTAATATACACACCGTTAGATAAATATGAAATTAAGTTGTCAGTACGCCAAGAAAAATTGTTCAGTTTTAAAATGCCTTTTTAAAAGTGGCCACTGAAAGGCTTTTTTTAGACAACTCTGTAATTCAGAGCCAAACGAGCCTGAGTATAAATTTGGCGATTGTTGTTTTAATGGAGATTATGTCTAACAGTTCGTCTTCAATCAAACCATAACATCGCAATTAAATTTAAAATAAATGTTTCTAAAAGCATTTACCACGATAAGTCGTAGGAATCGCATTTTAAACCTAGGCAACCTCAAGGTTTTGTGGATGAGCAACTCAACGCGGAAAAATTCTGACTGGACATCTCGACAATGCAATGCTCCGCTATTGTCATAACAACTTCCATCTGGCAGGGGGAAAAAAAAAGGGGGGGGGGGGGAAGAAGCAAGTTTCACCCGCTACCGACCTTGGGGACATAAATAAACCTTTACAAGCCACTGTGTCACTTACATTTTGACATCGGGTATTTTATTTTACTTACTTTCAACTTGATGAAACTCACGAGTTGATAATCGTTTAAATGTGAAGGGTTGAAACTTGCACGGTCTGAAGCTCGGCAAAACTAAGCAGACTTTCTGCACCTTCACTCATTCACTTCGCTACTCGGCACTTCGGTGAGACACGCGTTAACTGTGCGCATGCTATGTGTGATGCGTCAGGACATAACCAATCAACATCATTGCGCTATTGTCAGATCTCTTACTGTGATACCTGCTGACAAAAACATCCCTAGTTTTCCACCGCACATTTTAACTGTTTAATGCATACCACATAAAAGGCTAACACTTAGACTAATAATTTAATTTTAAAAAATACACCTCATTTATATAATTACACAATCATGTTCGTTTAGTTGGCGATTTTTTTAAAGCGAACTAAGGAGGGAAAACATCCGAAAGTTCAATAGCATCGAGTGTCTACCCTGTAGTAGAAATTTATTTCCAATAAAACCGAACTAAAACAGTTAATCACCTCCGTTCGTGTCATTCATCCGTCAATGACATCACCTACGCTTACAGCCAATAAGATTGACCAAAAAATCACATCCGTCTTTCCGTCAAAATCTTGGTAGCTTCAGACTTTTGTCGGACGGTGGAAATTATAGACTCCAAATGTCCGCATTGAATTTGGGTATTCACTATTATATTAGAAAGCTGTGGCGTTAGTTAAGTTGTTTAGCTGATTCCACAATTATTGATTATTTTTTAAATTACGTTCGAACCAATAATTTAAAACTTTGTTTTTGAAATAAAAATCATCCGAGCCACATAAATGTAATCAATCACGCATGCAAACTCTAAAATGTTTAAATAATTAGCAGTATTTAAAAAATTTGATTTTAAAGTTACAAATGGATAGCGTACATGATCGTCAAACTAATCTAATTAAATCATAAACATTTGCTCGAAAAATATAGTTCTCTCAGCAGTTGGCAGCGTTGAAATGGAGTATTGTAAATCAGAGATTAGGGAAATACACCGATGAAGCATAAAGTCCGATTATAGACGAGGGGGATGAAGGAAAAAGGGAAGGGAAATTTCAGTGTGATCCACGTAGCAATGTGGCGACCGTTTGTTTACAAACGTATCAGCTGTACCTGTATTGAAGGTAAAAATTGGAGAACGTCAACTCATATTGCATTTGTATTATGAAGATTCGTTTTGGACTTTATATATATATATATATATATATATATATATATATATATATATATATATATATATATATATATATATACATACATACATACATACATGCACGCACACACATACATACACATATTAACCAGTAATATTTCGATCTATTTTCTTCCAAACTACTGTCGTTAATAATAGCAGACTAGAACATCTAATACAAATATAAACAAACTTTCGCCATATGGCATGTGAAAATCAGAAGGCAAAAAAAAAGGTTCACGTCTGTATCCTCTCCTAATCACTATTATCTTTGAAAGATTTGTGCAATGGGAGTGCATGACTTGATGTAAGCTTTTGGACATACGTCATTGATAAGCACAGTATGTCTGTAGAAGAAAACTACAAAAACACAAATTAAGCAAAAAATTGCTGTTGTCAACAGGATATAAACACCACATAATATTCCATAACAGGAATATGGTCAACAAACAAAGAAAAACGAAGGAAAAAATGGACTAAGAGAATGAAAAAAAACCCACAAATGATGACAGCACAAAAATATTACACCCGAAAAAAATTCAGCACAACAGTTGAAACGAGACAAAAACACAACAAAACGAAAAAACAGCAATTTTTTGCTTAATTTGTGTTTTTTGTAGTTTTCTTCTACAGACATACATGTAATCACTGATGTATTGTAATCGTTGGGCGATTGGCAGGCTATAATAATTCCGCGGAGGATGGGGGGAGGGGTGGAGGGGATTCGCGCGCGGCTACGAGCAAGCGACAGCTCGCGCGTACAGGAGGGGAAGTAGGGGCGGGAGGGGGCCCGGGCTATCAGCCGCATTCCTCAGATAACCCGCCCCCCATACGTGTCCGCTGGCGGCGGCGTTGCCAGATGCGGCGCGCCGGGGAAGGTCGCCCGGCCCGCGACTGCCGCGCGGTGTTGCCGCGTGTGCGAGCGACAGCCAGGCTTCCGTTCGCAACTGTACGGATATTCAGAACATACGTATCCTTTATTAAAAGAATCAATTAAACGCTTGGCACGTACACAGAACACAATATAAGTAATCGTATAAAGCAAAACAATTAAGTCAGTCATGGGGACTGTCGACAGAAGTTGAAACTTAAAATTTTGTTTTTAAATGTGTAATATCAATTCATTTATACGTCAAATGTACGCAAGAAAATGATTTTGGTATTATATCACTAGCATGTCGGTGACGCGAACCCATAAGTTTTGCCCCTACCAATAATAACATTAAAACTAGAAGAAATGAAGTTTTTTTTCATTGAAATAAAAAAAATTAATAATGTAAATCTACAAATAATCAACATTATCTTTAATAAATCAATAACCAGACATTTGAATAAATTCACATCGTAAATAAATCAACAAAAGAAATAACATAAACTCAACTTAACTACCTACTAAAAAATATCCAATATTCGCAATATGTACCACACAATAAAGTTAAAATTTCCTTGGGAAATAAAGATAAAATTAAAAATCTGTATCTTTAAAAATTAAATAGAATAAATTAAGTTTTATCCTTGAAATAAAAAAATTAACACGTCACGTGACCATGTCGATGACGACTTCCATGAATTTACTCCCTATCCAAACCTTCCTATAGAAGTTTTCACTTCAAAAATCTAATACTTAGTTTTTTATACATATTATATATACATCAATATACCTCGTGTTTGAGGTTAGAGTTATAGTCATAATCTCATAAATGTAGGTATACGAAATGATATATTGATTTTAGATTATACACGCCATTATTTCTTACTTAATAGCAATAAAAAAATTGAAAATAGTACGGAAATCCAAACTAAGGTATCTGGCAACGCTGGGAACATCTACACACGTTGTGCTTGATCGTTATAATAACATCACGTCAGTGGGTTTTGCGGTCATACAGCCCACAAATTCTAGTTGTACACACCGTGTTGAAGGTTCAAAACCTGAAATTAGACACTATACAAGCGGCTGGAAAGTGACGTCACAATGGCAGGACTGAACACGATAAGAGTGACGAATGGACTTTTGGAGTGGAATACCTGTGAAAGCAGTTTCACTCCTGCCTGGCTGATGCGTCTTATTGCTAATGTTTCCAACTCAATACACACTTTAAATTTCTCACTATAACGCGTCTCAGGCAATGCGAACACTTTGCATCCACTCTGAAGTGTTTCCTGTCAGTCAAAAAATCATTAAAATACGAAAAGAATTCTCTTGAAAAGTGGGTGGTTGGAATATGGTATAAGTGCAGACTACGTTTAAGTTGTATGTTGTGCATGTACGGTCAGGAATTACTGTAATAAGTGGCTCTAATTTTACTTTAGATTGATTGGCCAAAGCTATAAACATTTATGGATGACTGACAGAAGTTGATAACAAAACTTTGGATTGGCTGGAATGCAATATTTATGCGTCGCTTCATACTAATAGGTCAAATAAACACTTTGGCTTTGAAAGCGTAAAATAATTTCCACTTATTCAAGTATTAAAATAGGTTACTACTAGAGAACCACACTGACAAAACAGTTTTCCAACCAATAAGTTCGACACCTCTTCAAGTTACTGCGGCATAATTCGATGGTGCGTTTTGCTCGACCGTTGTGATGAATACTATTGCGAGTAATAATACAATTATTCCAGTATTTTTTAGTCATGATGTGTGAAAACCTGAGCGAAATATTTCAGCTTTACACGTGCTTGGTGAATTTTTCTACGAAATTTAGATTTTGTCTACGATTATTCTCTCTCAAAGAGGACAGAGTTCTATGTTGGTTATTTAATTTTATTGTGATATTATTTAAGGACTATCCGTGTGAATTTATCACAATAGCTATTTTGAATATCATTTTTCCTGAAAAATGTTATCACCAGATATTTGCTAGCTGTAAAATGTCACGCAATCGTCAACACTCAGTCACGATGAAGGGCGATGGAATAGAGGACGGAGCACTACCTGGGGAAACACCCACCCAAGGTCACGTCCGCCACGTTTCCACTTGCCAAACACCTCAGGTCTGACTTGACCGCGGCTCGCCTGGCCGGGATACGAAGGTCCGTTCACTCCACACTAATCGCTCGCCGCGTTGTCAATATTTGTTGTCCTTTTGTTTGTCGATACTGCTGTTCTTCGTTCTGATGCGGTTCATTTTGTTTGATTTTTTTTCCTTCTGTTTTCTGACTACATTTCTGGGGGAATGAAGAACTCACTCTTAGACGGACGTCACGCTGTGCGGTTTGAAGTAACATGATCGGAAGTGCGTGTCGATAGAAGGTATCGAAAAAATATATATATTGTCCACGGTTTTTTTTTTTTTTTTAGATCGAACGGAGGCACAAGATAACTATCAGTTATATAGTCGAGCATTAATAATAATAATAATGTGTTTAGTGCCAAGATGATCGTTACAATTCCAGAACGTTGAAAGGTTTTTCCCCGCTATGAAAACAGTTGTTGACGTAATGGACGTGGTGAGCCTCGAGTGCTCGCCGCCAGGCAGCAGTGACTCACCGACCTGACCCGGGCAGCTGTCCGCGAGCAGCGAGCCCTGTAGCCGTGCTCCAGTTGCCCCGTCCCCGTCACATCACCGCGTGTTGCGTGGGGGACGCACCACAACGCCGACAGCTAGAAAACTGCTGTGCACCACATCGCCGAAATACACTAACGCCGAAAAATGTATGTCATTGCAGAACTGCCACAAAGGTTAGGCTATGTTAGACTAGGTTAGTTTAGTCTAGGTTAGGTTAGGCTAAGTTAGGTTAGGTAAGGTAAGGTTAGGTTTGATTGTGGTATTTCAGCGTTAAGGTACATTTAAGAAACACACACAAATTCATTCAGTTGTTATTTCGGCGTTGTGGCACACAGCAGTTTTCTAGCTGTCGGCGTTGTGGTCAATTTTGACATTCGGCGTTATGGTATTTCGGCGTTGTGGTAACGACCCATTCGAATCCTACCTGAGCGGTCGTTACTAGCGTGTCCAGGGCTCCCAGCAACTGCGGGTGTCATTCAAGGATCGATTTTTGGGCCCACTTTCATTGGCTATGTTCATTAAGGTTTTACCTAAATGCTTCTAGAGAATTACCAGTATCATACGTATGCTGACGACGTACAGATATATATTCATACCAAAGCAACTGATATAAATCTGTTATTTAGTTATGTTACTGAAGATCACGCTTCCATTTCGAGATGGACAATTGTTAATAAATAATAAACACACGCTATAGTAATTGGTTCTGCTATTTTTATATCAAAAGCAATTGCTTACAAACGTAATGGCTTATTGCTTAAGAGTTCATATTAAGTTCTTAAACGTTGTGAGAAAACTGGTCGAGTTCTGATAAACTCTACCTTAACTTTGAAGGAGCAGGTAATGCAAATTAGCAAGGAAGTCCAGTTCTCCATTCATTGCTTTCGACGCTTAAAATTCTTTCTCCCAATATTAAAACCATCCTTGTTCAGGTCTTAATTATGCCTCATTTTGATTACTGCGATGTATGGTGTCCTGATACGACAGGTAAACTGGCAAAGCTCCAAAACTGATGTGTAAGATTTCTATTTTAACCTTAAATCACGACATACCTAGTACTATCAGCAGTTTAAATGGTTAAAACACACACAAAGACGTAATATGCACACACTTGGTTCTTATAATGAATGCACTGCAGCCGTGATCTCGCTGCCAGCCAATGTAAACTACCCACAGCTACCACAGCCACGCAACACGATCCACGTGCAACTGTGTGCTAGCAATCCCCGAACAACCGTCAACATATGTATCAGGATTTTTTTGCTGCCACGAGTGAACAAGCATAACGATATATTTATTTATTTTTGGCGAAGTTAAGGCGATACACCTTCTCTATTAAACTAAAATTTCTCTACATTAACATTGCTTATTAAAAAAATAAATCATAACAAAAAATACTTGCCCGAATATTACATGTAAGCTAATAGAAAAAAAAACTAATTCATATACAACTCGAAATTGGCATACCTATCTGCCAAGTCATTACCAGGATAGGGACAAACTGGCCAGGCGACAAGGCCAAATAATGACCCAGCTACTTTTAAGCACACGATTGAAGCATCACATCTCTGGACACCTGCTAGTCATTACCACCCGCCTACTGTGAGAATGGGTGTGAATGTCATCCTGGTAATGACTTTTAACTTTAATTACATTTCAGCTGGTAGTATGCCAATTTCGATTTAATATGAATTACTTTCCTGCTTATCTTCTAGTTAACGTTAAAGTTTTTTTTTCTATTAGCATATATTTAATATTCTATCAAGCATTTTTTTTCTATTAGACTATATGTAATATTATATCACGTATTATTGTTATGCTTTAATTTTATTTTTTAATAAGCAAAGTTAATGTAGCGAAATGTAAATGTTTAATGTTGTTAAGTGTCAGAACAAGTATCACCTTATCTTCTTATCTTCGCCAAAAATAAAAATGAAAAAATAAATTAATATATCGTTATGCTTGTCCTTGTCATAACTTTTATTACAAATACGTGAGTGTTGATTATGTTGTACTTATCAAGTGGGCGAGGCGAGACTTGTTCTGCGATGTCAGCTTTTATTTTTCCTTCACGAGCACCAGAGTGGTATCTAGAGGTTCGTTGTCTACTATGATACTGGAGGTCAACCCAGGAACTCCCCCTGCGTTTCTGCGCGCCAACAGGCGGGTCTCCGCAGGTTCCGCCAGTCAACAAAGATTCAGCGGGCGGCAGTCCCGACTGCTGTGACTCTGACGACACGCTTCAAGGATTTACTCAAACAAATACCAACGTTAAATGTTCTCTCGCTTTTTGTGATTAACTTGAAATAACACTCGTAAAGTCATAAACTCGCATGTACGTCAATTTTTTTTTACATAACGCCCGTTCTGCCGTAACACACAAGCGGAGACGGCTTACACGTAACGGAGCATCTACAACTGCACGCATGCGTCACCGACCCGCACGGATCAGCTAGGCAACGTTTACGATTTAAATAATTGTTTCAAGTACAGGATTATCTACTGTTCTATCAGTACTTTGTGGTTTATTATTTTTATATATATGCGTAAATCCTGACCGTGTTTTATTCTCGGATCTCAATTTTTTTTCATATTAATATTAATATTTTGTAACCGTCAGTAAGTTACGTTCCCGTGCATTGTATACGTGACAGCCGGTTAGTGAAACTTCAAATGCACTGCGATGACCGGATCACGTCTCCGTGTCCCAGCGGTCGAGCGGCGAGCTGTCGGGCGCGCGGAGTCACGATTCACTCAGGCGGAGTCAGAGCCGACCACGTCTCAAGTTCGTCCGTCGTTCCAGCAAATTATTCGTCTTCAAGATTTTTAAGTATTTGAAATGTCGCTCACCTACCATAACTACCTTTCATTTCGGCTAAACTTCCTAGGCATTCAAAAACCTCCCCTCCCGGAAAAAAAAAATATTACTCACGAATTTTTGCGAGAGAAGTTCTATAATTTAACAACCATTTTTCGTATTATTTACGAAGATGAAATGATTTATCCAATCTTTGTTTTTAATCACGACAATCTACCATCCTGTAAAAATAATTAATTTTTGCTGAGAATTATATTAATGAAACACAAATAAATATCCGAAAATGGCTGAACGCAGATTATTCAGGCATCTGACTCCATGTCAGTGAATCTTTTGATTTTCCGCTGACTCGCGGGAGCTTCCGGTTGGCGGCGCCAGTGCTGCCATCTTGGTTGTCAAACAACTAAAACTGGTGGTTCCGAGCAACGTTTCAGACTGGGATATAAACACTCAGCGCGAAAATTATTATTTTAAATGTCATTCAATAAAAAACAATAGAATACATCTGGCCTTTATGACTTTATATTTTGGTTGAAGGGCTTAGGGCGGGATAGAGAAAGAGGGATAGAGAGAGACACGCACCAAGGGGGTAAAACTTAATAGGCGAAATATGGCCACTAAAAAAAACTGTGCGGTTGAGAAATGGCACCATCAAAAATTAAGTTTTAAATATACAGAAAACAGAAATTTCTTAAACATAATGACTTAAAAAAAGTTATTTTATAAAAAATATTAGATCAGAATTTATGAAATGGTTTATTAACGGAGTGGCGTATAGAGTATAATTGCAAACTATTATACTTTGGACAGTGTTTGTGACAATGTAGCAATGAAATAAGTATGTCTGCCATGTGCACATGTGCAGGCGTGTATTCGTATGTATTTTTTTTTTAATTCAAACTGAAGTTATGATTTTCAACACTCATACTTTGCGGCTATGCAGTTTTTAAGTTTTGAAACAAAAGATAAAGCACTTTAACATGGAGTTTTGGTTGTTACATATTGGAAAATAGATAATCTGAGACATTTATAGTGAATATCCCCAGCAACGAACGACCAATAAATAAATAAAATCAAGGTAGCCAACATTTTCTTTCGAAAAAGTTAACGACTTTTAGGCTGTCAATTTGCCGATGAATGCCGCACAATTCCTGGTTTCCAAAGTAAATAAGAGCGTTAATTATAGCTAGAGACCGGAAAAAATCGCGGGTTCAATGACCTTCAGGATAGACTCCAATATCCTCTACACACTCGAGCAAATGCCAACTGTCCATTGGCTGCTGACTTGTGAGTCGTCTCGACTGGGTGGCCTGTAATTCGACACTTCTATGAGTGAGTCTCTAATTGGCCCTCAGTCCTCCAGATTAACAGTGAACCAATGGCAGAAGCAGCACTAAGGTATAATTATTTGAATTTTAGCATAACACGAAATGAATCCGCGAATTTTTCAGGTCTCTAGTTATAGCTCTCTATCTTCCTTGCTTCGTGACACACCCACGTGCATATATATCTAGATTCAACTCCTTCCCCGGCAGCGGGAGAATAACTGGCACGAAGTGTGAACCAAAATGACGTATCTGCAATAAACGAGCTCGATTGCAGAAGTGGAGCACCAGCGCTGATAAGCGCGCCCGGACCTGGAGACAGCGAGCTTGGCAGAACGACCACATCTTCTATTTTGAAATTTTATGAAAGAAGATTTAAGCGTCCAATCGTATGAGCAGTTCGTTTTCGCTTTGCTGGATTAGTTCAGATTTTTAAACAGCCTATAATTGTGTAATATACGACACAACACGTTGGCGCGTGCGTTAATTTAACTTGTGTTTCCGTGCGAATCTGATATCACCATGACATGGATGTGACTATGGCGACGTAGAGCTACAACTGTTCCACAGGTCGGAAACACCGACGCTGTTCTCACAGAGTGCCGCGCCATGCCAGCGAGCTTGACACGGCGCGCATTAGCATAGTCCCGAGTATCGTCAGCAGGAAGACGAGCGCTGACAACTGCTTACACTACCACTCAGTTCCAACTCGAATAAGTCATTTCCACGGGTACATTCATCGTGTACCTATCTCATGTTCTTCTGGTACAAAATAACGTAAACCTGAATTATTAACGAAATTCTACCCATCAAATTTTTAAGTCACTCGCATGTCTCAACCCGTGTAAACACTACTCGCAAATCTGATGTTTGAGCTGAAGAAACTCACGGGTACTTATTTTGAAATAAAAAAATGTTGAACCTCGATAAAAACTGCACAAAGCTCGCTAATTTGGTATTTACGTTACGTCATAATCAAGACCCGCCACTGAGGTGGAGCCTGCCTGCACTTGCAAAAGCGTGACTGTGAAACGGGTTTGATGTCAAACAAAACTATGTTTTAAGGAAAACTTACTATATTTATTTTAGTTTCATGATTATTGTACGCATATAGGCCAAAATATGGGTAGCATATCACATAAAAGCACCGTATCCAGAGATTTTGTGGGAGGAGGGGGGGGGGGGCTACCCTTGCGAATCCTACAGCTTTGCCATACCATATTTCTCGAACATGATTTTGCGTGAGGAATCGCCACAGTGCGTATTCACCTGGAGTTCAGAATCCACCTGGTACATGTTAATTCCAAACTTATACACTGGCGGGCTTTACAGGAGACTGTTTGCGCACTAACCAGAAGGAAGCCAGTCATAAAGGTTTCCTGCTACTGCAGACTCCACCCCACGGCCTCACGTCACCAGCCTGCACTCAGTGCGCGTTTTGCAGGCACCAGGTGTTTGGCCAGTTTACACCCTACTTAATGTTCTGTTTCAACTAAACAATTTCTTTGTTACACAATCATTTATGAAGAATCTGTGATGGAAAATGTAATATAAATCCATAAGTACATTTAAAAGATAAATTTAAATCCATTTAAGTACATCGATGACGTAATTAGTCACCACGCAAACGTAAGCCCGTGTGTTTAAGCATATGAGAGATGTAACAAGTGGGATTACGAAGAGTATTTTGATGTATAAAGCCTAACCAAGTACCTACTAAATTAGCTGAGGTGACAGCGAACAGTCTCGCGACACTTCGGGGCGCGCCGGGGCCGCTCGCGCATTCCTGCTCATCTGAACACTTTCCAAACTTAGCTTTGATAACTATTCGCCACCTGTAACTACACGTAATTCAAAGTAACATATAGCCAGGTTTGCAAAACATTTTATCATTTAAAGTGATACGTTAAAAATTGCTAGTTTCTGAATAATTTTTTTTATTTAGTTTATAAACCTCAGTTAAGAAATATACATTCAAGTGAATTATTTATATACACCTGCGTAAATCACGTTTGTTTTCTGTTAAGTGCCAGTCTAAACTTCGCACAATTATAACAAACGAGTAAATGCCTCTTGTTCACTGGCTGCATTCTGTCCTGATTGCAGACCTGCCAACATTCAAATTTAAAAAATCATGAGGTCCTCGATAAACATTTTCAGGCCCATAAATACAGGTTAGATTTAAAAAACAACAAATGAGAATCTTTAAATTTAAGTGACATACCTGTACATATGTGGTCTCTGCTTCAAAATTTATTTCAACAAATTATAGGTTGCAGATTTAATTTAGTTGTAATTTAGCGCTGTCGTGTAGTGATCATGCAGGGCCGGAACTAAAAAAAGATGTAAAATTACGTTTCTGCTCGTGTAACACTATTATCACTGTTCACAGCAAAATTAATTTTTTTTGTTGGAAGCAATACACTTCACGTGTTAGTTATGTTTTTTTGTAGCGACATGTTTCATAATGTCTCCTCTTCCACTATGCGAGATAGAAAAATCAGCACGGCACACGCTACAAAACGCAAAATTGCTTCCTTTACGTGACTCGAGTATTGATGGAAACTCGTTTCTGTAAGCTTTCGTAAAACTTGTTTTGTAACTTTTACAAACAAAATCTTGGGGCCCCGAAAAAACGTGAGGAAACACTATTTTGGCGTGAGGGCGTGAGATGGACCTTAAAATCGTGAGCCTCACACCAAAATCGTGAGAGTTGGCAGGTCTGTGATTGCATATGTTGGCGTATCAAAGAAAATGCCACTCCAGCCTGGCGAAGAGAATGTCCATAAGCGCTCCAGCGTGCACTGGTGAGCATGCCAGCCTGGCGAAGGGAATGTTCAAGCAGCGCTCCAGCGTGCACTGGTGAGCATGCGAGCCTGGCGAAGGGAATGGTCAAGCAGCGCTCCAGCGTGCACTGGTGAGCATGCCAGCCTGGCGAAGGGAATGTTCAAGCAGCGCTCCAGCGTGCACTGGTGAGCACGCCAGCCTGGCGAAGGGAATGTTCAGGCAGCGCTCCAGCGTGCACCGGTGAGCACGCCAGTCTGGCGAAGGGAATGTTCAGGCAGCGCTCCAGCGTGCACCGGTGAGCATGCCAGCCTGGCGAAGGGAATGTTCAGGCAGCGCTCCAGCGTGCACCGGTGAGCATGCCAGCCTGGCGAAGGGAATGTTCAGGCAGCGCTCCAGCGTGCACCGGTGAGCATGCCAGCCTGGCGAAGGGAATGTTCAGGCAGCGCTCCAGCGTGCACCGGTGAGCATGCCAGTCTGGCGAAGGGAATGTTCAGGCAGCGCTCCAGCGTGCACCGGTGAGCATGCCAGCCTGGCGAAGGGAATGTTCAGGCAGCGCTCCAGCGTGCACCGGTGAGCACGCCAGCCTGGCGAAGGGAATGGTCAAGCAGCGCTCCAGCGTGCACCGGTGAGCACGCCAGCCTGGCGAAGGGAATGGTCAAGCAGCGCTCCAGCGTGCACTGGTGAGCATGCCAGCCTGGCGAAGGGAATGGTCAAGCAGCGCTCCAGCGTGCACTGGTGTGCATGCCAGCCTGGCGAAGGGAATGGTCAAGCAGCGCTCCAGCGTGCACCGGTGAGCACGCCAGCCTGGCGAAGGGAATGGTCAAGCAGCGCTCCAGCGTGCACCGGTGAGCACGCCAGCCTGGCGAAGGGAATGGTCAAGCAGCGCTCCAGCGTGCACTGGTGAGCATGCCAGCCTGGCGAAGGGAATGGTCAAGCAGCGCTCCAGCGTGCACCGGTGAGCATGCCAGCCTGGCGAAGGGAATGGTCAAGCAGCGCTCCAGCGTGCACCGGTGAGCACGCCAGCCTGGCGAAGGGAATGGTCAAGCAGCGCTCCAGCGTGCACCGGTGAGCACGCCAGCCTGGCGAAGGGAATGTTCAAGCAGCGCTCCAGCGTGCACCGGTGAGCACGCCAGCCTGGCGAAGGGAATGGTCAAGCAGCGCTCCAGCGTGCACCGGTGTGCATGCCAGCCTGGCGAAGGGAATGGTCAAGCAGCACTCCAGCGTGCACTGGTGTGCATGCCAGCCTGGCGAAGGGAATGGTCAAGCAGCGCTCCAGCGTGCACTGGTGTGCATGCCAGCCTGGCGAAGGGAATGGTCAAGCAGCGCTCCAGCGTGCACTGGTGAGCATGCCAGCCTGGCGAAGGGAATGGTCAAGCAGCGCTCCAGCGTGCACTGGTGTGCATGCCAGCCTGGCGAAGGGAATGGTCAAGCAGCGCTCCAGCGTGCACCGGTGAGCACGCCAGCCTGGCGAAGGGAATGGTCAAGCAGCGCTCCAGCGTGCACCGGTGAGCACGCCAGCCTGGCGAAGGGAATGTTCAAGCAGCGCTCCAGCGTGCACCGGTGAGCACGCCAGCCTGGCGAAGGGAATGGTCAAGCAGCGCTCCAGCGTGCACTGGTGAGCATGCCAGCCTGGCGAAGGGAATGGTCAAGCAGCGCTCCAGCGTGCACTGGTGTGCATGCCAGCCTGGCGAAGGGAATGGTCAAGCAGCGCTCCAGCGTGCACTGGTGTGCATGCCAGCCTGGCGAAGGGAATGGTCAAGCAGCGCTCCAGCGTGCACTGGTGAGCATGCCAGCCTGGCGAAGGGAATGGTCAAGCAGCGCTCCAGCGTGCACCGGTGAGCACGCCAGCCTGGCGAAGGGAATGGTCAAGCAGCGCTCCAGCGTGCACCGGTGAGCACGCCAGCCTGGCGAAGGGAATGTTCAAGCAGCGCTCCAGCGTGCACCGGTGAGCACGCCAGCCTGGCGAAGGGAATGGTCAAGCAGCGCTCCAGCGTGCACCGGTGTGCACGCCAGCCTGGCGAAGGGAATGGTCAAGCAGCGCTCCAGCGTGCACTGGTGTGCATGCCAGCCTGGCGAAGGGAATGGTCAAGCAGCGCTCCAGCGTGCACTGGTGTGCATGCCAGCCTGGCGAAGGGAATGGTCAAGCAGCGCTCCAGCGTGCACTGGTGAGCATGCCAGCCTGGCGAAGGGAATGGTCAAGCAGCGCTCCAGCGTGCACTGGTGTGCATGCCAGCCTGGCGAAGGGAATGGTCAAGCAGCGCTCCAGCGTGCACCGGTGAGCACGCCAGCCTGGCGAAGGGAATGGTCAAGCAGCGCTCCAGCGTGCACCGGTGAGCACGCCAGCCTGGCGAAGGGAATGGTCAAGCAGCGCTCCAGCGTGCACCGGTGTGCATGCCAGCCTGGCGAAGGGAATGGTCAAGCAGCGCTCCAGCGTGCACTGGTGTGCATGCCAGCCTGGCGAAGGGAATGGTCAAGCAGCGCTCCAGCGTGCACTGGTGTGCATGCCAGCCTGGCGAAGGGAATGGTCAAGCAGCGCTCCAGCGTGCACTGGTGTGCATGCCAGCCTGGCGAAGGGAATGGTCAAGCAGCGCTCCAGCGTGCACTGGTGAGCATGCCAGCCTGGCGAAGGGAATGGTCAAGCAGCGCTCCAGCGTGCACTGGTGAGCATGCCAGCCTGGCGAAGGGAATGGTCAAGCAGCGCTCCAGCGTGCACTGGTGAGCATGCCAGCCTGGCGAAGGGAATGGTCAAGCAGCGCTCCAGCGTGCACTGGTGTGCATGCCAGCCTGGCGAAGGGAATGGTCAAGCAGCGCTCCAGCGTGCACTGGTGTGCATGCCAGCCTGGCGAAGGGAATGGTCAAGCAGCGCTCCAGCGTGCACTGGTGAGCATGCCAGCCTGGCGAAGGGAATGGTCAAGCAGCGCTCCAGCGTGCACTGGTGAGCATGCCAGCCTGGCGAAGGGAATGGTCAAGCAGCGCTCCAGCGTGCACTGGTGAGCATGCCAGCCTGGCGAAGGGAATGTTCAAGCAGCGCTCCAGCGTGCACTGGTGAGCATGCCAGCCTGGCGAAGGGAATGGTCAAGCAGCGCTCCAGCGTGCACTGGTGTGCATGCCAGCCTGGCGAAGGGAATGGTCAAGCAGCGCTCCAGCGTGCACTGGTGAGCATGCCAGCCTGGCGAAGGGAATGGTCAAGCAGCGCTCCAGCGTGCACTGGTGTGCATGCCAGCCTGGCGAAGGGAATGGTCAAGCAGCGCTCCAGCGTGCACCGGTGAGCACGCCAGCCTGGCGAAGGGAATGGTCAAGCAGCGCTCCAGCGTGCACCGGTGAGCACGCCAGCCTGGCGAAGGGAATGGTCAAGCAGCGCTCCAGCGTGCACTGTTGAGCATGCCAGCCTGGCGAAGGGAATGTTCAGGCAGCGCGCGGAGTACCGCTAGATGCGACACGGCAACACAGTCGCCGGGGAAACGCATCGCGCCCGCCGCGCTGGAATGCCACGAATGCGACGTTGCCACGCTGCAGTGAAAGTGGGGTCACACCCCTTCCCCACTGCCGCAACCCGCCCGTGCGACCGGGACATGAATGAGACGACGCTGCAACTCGCCGGAGAACATTTCCACAGCCCATTACGCAGGGGGGGAGGTGTTTCCTGCGCGCTGGGGTGTTGACCCGGGCTTCCGCGAGGCCAGCCGGACCGTCAGTCAGTGTGAGCCGTGTTGGAGTCCATCAACTGTGTGGCGCGGCAGACAACTCTGCTTATACTCTGCGGTAGATTCATTTCGTGAAATGCTACAGTGCTGCTTCTGCTGTTGGTTCACTGTTAATCTGGAGTGTTAAGGGCCAATTAGAGACCCTCACTCAGAGAAGTGTTGAATCACAGGCTACCCAGTCGAGACGACTCACAAGTCAACAGCCAATGAACAGTTGGCATTTGCCCGAGTGTGTAGAGGATAGTTGAGACTATCCTGGATGCCATTGAACCCGCGAATTTTTCCGGTCTCTACTCTTTGGTTACTTCGCTATTTCTTTTTCTTACTAAAATACAAATGCAATTGTAGAGTCCGAAATTTCATCCATATTCAACGATGAAACAATACATCCAACAGCAACCCCACGAAGGCTTAAATTCAGTGCAAACTTTCAGTTCTGGGAGCTGGATTGATAATGTGTGGGGGCCTTGACATATGTTCCAACCTCTCACGGTGCATTTCAGTTCATCTGAGCACTTCCAGATTCTTCTTTTGTAGTTTCTTTAGTCAAGCAGCGTCCAAATATGAAACTACACGTGTGCTTTCTTGTACTCGCAACGGTACAACGTGGGAACATTATCAAGGTCCCCACATTCTTACGCTGGACAATCTCCCAGAGTTTTCCTTGTTTCCCTTCCAAGCAACAGGGGAACCACATTCCGCAATATTAGGGAATTTACATGAAATCCTTGAAAAGTCATGGAAATTCCCCAGTGGTAGTAACTTGAGGGGTAAATTTCATGCTCCAATCTGCTATCACCCGGACCGTGAAATAACTTTTTTCATATAGTGCACAGTAATACAAACTATAAAATTGTATATACAATGTTCTGTTTGAATTTTCATTTTGGTTATATAATACTAGGCCAGCTATGAGAACAATTATTGAGGCTAAATTTTCGTTACTTTTTTCAGGAACTAGTAATATATGCAAATTATTTTTTTAAAAATAGTCATGGAGATTTCAAGTTTTATTTCTACCTCCAATAACATGTCAAATCTTTTCCAGCACAATACACAGTTTGCGTTGTTGCATCCATCAATGCAATGCAACCAGTCTTTGATTAAGATCGTCACAATGCTTTTTGCAAAAAATAATTAAACCCAAGCTAACGGAAACGTGTCATGAGACAATGCGTAAGCTTCATTGAGCCAGAGTTTCCTGTATAGTGTTACACGACAATGCCGCAGTACACTGCTTAACGTTAGAATAAAAAAAAGCGCAATACACACAAATAGTAGCTTTGAATAAGTCACATTTCACCCCAGTAAATTGAAGGGATGATTCTATTACTTACATTTTGTTCCAAATTTGGCTGCGCTATCAAAAACACGTCTCAAGCACGCGATTTGATTACGAGCCGAATATTTCCTCCCATACCGTTAAAAATTATAACATGGTAATACAACGAAAACTGGCTGTGAAACACGCATGTTTTATGGGCTTAGTTTAGTTGTCACTTTGATGGCTACGATTAAGATAATGTTCAGTTGTTTTTAAATGCACTGCAATGTTAACCACACTATGAAGTAACGTAAAATTAAAACAAAGAAAAAAACTTCCAACGACGTACTATAAAATTATATGTAAAATGAATAATTAACAACAGAATAATAACCAGTGATTTGGAGGTGAATAACTGTGAAAGAAAAATTATTTAGGAATGTTTATAAAAAAAAAGTAACCTTATTTCTGCCCTCACGTTAAAAAAAATATTTTTGATACTGCGTAGTTTTTCTTTCCTTCGGGCGACTAAGGGCGTTCTGTAAGCTGAGTTATCATTCTAGAGCTGAAAGAGCGTTTTACGCCAATCAAAGCTAACGGTAAACAAAATGACAGGAGAGAGTCAAATTTCTCTCTACTGATCAGATAGTATTTGGCTTCAGTCCTATTGGAGAGCTCACGTTTACACAAGATAAATCAACGTACAGACTTCTGAATTCAGACTACTCTTGAGACCACACACGAGTCCCCGTGCACTGAATTAGAACGAATATTATTTTACGAATTTCAGTAGTTCCCATTTAAGTATGTTATTGTTCGATTTTCTCACTTTGATTCTCGACTACGTTCTGTCTTAAATACTTGTCTTAACTAATCTTTTAAAAATAAATCCAACACAATCAAGCACAAATTAACGTATTTACACCACAAATAAGGATTCCGAAAATTTTCACGTGTGCTTAGAGGGGAGGGGGTCGAGCCATCTCACATCTCACCAAGGGAGGAGGGGGTATAAAAATCGCCTCACGTAATTAATGGACGTCCCCTTTTCCAGATTTCCACACGGCGAAATAATGAGGATCTGAAGCGAAATACAACGGAGAAAATAAGTGGAAAAGTGACAAGCTGGTTAGCAGATGATAGCTAGCGATCCTGGCGCGGCGTGTAATCGGTCTTAGCGGTTATTTACTTCTCGCAGCTCGACACCCTGTTTACGGCGGACAGTAACCAGACAGCTTGTAGATAGTTATAGTTGCAATACGTAACACAAACCCCCGACGTGCCACGAAGTGCTGCTCTAACTTCCTCTACACTTGCAACCACTTGGGCTTGCCACAAACAACTTATTGGTAGGGCCGTGCATATTTCGCGAAAAGATTCAGAGACTAGTTATATGTTAAAACACTTTAGCACCGTCTGTTTCGTGATTGGGTGAATTTCTTTCAGGTACATGCAGATTGATACAACACCAATCAGAGTAATTCTGTGCGAAAGCAAACGCGTCCTGAGTGGCTTAGTCAAAAAAGGCAACGACTTCTTTCGCAGACGGCCGCCAATCACAAGGAAGAAACCACTGGTGTGGGTACACCTTGTTGCAGTCTAGTAGGCGTTCCGATTTATTCGCGAAAAATGCCTGCCCCTACTTATTGGTATTATCTCCACACAACACTGCACGGAATAATGATACACCAAGTCACTACAGATTTTTTTTTGTCTGAAGCCAAGCAATGAAAGTATACTAACATGTTAAAAAAAGCGACACAAATATTTTTTTTATTTAAAAAGAATTCCTTTAAAAAAACGTTAAGAGAAAAAACTCCCTTCTCTCCCTAACCAAATTTAATCGCTTCAGAAGAAACAGCCTCCTATCTTAAAAGCATAATCGAATTAGATTTTAAGCTATCTGTTGCGTGAACCGATTATAAGACTTACATACAAACTTGTATCACTGACTTATTTATAAGCTGATAAATTAAGCGTATTGATTTAAGTGAACGTAATTTGCATTTGACCGCGATACTTACTTAGCTTTATTTTTAATGAAAAGTATTAGTAGTCAAACAAAATAATTTTGTATAAAAATTTAGTTACGTTTATGCTATACATTGCGCTTAAAAGACATATATGATAGAAATGACGTTATATTTTACCTTTGAAACAAGTGAACCCTGAATGCATCTAAATTTAAATCCATTAAATCGCAGATTAATAAAATTTAGATTTAACCTACTTCAATACGGCCTTCTAGCTGTGACAATCCACCTCCAAATATTAAAAAAAAATTAATATCGGATACATAGTAAACACCTGGGACACTAATGATCGCAACCAATTGTATGTTTTCCTTCGCCCAGAACAATATCCAGCTGCTTATCAACACATAAAACGACAAATTAACAATGGCAAATACACTTTACATCAACAATAGACAAAAAAATAGTAATAGATAGTTTAATATTCACAGCCTTATTGTATTGCTCATAAGTCACTTTCTAGAGGTATACAACTACTGTGAGAAGCCTAGTTGTGTGTACCATGTTTACTTCCTGCCGTGTGTGTGTATATATATCATATTCTATAACTACATAAATACATAACTACATAAATACATAACTACATAAATACATAACTACATAAATACATAACTACATAAATACCAATAAAAAACGAGTCAATACAATAATGATTTTACTAGCTCAATTGATATCGTACGACTTCCCTTTTCTGTGGAACTTTAGAGACAAAATTGTAACATTTTGTAAAATATAGCACTATTATTATGAAGAGATTATTATTCAAACAGAATGTTATAGGCGTTTGCGACGATATAATTAACAAGTTTATAATGCTCAACTTAGCTATCAGCGCTAGTAGAACCTACCCCTGTAATATATTACCATTTAGCAACATCGCACGTCCAAACCATTATCTTGCTACAAAAATGTGGAAATTACACGATAATACCTGTCAAAATTTACGCGTGTACGTTTTGTATCATACGCAATGACGGTCTTCACCCAAAGTATTAGAAATTGTCTCATTCCTATTATGAAACCGAGGTATCTAATTATGACGATACAAGACACGAATAAATAGGGCTTTCACAGGTACAACGATATATTTAAAAATTAAATACTATTTAAATGTGACGACGCAGCACTGATTTTTTTTAGTACATTATTCATTTATTTTCTTAGCACCCAATAGATGCAGTTGATGAGCAGTGGCTCTCTGAATATAGGGCTTGTCAACATGGTTACAATTTTTATGAAATACATGTATATGATTACATACACTATTTCTAATATATGTACAATATATACATTAACTAGTATAATAGTTATATTACAACTTTCTAATAATGGATATTACGTTAAGCATTTGAATAAATAACGACACCAAAGTGGATCTAAAGTTTTTAATTGGGCGCGGGCAACTTCGGATCTGAAGTGGATGAAAAACAAAACGCACGCCGCATAGGTCCTATCGCTACGTGCCAAAACAAAACAAGAAGTTGACGCCTGAAATAGCGCAGAAGACACGACGCCAAGCAGTCTCGGCTACTACATTTAAAATGTGATTCTCGCACATATTCAAACATCGGCGACTGCATCGGCAGAAGTACTGAGCAAACAAACATATCTGTTTCCATTTTAGAACCAACGTTGTACTGACCCAACACTGCAATACCTTGTTTGACGTAAATCACGATAGTAAACATAAAATATGACCTATAAATACGTAAAACACATTAATTTGTTAACGGAGAAACAGTTAACTTAATCCAGTAACTGTCTGATACGCACATGTTTTTAAAATTTTAATATCGCACTTCACTGGATTACCTTTCAACTGAAAGTAAGTAATACTATAAAATAGCTTTTAAAAAAAATTCCACTTCATGAATGCAGTCCAAAATAATTGAATTCACATAACTGAAAGTTGAGTAAAAGTAAACAACTAAATAACTTACGCGGTAAATTAATATTCGCACTTGTTGATCAATAATATATTTTTACAACCATGTTGCATATCTTATTGAACTAAATGTCATATTTTTAATAATAACCAGACGATTATCATCAAATCGCGTGCTTTCTGGAAGATGGCAGCACATGCATTCCTAGCACACGGAATAACTTCAAAAATTATTTTCAAAATGATCCACTAAATACGAATTCTGCAATGTCGCTCCTTTGTAAATAAATAATATTCATAATATGCGCACTGCACCACAAAATAACACTCTCAAACACAGTCTTCGCAAGGGTCAGCACTAAAACATCTCAGGAATTCAGAGATTTGACATGGGGCTCCGTAGGGGGAAGTGGTACATACCTGTCTCGTGGGTCAATCCATGTCGTTTTCTTGCTATTGTGGTCGATGAAATAAATCTTCCCATCGTAATCCCTCGCGAAATCCCATCCATCGGGCAATGGTATCTCTCCATTTCGTCTCCTTGGCATATTTCACCATTCACTTCCATCCAAAACTATAGCAACTGGTACACACAAACCATCTACTCCGCCATGTTGAATACCTCATTATCGTGGGCTCTGTGACGTCACCTTCAACTCATGTTCTCTGGCCAATCAACTGCCACATGCCTCGAGAAAGGAATGCGCGTATTAACATAACCATGAAGCAACTTGTATCCGATTCTACGCGCCGCACTTTTTGGTAAAAGTATTTCGAAGAACACGAGAACATGTTATGTTACAGGATATAAATGTGGCTGTCCTGGACACTACGTTTGAAGCCACGAACTTGCAACTTTTAAAATCAAGCGTTTAAACTTCAAAACCTCAAATATTACATTTTGTCTGCTGTGCAATTATTGCTAGTGCCAGGAATAATATGACAAACTCTAGTTCTGAAGATTTCTATTGATTTTAAAAAAGAATGAAGCTAAAGACTAATTTACAAATGAAATATATGAACTTATAAAATATAGAATTTTATGTCAACCTGTTTGAAATGTGTTACTAACTACAAAATTTAGAATTGTGGGGAGGGTAACATTTTTACTGCAGTTAGGCCTAAGTTAGCCAGGCCACAAATTAATAAATCAACCTCTAGTAATATATTTTATAATGTTTTTCTTCAAAAAGCTGTCAACAGTGATAACCCAGATGTGTTATACTCCAACCCACAACAATGCTCTGCAAAAACCAACAATACATGTCCAGCCAAAAAAAAAAATGTAAATAAAAGGTGCTTGATCTTCCCAAAACATTTAAATACCAGATTTTTGCATAATTGCTTAACATATTATGACATATTTATTAGATAATGAAATGCAAAGTGTTTATGTAAACATAGTACAGAAAAAACTCATTTTCACTATTTGACTAGGTACCTTCGTAATATGTACTAATTGAATTTGATAAACTTTTTTTGGCACTCTGAAATCTGATTCCACATTTTTGATGTACCCTTCACCACAATGGCACAACCAAAATATAATTTTTTACAGAACCTCAAATCTTAAAAAGGACTAAATTTGTCATGAATTTTGCACCAATAAATACAATATAAAAAAAATAAAACATATTCCAGCACATGGTCTTTATAGTTTTTCCTTGAGATAAAATACAACCAAAATTTGAGCATTTTAAAAAATAACTGGAAATACTGATACGTCAAAATACGCACAACCAGTCAGTGGATTCCAACACATGAAGTTTAATCCTTTTTAATGATATTTCAGTTAAAAGAAGATTAACCTTCTGATTAACATCATAACCTGCAAATATATAGATTGCTGCACCAAACAATATGTCCCCTGCCTGTATTTTTTCCACTGGCAAATAAGGTGCATAATATTTAACAAACCATAAGATTTTAACAGGTACCTGGTTTATTTATTTTAAATTTTACAAAATCAGTGCAGATTCATACATAATAAAATAAATTTTAAATGTCGGTGCAAAAATGTTTTAAACTGTGGTAAGCTCCCGCTGGCTTAGAACACAATATGATGAACAACAGGTCCTTGTTATCATCATTAGTTTCTTTATTTTCACAGTGCATGCATGAATACATATCAGTGAATGGATCCTTAATTTGTTTTGCATCTCTGTGCTTTTTTAGACTGTAAATGACACAGTGGCCAAAACTGTATATAATATGTGCGTATCACATAGGTATACTTATAAGGTTTACTGTGAATTCTATTAACAACAGAATTGTAATTTTCATCATAATACAGAAAACCCAAGCAGGAAAAATAATCTTCAAACTCAACCAGTGAAAGGGGGGGGGGGGAAGGGGGGGGGGCTGATGCCCAGACCCCAGGGATTTTGAGGGTGAAGGGGGCCCCCCTGACAACCCAGCCACACAATAAGAAAGGCAGGAAGGTCATGAAGCTTGAGGTACCTTTATCCTGTCTGTGGAGTCCATGGTTGCCTGGGAGTGCTTCCATAAGCGAGACAAGAGCAGAGTTGTATTTACCACAAAAAAAAATAAAACATACACATCTGAACCAAAGTTGAAGTGGCTCTTCATAACAATTTGATGAATAAATGACATTCACAGATTCCTACAAAATTATGAATTCATTTAACCTAGAAATCAACCAGTACCTGCTTGCATCTTTCAAACTAATTTATAGTCATTCCATTTTCTTGTCATTACAATCTAGTAATACCTATTCCTATAAATTTATCACAATTTCTAATTATAATAAACCTAATATGAAATTTAATAATTTATAAACTCAGGTACAATTTCTAATTGGAATATCTTATATGTTTAACTAATTTCTTTCAAGTTTACTTCTATTATTAAATATCTTTAGTTTAATTTGTATTTATTATTGGTACTTTGACATTATTGTGTTATGTTAATTCATTAATTGTTTTCATGTTATTGTTACTATATTTGATTATTTCCTTTATAATATTCCTAGAATTGCAACAGTTAACACTTTATTATATATCTCAAGGTTTTCATGTAGCTTTTTATGTTTTTATTTGACATTTAATATAGTCTTAATTGTTTTATAACCTGTCAGTGTTTGCTAATGTCTGCCATGCCACTGCAGGTATGTGGTACATTCTACTTGTGTGTGTTGGCCAATTGCAGAAGCGCCTACTTGTAGTGGTTCTTCCTTCAGGCGGAGCTGCCTGCTCTTGTGCCTACGTACCTGCAGTGACCTCATTTGTCCTATTTGTCTTTGTTGTATGTATTGTGCCCACCAAAAAGCCCTTGACTGTTGGTGGGCATGTAACAAATATAAATAAATAGAATACCTTTCTTGAATTTCATTTTTGGTAACCCCAACATTAAATTTTGTCCAATAGCAGTAAACATCTGATAACAAAAGTTGTGATTAAACAATGAATACTATGGTATCTACAGGAAATCAACTTAAAACAAAGTAATTCAAAAAAAAATTAACTAACCAACAAAGCAAGCAAGACCAAACCCCTTAACATCACACAATGCACCCTTATAAACCAAGATGCTGTAGATTTGTCAAATTAATCCATGGTTTTTGCTGTAAATACTCCTACAAAATATTTGTGGCACTGCTATGGCTAACACTTATCTTTCATTCTTTAAAGCTTCCCATCACACCAGTACGACAATCAACCCACCAGGCGCATGTTCTCTTTTCCACGTCACCTGCGTTCCATGATGCTTCAGTCTGCTGACGCGGCTGTCTTACAAACAGCAGGCAATCCTTCACAACTGCCTTCACACTGTAATCAAACTTCTATGGAGGCTTTGTGAATGTAGTGATCAATCTCTCCCCAAAGCAACCAGGAGTTCGACCCCATGACTGGAAATACTGGCACTTGAGGCACTGTTGTTATCTTAGGGTAATTAACATCAACAATGTGTTCAAACAAATATGTAACAAAATTTTCCCTGACTAAATTTTGGTATAATTTAAATATTTTACAATTTTATGAATGAAAAAAAAAGAAAACCCAATCTCCACCATCCCCACAGATGGCCTAGTCCTATTTCAACTTTATTTCTTTTTATATAAAAAATAAAATTAGAACAGAACCTTGCCATCTTACAGTGTATATGACTATGCACTAAATCACCAAATAAAAATCATATTACGGCCTGGGTGATAGCAGAATGAACCATGACATTTTACCCTCCAATTACTGTAATTGCCTGGCTTTCCAGAACACGAGCAGCCACGAGACTCATTCAGGTGCCACCTCAGGGCGAACGTGTCCTTCTCCACGGTCAGTCTCACCTGCCACGTCGGTTACTTCCCCTTTCTTGTTACTACTACTTGAAGGCTTTCTCCTGGGAACCAGCACTATAGCTTTGTTTCAATCTGTCTCGCAAGTTTCCGTAGTCATGCTTACTTGCACGACGTTTTACAGCTCGGAAAAACTTTTAATAAATTACTGGCAAGAAAATTTGTGACCAAACAAGAAATGCAAGAGAGCCATGAGAATAAATTTATGAAAATAATTCTTTAGTAAATAAAACGAATCAAATCAACTGCATGTGAACCTGAGCCTTACCTCGTGAGAGACTGATTCAGCGCATGCAGTTTTAAAGCCACGAGGTCAAAATCACAACAATAAAATTCTTGTGCACATGACCAATGGTTCTTTCTATGCTCACTGTTATGTTGAGAATTGTGAATTTAAAGTTATGTTTGCAAATATTTGTATCCCAATGTAAAAAAAAATTATAGTCTTGTTTTCACTTGTGCAAAATGTGTAGCCAATCTCAATCCGAGAGATTTAAAAATTTCTTGAAAATCTCTTATAATGATGGCAAAAAAATTATTGTTATTAACCTTGACAGTAAAATCATAATATCTTAAAGAAGGTTCACGTTTAGAAACACCTGAAAAGTTAAAATAATGCTTTTTCACCATTAAATAGTTGTCTCCCTCAGGGCAGGTGATATTGTCTCCTCACTGCTGCCAACATCTGCCACGCTGGGACTTCTGTGCATCAGTTCACAGTCAAGCTCCACTCCGGGTGCTCCTCTAGTTGTCGATGGCTGGAGCTCTGCGATTGGCTGCAGAGGAGACTATCGCCCATTATGGCACTGCTGTCTGGCTGGGATACTACTATAACTAGCCGAAAGTAGCATCTTTTGTCTTTTGAAATTAGTGTTTGTATTGCAAATTTAAGACTTGACATAGCAAGTGCCACAGAAAAATAATACTTAATAAATTAAAGCCAAGTTGGTTATACGAAGAACATGTTTACAGTTGAAATTAACTATTAATGTTCATATTCCAGGATTTTGGTGCAAGACGTAAATAATAATAATAATAATTTATTTCTTACAAGGAAACAGGAGTGCAGTAGTCGGTAAAAAGGAAAAGAAGGATTTTTTCACAAAGTAATTTTATATCAAATTAAAAAAAATACTTTTGCAAAATGTACCAATAAAATAAAGCTAAACAATTTTTTGCTAACCAAATGAGAAATGAGAATAAAATTTGATATGGAGGCAAAAGATTGTCATAATTTAAAGACACTGAGGTTCATCAAAATAAAAGATAGGGCAGGGACTTTCTATGTTTTGATACTAATGTTATAAAGAGGTAAAGTTTGTTTGTAAGTTTGGGTGTAGAGGGTAATCTCTGAAACTAATGATACAATTCTGACAATTATTCCTCTAATAGGAGGCTACTTTATCCCTGATTGCTATAGGCTATTTTTTATTCTGAAAAAGATGTGTTTTCACTAATAAATCACAATAACTGTAATTGAAGTCTGAAAAAACTAGCCGTCTGGTTGATTTAGCGATATGCACTGCCTAAAATTTTGAAATTAAGAATTAAAATGTATTGCAAAAATATTTATCCTTATTATCTTTACAAAACAGTCTGTGATACAAATATTTAAGTTTAATATTCCAACCACAGATAATTCTCTATGAATATATCTATGAATAATTTAATCAGTATGGAGTGTTTGGATGAGTAAATCTATGGCATACACATTTTTAAAATTTGAAAACTCATTTAGGTTAGGTCCTAACTTTTATCTCATTGAAGTTGTGTGTCAAGTGTTGTGTCAAGTTTTGTGAAAAGTTATAGTTACTGTAACTGTATAATGACAACATGCCTAAAATAAAATCGCAACTCTTGCGAATGCCATCGCAGATGAGAGCAGCAAGGTTACACTGAACGGAAGTTTTCTTCAGAAACTACGCAGTCTCTGATGTAAAGATGCAACTTAATTAAATATCTTAAAATAATTGAGTTATTTGTAACACGGTGAAAACATGTCATTATTCTAAGCATACCTTTAACCAAAAAAAAATTTAATATTTAGAGAAATGATGGCATAAACTTATTTAAAAGAAATAATTGTGTGTTTAACAATTATTTTTAATTGTCTACCTCATGAAGTAAAAAAAAAAAGTTTGATTTCATCAAGGTAAAACACACTACAACAGAAATTTAAAAATCAGTTAAGCTATAATAAAAAAAAGGCCTCAGCATAACCACTTAAATTATTTTCATTCTCAAACTGTTTTGTAACTAATTAAATCTTTTATGCACCTGTCAATTTATTGTGCCTGTATCTTTAATAAAAATACGATGGTAAGATGATCAGCAATACACATCCTGAAATTGCATGAGCAAGCTACGGGTTATTCACTAGTGTTGTGATAAAGTTGAAAGCAATGCAGTATTGGAGGGAAAACAGTTCATTTCCACACACATGAGATTTAAGACAGGCTTCTTTTTGAGTTACGGTAGGTAGGCAAAAGCAACTAGAGAAGAGAATAATATATTTTGTGCTTTGTTTCCTGCATCTACCAACAAACCTACAATAGAAAAAATTCAAAAACCAGACAAATTATACTTTGAAGTTATTGACAATGTAGTTTCCTACTAAAAAAGAAATTGAGCATCAGAAGACAATGTAGAGTGTTAGTGAATCAAATGCAAAGAAAAAGATCAAAGCTCACACAAAGTAGTTAACTTCACAAGCATAGAATATCATAAATTAAATGGACTAACAGTGAGGACATGACTAATGTGTGTGTGCATGCATATGTGTATGCACACAGGCAAAATGAATGAGGCATATTGTGTAGAACATGTAATGAGTGATGTGAATAACCAGCTGAGTGATTGCTGACCAAAAAAAATATTTGTATTTCATAAAACACTTGAGCCAAAATTAATAAAAAATTTACAAACAAATTAAGTTTTTAATGCTAGAATATTCTAACAATGCCAATATTACTTTATACGTCTGTTAAGTTAAAAACCGAATTATTTTTAACATTTATTAAAAAAAACTCTAGAGATTTGGCAATAAAACATTAATTAAAATTATTAATTTTAAATTTAAATCAGATGTACTAGTCATGATCTTTATTAATAGTGTTTGATAGTTTATAATCATTAATAACACTTTTTAACAAACTCATTCTCTAAGCTCGTAAACTTACTAAGAGACATCTTACGAGCTAACCGCAATCAAGTCTAACACCACAAACACCAACACCTAATGTTGCACTCGATTTCACAACATTTGAGTTGATGAGTACACACTGAACCTCACAACAAATATATAGAAGTAATATGTTTGGGCCTTTAGTGATTAAAGTAAAATAAATATTTAAAACAATTATAATATGATTAAGTTTCAATACTCCATTACGAACCAGCCTGGCCAATGGGAACATTCCTGCCACTGTAGCCATCAAGAGTCACCCAGCCGTGGTCAAGATGACACACCAAGCACACACTAGCTGTGCAGATAACAATACTCTTCAGATCCACAACGAACTGAGGCACACTTTATTACTGCAACTCATATTCAGCATACAATTATTTGATACACAAAGCAACATGAGTAATTTAATATGTATATATTTCTTTTAAATAGCTGCTGTCATGAACAATATTGATAGAAATAATTTTAAATAACTGTATAACATTGAAACAAGAAATTAATATCAGGAAAATGCGTAGTAGATTCTCATTCACTACAACCAGCGATGATGAGCAGAAACGTGCTCCAAGTCCTTGTAGGTGTCTCACGTCCCGGGGGGCTGCCATGTCCCTGGGCGACCAGGTTCGCCCTGGAGGGACGCTGGGCCGACAGCTGCCCCGTCTGCAAGAGGCCTTACTCTGGTCACACGTGGTAATAATGTGTGCAGCCCTTTACACTTTCACATGCCAAGTGGCATGTTGGGATGTTACGCAACACAAATCTATTCCCACACCTCACAAATGTGTACCAATATTTGTATAACTCACAGGGCCCATCTGCGAAACTTCATACATCAGTTCTACCTGTTATGCGAAATTGGCTGAACTAATTTCCAAATTGTTTTGTGCAGACATAGTACCTAGCCCCAAATTATGTAACACCACAATAGTAGAATGCCTGAGTGCTAATTTAGCACTGTATTAAAGATGTGTGAGTAGGGAGGAAATCATGATCACCACATCCTCTTACCAGGCATGTGAAAGCGTGAATGCACCACTGGGCACAAAAAACCCAGGCTGTAATCAGTCGAGAACTTACGAGACGGTAACAACCTTTTAGAGTAAGTTTAGGTAGATAACAACACTCACTTCAAAGTACGCATGAAGCTTTCTTTAAATAAAATATTGGTAAATAACATTACTGTTAATCAACCAGATGAACTATTATTTACGGTAACTCAAATATGTATTAAGAAGAATTTGGCACATAAATTAATATTAAAGTATTACCAGAATAAGTGTGCCATAACTTTTTAATTTTTTATGTAAAATCTATTCAATATTTTTGCATTAATGTACGCACACAAAAGTTAAGCTACTATCCCACATGCACATTTCACAAGGAGAGAATGGCAGCATGGAATACCAGTGTTCTTACTTATACGGTTATACGTGATGTCAACCACCCTTCGGTGCCCTCATACCCAGGTGAGGCCATTATGAAGCCATCATGCTACGAGTGCTGATGTATGCGTTAACTGCCTTGAACAGCATCAAGTACGAAAAATCCTTTCCCTTTTGGACTATGAGAAACCAATCTATATTGTAGTTACAGTAGAACACTGTTACAATGATCCTGCCTATACATAATGTTTAAGCATGAAACATTATTGAACCATTATTGCAGGAAATAAACACATTGTCCTTGTAGGGAAAATGTCAGGACTTAAAAAATATGATGTTATAAGAAGGAAAACATTATACGCAGGAACCGTATAACAGCATTCTACTGTATTATTTTATTGATTTCAATACCAGCAATCCTGTCACTCTTCACATATTCTTATTCTGTATTTTTACATGCTCGCAACACTCTTTCCACTTGTCCACTAAATAGCTTCTCAACAACCCCTCACACAAAATTTTTTTTATCATCTAGCATTGAAGAGATTTATTCCCAGATTTTGTTATTGCTGTCTGTCCACAATAAGGCCCAGCTCATCATGTAAAGGGGCCCGCCTCGTCAGGGTTGTACGTGTGTTGGTGAGGTGGGTTGATAAGCGCAACTGATACCCAACTTTACAACTTTGAGACATCCTATAATAATTACACAAGTTAGCAACGACATGCCTGACTTTCTTTAAATTATTAGTAACTTTTTTAAGAACATCCTCTTGAGAGAGAGCGTCAAATTTGAGTCCAGGGGCAGGAATTGTCCCCATTAATTTAGGAGAAAGTAAGTTATCTCATGCCCCAGGAAGGGTACAGAAGGAAGAAATCCTGAGAATAATGGACAACTGAGATAAGACCTATGTTTATGAAATCTGATTCTGTGTCCCAGACTGCTTGGTCTTCCCGAACCTTATTAACCATTTCACTTAATTTCCTTGCAAAAAGAAAGACGAGCTATAAACGAGCCGATGGCCCTTATAAGGCATATTTCCATCCAAAAGATGGACTAAAAGTATCTAGCATTGTCACTTATTATTGCAGATGTGCCAAATATTTTTTATATAGGATCCCGAAGGGCTTTAACAAGGGTGGGAGCCTTCATATTTCTCAGCGGAAGTAAGATTACAATTTAGGTGAAAATGTCCATTATAACTAAAAGACAGTTATTTATCCTATTGGAACAGGTGAGCGGTTCAAAAATGTCAACATGTAATGTTTGCCAAGGTACGATGGAAGGACCAGCATTATACATACCTACTTTCGAACATTGTGGAAGTTCAGAGAACTGACAGTCAGCACATGTACAAACAAATTTACGGGCATCATCTCGTAGTTCAGGCCATGCCAAGTGTGCACAAATTCTACGTATAGTTTTTTTGATGCCTAAGTGACCGCCTATCAATAATCCGTTAAAAAAAAAAAATATTTCAAAACCATTGGCCTCAAAACGGCTGGCACAACGACCTTGCACATCCGTCCGGTTTTACCAGTGAAATAAACTGTGTCTGCTTCCTCGACATATGGAACAGGTTTAATCGCACGTAAATTCCGCCTAATATTTTGACAAAATGCAACATCCTTTTGACAATATCTTCAGTTAAAAAAGGATTCCGGGAAAAGCTTACAAACAGCAATAAATCAGACTGTAAAAATTCAGACATTTTAAGTTACAAATTCTTCCAGCAAAAACATTCTAGATAACGCAGTTGCAACTACATTATCGGTACCCTTAACATGATTTTTAAATCAAAATTGAGACAGACTAAATATTTACCGACCAAGGTTTCCCAACTGGTGCGGGTAATTATACAACCAGCTAAGGGTCTGATTATCTGTGTACTAGTCTACCCGAGCAGAATTCCGCAGTGCGCACCAAATCTTTTTGTGTGGCATTTCATTCTTTAAATATTTGGGAGATCATTTTGAATACAAAAAAGTAAACGGGTGTTGGTACAAAAGAAAACATGTAGTTGAACACAGCAGTACAAATAGCTGTTACATTTTTTTTTTTTTTTTTTACATAAGTGTAATATTCAAACATACGAATAATATACGCGCTTACAAAACCCATTTAGATACATTAAATGGAAGTTGAAAGTTCCTCAATTTTAATGAACGTGCAATATGAACGAAGAATTTATTCATTATTGAGTATTGGGACACTGTAAGAGGTTATGTTTGTAGGTTATGTTTGTGATACAATATCAACAGTAATTTCAAAAGTACTTACTAATAAGAAAAGTCTGACGTGCCAGAAGTTTTGGTTAAGTAGTTTTTTGGTGGAATTTTTGGTTAATTTGAAGAATCCTCTGAGATTTCGTTATAAGTTCTGTTTATTATCACAGACTTGCAATTTTAAAAATAAATAGGTAAACCTAGATGTAACAAGTGGATATCCGATTCCATATTCATCGAATCCGATTCGATATCTATCGAACATTCGTCGCATCCATTAAAGGAACTCTTCTTAAGATAACATTAATTCTCAAATTTAAGAGAAACGGTACATTTTTAGACCATGGGTCTATTTTTCGTCATTAGCCGGCACGAAAAACTTTAAAATGAGAGGTAAATCATGAAGTTTAAAAAAGGAATAAGGAAGATCTCGCGGATCGATAGAAAAACCGGCTAGAAAAATAATATATAAGAAGGTATATAGTCGTTGATATGAGATATATCAAATTCACGCCAGCCTAAATACGAAGTTAAATTCTCAACCCCAAAAAAACACACGAAAGCCTCCTCCTCATAACTACTTGGTAATTTTTTTGACTCAAGTAATGCCCTGCTCGTGACCATGATGGGGTATAGTGAACCATTTTTTAAATGACCAAGGCCAGCACTGAAAGCAATACTCGACGTGTCTATGTGCAAAAAAAAAAGTTTATCGAAATTAGGTGTATCAACAGAGGTGGATATGTAGTAAATATTGACGCCAACCGCCGGTGCTCCCTCTGGTCCGCACAGGCCGTTATGTCACGTTACTCTTAAGTGCATCGAACACGCCCGAGCGTGATGTCCGCCGAGTGAGTGAAAGTGCACCGCGAAGAACACCAAGTCGATTACAGCGCCTGGCCGGGTGAAGAAATGCGCTAAACTAAATCAGTAATTATTTTTTAAATCAAAAACAACCAAATTAATAACAATTAAAAGATAATTAATTCAAGGGAAATTATGTCCAATTGTTAAATAATCATATATTGTGGAATATGTCATTTAAGTTCAAAACTGGTCGGAGCTGTTTTCCCACGCTTAACGTCGGGAGCTCACAGGGATCGGTCGCTCCGCGAACGCAGAGCCTTCAGATTTCGTGCCACATCCAAGTCTCAGCAATAGTGTAAGTTCTTCAAATCCTTTTTCCAGCTCTGCGCCGACCCCACTCAGTCGTACGTCATATCGTGCGACTCGTTACTTAATCATTTAATCCCAACAGGGAGATTTTCCATTTTTTACGTAATTTAATGTCCAGAGTTTAAGGACAGCGTAAATGAGTCTTACGCAGTTTTCAGGCTTCGAAGCCAAGTAATCATTATCGTCAAAGGCTCCTAGCCAGTCTCGTGTGTCGAGTTCTAACTTTTTAATCTAAGTATTTAATTTTCATCTTATTTAAATGTGTAACATCTAACGTGCATTCTAACCACGTAATAACTTTTTCAAGCTGTAATTAGTGACTGTAACTTTTGTGTTTTCATCTAACCAGGCCTACGTACTTTTCGGGACTTTAATGTTTTGTAACAGGTTAGGTTGCAAATAACTTTAGAACATTCATTTGTATGTGCAGTTTTCCATGCTAAAGTCAATGCCTGCATTAGCTGTTGCAGCATAGTAGCTCCGCGACTATCCACCGCATACTTAACATCGTTAACGGCCGCAGTGTAAGTCCGCACATACCGTTTTGCCATCTATCCTGGTTGCGCGCATCATCTACGTATAGAGACTCGCGTGCCACGACGGTCAGAAAACAGACGCGGCCAGTACTTGGCCCCTTGTGTGTAACGGTTCTTAATAAACTGCAGTGTCATGTCAATCAGTTTACCATTTATTTATAAGGTGTCCTGGGTGGCCTGAACAGCCCGGATAGATTTCGAACCGCGACGTGCTCCTGCCTGCAGCCACGAGGCCGAATCCCCGTTATTGCCCCTGAGATCACTTTTCCGATCAATAATTACGCAAAACTTAAACAGGCAGCAGGAGTGGCGTAAATATCTTTAATTCATCAGAAGCTTTCTGTTGATCCTCGCACCACTCAAACTGTGTTATTTTTAAACAGCTTAAGAAAGCATAAACTCAGGTAGAGTATGGAGATAGACCATTGTGGTGATATTGGTTTTAACCTCTTAGCAACCTCTTAGCAACCTCTTTGCATGTACATTGTTTAACCTTCAATATTACCTCTTATTCAAATCTATGTATTAATTCATGTAACAATCTAAGTCATGTTTTGTGCTTAATAAAGCCTTAGTTTCTGAAGATAAGGTTTATTATGTCAACCCTATGTGCAGCATCGCCTTCTCAAATCCATTTCACGCAAAGCCCTCATATACCTTACCAATACCATCAACAGCATCCTCATTACAGGTCACTATCCACTCCAATGGCACAAATACATGGTGGTACACATTTTAAAGGGGGAGGGCACGCCCAGCCGGCCAGCATCGTAACGTCCCATATCTCTGCTCTCTGTTATCTCCAAAGTGGTGGAGCACGTAGTCCTGGCCAAGTTGGAGGCGGAAGTAACTCAACCGCAGCTGGAAATTCAGTGTGTCTTCAGGCGGTTACTTTCTATACAGCATGCAGTCACTTACACAACCTAAATCAGTGTCTTTGTAACTTAAATGTCTTTGTAGGGTAATTGTTCCGTGTCGTGTATTTCATCTAATGTTTACTTATGCCACATACTGAATTCTAAAGTGTTTCCTTATCAGCAATCGCGCTTCGCCATCGTGGACTTACTTTTCGCTATACAGTCAAACTTGCATAGTATCCACGGTTGTAACTAGAACTGTCTTGTTCAACCAGCTCGCAGGGCCATGCTCCAACATCGCAATATAATGGGCTGGGTGCTAGGGTAGCACCATATATTGACGCCGCCGTCAGTGCTCCCTCTGAGAGCACAGGCCGTTATGTGTCCTCAACACCTGATCAGTGCCGTGCCTCGAACGCGCCCATGCGTGCAACGTAGTGCAGTGCCTCGAACGGCGTGACGTCCGTCACGGCCTCCTACGTGTGCAAAGCGCCCGGCCGGGTGTGGCACTGCGCAACTAAATAATTTGTTCATGCCTTCGATAAAACAAACAAAAACTAATACTTGTAAAATAACTAATAATTAATGTTAATTCAATAATCATTTTGTAAACTAGTATCATTCACAAAACTGGCCGAAATCATCTTCCCGCGCTCCGCTGTTTCCGGCGGAATTTCCCCCCTCCCTGGCCCTGGTGGCCAGGGAGGCTAGTCAGTCGTCATAGGTGACTCGCCAAGGCTGGCAGCCCCGCGCACGGGAAGCACTCATCTTTCGCGCCAATTCATCATTAACTACAATAGGTAATTATAGTCAACCCGTTTCAACAGCTTCCCGGTCGGCCCTAACCGGCCGTATGATATTTCGTACGGTCTTTAAATATGTGTGGCTCGCCACCGAGCCTTTCTTGTGATACGTAAGTTAAATAGGCGACCCGCCGTGGCGCCTGCGCCTCACGCTATCAAAATCCCCACGGGGAATTAGTTCATCGCCCACGCGGGGCGGCACTGCGCCAAACGCGAGAATAAGTTTACGGACGATTCATTAACTGGGACGTGCGACAGTCACGGACGTTATATCCTGCCGGATTCCGCCGTGCCCGTACCCAGCATAACGTGGCCCTCGCCACCATGCGGAGTAGCCGCCATTGTGTGACCACCTGTGTGGGACACCCGGACCTGTCCGAACCCGGGACTAGCCCTAGTGACTTTAGTGTATTGTTTCTGTGTTTAGTAACTTTGTGTAACCCGCCGTAAGCGTACTTCATATCACGCCCTGCCCAGACTCTCTCGGGCGCAGAACCAGGCTTGCAGCTCACTGGAGCATTCATCTCGTCACTCGCCGGGTATCTACCCATCTTAATGTACTAGCCGCTGGGCTACTGGGCGACCGTAACGAGTACCACCAAGAGAGGGTGGTGTAGGTTGAGCTAGGTCGACGATGAAGCGGCCAGTGGCGTGAGAGTGTCAAGTGTAACGTGTGCGGCGTAATAAACCAGTTAAAAGAACGTGTGTGTTTTCTTAATACGGCGTCCTGGGAGGCCATAACAGCCCGGGGAGCCCTTTGCCGACACGTCCCTGCCTGCAGCCACGAGGCCAGGAACCCCGCCCTTGACATCAAAATTAATCAAAACATTTCTAATTCATGTAAATTCAAAACAGGCAGCGGGGACGGCGTCAATATGAGTGACTGTCCTGCAATAAATTCACAGTCTTGCTATCTAACTGATTTCATTTAATTGCTGTCTCAGCTACTTGACCAAGATCCCTACCTGAGAACTCGCCGGATATATAATTCATCCATCCTTATTTTGAAACAGCCCAGAGTACATCAAATGATGCCCAACTGGTATGGGTATCGAACCCGCAAATCACAAATTTAAAATTCAAAGCCAAAAATTTGCAAAATTTTATTATGCCTGGAAAACTGTGCAGGGACATTGCGGCAAATAGCGAAAGTCGGCACACCAGGTCAGCACGTGATTATCTTGTCGCATGAGGTAAGAGCGTGTATGGTTACAAGCCATCGCACACTTGTCAGCTTACATCTCAGCGAAATGGAACAGCATATTTCCCTCACATCTTCATGATGTGTGCAGCAGCACGAACGAAGACAGCATCGGCCGAGCCGAGCCGAACTTAGCCAAGCAACTTGACTTCACAACACGCACGTCTGCTTAACTTCCGCGGGGCAAGAGGCGAGCGGGCATGGGCACTTCAGCCATGAAGAGAGGGTAGGCGGCCATCCCTATGTGTCCGTGCCTTCCCGTCGAGGCCCCGACCAGTCGCTTCGGTCGGCCAACCATTAGGGACTATGCAGAATTCCCTAGCCATAGCAATCGACATGGAAGGTCTATGCAGGGACTGCAGGTGACCGTGCATGTCCAGCAGCATGCTGGAGCGAGGTGCTGCGTCGATATGCACATGCACGAACAGAATGAAACTTGAACGAGACACAAACAAGGCATAGTAGGAAGTGGGTGTGACATGCTTGGCAAGGGACTGCTCTGGAAAGCCTGGCGAAATGATGTGATGCTATTGGCGCGAAAAAAAACAAAGCATAGGGTGACGTAGTACCGACCATGGCCACTAAGCCCGTGCTCCGCAACGCTAGTACCCGATCCCATTTTCGGAGCGCACCCCCAGGCCAGCGGGAATGAGTCAGGCGAGCGGCTCAGGTGTGACCCCAATAGACGTAAAAAAACTTACGGGCACAGAACCCTGGGGGCTCGAACCCATAAAAAAATTAAGGGAAATGACATTAGGACCAAATTACTAATTAACAGACATTAAACAAGTGCGTCGTAGCCACTCCATGCACCACATGCACGGAGCAGACTACGAACCTCATTAACATTCACCGCGGCTACTGGCCTTAATTAAAGTGCCCGTGACAATGATCAAGTCGGATTAGGAGAAATCCCACTAATACAGTTCACAGGGAGACAATATGTTAATAAATTTACAGTCACCAACTTGATGGCACAATTCAAATAATTAAATACTCTAAATTAATTGTTAAGTCTTAAGCACCCAATTACCAGGTGATGTGTCCCAGCAACAGCGTCCAGTGCTAGAGTGGCTTGAAGTTGGGTGAACACCCTCCTGGGGTGTGATGTTTCAGTCGTCACTGTCGAACAGCCCCTGTAAGCGGACAGTCTGCCAGGCAAAGCAAGGCTGCAGCTTTCCCTCGCGCTGGGCAACAAGGAGGATGGAACGAAAGGCCCTAGAGCGTAATCCTCGAAAGGTCGCTCCAGGAGAAAGGTCCTACAGCGTAATCCCCGAGGGGCTGCTCCAGGGAGAGGAGGGAGCCTAGAATGTAATCACCGAGGGCCGCTTCAGGAAGGAAAGGAAGCTAGAGCAAAATCCTCGAAAGACCACAATAATGACGAGGGAAGGAGGGAGAGAGGAAGAACAGTGAAGGAAAAAGAAATGTAGAACTCAGATACCACTTGTACTTAGAGGTGGGTCGAAAAGTATAAACCTGATACTTTGTCACTGATACGCGCCTGTATCAGGTACGGCAAACGAGTACACTTGAAAAGTATCAAGTACTTTAATATCAGTTCAGAATTCGCCTGGAACAACACCACGGCCAATGTGCGCAGAACCCGTCCGCAGATGACGGTCACTTGGATGGAGCTTGTGAAAGGGGAAGGAGCAGGAACGACGAATAAGGGATAAAGAAGGGAAATAATGTAGGGGAGGAAGCGTAGAGGAAGGCGTTGAAGGAGAGGCGCAAAGCGAAATTGTTACGAGTCGTTTGGTTATTGTCCCACATCAATTAAGCTCAGTGCGCAGTGCGTGCACAGTCTCGTTCAATAATAAAACTAATGAAATTTTAATATTAAAAAGTACATTAATACAAGATATAATATTTATATTTGTGCACCTAACAGCTATGAAACTGCAAATAAATTCTCAGTTGACACTAATAACAGATGTAATCAACATATGGACTTATTTTTTTCGAAAACAATTAGTAATTAGTGTTTTCATACTATTACGAATGCTGGGCTGCAGGTAAACACTCAAAGTGAATAATTAAATTAAGGCCTTGGAAGCGTCAGCCCAGAAAGCAAAACAATAACAACAATAATCACAGAGGTGCCCAGACGTCGTATAAAAGAATTTTGTTTATAACCTCCTAGCAACTCTAGTAGGCTATGTGGATCGGGGATGAATACTAATGAAATGACAAGACTGGTGGTTTGATTTATATAAGTGCCCTTTTACTTAACTAATTTACTTTTGATTTTATCTTTTAATTACATTGGTATTAAAACATCTTGATTACAAAATGGAGGGAGCCCCGGGGCAACAAAATACATATATAAGTAACACCATAATACCTCTTGGATTTAATACTGGTTTTAAGTTAACTTGCAGGCTCAAAAAAAAATTACATTGAAATTTAATTATGTCCTGTGTCCTGGCACCGGAGGTTTCAGCAGATTAACGTCCAGAAGAAATAATTTTTATTAGAAACTCGGAGTTAAACTTGGAGTGGAGCTTGCAGCTAATTTTGGAACTTGGAGCTCATTATGGAGGCTGAATTTGGAGCTAAACTTGGAGGCTGAATTTGGACCTCAAATTTGGACCTCAACTTGGACCTCAACTTGGGCCTCAACTTGGACCCCGCCCAAAACAGCGGGGTGAAGTCATGTAGGCTGGCTGCAGGAGCAGAGAAGGCAGCTCGCGGCACGGATGGTCGCAGTAGACATGTTGAGAGAGAGATAAATAATTTAGATTAGCAAATAACTATTGCGGGCAGCAAAATTTAAAACTAAGAAAATTGAGGCCTCTATGCTTTGACGTTGGCGACTACATGACGTAGTGTTGAGTCTTGGAGAGAAACTTCGGAGATTAACTCTCGCGGATCGCGACGCGTGGTCCGCACAGACCAGATGCTGCCCGCCGAATCTTCTAAAAATGGCGTCGGGGCGCCTAATTGAAGTAAGCAACTGCCCCCAGCCAAAGAAGGGGGGGGTGGTGATTGCCCGAAGGTGTCCGGAGATGCCCGAAGGGGCGAAGCAGACTGCAACCTGTTCGCTGCGCTCTCACGCGAGTCGTAGGCGAACTAAAATCGCAATCGCACTGCGACTGCTGCCAAGGTCGATTGTGACAAGCGGTCTCTTATGGGAGGGATGAGTATTGCGCTCTGGTGGCCAAGACGAGAACCTGTCTGGAGGGTCACAGAAACGTCCGCTAGAGTGCAGTGGGCGCGCTCGCGACCAGCGCTCAGAGCAAGGTTAGGGATTTTTCCCGCCGCTAGACTTCGCTGAGGGCTCTGTTTGACAAGTGGGACTGTCCTTGGGGAGACCAGGTCTCCACCCGGGGTTCACTGGGGGTCGTTACTCCGGGTTTGAGTTCTCGTGAAGCCACAGGTGGGTGTTGAGGGGAGGGGGGTTTAAATTTGCTAAGGCCCGAATTCAGAGTTGACCTTCGAAAGCGCATCCAACTCTCATTCATCTGGCAGACTCTCCACCTCTCATACTTCAAAAACGTCTTTCGAATGACTGCCAGCTGAAAGCTTGTTCCCATCCACTTTCAGTGAAGATCTGGCAACATGGCACAAAAATTTTCTTAGATCAAGTACTTGGAGTGTGTGTGGAAAAGCACCCTATTTCATTTCGATTGTATTTTGTTTGCTCTCCCACTGAAAATAATATTTTGTTTGGATTGGGTTAGGGTTACCAGACACTGATAATAAGAAAGGATGACATTCATCTCGCAAAAGGAGGACATTTCACTAAAAAAAAGGACAATATATATATATTTTTTTTTAAAAAGCCATGAATTAATTACAATGGAGTACGATATTTTACAATGTTTTGGCATTTAATACAGTTTCAGTATAAAGAATCAAACAAACTGCGCATATACAGCATATTGAAAACACGTGCTTCTGCATGTGCTGCTACCTGTCAAGCTGTCGTAGTACTAAGTACTTCTAGTGGGATGACTCTGCGGACAGCGCGCGCTTTGCCCAGAGTGTAACTGCAGGAATTATCTCACTTTATAAAAAATCCGGACATTTTGGAGCATTAAGGAAAATCCGGCCGGACGCAAAAAAATACATAAAAAGGAGGACATGTCCTCCTTTTGCCAGACGTCTGGTAACCCTACACGAGGTTGAGAATTTTTCTTAAGATGGATACGTTGCCTAAAATTATAGTGTTTTCTCCAAATGAAAAAGCGATTATTTTTTATCCCGTGAGAAAGCACAAAACCGTAATCGAAAACAAAACAATAAAAACAGATGCAGTTTCTTACAGAGAAAAAAAAATTGTGTTTCGAACTCTTGATCCCGACAAAAATCAAACGGGTCTGCTAAATTTATTATATACCTTCGCGGAACTGGATTTTCATTTTTAAGATCATCAAAAAATTCAAAAACCTCGTCAATGTGATTTGGAAATTCATCCATATCTTCTGCCATCGCTACAAAACACGTGTCTGATGCACACTTTGCGGGCGAAACGATTTCTTTAAAAACGCATATTTAATTCCAAAACATATTTTACATATCTGCCATATGACAAACAATTACAAACAATATTTACATTATTTACATTAATTAATATTCACATATTAATATTTACATTAATTAATATTTACATTATTTAAACAATTACAAACATACATGAACACGTTTTTATGTGGGAATTATATATTAAAACCATCATTTGCTCCGCCAATTTTCAACTGAACAGGCATTCGAATGAGCTTCAGACCACATTCACTTTCAAGTGGTTGGCTCTCCTTATCCAGCAGTCAACCAACCACTGAAAAACGTCTCTGCCGAGCAGCTTCAATGGAAAAGCCTTTCGGTGTGTGGATAACCGTCGAAAGAGCTCTCTGAATTCGGCCCTAAGTCGCCTGGGAAAGGCGTCATGTGGACCGTCCCGAGGCTTCGCCGCTGGCTGTAACTTGGTCCAGAGGCGTGCTTGCAAAACCCTTACCTATGCTTGCCTCCGAGAAATGAAAGTTGCTAGCAGTGGGGTTGGGGTAGCGTTCGCTAACACGAACGTCATTTTGTTACATGGAGCAAACGTGACGCGAACCGCGGCCGAGATGCTGCGATCACAAATTGTCAGCAACCAGTATCTAATTGAAGCCTGCGAACAAGAACAGGTGCACTGGGTAGCACAAGCTTATGCCGGAGTGTGTACAGTAATGGAAACAAAATTAAATAAAATAAAAAATACAAATTTATTATTTGGTTTCCTTCTTTAAAAATTAAAAATTAAATTTAAATTCGTACATTTGTGCCTGAAAGTGGCACTGAAACGGCACATACTTCCCCCCTGAAAGACGGAGTCAGGGTGGCCAACTTGAGCCACCAAAAACCTAAGTGACTTACCCTGTACCAGGATCTACTGTAGTAAACTACTTACAACCGATAAAAATTCTTACACGTTTAAATAGAGCTAAAACTTACAGATAAATTATTGAATAAGTGGCGCCACTTAAAACTAGACATCTTAATATAACAATTCTTAACTTAAATATCTTATGAACTAGTACCATGGTTTTTTTTGTTTACTTATAATTAGGACCTAGGAATTTTTCTTGAAATACAAACTGTGTGTTGAGTATGGCATGCCGGAATATTAGCGCTGTTCCTTGTGTAAGGAAAGTAGTGAAGAGTGCCCCCTACTTCATGTCAGGGTGCACCTTCTTCACTTGGGAGATGTGGGCGCGCGTGCGAAATTCGCCAGAACTCGGGTCGGCTAGAGCGACGGTTACTGGCGTGAGGAATCGTTGTATCTGCCAGGGGCCATTCCAACGATACGAAAGCTTGGCTGATCGCTTGTCGATAGCCTTGCTTAAGGTGTGTGCCTTGCACAGCACAAAATCACCTAGTCTGTAGGGATTGGGAGAACGTTTTCTGTTATATTTCTGTCTACTTGCCTCATGGGCTAAGTGCAGGTTTCTACGAGCTCTACTCCAGACTTCCTTAATGTTCCTCGGGTCGTCTGGTAGTAACTCTTTCAAAGACCATTGATTAGAGAGTGGGGTGTTGGGCTGGTAGGTAAACATGAGTTCAAACGGTGTTGTTTTGTGACCTTCATGTCTGGCCGAATTGAAAGCCAACTGTAACCACACGAGGTTAGAGTCCCATTTATCCTGCGAGTTCGCATGAAATGCTATGAGAGCAGATCGGAGGTTTCTGTTGAAACGCTCCGCATGCGAAGGCTGGGGATAGTATGGTGTAGTGGTTACAGGCTGTATTCCGTGTGAAAAACACATGTTTTTGAAAAGGGTCGATTTAAAGTTTGTGGCGTTATCGGAAACAATGATGGAAGGTACCCCGGAAATTTTGAAAATATAATTTTGAAGGGCTCGAATGGTGATTTCGGCCGTGGTTCTTCTAACAGGGATTAGCCACACAAATTTTGAAAATGCATCTACGCATACTAGAAGCATCGAATTTCCGTCTTTTGACCTTGGGAAGGGTCCCACAAAATCAATGAAAAGTTTTTGCATGGGCCTTTCGGCCACATCGGAACTCAAAAATCCGAATTGTGTTTTCTGGGCAGGTTTGCTCAAATTGCACAACTTGCATAATTTGACCCTCTGGGTTATGTCTTTATGCATTCCGTCCCAGATGAAATGATTGCGGATGTTTTCAATCGTTTTGAAAATTCCTAAATGTGCGCCTAAAGGTGACGAGTGGTGATACTGAAAAACCATGTCCCTGAGATTTTGAGGTAGGGCTATTCTGAATCTTTTTCCTTGTTGTGTCCTTCGGTAAAGTATGCCTTTTGAAAATTTGTAATATTTTGGAGGTGAGCCTGATTTTATTTGGTTAATTATGTTTGACAATTGTGGATCAGAATTTTGATTTGATTGTATGTCGGAAAATGCTAGTGGAAAATCTGTTAACAATGCGTGGCAGGCAATGGGATTGTTTTCCTGAATATCGGAGTTGGAAGGGTTCTCGAACATTCGAGAAAGAGTGTCTGCCACGATGTTTTGTGAACCACGAATATGTTGGATGTTGAATTTGAGAGAAGCAATTTTTACAATCCAGCGACCTAATTTACCTAGTTGCTTCGGATGTGCTGAAAGCCAAGCAAGGGCCTGGTTGTCTGTTTCTAGTAGAAATTCTTTATGTTCTAGATATGGCCGAAACTTATCTATGCCGAAAACTACGGCAAGGCACTCAAGTTCGTATACCGAGGAGGCTTTTCTCTCCTGGTGTGTTAGGGTGCGGGAGGCAAAAGCTATAGGTTGCCTGCAGCCATCGAACTCTTGGGATAACACGGCACCAATGGCCACAGTAGGGAGAGGAAGGAGGTTCTGGGACAGATGTAAACATAGAAATGTAAACACCGGCCCCAGTACCCCCATGGGCGCCGCCATCTTGTTTCATGGGGGCCGCCATCTTGTCACGTGGGGACCGCCATTGTTGTTGACATTGGTTACCAGGGCGCGCCACCGTCTGCTGGAGGCCGCCATATTAGTTCAGCCTTTAGTTACCGGAGCGCGCCACCGTCGCTCCGAAGGCGGGAATTGTATACAAAAAAACCTGGGCACTGGGTGGATTCGATCCCGGGGACGCACCAACTTCGTGGTTACGAGGCAGGCGCCTTGACCACTAGACCACGGGACCATATGAAGTATGGAGAATTAAATAACGAACATATGCCTTAAATAAGCTATGCTTAAAAGAAGCTATGTCTTTAAAAGCAATACTAGCTATGCTTAAAATGCGAAAAGCACCCGCCATGTCTTAAAAATAAAACATGCTTAAAGACCCCACCATACTAGCTATGCCTATAGACCCCACCACTCCACAATCGCCGCCATGTCTAAATTTCGAAATATAAATATGTATATAAACCCACACCCACCCCCACCCCCAAGTATGTCTAAAAGAAACCCCCGCCATACTAGCTATGCCTAAACCGCTATGCTTAAAATACCTGCCATATTGTATGCTTAAACCGCCATGTTTAAATGTCAAAAGCCCCGCCACTCCACAACCGCCGCCATGTTGTATGCTTAAAACAATTGACGCCATGATGTATGCTTAAAGCAAACCCCACACCAATATGCTTAACCACCATGTCTTTAAATAAAAAAAAATATGTCTATAAACCCCCACCACTCCACAACCGCCATATTTAAATATGCTTAACCAGCCATGTTGTATTCGAAAAGAAACGTCTACAACCCCACACCCCGAGTATGCTTAATTGCCATATTTAAATTCGAAAAGAAATAAAATACCGCTATATTAAAATTAAAAAAAATACAGTCATACTAGCTATGCCTAAACAGTTAACTTTCGAAAAGCAAACCGCAATGTTTCAGTATGTTTAAAAGCCCCGCAATACCAGCTATGACTAAAACAAACATAACCTCAAAATCCCGCGCAGAGAGAGCGAGATGTTGCCTGCTGGAGCGTCACTCGTAAACTGCGCAATTATAACCCCACACATCATAATATAAGCATAATAATGTCTTTAAAAACAACACTGTGTGTGTGCAACACGCCAAGTAATAAGCATAGTTACTACTACTTTACGTCGAGTAAAATAAATAATAAAAATAAAGAAAATAAGCATAGTTAAAAGTTTCAATAATATTAAGCATATTTAAATGTAATAAAATTATTACAAACACTTTGTAGTAATTGGCTCTCGGCCAATGTGTTAAGCAGTACTTTACGTCGAGTTACAAACGCCGTGTTGGAAGCCCCGCTCGTGCGCCGGCGACCAGGAATGTGTTTACCTGTTGGGTGACAGTGGAAGTGTTTTCCACAGAGAAACAAGGTCAGGCCATCGCTGCGTACAGGAAAGGAGCAAGCACAAGGAATATACAGAGGTGGAAAAAGAAATAATGTAGACAACACACGGGTAAAAAAGAATGCTGGTTTTATTTAACTTTATGTATAAAACATGTGTGGCGGACAACTCCAACCCAGAAGGCCCCGCCAACTCTTCAACTCCCTCGGCGCGCGGTCGAGCCATCGCTGCGGCCAACTTCAGGCTCACGTTCCCGCGGTGGCTGTGACCCTCCCTCCTCCGTAAAAGAACAGCTCAGCTAGCTCTCCCGGTATAAGGGCTGACATATCAGCACAAGTTGTTACAGCCATCTCGTGTTGGGGAGATCTGCAGAAAAATACATACGCAGTAGCCACAGCATAACCCAAGTGTGTAAAACATTTACGTTAACATTTCTTTTTTTTTTAATATATTAGTCGTGTAAAAGAGAGTACGTCAAGATATGTAAATAGAGAAAATAAATATGGGGTGAAATGAATCACGTTAAGACTTGTAAAGAAAATACGTTAACGTTTGTATAAATTACGTTAAAAAAAATTGTTAACATTTATTTTTGTAAAATAAATTATGTTAAAACTTGTAAAGAAAAAAATAAATTACATTAGCCTTTGTAAAAGAGGAAAATAAAGTATATAAACATGTTTAGATAATAAATTCCATTTTTAAAATAGATTACGTTAAGACCTGTAAAGAAAAAAATTAAATACATTAGCCTTTGTAAAAAATAATTATATAAATTATATTAACATTTATTTTTGTTAAATAAATTACTTGTGTAAAAGAGATTACGTAAAGACCATTCTAGCTTTAAATGAAAATGAAGTATGTGTGTATAAAGTACGTTAAAGACATTCTAACTTTAAAATTAAATTATATAAACAGATAAAAAATTCAATTTTTAAAATAGATTACGTTAAGACTTGTAAAGAAAAAAATTACATTAGCCTTTGTAAAAGAGGAAAATTAAATTACATGTTTAAAACAAATTACGTTAAGATCATTCTAACTTTAAATGTGTTTATAAAATACGTTAAAATCATTCTAGCTTTTAAACAATTATGTTAACATTTCTTTTTCGTACTATGACATACCAATAGGTTATTCTCCACGTGCAATGGTGGGAGGATCGGAGCGCTAGGCCACCCCATCACTCGGGACGACAGCATAGCTGAACGTAACAATAGGAAAGGGCTAATCATGGTCCGGGGAAAGGCGTAGGTCCTTATCTCCCCAAGGTAGAGTGCTGACACCGTCTTCAGAAAGCCAATGCTTATCATCTCCTGAAGACAATGCTACCTTGGTCACACGCTCCGTAAACACAGTGTGGCCTCGCAATTGGAAATGGTGTTGGGTTGCGAGAACCCGTGAATTTTGAAGCAAGCATTCCAGGTATTGAGGAAACAGGAGTGAACGCAGTGCGCTGGCCTTGATTCCCTTCGCCTTACGCGTTAAAGAACCGTCCTCCATCTTAAACGCGTAAAGCTTCGGGCGAAGACCAACAAACTCCGTGATGACATTGCCAGCGGCCTCATCCTTCATCACCCCCGTTACACCCTTATTAACCAAGGGGAAGCGTTGCTCATTACCTGGAGCATAATTTGATGTATCGAAACGTGAAGCTAAATCGGGGCGAATCGAATCGTAAATGTCGTCACACACAACATGGTAAATTAAAGAATCCGTGTCCGTGTACAGGAGATGCAGTGACTGTGGAGGGAATTTCTTTTGCATGTAATTATAGTGAAAATCGTAGAGGACTAATTTTGATAAATCTAAAATGGCGACACCTGTGTACAACGGTCTATCAAAGGTAATCGTCCCTTTAAGCATCTCTATGAGGACTAAACTCTCATCGATGATTCGCCGAGCCTTGAATGTCGGACGACCAATCAGCTCAGCCGCCCCATAAATGGAATCGTATCGTGAAACAATGCGTATATCCTTATGCTTTCGCGTATTTTCCAAACTTTTTCCGTAAACCGAGTTCGACAGTAATTTAAAAAACGATTTCTCAAAGGGGTTCGCAGCCTGGGCACGATGCTCAGCATTAAAGGCTATATAGTCCCTCATCCAGGCCGCCTGCGCAAACTGCAGCACGCGGTGAACCTGGCCGATGACCGCCCCATACTGAACGTAGTGCCACAGTGTGTTGGCATGAACAATATATTTAGTACGCGGCGCGAGAGTTAACAGTAATTTACTCATACGCCCGTTTGGCGGTACGCCATTCATAGGGGCCAGAGGCAGATCTGATAGGCGATCGTGACAATCATCGGGAAAGGTCAAATCTACTTCCGCGAAAAATGATGTATCACCATCGATGTCAATGGTGTTGAAATCCCAACTCGTATACTCATCCCTGGGAACCCATTGGAAATTACCCACAGGAAGCTTATCCAACATTGTGTGAGCATACAGTGCGTTTACATCGAAATAACAGATGTACGAAGACGGAACGCTCGGGTCGTGACTGGACATGTACACATTGTTAGCTTTCGCGTGACGTCGACTTACGTTTGTAATACCTCCACGAACGGCAGACTCTAGGAAGAGGTATATGTCCGGGTCGGTCACAAGTTCAAGACGCACACCAGTTTTAATTAATAGTGCATCCCATGCGAGCGAGGGAGCGGTAATGTAATGAGCGGGATCAAGCGAATAATGCTGTAGGCAAACGAAACGGAAAGACTCGAATATATCGGCCAGCAAACAAGTATCCACCTTAAGGTAACTAAGTGCGTACTCTTTCAATGTGGCACAATGGAATACGTCCCAAGCCCTTTCAGCGTGAGTATAGTCCAGAATACTCACGTCCGTGCCACTCATTACGTTATGGAACGCATCCTTTGGTGGTAGCGAGGCAGTCTGCAAATGTTCACTTGACTTAACAAAGTCATAGGGAAACACACCTTTACGCGTAGCTAACTGAAACTGTGCGTCATCCGGAAACATTGAACGGGTGAGTTTCAACTGATCCGGCGTGAGATTGCCAGCGATAGTTTCCAGAGATGAATTTAAAAAGTTAAGTGAATCAATAAATCGAAGACGCACAGCGCGCACGCCTCCTTGCGCATTACCTGAGACAGGTATGTATTTAGTAATACATTTGTAACTCTCTAGAGTTACGCCTAATACTTTGACCTCGCCGGGATTCTCCACAACAAAGGAGCCGTCCGGCTGTGCAATCCGCCGCGAAACTAAATGCTTCATTAAAAAGTGGGAATCATAATTTTGCAAATTATGGAATACCGCGACAAGCTGTTTCTTTTGCATCCTGAAAGCCAGGTTGCATTTCGAATGGGCATAACCACGTATTTCACCAGTCAAATGGCAGTGATCGAGCACCTTCTGCCCAGCCAATACCTTCTTACAGATATGGCAATGTGTTTGACTCGCAAGCCTTGCAGATACGGCTGGAGTCGGCGTCTTAATAGGAACGGTCTTTGAATAAATATCGCATACCCACTTTGTCATTGAAACTAATTCGGCGACCATTTCAGCAATACAATTATCACCCTCGAATTGCACATACCTGGTCAAAGAGCTATCGTATCCACACACTAACAGAATGCTGCATGCGTATGGTACATGTTCGTTTACCCGTGCGGTATTAGATGTCTCATCACCGGGTAAACAGGTGGATATCGGCTTAAGGTATGACTCGGTGTCACAGTACGCAATAAAGCCGAGGCGATCCTGTTTTGCAATATTTGTAAACTGTAAATATTTGTTCTCCTCTGTAGGGAAACAGGAACGCACTGCTTGATGCTGGCTGCAGAGAATAGTGTGTGAAGTTAACCTGTCTTCACTTGAAAAGTATTGAAGACAGCGCTCGCAAATCCATTTCTTACGAGTAGACCTTGACAGTTGGGAATACAATAATCTGGACAGACTCTTAATTGTTACAAAGTGTAGGTGCTCTGCCGCGCCACTAGAACGAATCGCTAAAATATTTACATGTCTCGCTCTTCGCTCAGAGGATACGCGAAGAGGCTGGATAGAGGATACAGACTTGTCACTAAAACATTCATCAACAATACTACCCTTACTGTCTACGCAAGCATAAACGTTAACGGAAATATTATTGTTCCTCTCGAATGTCTTAATCTGATGGAGAGTAGACGGGAAACTCAAACCAGACGTATTGAAAGCCACAAGTGGATCCGGATACGAACTGGCTCGGCTAACATTGCCTTCCGCAGTCATCACACCTGCCATAACGGCATACAGAAAGCAATGCTGCTCGGGACATTCAATATTGACACAAGCTTTCCTATTGAATAAAAACGTCGGTAATTTCGTGTGCGGCGCGCCAACGGTGAAAGCCCTATAGCTTGAAACATGTACATCCATGTTAATCAATCGCTGTAGAGCCCACCCACTGCCTCGAGCAGCGAATTCGCTAACGTTCCTATTGACTTCCGGAATGAATACTGAATCATAGATTTCCCCTACCTCATCAGAGAGCAGTACCGCGGCTGAGTGGGTTGTAAAATGAAATGTCTCACTCTCGCCTCCCTCCACAGATTCCTTAACAAATGAAGCCGAGAGTGAAATGTAGACTTTAAAAGGGCGTACCAAGACGGAAGTTAAGGCCAGAAAGGAACCCTACATCTCTGTAGAAACCGGTCCAAATCGGGATCAATAGACTCAACATCATTTCCGATCCGAAAGTCCACTATCCGGTTAGCAAAAGCAGAGTCCAAGATAACACTCTCCAGGGGAGGCAAGTCGCCAGCTTCACGCAGCTCCACCCCGGACGCCCGCGCGCTGTCGCGAGTGCCCGACGTGGAAGCCTCACTGGGACGGGGTCGCTTCGCCTCGGGGGGAGTAGACATGGCGAGGAGGGGATAGACGGGAAGTTACGTTCAGCGGTACAAATAATGTTCTGGAAACATAAAACAAACATTTGTTAATATTAAAGGAAAGGGTCTTGAGTGAAGCCCAAGCTACGTGAGCGCAAACTATGTGCCGCCGTAAACATGACTGAGCGAATATGTGAACATGTTACTCTGCGCGCGCCATAAACGCGACTGAACGCACACCCCTCCGCTCCGTGTTGTCATGGCAACGAGCCTTTCCCCGCCCCGCAGTTGGGGAGGGGAGCCCGCCCCGCGGTCGGGGAGGGGAGCCTGCCCAGCCCAGCCTGCGGGAGGGATCGTGTAGAGACGTAGAATTAACACTAGCGGATGAGACTTACCTCACGTAGCATGCGCCGACATCAAATGCAAGCAATCACCTCCCGACGGCGGTATTTATACATGCCCAGATAGGTCAGTCCGGGTTGGACACACTTTCACCACACGTCCGTAAATATTTACGTCACACGGACGTTTTCCGTCTTAAGACAAAATTTAGTGTGAACACATTTTCAAAACATATTTATGTGGTTTGCAAGGTCAAGTGTGAACACATTAGTTATTTATGTGGTTTGCAAGGTCACGAGTAAACACATTAGTGTTGTTTGCAAGGTCAAGTGTGAACTCATTAGTGTTGTTGTCAGGGTCAAGTAGACAGAAAAATACATCGAGACATCTTTTTTATGTTTTTAATAGCCCACAACCGTTGGAATAGAGTTACAAACTTATTACGTATAAAAGTTACATTACATTGAAATTAATAAAAGTTACACTGAAGACAATGTTGACGTATAAAATAAAAGTTACATTGAAAACAATAATACGTATAAACAATTTTACATATAAAAGTTACATTGAAAATAATTTACGTATAAATGATATTACACTGAAGACAATGTTGACGTATAAAATAAAAGTTACACTGAAAACAATTTACGTATATAAATGATGTTACATTGAAAACAATTTACGTATAAAGATATTAAATTGAATTTTAAAAGTTACACTGAATTTATGTTTTTACGCATAAATGATATTACACTAAAGATAATAATACGTATAAATGATATTACGCATAAATGATATTACATATAAAATAAAAGTTACTTTTTACGTGTAAAATAAATTATATTTTCTTTAAAAGGTTTGTAAGCAATTTGCGCAGTGCGGTTCTGGCAATGTCTAACACTCTTTCGTCCAATGCTTGGTCACTTCTCACTGCTGGACCCAGGTCGCCCTCATCGAGGCCCCGCGCTCTGCGGGCGGAAGGGCGGCGTCGGCGTCTCGGCTCTACCGGCGGCGGTGAAGTCTGGCTGCAGGCGGGCAATGGCGGCTGCGTCTCGAAGGCGTGTGCGTAGACCTCTGCACTTGTTGCGGGTAGAGTTGTATCGGTGCGTAGCATACTAACGCAGCACTCGCCGAAGTCGGGGCAGGGAATCACTTCTAGAGGCAGGTCTTCCGGTCTTGGGTTGTGAATATGTTTCGAGTGCACGGTAGAGGCACATTCTTCCGTAACATGTCTCAACGCGCCCTGGCTCCACTCGCTATACTCTACACTGCCTACGCTTGGAGTTACATCTGTATACGTGTTACGGGGATTAAAGCTAGCCATCTTTACACCGTCACTGTTACTGCACGACTGTTCACGCACGGACCTGCGTGTCTATTTAAAACAATATTTACCAGATGAATAATTAAATGTATTATGCAATCACAGCACTCTGAACACTTCATTGCATGATCTGTTACTTGGGTATTTAGGTACGAAGATATTGAGATGTTTTTTTTACTCTGGACCACCGAGCTATATTTATACATACGTCTCGCCGATTGCTGCAGTCTTGTATTCTAGGCGTGACGTCGAATGCGCATCTCCTCATCCTCCTCCTCCTCCTCCTCCTCCTCCTCCTCGTCACTATCATCGATGGGTGCGTTCATGTATAACTGACACACGCTCGAGTGGCAGTCTTCCAACCATGATTGTATACCCTCATCAATATAAGTGAAGTGTTTGAAGCTGTCGCACTCCTCACCCCACCGTGTCACTATGTTATTCGGCCTACGTACCTCGTAGGAAATGGATCCATGGCCCTGCCCGGTGGTGACGATAAGCTCTGCCGCTGCAGCGCTTCGTAGCTCCTCTAGCGAGCATGGTAGCTCGCTGTCGGGGCGTAGTAGCCTGACAGGGCATTCTTGGTTGGTGCATGGTATGTTGAAATAGTCTGGATTACCGTTTGTAAGTTGACCGCTAATCCAATGACTTATATCTGTACATACCTCCATCAACTGACGTCCACCACTATGTGTGATGATGACCCGCCGGTACCCAACCGTTACATCGACGTAAAGTGTGGCCGGGTTGAACTCCATGGTGTATGCCTGAGCCATCGCGGTGTGTTGGTTGCAGGTCTACTAGATATCCTAGACACACATGAGGGTATTTATACCAGCGTCTCAACCTCCTCCTCCTCTGACATTTCCGCTTTCTCATTGCTCTCGGCAATGTTTTCAACCATCCATGCTCTGAGTAGCGCTGAGTTGTGGCGCGACGATACCGGTCTTGTGCCTCTGCTGTTGTTGCTGTACGTTTTATCTAATATCTTTAATGATGGGCAGCCATATTCACTTTGAACGTCCACTATGCGCACATGTTTGCGACAATGTTTAGCTAGCCAACGTTTCTGTTCGGCTCCGGCGACCATTATAGTTCCACTCAGGTGCGCCGTCAATATGTTTGGCAGGCTTGTGTAGGGAAATATCCCGTCTTCCCATTTCAGATTGTGGAAGGTGTTAGTGAGCCATGTGTTTGTTTGTTGATGTTTTCTAATTAAATGTTCCCAAGCAAATGGTGGTTGAAACGAGCGCGTAATCACGTTCCCTTCCGCATCTGCGATGCTAACTTCCTTAACGATAAACCCGTGCTGTGAGAAGAAGCCTTGGAGGTTAACACACTTCGCCATGGCGGCTGAGACACGACTGAACATACATCGCGTTTAGCTCATTATTTTAATACTTTGATCCCTCGGGTTGTACGATACTAATCTATCGTGTAGAATAATTGCGTATGCCTGTGTTAGCGGTGGTATATTGTTTGCTGCGGTAATGTCTATTTTACAATCTATGACGGTTGAGGTCAGTTTTTCGTTTTGACGTGACACATCGAATACAAAGAGAGGGGCCTTATCTCTAAATTCCTCCGGGTCAAGTAGAGGCGTATTTAGTCTACCGTAGTAGCTCGCTTGAAAGTCCGAGTACATATTATATGCAAGTAGGTAGTATCCATTCGTAAAGTTTATTGCTAGGTCCGAATATGGATATGCCTCGGAATTAAGATAGACCTTGATATTTTGTAAATTACAATGGTCGAATTTAGATTTGTTTGCGGCTAGAACATTATGCCTGCCGGTTTGAAATGCTACTATTATATAACGAGGGCGTTCACTGGAGAAACTAGATTTTACAGCCCAACTGACGCTCTGTGATGGTGGTAAACTCGGGTAAACTTCTACTCCCCACGATCTGAAAGCCATATCTATGTCGCGAACTTTTTCAATCATTTTCAACAGCCGTGTGCGCTGGGCGGGGCTTACCGTTACATGCGGAACAAGCCAGTCGATAGATTGCAAACTTAATGTCACTCGCTGTGGCTGATCGCTTGTGTACATTATAGCGTTAATATAACTGTTTGCGGTGATTATAACGAGCGTTTGTTTACAATTTATTAATATTTGTTTATAGTCTTCTGCAAAGCCTAGCAACTGGTTCAACGGAACGCATATTTCAAACTCGCCTTGCGGTGTAAGAGGTAAACTGTAGTCGCCGTCCGGACACCATCCCGCCATCTTATTTACGGATTTTTCATCACGCGTGCGCGATAAATAGTTTTTCACAGTTGTCACAATTCCAACTTCACATACCTCGTCGATTGTCATGCCGTTAAGTTCGAATGATATTCGATTTATCATATGTAGTATACCATTGTTTACGATTTTTGCATTGTCTGGTTTCTGCCCGTTTGGTTTCGTGAATGCACCGCGAATTCGCAGAAACGATTTGGCAATGTGCGTATACACATCAGAGTTTTGTATTGCTATAACTATCTCGGAGCTTGGCTCGTACGGTCCCGCAATGTATGGTTTGTACGTGTGCATTTCACATTTTGAGACTGCATCGTCAAACTGCGGTGATTGTTGCACATCGAGTATACTATATTCCATTTGGAAATACTTTGAAACCTAATTTTTCTAGGAACCTCACGTTGGCAGGTGTTAACCGCTTGATGTTTGCTTTCGTACTGGCTCTATGCTTGCTCACCCCCGCCCCTTTATGCAAACCAAAGTATCTTACGCCCATACTTTTTTCAAATGTAAGCGTAGTGTAATCACCTCGTTTCTAAAGTTGATTAATTTACCGTTCTGGTCTACCACTCTAATAACCAACTCTCGTATTTGTTGCACGGTAACCGGACTGTAAATGAGTGTTTGAGGCGTATCACTGAGCTTATATCCTGGAGGAACGTTCGGGGAAAATTCGTGTATCGTACTGTTTGGTTTTCCATTAAGGAAGCTGTGGCCAATAATATTCGCCGTGATTCTAATCACGTTTACCGGCATCACGTTTACGGGCTGGGTCGACTCGTGAATTTTATTCGCCTCGTAGACTTCCGGTTCGAATCCAAGTATCGGGGCTAGGGAACAGTCGCTGGTGCAGTCGATTTGTGCATTGCTGTGCAATACGCATTGTAGAGTGTTTGGGTTACCTTTCAACGAAAACATTACGTCTGTAGGTAGGTGTTGTTTAATATACGTTTCAATGTCTAAGACTTCGTAGGAACCTATAGGTAATTTAATTTCTCGCGTCATCTCTTCGTTCTTCAGCTTGTACCTAAACATTCGGTTGTTTTCGTCCACGTTCGGGATGGAATTGTATACGGTAAAATCCACGAGAGCGAGCTGCCATAACCCGTCACTTACGTCGATCGGTGGGAAGTGTGTTGAACACAGTTCCGACGTGTTTCCACTTAGTATTAGCGTGATGGACATGTTCTTTCGAAGCAGGTTCTCTTATATACCGAGATGAGAAACTTTATGCACAAGTGTCCGCAGTTGAATGAGTTTAACTTTTGCTGTCTATCGTAATTATATAATGTTTTGCAGCCTCTCAGGTATCGCTGCATTTCTAAAGGGGGCGGCAGGTCTCCAAAACTATCGTAATACCGAGCCGTACGACCAGTCTTGGCATACGCTACCCAATGCGTTCCGGGCCCCTTACTCGTATCTAAATTAATAATACCGCTCTCGTTGTGATATGGTTTTGTGGGTAATTTATCCTTCATAAACACATTTCTAAAATGTGGAATTTTTAATTTCCTAATTGCTGTCTTTATGTCTGTGGTGGTAAGGGCTCGCTTTGGCAGGTTACTCAGTATCCTCATTTCCTTTTCCCGCCCCTCTTCCTTCTTCTTCTCCGCTTGACCCCTCCCCCTGACTTTGGGTAGGGACGCAGGTATAGGCCCGAACCGTTTTTTGCAAGCGCCCGCATTTTACTATTGTGCTGTGCGTTGTTCACGGTCTTGGCTATACCCGCCGCTCCGCCAATCAGACTGCCTAGCGCTGCCAGCGCTGGGAAAATGAAAGGTAGTAGCCCGCCTTTTTTCGCGCGGTTTTTCTTTGTTGAAACACCGCCGCCAATCTTACGTTTTACTCTCATTATCTTATTGACTCCCCACGCTGCAATCTTTTCACCGAATTTCGTTGCGGGATTCTTTGCTATTTGTGCGGCTTGGTTCGCTAGTATACCGTCGGCTATATGTCTGTAACTTAGGTTATTACTTTTAGAATAGCTAATATCGTGGAGACGACACGCCTCATCAAGGGAGTTGACTCCTGTATCTCCGAGTGCTAGCCTCTTGCCGAGTTTCGTTCCCGGACCGCAGTAATTATATCCTGGCAGATGTACTTCTACTGGCAGCTTGTTAATAACAGAGTTTATTATTCCTCCACCTCTTTGTACCTTCTTTCGTGTACAACGCATAACACTATACTGATTCGAGTTGGTATAAGTACGCTGTTTTTATAGTTTTCTGTTTAGTTGCGTAATGGAAGTAGTGCCACAGCGCGAGTCGCTGCCTGTGCGGATTACACAGGCTGATGAAGCCAGTGCTCGCGAGTCGCGGCATGGTTCTTTATTACCTTCGACAATAAGATGTTTAATTGTCGGTCCGTCCGAATGCGGAAAAACGTGTGTCCTACTTAGTTTACTCGAGGAACCGAACGGTCTTCGGTTCGAGAATGTGTATCTATATTCAAAATCGCTGCACCAACCAAAGTATAAACGGCTGGCTACGGTTCTTAGAGCGGTGGAGGGTTTGGAATTTTTCCCGTATACGGAAAATGCTGATGTGGTACCTCCTAGCGAGGCCAGAGCCAATTCAGTGTTTGTGTTTGACGATATAATGTGTGAGAAACAAGGAATCATACAGCAGTATTTTTCTATGGGTCGACACGCACATGTTGATTGTTTTTACCTAGGTCAAACTTATGGCAGAATACCTAAACATTTGCTTCGTGATAATGCGAACGTTATCGTGCTTTTCCGCATGGATATGCTTAATTTGCGACATGCCTACGATGATCATGTAAACAGTGATATGGAGTTTCGCGCGTTTAAGGATATGTGCTTCTTGTGTTGGAAAAATGAACATGGTTTTCTTGTTATCGTAAAGGATTATCCTTTACTTAATGGCAGGTATTGTTGTGGTTTTGATCATTTTATTGTTGCGAGTCATTGAGGGATGTCCTACAGCGTATCAAAGTTTGGAGGTGGTCCTCTGAAACGTCAGCTTGACTCGTGTATATCTCGTGATCTTGATGGGAATTGCGATTTGGGCGGAAAACTTTTAAAGCGTGTGGGTATGCCAAAGGATGCTGGGGATGGCGCGAGTAAACATTATATCGACTCGGTCGCGAGTGTAATCACTCGCACGGTGACGGAGGAGCTGTTGCGTCGGTTTACGGAGCTCAATTCATCGTTAGTCAATGTACGGGATGTGCAGGTTGGTATTATCGAGTTTTTACGTAATATGGAGTTGAAGGAGCAGCGGTCTGTGGACCAAATCAATTCTCGTCTGCCGGTACTGCCAACAAAGTTGGGTGATATGTATGTTACTTTGTTGGAGAATAAACTCGATCTATTTGAGAATGCGATTATAGAAAAGGTAAACGGTATCTTGGCAGAACTGATATTGAAACTTACCGCTAGTGGCGCTGACATTTCGCAACGTGTTTCTCAATTGGCTCGTACTATTGGTGTTGTTAAGAATGGTGTTGATGGATTGGTTTCTGCATCGACTGCGAGGACTGTTGCTAAGCGGCCCACACCTCCGAGACCGCCTCCTAAAACTTAGACATTTTGTATATAAAAAGGCTTTATGCCGTATGGTTATCTTCAGTCATGTCTGCCGAGGCAAACGCTTTAGATCATGTCATACGGAACATACGTGCCAAATATATTTTGGCTAAGCGAGCGCGAATGGAGAGGGATACGATTAATCAGGAAATGTTCAAGTCTGTTAATTCGCGTTTGGATAGTCTTGGACAGTCGTTTGTGCAGTCTATCCCGCAACGTGATATTGTTCCGAAACAAGAGTCTTCAGATGTGAAGCCGGAACCGGTAATGAGTGATGGTTATGATTCTGACACTAGTATACGTCGCAATGTTATGAATGATTCATTGGGTGAATTACAGTCTTACTTACGGAGCTACAACCTTCGCTCGGGTGATGGGACCTATGGTCTCTATAAACGCAACAACCATTGGTTCTTAGGGGATACGGAAGTATTTTTTCACGATAATAATTTAATTCGCGTCAAAGAAGAATTGATACAGCCTGCTCCCGGCTTATTCGAATTATTGTTCCGCCGAGTGCCGCACACCTACTCCGATTCTGCCTTAAAACAATACGGACATTTACTAGATATTACAAATGCCTATTATAAAAGGAATGATCCTACGACAAAACGATATAAAAGCGAAACGCATGCAAAGTTTGATATCATTAAAGGATTGTTTCCGAATATTGACTCATCTCAGCGAGGAAGTGGCTTGTTACAAAAAACATTGGATTTGCAACGCACAAAGCAATTTATCTATTGGGACAACCCGAACCAACTTATTGCTCGCCTCAGATTACTAATGGCCTCGCAAGCTGCTGGCCATACCGGACATAGCAACGAGGTGATATCTATTCTTGAAGAGTTGAAGGAAGCTGGATATATCGTAAAATGAGTGTCGCACAACGTGGGATTTCTAATGAACTGCATCGCGGAGTTCGCAGAAATTTTCCTCGTAGACGTGTGTTGACATATGGGCTTCGCGATTTATTACAGATTGATTTGGTGGAGATGATTCCGTACAGCAGGATAAATAGCGGTTTCAAGTACATCCTTACTGCTATAGATGTTTATAGCAAACGTGCTTATGCGGTTCCAGTTAAACGAAAGATGGGAATATTAGTCACCGCGGCCATGAAGAGTATTTTAAATGAGGCGGGAAGTTTTAAGAATATTCAAAGCGACGCTGGAGCGGAATTTTACAATAAACATTTTCAAGCCTTAATGCAAAAGTACGCAATTAATCACTACTCTAGTTATAGCGAAGTCAAGGCGTCTGTTGTAGAACGTTTTAATAGGACTTTCAAGGATATGCTTTACCGTGAGTTCTCGGCACAAGGAAATTATAAGTGGCTTACACTTTTACCGAAATTACTTTCTGTCTACAATAATAGGTTCCACCGCACTATAGGCATGGCTCCGAATGCTGTGAGGGATAACTCTTTGCTACAAACAGTTTACAGATATGTTAAGAAAATAGATTCTAGACGGTTAAAGGCTCGCGTGGGTTCGTACGTACGTATATCAAAACACAAGACAGTGTTTGAGAAGGCATTCAAACCGAGGTGGTCGCACGAAGTTTTCCAGAGTGGTCAGAGTTATGAATAATTTTCCACGTGTGTTTCATTTGAGTGATTTGGATGGTAATGAAATTAAAGGCGGATTTTATGGTCCTGAGATTCAAGTAACTGCATATCCCGATACTTATTTAGTGAATAAAATTCATAAAAAGTGTGGCGAACGTTTCCTAGTGTCGTGGAAAGGTTTTCCCGTTTTCGTAAAGACTTGGGTTAATTACCGTGATGTTAGCCGGTAGGTTTGTGGGTCTTTCCCTCCGGCTTTTGTTTTTCGGCCTCGCCGCCTGTGTCCGGCATAACAACTTGCCCCCTGGGGCGTTCGCGAGCGCGTCCGGGAGTGGCGCTTTCACTTTCCCCCCTCCGGCCACGCGCCGTATCGGTAAACACTTTCCCTAGCGGCGTTTTGTCAACAAGTCATCTGCAGTCACCTTCCCCCTCCGGGCACGCGCCTCATCGGTCAACACTTTCCCTAGCGGCGTTTTGTCAACAGGTCCCCGCAGACGCATCGCGGCCACCGGTGTGAGAACATGCTTCCCTAAACGACATTTCATTTGTTACATGTCGCCGGGGTGGGTGGGGGTGCGTTCCGGTGAGTTTTTATTTTATGTATGCTTATTTGCTTCGTGCCGCAGCTGAGCGGGTCGGTGTTCTTGTTTTTTCTGGGTCTTCGCCCAATCCTTGCGGTTTTTCTTTAATTTTAAATATGTTTATTACTTAACGCTAAGGCGCACGAGCGAGGTTTCCAGCACGGCGTTTGTAACTCGACGTAAAGTACTGCTTAACACATTGGCCGAGAGCCAATTACTACAAAGTGTTTGTAATAATTTTATTACATTTATATATGCTTAATATTATTGAAACTTTTAACTATGCTTATTTTCTTTATTTTTATTATTTATTTTACTCGACGTAAAGTAGTAGTAACTATGCTTATTACTTGGCGTGTTGCACACACACAGTGTTGTTTATAAAGACATTATTATGCTTATATTATGATGTGTGGGGATATAATTGCGCAGTTTACGAGTGACGCTCCAGCAGGCAACATCTCGCTCTCTCTGCGCGGGATTTTGAGGTTATGTTTGTTTAGTCATAGCTGGTATTGCGGGGCTTTTAAACATACTGAAACATGGCGGGTTATTTTCGAAAGTTAACTGTTTAGGCATAGCTAGTATGACTGTATTTTTTTAAATTTTAATATATCGGTATATAATTTCTTTTCGAATTTAGATATGGCAATTAAGCATACTCGGAGTGGGGGGGTTTTAGACGTTTATTTTCGAATACAACATGGCGGTTGCTTCTTTTAAGCATATTTAAATATGACGGTTGTGGAGTGGTGGGGGTTTATAGACATATTTTTTTTATTTAAAGACATGGCGGTTAAGCATATTGGTGTGGGGTTTGCTTTAAGCATACATCATGGCGTCAATTGTTTTAAGCATACAACATGGCGGCGGTTGTGGAGTGGCGGGGCTTTTGACATTTAAACATGGCGGTTTAAGCATACAATATGGCAGGTATTTTAAGCATGGCGGTTTAGGCATAGCTAGTATGGCGGGGGTTTCTTTTAGACATACTTGGGGGTGGGGGTGGGTGTGGGTTTATATACATATTTATATTTCGAAATTTAGACATGGCGGCGATTGTGGAGTGGTGGGGTCTATAGGCATAGCTAGTATGGTGGGGTCTTTAAGCATGTTTTATTTTTAAGACATGGCGGGTGCTTTTCGCATTTTAAGCATAGCTAGTATTGCTTTTAAAGACATAGCTTCTTTTAAGCATAGCTTCTTTAAGGCATATATTCGTTATTTAATTCTCCATACTTCATATGGTCCCGTGGTCTAGTGGTCAAGGCGCCTGCCTCGTAACCACGACGTTGGTGCGTCCCCGGGATCGAATCCACCCAGTGCCCAGGTTTTTTTGTATACAATTCCCGCCTTCGGAGCGACGGTGGCGCGCTCCGGTAACTAAAGGCTGAACTAAGATGGCGGCCTCCAGCAGACGGTGGCGCGCCCTGGTAACCAATGTCAACAACAATGGCGGTCCCCACGTGACAAGATGGCGGCCCCCATGAAACAAGATGGCGGCGCCCATGGGGGTACTGGGGCCGGTGTTTACATTTCTAAGTTTACATCTGTCCCAGAACCTCCTTCCTCTCCCTACTGGCCACACTGGATGCATCGGTCTGCAGAATGAAAGGCTTACTGAAATCAGCCATTCTGAGCACTGGAGGGCTAGCTATTGCCTGTTTTAGGAAAACAAAGGCTTTGTCCTGTTCTGGACCCCAATTGAAAACTGAATTTTTCTTACGTAGAGCATTCAGTGGTGCTGCATGCTCAGCAAAATTAGGTATGAATTTAGCGTAGAAATTTGCCATGCTGATAAATCTGGAAATGCCTTTAGCATCTTTAGGGGGTTGGAAATCCTTTATCGCTTGTGTGCGACTAGGGTCTATGGTTACTCCTCTACTTAAAATCAAGTGTCCGAGGAAAGAAATTTCCTGCACTGCAAATTTTACCTTCTTTGTATTAACAGTGAGGCCGGATTTACGTAGTCGCTCAAGAACTGCTTGCAAATGAGCAATATGCTCTTCAAAAGTTTCTGAATAAACAACGACGTCATCAAGATAATTAAAAACGAATTTGAATTTCAGGTCGCCGAAAATTTGGTCTAGAAAGCGTGTTAACACTTGCGCGCCTGTGGCTAGACCAAAAGGTACTACTTTGTATTGGTAGAGATTCCACGGAACGCAGAAACCTGTGACGTGTTTTGACTCTGGAGTTAGTGGTATTTGATGATAGGCCGAGTTGAGGTCAAACACACTGAAAAATTTGGCTTTACTGAACCAGTGACATGCCGAATTTAGATCTGGTAATGGCGTCATTTCTACTTAAATTTGACGGTTGACACGGCGAAAATCGACCACCATGCGGTGACCTTGACCTTGATCTTTGGGTACCAAAAATGCCGGGGAGGCGAAACTGGAGGTGGAAGGTTCGATGACATCTTTGTCTAACAAATTCTGTATGTGATCCCGCATTATCTGCATTTTAGGTCCTAATAATTGATAAGGATGACACCTAACTGGGGTTTTGTCCAAAAGCTTAATTTCATATTGTGTGAGATGGGTGCGTCCTAATTTCTCACTCAAAACGTCGGGAAAGTTCCTGCATAACTTTTCTATTTCTTGTCTCTGTTCGGAGTTAAGGTGGGTTAGTGAAATGTTGTTTTCACCTTTAGCATCTGCGTGAATGGCATTTACATTGATCTGACATTTTGCGTCAGGTGACACAAAAGAAACAAAAACTTGGTTGTTAAATTTGAAGTGAAATTTTCGTGCTTTCAAATCAATTATCATGCCTGTTTTAACAATGAAATCTGAACCAAAAATTAAATCTGTGGCTAAATCATCTGCTACTAAGAATGGGAAAGTCCAAGAAAACAAGTCGATTTTTACTTTAACAAGGACAATGCGATTTACTTTCAAAGGCTGTTCAGCAGCTGTAAAACACTGTATTTCTATTGGCTCTACATTTTGAGTCAAACGCTCCTGTTGTAATTTCCTGAACAACTGGCCTGACACGAATGATCGCACGGATCCCGTATCAATTAGACCTGGGACTTCTTGTTTTCCAATTGTTGTGTTTGCGTAGGGCAAAACTGTGGGTAGATTGGCGAAAATGTTATGACATGTTCGTTTGTCAGTCGTGCGAGGACAGTTACATTTCTCACACCTGAGTGTAACAGTTCTGCTATGATCAGTTTGTTTTCTTTTGTTAATTCCGACTATCTTGTTTGTTTTGTGTTTTTGTTTTCGTTGTTTATTTTTCCACCGATTTGGGAAAGCTGTGGTTTGTTTTGATTTGTTGCTGTCAGATTTATTATTTACGTTTGTGTGGAAGCAAATATTTCTTACAGTTGATAGGTGTGCTGGCTCAGAAAGGATTCTTTCTGGCCAGCGATTTACACGTTTTTTTGAATTTTGAGAATAGTGAAAATTTGGCCGATAGTTTTTTGCACGACACTGTTCAATGTAGTGCCCAGTCTTTTTACAGTATCTACAAACCGGTATGCTCTCATCTTTGTACTGGGGCTTAGCAAAGTGTTCAGAGTTGTGCCTTTGTTGGAATTGTTTATTAGAAAATTGCTGTTTATTTTCTGTTCCTGTCCGTGCGTTGTTGTGGGCGTAGGAATTAGCTTCTCGATTTCGCTGGTGGTCAGCGTATTCTACGTTTGTGTTGGAGATACACAGGCGGTCAAGCTCGGCAAAGTTTGTCGGTCGAGACTGGAAAACTGCCCTCGATCTTTCCTGCGGATTAATTCCATCAAGGATGTTTGAAACTATCTCGTTCTCAGACACTCGCAACCGAAGAATTTGTGCAGCTAATTTGATGTCTGCTATGAAATTTGGTAAGGCTTCACTTCTTTGTTGTAGCCTGTTGTACCATTCCAGTCTGATGTTGGTCATCAAACGGGCTGGAATAAAATAATTTAGTATGTCTTCGTGGAATTGGACAAATGAATAATTTTTCTCAATGGCGAGCATCACTCGCTCGCTCAAGGGTGGTTGTGTGAAGGGGAAAATGATTTCCAGCAGTTCCCTGTCTGGAATATTAGCCTTTTGTTTGATTCTGAATAAATGCTTGAGGAACTCGATTAGGCTCCTGGGCTCCAATCCTGTGGTTTCCTTGAAATTGGCTAAGAGCCTCTCCACGGGATGGGGAATCTTAGCATAGAAATTGCATCCAGCTGCTTGATTGGAGGTAGAAAATACAGGTACTGGGTTCGGTGCTAGGGTAGAGGATGGAAGTGGGGTTGGTTGAGGTTGAGGTTGATTTTGAGGTTGATACACCTGCGGAGCCAATGGCAGGTATGTGGTGGCGCGGCTGATGTATGGAAGTTGCGACTCTATCCGGCCACCGCGTGGCACAGATGCTGCTTGCGGCAGCGTAGCTGCCAGGGCGGAAGGAAAGGCTATAAGTGGCGTAGCTGACCTTTCAATGGCCGAGGAGGTGGGGTGGGCTTCCGGGAAGGTTTTATGGGATGAAAAGGCGGACCTGAATTCATGATAGGGGTTGAAAATGGTGGGTGAGGTGGAGGGTAGGTATATGGGTTGGGGCCTGTGAAAAGGGTGAGCTGTGAACGATTGAATGGGATGAGTATATGTAACATTGGTGCTCTGGTGAGTACCAGTCGCCATGACAGTCGCGGAGGGAAACTGCAAGTTAATGGATGTAGGGGTGGTGACAGGGAATGCCTGACGGCGTGGTGTTACGGGGGGTGATGGAGGGGGAGAGGTTAAATGAGGGGGGGGGGGGGGTAGGGAATGAGCTACCTCCGGTTTGCATTTGTTTTGGAGGTGGCTGTACTTGAGTGTCAGTTACTCCTCCTACCGCTGCATCTACGGGTTCAAGTAATGCTTGAGCTATTGCGGCTAGTTTGCTCCGCAATTGGAAGGTTAGACCAGGGATCTGTTGCCTACATTTGTCGATCTCTTTTTGGTAGATCCCATTTAATTTGTTTGCGGCTACTATCTTGAGGTTAGTAAACCTCGTGCCGATATGGCTCAAGCAAGTTAGCGCGCATAGGATGTTGTTTTTATTTGTTTCATCTCCTACAGAATTAGTATAGCTGTAGAGATCTTGAAATTTGTTACAAACACAATTAAATTCATTCAATGGGTCCAAGTTCGCAAGATTAGCTATTTGTGGCTGAATCTCTTCGGCACACGCAGATCGGAGTCTTTTCCGGAGCGTGGCCACGTCACCGAGGTCTGATAAGCCTCGAAACCGTAGTTCATACATAAGCTCGTCACGGAGGAGATACTCCGGCGTGAGCATTGTGTTCATTTCGTCGTTGGACCTTGGTCCAATTTCACAAAGACAAAAAAATACACTAACTTTTGACGTTGGTTGGTAAAAAAAAATACCAACAAAGACTTAAAACTATTATTTAAAAAGTACCTTAAATTCTATACATAAGACACTCTTAACTTAACTTAGTTTAATAATATCATCGTTACTCCAGCAGGTCGGAATTATGTGCCCAAAGTAACAAAAATCTTTGTTTAGAAAACTTTAACTTTATACCTAGGATGGGTCAAACACATGCATCCTAGCCGGTAATAAAAATTATTACTGCTTGGCTCGGGGGACGAACGACGTTCGTCAAGTTGCGTGCCCAGCAGACCGCTGTGGCAGTACAGTCAGTCGTCCTGTGAAGGTCGCCCAGGGCGCTGAACTGAACTCGACGCGACAACGCGCGCCGTGAGAGATAAGGTGTGGAGGAGGGAGGGGGTGTTGTTTACAACGGTTGAGCACGTCCTAGTGATAAGGCCAACAGCTGTATGAAGAGGCCTGGACCCCGACTTGGGCCGCGTGGAGAAAAATACGCGACCGCCGATCAAAGGGAAAACAGAATTTTAACTTAAATGAATTTAAGGATAAAGAAGGGGGTGCCAGTTTTAGGACTTACAATAATATGTCATACTATCTGAATCTAAATAAACTCTAAAAACCCTTTAGTTATATATTTCATTATGTTTAAAATTTAAAATTGAAATTTCAAATTAAAAATTAAAATTATTATTTGGGTATGCATATAAACCAAACCATGTTAAATACTACCAACTTCCAACATGAAGCAGAAAATTGCTCTATGCTACCAACTTGTAGCAAAGATCAAACCATGCTAACTGCTACCATTTTTGTAAGAAACCATAATCTGATTACCATTTTTATTACGAACGCTGGGCTGCAGGTAAACACTCAAAGTGAATAATTAAATTAAGGCCTTGAAAGCGTCAGCCCAGAAAACAAAACAATAACAACAATAATCACAGAGGTGTTTATAACCTCCTAGCAACTCTAGTAGGCTATGTGGATCGGGGATGAATACTAATGAAATAACAAGACTGGTGGTTTGATTTATATAAGTGCCCTTTTACTTAACTAATTTACTTTTGATTTTATCTTTTAATTACATTGGTATTAAAACATCTTGATTACAAAATGGAGGGAGCCCCGGGGAAACAAAATACATATATAAGTAACACCATAATACCTCTTGGATTTAATACTGGTTTTAAGTTAGCTCGCAGGCTCAAAAAAAAATTACATTGAAATTTAATTATGTCCTGTGTCCTGGCACCGGAGGTTTCAGCAGATTAACGTTCAGAAGAAATAATTTTTAGTAGAAACTCGGAGTTAAACTTGGAGTGGAGCTTGCAGCTAATTTTGGAACTTGGAGCTCATTATGGAGGCTGAATTTGGAGCTAAACTTGGAGGCTGAATTTGGACCTCAAATTTGGACCTCAACTTGGACCTCAACTTGGGCCTCAACTTGGACCCCGCCCAAAACAGCGGGGTGAAGTCATGTAGGCTGGCTGCAGGAGCAGAGAAGGCAGCTCGCGGCACGGATGGTCGCAGTAGACATGTTGAGAGAGAGATAAATAATTTAGATTAGCAAATAACTATTGCGGGCAGCAAAATTTAAAACTAAGAAAATTGAGGCCTCTATGCTTTGACGTTGGCGACTACATGACGTAGTGTTGAGTCTTGGAGAGAAACTTCGGAGATTAACTCTCGCGGATCGCGACGCGTGGTCCGCACAGACCAGATGCTGCCCGCCGAATCTTCTAAAAATGGCGTCGGGGCGCCTAATTGAAGTAAGCAACTGCCCCCAGCCAAAGAAGGGGGGGTGGTGATTGCCCGAAGGTGTCCGGAGATGCCCGAAGGGGCGAAGCAGACTGCAACCTGTTCGCTGCGCTCTCACGCGAGTCGTAGGCGAACTAAAATCGCAATCGCACTGCGACTGCTGCCAAGGTCGATTGTGACAAGCGGTCTCTTATGGGAGGGATGAGTATTGCGCTCTGGTGGCCAAGACGAGAACCTGTCTGGAGGGTCACAGAAACGTCCGCTAGAGTGCAGTGGGCGCGCTCGCGACCAGCGCTCAGAGCAAGGTTAGGGATTTTTCCCGCCGCTAGACTTCGCTGAGGGCTCTGTTTGACAAGTGGGACTGTCCTTGGGGAGACCAGGTCTCCACCCGGGGTTCACTGGGGGTCGTTACTCCGGGTTTGAGTTCTCGTGAAGCCACAGGTGGGTGTTGAGGGGAGGGGGGTTTAAATTTGCTAAGGCCCGAATTCAGAGTTGACCTTCGAAAGCGCATCCAACTCTCATTCATCTGGCAGACTCTCCACCTCTCATACTTCAAAAACGTCTTTCGAATGACTGCCAGCTGAAAGCTTGTTCCCATCCACTTTCAGTGAAGATCTGGCAACATGGCACAAAAATTTTCTTAGATCAAGTACTTGGAGTGTGTGTGGAAAAGCGCCCTATTTCATTCCGATTGTATTTTGTTTGCTCTCCCACTGAAAATAATATTTTGTTTGGATTGGGTTAGGGTTACCAGACACTGATAATAAAAAAGGATGACATTCATCTCGCAAAAGGAGGACATTTCACTAAAAAGAAGGACAATATATATTTTTTTAAAAAAGCCATGAATTAATTACAATGGAGTACGATATTTTACAATGTTTTGGCATTTAATACAGTTTCAGTATAAAGAATCAAACAAACTGCGCATATACAGCATATTGAAAACACGTGCTTCTGCATGTGCTGCTACCTGTCAAGCTGTCGTAGTACTAAGTACTTCTAGTGGGATGACTCTGCGGACAGCGCGCGCTTTGCCCAGAGTGTAACTGCAGGAATTATCTCACTTTATAAAAAATCCGGACATTTTGGAGCATTAAGGAAAATCCGGCCGGACGCAAAAAAATACATAAAAAGGAGGACATGTCCTCCTTTTGCCAGACGTCTGGTAACCCTACACGAGGTTGAGAATTTTTCTTAAGATGGATACGTTGCCTAAAATTATAGTGTTTTCTCCAAATGAAAAAGCGATTATTTTTTATCCCGTGAGAAAGCACAAAACCGTAATCGAAAACAAAACAATAAAAACAGATGCAGTTTCTTACAGAGAAAAAAAAATTGTGTTTCGAACTCTTGATCCCGACAAAAATCAAACGGGTCTGCTAAATTTATTATATACCTTCGCGGAACTGGATTTTCATTTTTAAGATCATCAAAAAATTCAAAAACCTCGTCAATGTGATTTGGAAATTCATCCATATCTTCTGCCATCGCTACAAAACACGTGTCTGATGCACACTTTGCGGGCGAAACGATTTCTTTAAAAACGCATATTTAATTCCAAAACATATTTTACATATCTGCCATATGACAAAAATGTTTTAAACAATTACAAACATACATGAACAGGTTTTTTGTGGGAATTATATATTAAAACCATCATCTGCTCCCCCAATTTTCAACTGAACAGGCATTCGAATGAGCTTCAGACCACATTCACTTTCAAGTGGTTGGCTCTCCTTATCCAGCAGTCAACCAACCACTGAAAAACGTCTCTGCCGAGCAGCTTCAATGGAAAAGCCTTTCGGTGTGTGGATAACCGTCGAAAGAGCTCTCTGAATTCGGCCCTAAGTCGCCTGGGAAAGGCGTCATGTGGACCGTCCCGAGGCTTCGCCGCTGGCTGTAACTTGGTCCAGAGGCGTGCTTGCAAAACCCTTACCTATGCTTGCCTCCGAGAAATGAAAGTTGCTAGCAGTGGGGTTGGGGTAGCGATCGCTAACACGAACGTCATTTTGTTACATGGATCAAACGTGACGCGAACCGCGGCCGAGATGCTGCGATCACTAATCGTCAGCAACCAGTATCTAATTGAAGCCTGCGAACAAGCACAGGTGCACTGGGTAGCACAAGCTTATGCCGGAGTGTGTACAGTAATGGAAACAAAATCAAATAAAATAAAAAATACAAATTTATTATTTGGTTTCCTTCTTTAAAAATTAAAAATTAAATTAAAAATTCGTACATTTGTGCCTGAAAGTGGCACTGAAACGGCACAATACATTAAAAGATTACGATTTTATCAAAAATTAAAAATAAAAAAAAAAACAGATACGTACATTAGTGAGCATACTATATCAATGTTTACGTTTCAAATGTTTCTTCAGATTAGTCGATGATGATTTATAACTCAGTTTTTGTTTACACAAATTACAATTAGCAAACCCATTATTTTCCGTAACAAAATTCCACACAAATGAAGTCTTTTTCGTGCACATATCTATTCCTTATTTCACTATAAAGATACTAACTACAAAGCATGACAGCCCGCAACAATGTACGTGGTAATAGACGGCCAGGACGAACTGCAGTGAATGTTGAACTAAATGATACTGGCTGTATCAGGCGTTCATGAGAGTAACATAAGTAGAGAATTACCGGGCGTGATAAATAATGTATCAGAGACACCGATACCTTTTTACGCTGGTGATGACGGCATGGATAATGTGTACCCTGTAACGAGAATGCTGATACATTGTCGCTTCCTGGGACCACTACTGCTCTGATACAAAAGTATCAGATACTTGTAACTAGATACATTACTGTATCAGAATCAGATTCGAACAACCCACCTCTACTTGTACTATTTAATACCCAGATTGCTCAAGGGTAAGAACTCTCTGTCTGGTCACACATATGTCCCCCAGCTTTACAAATTGGTCAGTGAGAAACCATTATAATATACGGTTATACATCATATCACAAAACACTTAATATTATTAACTAAATATTTATAACCCTTATAAAATATATATGTCGAATAATTAGTGCCAGAGTTCCATTGAGGCAAAGGCACAATAATTATTTAGCCTGTTTGTTCATAAATCTGTTGTCTCCATCTAAGGGTGCTTGCTGCACTAACATCCCATAGAGGTGCCAGGTAGGAGATATGTATAATGTCTTTCAGATGGGGGTCTGTTCATAAAAGGGGCGGGTTTACTGGCCGAGGTCAGAATGAGGGATAATACACAGGTGCTACCTTTAATTGGGCACATGGAAAGTGTTTTTAGTTTATAATAGAGCAAATTAAGTTAATATAAGTTTTTGGTGCCGACTCACAAAGGAGGGGAAACTTTCCCTCCCTTGCGAGGCAGCCATGTTCGGCAAACTCCAACCACTCCGCACCAGGTCAAGACATATGTCCGTGAGCAGCCTTTCACTTTATTTCACCGATCGTCCATTCTGCAGTCATTTTAATACCTTGTCAACGTTAGGGCCGTTCCTCTGGTTCGGAGTCGCTGCCCAGCTGCTCCGGCAGAGAAGGTTCGTGCCACGTGGCAAGGGAACTAGCCTAACTCGGGTGAAATAAAAGAGTTTATTACATTAAGTTGTGTTTACTGCACACGTCACACACTGTACATGGGCTGTCACTGCTCCCATCTGTGACAGTCCATCAGGGCGAGGCCCGGCTCCACGCACTTTGAGCATGACACGACACTACCAGTGATCTGACTGGAGGTGACACGACAGTGACGCGACTGACAGTGGCATGAATGATGGTGATGTGACTGTCAGTGACGTGAATGACGATGACACGAAAGACTGTGACGTAACTGCCTACATGAACGACGGTGACGTGACTGACGGTGACATGATTGACAACGCGAAATACGGTGACGTGACTGGCAATGACGTGAATGACGATGACACGAAAGACTGTGAGGTAACTGCCGACACGAACGACGGTGACGTGACTGACGGTGACATGACTGACAACGCGAATGACGGTGACGTGACCGACGAAGACACGAATGACGGGGACGTGACAACGGTGACACGACTTACAGTGTCCGTTCGACTCTTACTCATAACTTTGCGACCGCACTCTCTCATCCCACTCAGGCGACTAACTCGACCCACGCTCCACGACGTCTAAGCCGCCTCCCTCCTTGCCGCGCGCACAAGAATCCCCCCTCTTCCCTTTGTGTGCGAGTGCGGGGTGCCCACATGGTCACAGGCGCGGAGACGCGACTCAGTCGCCCAGGAAACACATCTACAGGTACACAACAACACAAATAGATATTTACACACTCACATAATTAAATAAACAAAAACCTTATGAAAAGACACATCACTGTTATGGTGGCGCCTCTGCAGGGCGTTCCCCTCTTGGCCAAGGCCGTTTGTTACACTTTCGCGCACGGGCGCCGGCGCACACGCAAGCCTGAAGCAGCAACGGGCAATAATGGCCTCAGCGAGCCGGAGGAGCACTTGGGACGAAGTCAACCTTAACCTTTTCTTTTATTTCATCGCTGCGCATCGTTGACTCGGCGTGTATTTTGCGGCCGCGGGCTTATCCCAACCGCCTTCGTTAGTGGTTCCGCACTGTGTCGTGGACCACGTCACGTACGCACTGGCCGACTCCAGCCAACACGCTTTCGATAAACCGCCGCGCATACGCCTGCCGGCTGCAACCACAAGTAAGTGTAATTTAAGGTCACGCTTAGTGAGCCACTCTAAGACTTTCGGTACTGGCCATCCTCAGAACACTTGTAACCATGTCCCGCGAGACTGCCGCGGCGAATCCATTGTGTGATATTAGGGTCGTGTTTTGTTCTGTAAGTAACGTATGTTCATGTAACTGTACAACGGCTCAGACGCCGCATAGCGCATTTGCATAGTGTTTGTAGCGGTTATGCCACTGTGTAGAGTATGCATAGGGAGTACTGCATACCCATTCGTACCACCATAGAAGTCCGTTGTTTTCGTGGTGGTTGGGGGGGGGGGGGGGGGGGAGGGATCAGTTCCGCCATGCGCCAAACCACGAGTGAAGAAAAGAAATTACCATTATTCGGTTTTTAATTTAAAACTTACTTGTTAATTGTACATGACCCTTGTTGGAATATTAATGTTGACTTTAAATGTATTATGAAATATTGATTAAAGCTTTAGTTTAAGAAATTAAACAAATATTATTTTAAAAATATGAGTCAACTTAAAGACTACTGACTAGTTGGTAAAAACCACTGGTTATGTTTATGTTTGTGGGTTTGTCCTGGATATTGCTTCAGCACATTGTTTCTTACTTAAATTAAGGCCCTAGGCCGCGATGAGAATTAAGGGCATTCATTAAACACTGTGCCTGGAGGGGGCTAACACTCGTGCTCTACGATGCACATTTCTTATCACGTGTTAATTTAAGGGTATGGCTTGATGAGCTTACTCCGTGAATTATTATCAGTTGTTTGCATCAGGTGCAGTTCCGTGATAAAATTTATACCCCGGGGGGTACTTGCGTATATAGTCCGTGTTTGACCCGGGTTGAGTTTGCAAGGGGTGCGTTCCACCAGCGGAAGCCAATACTGGCGGGTCGAGGACGGGCTTAATGGCCTCCGGTCGGTACGACGTCACATCCTAGATAGTATTTGCCTTCCGATATGAAAATCTCTGTGGTGGACTTAAAAGCAGGAGAGTCTCCGAGCACTGGCTGAGTCTGAGATGAAGGATGCATGCGAACTGCTTGGGGTGTCCTATTTAAAGTAAGGGCTGTGGGGTATAAAAAAACAGAAGAAAGGGGCAGAGATAGGTGGAGTAGGTGAATATAAGAGACCACCAAAGTTGACGCCAAACGCCGGTGCTCCCTCGGAGTCGCACAGGCCATTACGTCCCAACAACACTTACTCGAAAGTGACACGAACACGCCCGAGCGTGATGTCCGCCGTTTTAGTTAAAGTGTGCCGCGACGAACAGCATGTCGACTACAGCACCCGGCCAGGTGTGGCAATGCGCTAGTGTGTAATTAGATAAGTAATTCTTCTTTTTAAAACCAAAATACTAACAATTAAAAGATACTGAAATAATATGAGAATTATGTGAAATTGTAAAATAATCATGTAATATCAAATTAAACATTTAAGTCCAAAACTGGTCTTAACTGTTTTCCCACCCTACACACGTCATGGCGCGAGGTCGCGCGGTGCTCTAGCGCCAGTTGCCGCCGGGAGCTTACAGGGGTCGGTCGCTCTGCGAACGCAGATCCTACAGTTTTTGGGCCACTTCCAGTTCATCGCCATAGTCGTAAGTTTACCAAGTCTTTTCAATTAACTCTGCGCCCGACCCCACTTAGCTGTATGTTCTTATGTGCGGCTTTTCCCATAATCATTTATAATTCCAACAGGGATATTTCGGCATATTACATAAATTTCACGTTCAAAACATTCGGACAGCGGACTTGAGCCATACACATTTTCCAGGCTTCTACGCCAGTAAATCGTTATTTGTTAAGGGCTTCTAGCAAGTCTTGAGTGTCTTGGTGTACTAATTCTTTAATATACGTGTATTCGATTTAGCTTGTTTTAACTGTGTAATATATGTATTTGCAATCTAACCAAGTAATAACTTTGTTAACCTGTAAGAAGCTACTGTGACTCGTATGTTTTTCATCTAGCCGGGTTTACACACAATTCGAAACATTCGCATTGCAGTGGGTTAGATTGCAATCACTTTAAGAACGTTTGATAATATACTACTGTCATTGTGTGTTTAACTTCATTTACCATATAGACAGTTGCAATCTATCAGCTCTACGATAATTTGCCACAGCCTTCATGTTGTTAGAAACGGTAACAGGATAGAACATTATACACGAGTATGCAGCCTATCCTGTTTGCACGCAATGTCAATGTGTTGAACCAATAATGAAGCGACGGTCTGACAACAGACTCGGCCAGGCATTGTACAAGCAAGTGTATCAGTTTTAACAAAGTGCAGTGTCTTTTCAGTCAGTTTCCCTTTTTATGTCAAGTCATCCTGGGTGGCCTGAACAGCCCAGGTAGTTTAAAATCATGACGCACTCCTGCCTGCAGCCACGAGGTCGAACCCCCCTTTTTGCCCCCTGAGATAATTTTCAATTTAATATTTATTCAAAACTTAATCAGGCAGCGGGAGTGGCGTCAAAGTGAACATTGGTGTTGAGTGGCAGAGATTATATACTATGATCGGCAGCACCAACACATTGTTGATGACAGAGTTAGTATGAATACTCATGGTGGCAAAGCATACCACCGTGGAACAAGGGTTTGGGAGGCAGTGCTCTATGTTGGGAAGTATAGGAGTTAATGCTTAATATTAGTTATACAGGTGGCATTGAGATCGCGCACGAGGTCAGCGTGCTGAAAGTAAGCCTGGGCACGGTTGGTGTACTCAGGAGGGGGAGCTGAGGAGAGATCCGATGATCAGTCGAGCCCTGAGTTCCCAGAAGCACAGTGGAAAAAAATGGCGCGGGTAGGGGTTCAGGGTGAGCACATGCACTGACTGAATTTCTATGCCTAACATGCGCTGTTGCTCTGGAACAGCAGCCGCGCGCCTGACAAAATTTGTATTGCCAGCGCTGATGGGAGCGGGGTGCTCTTGCTGCCAGCACTTTGGATGGGAGTAATTACAATCCAGAATGTGCAGAAGGGCGAGTGAAACTCTAAAATGCTGCTAGCACAGCATGTGGGACTGTGAGGAACGTCCTTTCTGTGCTGTTTTACTGACTGACTATAGTTTAATTGGTGTGAGCCCCTTAAAGTACAGATATAAAAAAAAAATTATGAGTCTCGTCATCTTGGTTCAAAAATTCAAAACAAAAAAAATTTAATGTGCCAAGGTTAAAGTCTTTATAATTACTTAGATCCTGATATAAGTAAAGAGAAAAAATATTTATTTTAATTAATGCTATGTTGTTGGTAGTATTAAAATCATTAGGACCGATTTTAGAGTGAGAAAAAAGTTTAAGCTGGAAGTGAGATCTTTGTTTACTTTTTTATTCTTTGGTGAAACCGAGGTAGATTCAAGTCACAATCATCGTAACATAACCAAAACCGAAACATGTTTTTGTGCAGGACGAGAATACGTGCAGGTAAATTTATTAATTGTGGAATAAATTTAGTTGGTAAAGTATCACAGCTCTCGTAAAATCACACTCATAAAATTAATAATATAGAAAATGTCACATACTAGGTATAAAAAAATACTACTAATATTAGCGCATTGTTATTTAATGTAATGAATTCAAAATACAGTAAATTCAAAGCCATGCTACAATCGAAATAATAGTATGAATTAGAACGCGTGTACTGTGTTATAATGGATCTTGTTACTACACACCACAATGGCATAATAATTTAAGTCATTCGCCACCAGGTGGTTTAAGGGCACGTGGACCCAGCTAGTCGTGACGTAGCCCAAGTGCAACGAGACTCGCAACCCCCTAACTACCCGAATCTGGCCTGACCGGCCGCTCTCAGCCTCTTATCACCCCAAAATACTTCACCAATCCCTCTGCTTTTCTCCTCCTGCGTGGTGCAGACTTGTGATCAATCCCATGAACGCTGCCTCCATTCCTCACTGCCAGGACTTCATCCGCGGCGTCTACCGGTCATGAAAGTCATGATGAAATGCCTAAATAAGCAGCAACGGTGCTGGAAGTACCAAAACTATTTCCAACAGCCTTTTGCTAACTTACATTTTGTTTTTTGACACCTCACCTCAGATAATAGTAGCATGTGGACATTGTTTCTGAAAATGTTTTAACTTTTTTAACTTTAAAATCTACATTCGTACGAATTTGAGAAAATTTCATGTTGAATTTTTTCATGTTTAATTTTGGTTATGTACATACATAGATTGAAAAATCACCCTTTGACAAAAAAATCTTGAAAAAAATTTTGTTGAAAAGGTTCTGATAAAAGTCCAGAAATTGGTCTACTAGATATTTGATAGCCATAAACATCTATATATATTTTTTTCAATCCATTGTCTTTGATGGTGGAAAATAGTATCCTTAAGTGGCACTTTCTCATGAACAAGACCGTAAAGAACTATTAACTGTTGGCCAGGGAAACTCCAACAGGCCACTTCACACTTACTGCAGTTGCGTTGTTCGTCTTCCATCAAAGATGACAACAGTTCTCAAGGCTTTGGAAACTACGAAGAGCTGGACGACAAACTCATTGAAGCCAGAAAGAAAGACATGGTGAGTTATTTGCACGTGCAGGTAAAGTGTTACGCCAGTAAGAAACGTGATATTTAAGAGTTTAAAGAAAAATTTTGTTTGCATTGCATTTTAATTTTTGTTTTAATTTTCTGTATTGTTCTACTTGGTTCTTACTACTTCCATTGAAATTAATGCAGTTTAAGTAGTTAATTTTGTTTGCATCATAAATTGCCTTAGTTGAACTTAAAAGTTTTGAAATGCTGGCTAGTAAACAGAACCAATTTTTTATGAAGTTTTTTGAAGTGAAACTTCTTTGCTGAGGGGGCTACAGTTTTCGAGCATAAAGTAAATTCAAATCGCATGCGGGGAATAGCTAGGTACGTGCTGGGGGAACTGGTAGTGGAGGAGAGTGCGTCAGTGCGACATCACTCCAACGCATGAACTAGCGGTCGAATGGGAAGACGGGGAAAAAAAAGGGGGGGGGGGATAGGTGTGTAGCGTAGTATGCTTTATGCTAGTTGCAATGGCCGGAAGGGGTGATGGCAGGGGAGGGTAACACGCTTCACAGCTGAGTGTATTGAAACACTTGAAAACATTTGAAAGCCAACTCAACATCAACCAGTTCTATAGCTGGTATTTTATTTTTCTTTGATAATTTGATAAATTTGCTTTCCACACAAAATAGCGAAATCTGAAATGCCTTAAAAAAATATTTAGGTTGTTAAAATAATGGAACACTATATGATTTTAAAACTTTTATTGACTCAAAAAGAGAAAGACGTGTTGAATGATAGCTTCTGAAACTTATTGGTATTAAAGTTGTAAAAACCCAGATTACAGCCTTCCCCATGCCATCCAGTAATAATAATTTGTTATAAATGTTTTTGTCAAATTTCAGGTTAGATGTAAAATTGTTTGATAAGAAATTAATATAAATATATATATTCTCACTGCTTCTATAATAATTGATAGGTACATAATATCACCAAATTACTCATGTTATCTCTTTCAACATCAAAAGTTGCTTAGAAACCTTCCTTCATGAATTTAAAAAGGACCCTATGTAATGTCTCTTTAAACTATCTAGTAGTCTTTTATTAAATTGTATAATATATATTTTTTTGTTGTATTATGTATTTTTGTTTTTCCTTATACAGTTTGATTTTGTTTTTTTATTTTGCCACTGTATTAGTACAATTACATTTGTGCAGTAATTCTTAATTATTGGGAAAAAAAATATTTCCATTGAATTAGTAATTAAATAAGTATAAAAATGTAACTGGTGAACCATGTCACTACGTATAATTCAGTACACGTTAAAAGGAAGAAAACTATTCAATAACATACAGCAGCATTCCAAAGAAATGAAAGTTTTTTTTTTTTTTTTTTTTAACAATTTAAAGATGTTTTTAAATTTTTACTGCAAATGTGTTACTTTTACAGCAAATATCTGAATAGGCCAAATCAATTTGTAACTTAAAATCCTTGTTAATTTAAAAAATAATAAAAATAATCCTTTTCCTTTTTCAGCATTATTTAATTGTATGCAAGATTGAGTAATTAGCATATAGGCCTATATTATGCAATATATATCTCATTTGTATTTCTGTTTTGCCTTTATACATGTATGTGTATACTTCAATCTATTTTTGATTGAAAGTATATGTTTGTACCTGAATTACTGTTTTGTTTTTTCTTGTCTGTAATTTTGTAAACTTGACTTTTAACCTATGTTTGGACATGTCCCATACCATTCACGTGGTCAAGTGGACCAACAAGGAAGCATGCGGTGCGTGGTGGTTCCAGCCCGTGTCGGACATGGAGAACCCGTTCACGAAGGAGAAGGTGCAGTGCGTCCTGTGCCGCCTGAGGATCACGCCGGACTACAAGAACGCGAAGCTGCTGTCGCAGTTCGTCTCCCCGTACACGGGGCGCGTGTACGGCCGCCACGTCACGGGCCTCTGCCTGCAGCAGCAGAAGACGGTGGAGGAGGAGATAGTCAAGTCGCAGAACGCAGGTGAGCGGCAAGCGTGTAAGGGAAAATACATACACCAGCACTGTGAAAATACCAAGCTCACAGGTATTCCTTGTATACTCCCTGTCAGGCCACGCTGACCTGAAGGTTGCCCTTGTACTAGCGTAGTTTCCAGTGTCACTTGATCATGAAAGTAGCTCAGCTCTGCTTATCCACACGCAGTCTAAATAATTTTGGGTGGCATTTTATGAGGAGGTTATGCAAGTGTAGAGGAACAACTATAAAAACAAAGGTAGTTTTGTTGGTATTGCCCACTCTTGGACGAGAACAGTTGGACGGACGGGAAGAGAGGACAGAGAATGTTTTCGCCCGCTGCATCAAAGAGACACGAGGGGAGGGTTCTTGCCTGGAACTGATCTTCTCAACCAGAATTTAATGTCGAAGATGGAAGATGGAGATGTTCTGCAGCATCCCCTCGCTTCTCCTCAGGACTTTTTTTTTTTTACATATTAGATGATTTTAATATTTTTCTATGAGCCTTACTTCGTATGTCAGCCTAACTAATAAATATAAAGCTATGAAACAAAACATTTAAGTAACAAAAGCTGACATTGTAGTTACGGAATGTTGGTTTCATTAATTCAGATAACTAGTGAATCACTCTGTGACTTGTTTTGACAAATATTTAGATTAATTTATATTTGTGTATGTTGTGTAATTTGTGCTTGTGTTCTTTGTGTATTGTCATTTGATTTATGTCATTTTTTTGTGTTTATGTTGTGCCTACCCCTTAAGTTTTAAAACTGTTGGTAGCCATATTACAAATAAATATTAAGGAAAAACTTACTACATCTTTCTATGCTCAACCAGAATAATTAATAATAATAATAATAATAATAATAATAATAATAATAATAAATATACTTAGCTACTTGATGGATGAGTTTTGAAGGGTCTCCAACCCTCCAGTCATGACATGACTCCACGGAACAACAGACAAGAACACGTGAAATGACGATAACTCCAACCTCCTCCTGTGAGGCCCCCATCCTCCTCAAACAGTTTGGTCCAATTACCATCCAGAAAAGACTAGCAAATGTCGCCAGATACCTATCTTATCTGTGTTAAGAAAAAAAAATAAAAGTCAAAAGAAATTATTAAAAATCGAAATGTGTAATTTTTGATTTTGAAAACAAAACTAGGTTACAAAGAAAAAACTCATAGTACAAATCATAAGTATCTAAGAAAAAACCAAATCTAAAACATTTTACACAATCACAATATCTGTAAAAATACAGAGTTTATCTAAAGCAACTGAAAAGTATAATTTATAAACATAAATTTTGCAGGAAATTTTTGTCTTGATTGATTTTAATTATTTAGCAATGATGATTTGTGCATTTATTTTGGTGTCGTGGGCTACTGCACAAGCAGGCCAAAGAAGGCCTGCCAGTCATGGGTTAGTCACCATTTGTCTACGCGAATCTTTTATGTTCTCACTTGGCCATGATCACTTACGTCTAGGGCCACACATTTTTAGTGAAAACAGTTTTCAGACCAGCTGTGTGTTAGAACTTTGTAGCATTGTCTGTGTTCCGTGGTTGGCTGGGTTTATTTCAGGTGCATGTCTACTGTCATAGCCATCCAGTGCAGAAGCAAACACGTTCTGATTGGTCGAGCCAAATAGCGCTGTGGCTTCTCTTGCAGATAGCGGCCAATCACAAGGGAACAATCGTTAGTGCAGGCATACCTTACTGCAGTAAAATGATGGATAAATGTGCCCCACTGATACCTCATGCTTAGGGACAAGATTATCTGGTGAATTGCGATAAAACCGAAATAACAGTGAAAAGAATGTAAAATACAGTAAAACACCAAATTGGAAATCATTACACTGTAGAGTACCAACTTACAAATTAAATCGTGATTTAAGTATCATTTGTTCAAAACTTAATTTAAAATCATAAAAAAAATTAATCTTTGTAATGTTTAAAATTCAAGGACTGTAATTATTTCTGGACAAAATTTGTGCCAAAGTGCATAGATCAGAAAAATTAATTTAATGTGTTTTATTGTGCATCTGTTATTGAATCACTTTTAAATCACGAATGCTTGCTATATTTTTTTATTCTGAATGTATCTGTTTAGACCAATTTAACACTAATTGTTTTATTGTAAATTTTACCATGATTTTGGTGTAGTATTACAAAACAGTTTTTATAAAAATAAAAACATCAGCACAGAAATCCTGTATTTTAAAAATGAAATTGGACTAAAAATAAAATCATAAAATCTTATCTTTACTCATGCAGTAAGGGTCTTGAGTAGATCTCCAGGACGTGGCAAACTGGTGTGAAGTGGTTCGCAGGCCACCGTCGTCTTGTGGACCTGGGTTCAAGTTCGGTCCAACCATTCTGACGCTCAAGTCACTCCTGGACGGTTCCTGTGTCAATAGCCCTCATCCTTGTCTTGTGTTTCCATCTATAATGATCTCGTTGACTTGTGAAGCTCCTTCCAGCTTCAAGTTGTGCCACAGCTTCTTTCTGTGTGCCACATCTGTGAGCCGTGTCGCTGTCAAAGTCATGACCATGCCTAGTTGCAAGGGTGCAGAGAAAGTGAAAACAATCTGCTTGGATAGTGGTGACAAATGTCATTCTTCTGGCGCTTAGGCTTGCAGATGTGTGGCACACAGTGTACACTCTGTTCAAGATGATGCGAGAATTTTGACAGCTAATCATTGTGATGTAACTAACCAAACATCGTATATTAGTGTAGCACCAGACTAGCTAATCATGTCAGTGATTATTTTGTGAATTTTATAAATTATATCAGCTGTCAAAGCCTGAATGTTCGCCGAAGTTCCAGTTCAAAGAATTTCTTACCTCGTCTCGAACAGAGTGAATATCTTTGCACCACCCATTAACAATTAGCTTAATGTTATTTATGCAATTGTAACAATTTTTGCATTCCTTCCCTCCAGGTTACATGGCGTATTACCTGAAGCAAGTGGAATTCCTCCACGATCCACATTTGTTCGACCCAGAGAAACCAATCAGGCCGCACAGATTTTAACGCTCACACCACTGTCTCAGTGTTTTGTAAGCCTGTATATGTGTAATGTCATATATTGAATGTTTTGTGAACTTTGATATGAAATTAGAGATGGCAGCATGTGAATCGAGGGAGAGTGGTCTCCGCTCCTGGATTTTTTTTAATATGTAGCACTGTAGCATACAGTGCATTTTTAGTGTGTGTGATTAAAACATGAAAAAGTGCTTAGTTAACATCTCTTTTTGAAATCAACAGTCTTGGACCATGGTAGTTATTACATTTGCAGTAATAACCTGCTTAACATAGTCCATTATCCTTCCCCAACAATTACAAACTAAAATTTTATTTCAAATTACATTTAATTGGCATAACTCCAGAGAGTCTAGAAAGATAATGTGTGTCTCATTGCATGCATAAAATTTGGATGGATATATCAAAAATATAAATTATGGTAAATAATTAAAAAAAAAACTAAGGAAATGTGAAATAATGCTTTTTTCTCAGTCTATTTGAATTGTAGCAGCTGGAATGAACCAGGCCTAAGCCAAGGTGCCTTGCAGGGCCGTCGCAAGGGGGCAAATACTTAGGTCATCGGCACAACGTAGAGTTTCTAGATTTATTATTATTATTTTTTTTGCTTTCTGAGTGGACCCTGATAATGGGAAGAAATTTACAATTTGACGTCTAATGTAATTCATTAGGAACCTTAAAAATGATGTGATATACGCAATTCATGTTTACAGTGATGGTTACTCTTAACGTTTAGTGTCTTAACATAAAAAAAAAAACTGTGTGTTTGAAAACTTTTAGGCACTGTTTAGGTGGCACACAAATGTGCTGCAGTGTGAATAGCCTGTGGTGGTGACATTCTACTTGCCTCCCTCCAGTGTCTAAAGCACTGCTGCCTTGAGATGAGTCCGCTCTTCTGCTGCTTTAGTTCTCCGTAGTTGGCATACCATTTACACACGGAACGTCTTGTGTTGCAATATTGCACAATACATGTTAATATTGAAAGATATTGTATATCGGTTACACAGACAATAGTGACCACGTGCGTAGATATTGTATATCGGTTACACAGACAATAGTGACCACGTGTGTAAAAAATGATTCTTTCGGAATCACCGACTTAGAAACACAGGTCTGGACACACTTACTTTCTTACAAGGGGGAAGATTAATTTAAAACACCGTGGACATACACCATTGCTAGCTTACACTATATGTCATTGAGAAACCTCAAGAACAGACCAAAATAATGAATACACAAAAACAAAAGAAAAATCAAAATCAGCAGATGTGTAATGTAAAGACATAGATATTGCAGTAATTCCCTGGAAGAAATAAGTCAGAAGGATTATCACAGCACAGATGAGCAAATGTGAACAACGTAGCGATGATACTAAACAGATAATCTGGACGACATAGCAACCCATCAGTTCCTTCCACCAAACTCTCTGTGCTGCCTGTGCTGTTTATGTTTGACATCAACTGATTTTGGTTCTTTAGTGGGGGTATTCATGGTTTTTTTGTCAGTGTTTAGTGTTTCTCTGTGACATACAGTAAAAACTAGCAATGACGTACTTTCACAAAAATTATTGCATCAAGTCTGGACACCTCTATGCGTAAATTATTGATTTATATGTGACTGATTTCAGTTGCTTGGTTATCTGCAAAACTACTGAAACACCTCTATGGTGCCACCAGTAGTCATATATTTTTTAATTTACAACCTTAATTCTTCTTTGGATATTTTTAAACTTTTAATATGAGAGTAATAGCACCACTAACAGTTTAATTTAGTCATAAGTTTGTCAAAAATACAACATGGGCAAACAGTAAGTATGCAGCTTTTACATTGTTATGGTGCAACAATGGAATTTTTTTAGGGGTGTGCGGGATCCCGACACTTCGGGAAAAAAGTCGGGAAAATAGGCTTCCCGAAATGCCGGGTGAGAATTTTACTACTCCCGAATTTTTCGGGAAATTGTTTAAAAATTTACAAATGTTTACTAATCATGTGAAAATGTTTTCTATCAATTCAAACTGTTTTTACAACAATATTTTTTATGGATTCGTACATTTTTGAAGGGTTTCCGTACTATTTAAACAAAAAACATCTTTTAAACGTATGCCGATCGTAGCGACAGCTGTGGTGTGCAGTGAATTATGATAATCGTTTACACATACATATCTAATTGGAATATAAAAAACGTACATGTAGTACCTTAAATATTGTATGCGTTCTTAAATATATTTCTTCAAGGGTACAAATTTGCAAGATACGTCAATAGTCAGTTATATAACGTTATTGCCGTCACCATTGAATACTTAACCTAAAACCAGTGTGTGTCCTTAGACAGCGGCGTAGCCAGGGGGGGGGGGGGGGGGTTTAGGAGTTCAACCCCCCCCCCCCCCCCAGCACCAAATCTTTAATTAATTTCTTATTCATCACTCAAACAAATTTCATATTAAAATTAATAAAATTTTTACCATTACAATATTTAAATTTAAGTACAGAAAACTGCTAAAATAGCACTATTTTACACCTTAAAATCCAAATTTTCCCAGGGGAGAACCCCCGGATCCCCCACTTTAATACGGGGCCTGGGGGGGGGGGGGGGGGGGGGGGCATGCTTAACACCCCCATACACAAATTCTGGCTACGCCACTGTCCTTAGACACAAAACAAAACACATGCACAATCCAACCTTTTCACCAAAGATATAAGAAATACTAGACTTGCGTTACATAACGAAGCGTAACCGTTCTCATTACTTGATAGCAGTGGCGATGTAGAGAACTGTATTGGCACTTTGAAAAATATGAAATCACGTAGTTTTACACCACTGCTCACGAGTATCTAAACATATATGATTTTGCTTTGGGAGAAAAAAAATAGTTGTTTACTGTTTAGTTTGGCGGGCTTTGTCGGCTGACGTTACGTTATTAAGGCTTGTGCAAAGTATCTGTTCCTATTTTCAATGCCGTTGTATATTAAAACAAACCAGCAGCCTACAAATAATGGATGTCGCAACCGATCAGCTTGTTACTTGCAAACCTAAAAGTGTTTGGAAGTATTTTGAACGTCCGACAGAAATAATCCCTGGCAAAGTGTGTCCCGTGTGAAAAATTTTTGAGATGCGAGCATGGTAGCACGTCTGGATTATTAAGACATCTCAATAAACATCCCTCTATAAAAAAAGAATTTGAGGATGCTAAAAAATATGAAGTTGCCGCTGAAAAAAGGGCAAGTGAAGCAGACAAAAGAAATAGCAGCAAAAAAACAACTAAGGCCCTCCTCACACGGGGATACTGAAGTTGCCTACAAAACGATCGCTGGTAGCCTGGAGACTAGGCAACTGTGTGACTGGGTGACTCTAGTCGCCCGTTATCTTCACACGACGCTACTAAAATATCAGAGACTGGGAGGAAAAAATGCATCGTGAGTACAGCCCGAGTATCTTGTGGAACCGTGAAGTGCCTATATATTGTATGTAATGTCCAGTGATAACAGCAGTGACGATAGTGATATTGTTATCCAATATTATCAACATTATAGAAAACGAAGTAGGAAAAGATTGTGGGTTCATCCATATATAGAAAGGAACATTTAATTGTAGATTATTTGTCGCGGCCAAAGAATTGCAAGAGACAGACTCAAAATTCATCGCTTTCTACAGAATGACGAAGGAGACTTACCAAATGTTAACGGAAATTGTTACACCTGCGATGTATTATAGGGATACCACTATGAGGGAATGCGTGAGCCCCGGTGAACGATTGCTGATAACTTTGAGGTAAGTAAGTTAAGAAATACAAATTATTACGAATTTTTGTTAAGGCACTTCTAAATGTTTCCCTTCAACACAAATCTATTTCTTTCCAAGTATTTTAACGTATATACTGATGCTTGGCGAATAAAAACAATGTATGCATTTTAACTTGAGGCCGCAATTACTTATTTTATCTGTGGAAAATGGCTGTTGTATGGATCTTAAGAATGTGCACTTTAACGTTAACAGGTTAAATAATCTAAAGTTATTTATACCCAAGTATTCCAGTCAACTGAAAGGTGAAAGTATAAACATATCTTATGCATAAATTCATTCCAATGTTTAATTCAAATATACCTAAGAAATACACATTCAAATAATGTACTGCAAAAGAAAAAATGTATGTATATAAACTATTTAAAGAATACCCATTACACAAACATTCAAATCATGACTGTAAACACAAAAATAAACAACATAATAGAGATAAAAACACGTACACCAAAGTTATATGTTTACACACCCAACAAAACATCACATCACATTATGTTCCTGCTCATATTGTAAAGTCTCTTGGATGACTTCAAAATACTGTTGCGTTTCAGTATCTTGTACTTTCTGTGGAATAGTTTGATTTCCAGGCGACGAACAAATTGAAGCATTATCTGTAGCCAACGATGAATGCGTGGAAACACTGTAGGAGTAAGTTGGGGTCTGTTGGTAAGCTGGTACGTGTTGGTGCATGTCTTTTGGATTCGTGATGTCATCAATAAGCTGCAGAACCCTACGTCGGAATGATTTCATTTGTGCATCTGTCAAAGGTTCGATTTCTGGTAAAAGGCTTAGAAGAAACGACTTTTTTACTTGCCTATCATCGTTTGAATTCGATTCAAGTTTCCTTTTCTTTGCATTCATGTATTCCATAAAGGACTTGTCCACTTCCGTCACTGTTTGCTTTTTACGCTTTGATAAATTATCTTTTGGGTTGGAAAAGGGATCATGAGTCATTTGTTGGGAATGATGAGCATGTTCTTGCGAGAAGTCAGTATTTGGCAGCATAGGTGAAGGAAGGGAAAGTTGTGGTGTTGTAGTTAGTATTGCGTTATCTGAGATATATTCCTCCTCTTCAGCCGCAACGTCTTCCGTATTTTGTGTTGGGTCAGATGAACTGTGTTCCAGGTTTTGTTCATTGATGACTTCTGGCAAATTCCCCGATGGTGTACCAAGCGTTTTTATGAATGGTAGGGTAAATTTCATTGCCTCCGATAGATAATATGGTTTCTTATTTTTGGAACTTGAACCACTTGGAGGTGGCTTTATGTGACGGACAAAAACTGAACGGAGATTTTTCCATTTTTCTTTGCATTCGTTAACTGAAAACAAACAACATTGTTCACATAAATATAAATCGTTGCAATGGATGAATTCCTAACTAATTTACAGTAAACAAAAAACAAATACAAAAGTGAAGTAGTATTAAGTATAATCCAGATATATACAACATATGTTTATTATTTGAAGAAAAAATATATAAATGGTACATGGGGAATGTATTATGAAGTAAAATTTAATTTAACTTTGTTGCAGGTATTTGGCAACAGGAGGTACATTTGTATCGCTGTCGATGTACTTTGCTAGAGGAGAAAGCACAGTTATCAACATCATACGAGAAACTACCAAATTAATTTGGGAATCGTTGAAAGAGTCCTACATGCCTGTCCCAGGAGAAGAAAAGTGGAGAATGATAGCACAGCGTTTCTATTCACTGTGGAATTTACCCAATTGCTTGGGTTCATTGGACGGTAAGCATATTCGAATAGAAAAATTACCTGGAACTGGCTCAAGTAACTTTAATTACAAAATGTATCACTCAATAGTGCTGCTGGCTAGCAGTGATGCAGATGGTTTCTTCACTCTTATTGAAACTGGCTATGCAGGTAGAAACAGCGATGGAGGAGTGTTTCGCGCATCAGCTGTCAAACACTGGATTGCAAATGGAGGACTAGACATACCACCGCCTTCACGATTACCAGATGACGACAATGAGATTGACTTTCCTTTTTACTTTGTTGGAGATGAGGCCTTTCCATTGTCACAATATTTGCTGCATCCTTACCCTCAGAGAACACTTGATGATGTTAAAAGAATATTCAATTACAGATTGAGCAGAGGACGGAAAACAGTGGAGTGCGCTTTCGGAATGATGGCAGAAAAGTTCCAAGTGTTGAACACTGCTATTCGCTGCCGAACTACGGAAAGAGTGGTTGATGTAATAAAATCTGTCTGCATTCTTCACAACTTCATTCGGAAAAGTGAAGGTATTAAATATTTTGCTGGTGAACCATTTGGCAACTCAGAAACGCCCAACATCAATCCACAGCCACTAGAAGACCTAACGTTACATGATCGGTCTACTGCTCATGAAGTGCGGAATTACTTGGCAAACTATTTTCTAACACCCCGGGCTTCTGTTCCATGGCAGTGGAAATACTGTTACAATAACTAATTAGGTATTAAAGTATTTCATGTGTTTTTGTAGGTTACTGTGAGTATGACAACAACTTTGAACATGTGGTAAGTTTTATCGAAGTTCGTAAAAACCATGCGTAATTCCCTTGGGAACCAAGAAAAGATATCAATAGAAAGTAATTTTTATACGTTACAAACGTTTTAGAATAAGGTATTTCTTCGAAGGACGAATAACCATTGTATAAAAACTATATTTCTTTTACTAATAATGTATTTGTGAGATACTAAATATAAAACATGCTGTTTACATATACATTTTGGTTTTTCACAAGTTAGTTTATTATGATAGATATTTTATATCTAATTATTGTTGTTTAAGATATTGTCAACTTACCTGTGAGTTGCACTTCTTTTGCGACATCATTCCATGCTTTGTCAGTCACATCCTTTTTTGAATACCCTTTCAACTTGTAGTTATAGAGTTCTGGGTGTTTCTCAACTTCGTTTACAAATTTGATATTAAACGCCTGCTCGCCCATTGTTCGCTACAATACAGTATCGCGCCGCGTAGGCTACTGGAGTAGCGTGGAGACCAGCATGCTGAGTCGCCGGGATTTACGTTGCTTACGACTTCCAGTCTCCGCCACTCCAGTATCGCCGTCTGAGTGACGCCATGCCTATCTACATGACGAGTCGCTCGGTCGCCGAGTCTCGCGGTATCTAAGCAACTTCAGTATCCCCGTGTGAGGAGGGCCTAACTTTGCAAGAAATGTTAAAATGGCCATCTTCTCATATTAGAATTAAAAATTTGCTTTTTTTTTTTAATTTCCCGATCCCGTTTCCCGCGGAAATAATTTATTTTTCCCGAAAATTTCCCGCAGTACAAAAACCTATTCCCGCACACACCTAAATATTTTACATTTCAGTTTACCAACGTTTGGTACAGTATAAATAGTACCCAGTTTTATCGCATAATTGTCGCACATTTTATACTAAAATAAAGTTTAAAAAGTAGGGGTGCAATTTTTATGAGAAATTTTTTTTTTGTTAGGTAAAGTTATTCATAAAAACAAAACTCATTCATGGAAAGTACATTTATTTAAAAAGTAGAGTATAAATAAGCCAGCCAAACAATTTAAATTAATAAGTCATGCTTTAACTTTAAATAGTAAAACAAAATCAGTGACCCAAATGTGAGCCTGAACTAACGCATAACTATTGTTGTAGTACACACCACGAAAGAGTGCGGGCCATCAAATGTAGTAGCTCGGCACTCGAAGAGAGCACGTGTTGCATGCAATCGGCGAGATATCGATGTTCGACTACCGCTCTATACGGGAAGCAACATAACCAAACATGAATGATGCCAACTAGCGCTGACTACATTTTTATAAGTGGTACACCGCGGCGACGTAAACGAACATATAAAGGTTATAACGTTTAAAAACGTCTTTAAAAGAAATTTTACACATCAGACAACTGAATATGTATTTCCATTAATTAAATAAGTGGTAATGTCGAAATAAATACCTACACATTGCGCTCTGAATCTAATAGCGGGACCAGAAAATTCATGCGACGTTTACGCAAGAGGTTTTTTCATCCAAATTTTGACACCCTAAAATATTGGTACGATTATGCGATACAACAAGGTACTCATGTTTTAAAACCATTTAATTGCAACCAAATAGTCATCTGAAACAAATCTTACAAAATGTTTCAGAATGATGAATCTATAAAGCAGATTACGGATTCAATAATTTTCGAATCTTGAAGTAGCAAAATAAAAGTATACCTAACATAACAACCTTTTTTAAAGACAGCCATAAAATAAATCCATGCATATCATTTAAATTCCTTCATTAGCATTATCCTTAAAAAAATTTCACAGCTTTGTTAGTAGTATGACCAAAAATAAATCCACTAAATAAACGAAGTATGTAGTACCAAAAAAAAAGTAATGCATGGATATTAATACACAATTTTTGTCTTTAAATATATAAATGTGTTATATATACCGTATTTATGCATAGGCCGCACCTTTTTTCCAAAATTATGATCCCAAAAATTAGGGTGCGGCCTATTAGTGAGATAAAAATTAAAAAAACATTTTTTCCCAAAAAAAATTTTAAATTTGTCAATATAAAATTGATTAAACTAATTTTCAATGCATGAAAGTCTAAAGTATAAACAAATAAGTACTTACATGTAATAAAAAATAAAGACACGACTCACCTACAATGTAAACAAAGAATGGGCCGCTGCCGATCGTCCCTAACCTCTCGTGATGCACCATAGCAGCGGGCTGGCAAATGCCGCTCACAAAATAGTTTTCTTGAACATTAGGTAAAGTAGTATTTACAATTGTAAATACCCCACCTTTTTTTTTAACAAAGTTTGGAGCTGAAAATAAAGTAGGTCCGGGTGTTTACATGTAGACGTCATTATTTGCGTGTGTTTTTTTTAATGCAAATATTTTGACTAGAGATGCATTACTACTGTGAGTTTATAAAAGAAACCATTAAACGTTATAAACTTACTTGGAAGTAAAGTAAATAAGCTATAGAAGCAGACCTGCAAGTCCGCTTTGTTTACAAGTGCCGTGCACAGTGCGCTACTGAGTGCCAGGCGAATGTTGTTGCCAGCGTCTGATGCGCGCGCAACTACCTAAGTAGCATCTAGGCTCTAACAGGCGGAGTGTGGGGTAAGGTGGTGATTGCGATGTTGCCAAGTGAGTGTTGCCGTAAATAATTTTTAAAATCTGCAGTTGTTGAATAACTACAATACCTACTATAAAGCACAGTGCACATGCTTTTCTTTCTGTATGTATAACAGTAAATCAAAAAGCTGACACTACAAACACTGATGAAATTTACTTACCGTAAAAAGAACACACTACATATACCATACATCTTAGGGAAAAAAAACACTTTACATATACCGTACGTACATCTCTTTGTTAAAAAAATCCAATTTACGCACTCTCGCTGTCACTTTCCTCATCATTGTCTTCTTCTGGTTCATTTGGGTCGCCTGCTTCGTCTTCTTGCGCATCCCACAATGTGTCATCTTCTGAGCCGTCCATTTCCGACGAGATACTTGTAACCTTGAAACTCTTCTTCACTAAATCTTCAGAAATGGATCGCCAGGCTGCAAGGATCCACCGACACACTTCTGCCAGCGAAGCTCGTTTCGGACGGCCTGATTTTGTTGTCTCGTGATGGGACCGGATCCATTCGTTGTACAAACGACGCATGTGCACTTTGAAGGGGTGGTTAATGACCACGTCGAGCGGCTGCAGCATGCTTGTCATACCGCCTGGTATAACGGCCAAATCGGTTTTTCCTTCCTGGATCTGCTTCTTTACACCCTACGTGAGATGGCCTTTGTAGCTGTCCAGAACAAGCAATGATTTCATACGCAAAAGTCCCCCTGGCCGTCGACACCACACACACGAGAGCCAGTCCTTGACCAAATCTTCAGACATCCACCCTTTTTCCTGGACCAGCACTATAACTCCCGGTAGAAATTTCTCCTTTGGCAAGGTTTTGCGCTTGAATACTACATATGGTGGTAGTTTTCTGCCATCTGCCGTCACACATAACATGACAGTACATCTTTGCTTGTCTGCTCTAGTACCAAGTATCTTCACCGAGCGAGAATCCGAAGGCGTGACTGTCGTGGCTTTCGGCATATCAAAATATACCGGCGTCTGATCAGCGTTTCCAATTTGCCCTAGTTGGTAGTTGTGTTGCTTTCTCAAATTTATAATAAACCTCTGAAAACTAATCAACTTCTCTTCATAGCTTTCTGGAAGTTTCTGAGCAATGGATGTCCGTCTCCTTAAACTGAGTTCTTTTTCTGTCCATAAAACGCCTCGCCCACCCATAACTAACCTTGAATTCGGTGACGGGTATGCCATGTCTTCTTGCGATTCTGCTGCCTTCGAACAGCAACATTTCAGTAGTAACAGCGAAACCATTTTGCCTTGTGCTGAGGACGAACTGGTACAATTCATCTTCCACCTCCGGATATTTCGGCTTCTGTTCTCGTAAGGTACATTTATTTTTTTTATGCCTTGCAACTTCTCTTTCTGTATCACCCATCTTCTCACGTTCTTCTCGTCCACTCCAAATCTCCTTCCCGCCTCTCTCTTACCGTGCTCCTGTGCATACTGTACCACTTTCAGTTTGAACTTAGCCTTGTAACTAGCTTTGTCTTTTCCCATCTCCGACACACTCAAAATATAAATAAATATATGTAAATGAAAATAAATATAAATATTAAACTTTGTAAAAATATGACTGAAATTTCCAGTACACGTTTACGTAGGTAGCTATGCAGCACGACTCTCGTAAACAACGGTGGTAATTACCGGTACGTGGAAACAAGGATGAACAGGGAGGGGAGAAGTGGGCGACACAGATAACGGAACTGAAAGAATGCAAGGGGGGAGGCCGGGGGGGATAACTACAAGGTCAACAAAGTCCACTGCCTGTGTATGGCTACCAAAGCCATGGAGGCGGGGCGAGGGGGCGGGGGAGGAGGAGGATAAACTATACACAGGATGCAGACAAGGTCAAACTCCGCTGTTGCCAGCACGCTCTTATCGATGGCGCACAGTTGCCACGATCGCTCTGTGAATAGGTACGTACTTCGTGATTGCCACTCATCAGCATTTCAGTGCGGCCTCTTTTTGAGATATTAATTTGTTCTAAGACTTTAATCAAAAATTTAGGGTGCGGCCTGTATCCGCACGCGGCCTATATCTGCATAAATACGGTACTCTAAATTATATTCATTGTATCTAAATACAATCAAAATATAATTTACAACAATGTCCACACCCAATGGTGCAACAGGGGGGGGGGGGGGGCAAGGGTATTTTGCCCCCCCTCTGAAACCTTTAAGTGGGGGCAAATGGGGGCAAAGAAAGTGCTGTGTAATCAATTTTTAGATAATAAAACTGCTTAAATAGCACCATTTTCCACCTTGAAATACAAATTTTCCTGGGGGAGGACCCCTGGACCCCCGCTTCAATAGGGGAATTGATGATTCTCTATATAAAGGTATATTGCCCCCCCCCCCCCCCCCCCTTTGGAAATTTAGTTGTTACGCCCCTGTCCACACCTTCACTTGATTAAAGGTTTTATGACTTCAGAAGATCTCACTTTCAAGTATATACCGTATAAACCCACGTACCACCTGCACCATTTAAAAAAAAATCAGGTTCGAAAAAGTAGGGTGCGGGTGTTACATGGGTCTTGGGCCATTTTTGCACGATGACGAAATAACGCCGGCGCGACTGGAGGTTGCTGCGATAGGCAAGAGGGGTAGTGGAAAAGGATGGGAAGGGGGTGGCAGACAGTCAAGGTCACATTCCTCACAGCGTTGTCACACTGCAGCTTCGCTGGTTACAAACGCGCGCTCCCACGCACTGTACTATCCTCATTTGCAAACTACCCAGTGGTTTTACTCGTGTGTTACCTGCAAGTATTGTAATGAATCGTAAAAAGTTCCGTTCTTTCACAGTTGTGGAAAAATTAAAAATAATCAGTGAAGCTGAAGAAATTGGTAACCGTGCTGCTGGGCGAAAATATGATGTCGACGAATCATGTGTGAGGGATTGGAGGAAAAGTAAAGACAAACTGCTTTCGGCCAGTGGCGATAGACGTGCGTTCCGTGGTGCGGTAGAAATGTTTCCGGAGATAAAGGGATAACCTCTACGACTACATACAGGTCAGACGGCAATTCGGGTACGCTGTAAGCACGGAAATGTGTTCGCTAAAGGCGCTGCAAATTGCTCGTGAACTTGGCGTGAGTGAAGGCTTTAAAGCAAGTAGGAACTGGATGCGTAGGTTCTTGGTAAGAAAGGGTTTGTCCATGAGGCGGCGTACTACAATCTGCCAGCGTTTACCGACAAGCTACGATGAGAAATTAATATCATTTCAAAGACATGTGTTAAAGCTGCGGAAGCAACACAATTATTTTTCACAAATTGGAAATGCCGACCAAACACCGGTGTATTTGAAATGCCTGTAGATACGACAGTTGAAACAAATAGTGTAAAAACAGTGCTCATCTTACCTGGAGGCTGTGAAAAAATGTGGTGCACTGAAATGATGACAGTCCTTTCCTACTGAAAAAAACTATCGCGGTATGTGAGTTTTAAAAGGAACTCGGTCCCAAAAAATGAAAAATTCCCTAATGGTATTATTGTGAGGGCTCAAGAGAAGGGATGGATGGACCATGCAATGGTTGTGGACTGGATTAAATGTGTGTGGGAATGAAGACCCGGTGCTTTGTTGAAATTACGAAGCATGCTGGTGTTGGGACAGCTTTCGTGGTCATTTAACCAAAGAAACGAAGAATCGTCTGAAAGATGGGCGAACAGATCAGGTCATAATACCTGGAGGATTAACTTCAGTTTTGCAGCCCCTTGACGTCTGTATCAATAGGCCGTTTAAAACGCATCTGAAGCGGCAATACTCGGAGTGGATGGCGAGCGAAAACCACTAAATGACACCGACCGGGAGAATAAGGTGACCAAGCTTGTATCTTGTGTGTCAGTGGATTCTCAAAGCTCCGATGATGAGTGCTCCGACACTGGCAGCGCTGTGGACAACAGCTGTGAGGAAGTTTAAGTCCGTTCTTGGCCGACGGCTGTGACATCATGTTATTCTTTTGTTAATTTTATTGTCTGTGTGATTTTGTACGTCACTTTTATTTAAGCCTAAATAAATGCCTTATTTGTGTTAACCTAATTAATATATTTTTATGTAGAATATGCCACATATAGGCACAAGGTTTTTTTATTATGCAAGTAATAAAAATAGTTTTTATTATGCGTGGGTAGGACTCACGTGCTTTATTGTTTATTTGTTTGAACGAGGTCATTGCCCAGCGCACGATAATGGACGTGGAAGATTGTAACTGTAAACAGCTGGGAGCTGGGCAAGGTCACGCACACACACGGCGTGTTGTTATCGATCGCGCGCGGCGATGCCACGTTCTACTCGTACGATGTTGCCACATTGCAGTTGCCTGCCTTCTGTACACTTCACAAATGCAGAGGCTGTAATAAGTAGCATATTACTTTTTTGGTAATTCTTTACGATTTGTTACTGTTTGAAAGTAAAAGAAATCACGACTAAATTATTTTTTTTTCCATGCAGATTTACAATAAAAACATTTTTTTCCACCATGGGGACGGGTGGTATGTGGGTTTACTATACTGTATTCTAAAACCACTATAAAACAATTTAGAATGGTAACATACTTTATCTAATTTTTTAAGTACAGTACCAAATTTAAGTGTTTTTCAGGCACTTTTTAGTTATGTATTTTAGTTAGTATTTCATTGTACACCACCTTGGGAAAAACTAGCATTTAGGTTTTAAAAAAAAGTTATACTGTGATTAATGTGAAAATTTTTCCAAATGTATAGCATTTTTTTTTGTTGTTAAACTGCGAATATACATTGTAACACAAATTTTACTCGGCAATTTAATACATGCACTCTCTCAAATATATATATATACACATACACACACGTGCATGGACAAATGTTGCTATTTATATATAGGTATGCACTATTAAATTTAATATATGCAAAGAATTACTTGAATTTTAAGCATTAGAGTTTAAACCCTAAAATCACACAGTGAAATACTTGACAGTGCCTATTTAAATTTATGTGCTCATCTTTCTTAAGGGTTGGTCCAACCTAAATTTTTTTGTGGTTTTAAATTTTTTCCACAAATGTGTTGAAACTGAACTGCGGCTATATTGCTCAAACATTCTTCATTACACAGTGTTGTGGACAGTAGAAAATTATTTTATTACATTTCACAGTAGAGAATCAAATTTTTATTTAGAAAACATTTCAGATATTATACATTTGTTGTAGGTACAATACATAACAAATAGTAAAATTGTTTTCCGAGACAACAAATTGCCCTTAAGCAAAATGAATTACAAGAAAAACATAATGCATAAAGGAGTACAGTTCTACAACTTTCTAAATAATTACACTTTTAAAGAATATTGATAATATGTTTGAAATTTTACGATGTGACGACAGTTATCTTATATTCACACGTTTGTATCTTTACATTTAGCTTTTTTTGAGAGAGACCACTAAATGTCTAACTGAATGTCACTTATAAGCATACAGTTTTAGAGGTGGGTTGCAGAGTATCAATCTGCTACTTTGTAACTGATACATGCCTGTATCAGGAATGGCAAACGAGTACACTTGAAAAGTATCAAGTACTTTAGTATCAGTTCAGAATTCGCCTGGAACAACACCACGGCCAATGTGCGCAGAACCCGATCGCAGATGACGGTCACTTGGGCGGAGCTTGTGAAAGGGGAGGGAGCAGGAACGACGAATAAGGGATAAAGAAGGGAAAAAATGTAGGGGAGGAGGCGCAGGGGAAGGCGTTGAAGGAGAGGCGCAGAGCGAAATCGTTACGAGTCGTTTTGTTTATTGTCTCACATCAAAGTACGCTCAGTGTGAAGTGTGTGCTTCTTGCAAAGACTGAAGATTCTAGCTCGTACGCCAATAGCGATACAAGACCAAGGACACTGGTTCTAGATCCATCATTCTTAGGTGATAGATATGTGGATCTATGATCTAGGCAGCAAAGCTAAAACACCGTCCCGTTCAATGAGAAAACTAATAATTTTAAATTAAAAAGGACATTAATAAAAGATATATTATTTATATTTGTGCACGTTGGAACAGCTATGAAAATGCAAATAAATTCTCAGTTGACCCTAATAACAGATGTAATCAACATATGGACTTTTTTATTTCCAAAACAATTAGTAACTAGTGTTTTCATACATTAAAAGATTACGATTTTATCAAAAATTAAAAATACAGATAGGTACATTAGTGAGCATACTGACTATATCAATAGACATTTGAGTTACTTCAGGCAGATAGCAGTGCCAATATCGATAAAAAAAAAAAAAAACACTTTGCAAGTTCAGTCACTATTTAACAAATAAGTATTGCATTATTTTCTTAACTTACACGTTTGATGAAAATGTGTAAATTGTGATCACACTTTTTTTCTGTCTATATTTTTGTGACTTGTAAAGAAGTGTCGGAAATAATAGGAAATATGGTCTCAACTATCAGGCAGGCATGAGTGTAACAGAGGTATAGAATTACCGGGCGTGATAAATAATGTACTAGATTCTCCTTACAGTCAAGCGGTCTGCGCACGCGGAACTTTTTTTTTTTTACTGTTGGAGAGAAGTAAGAACAGGGAGGGGAGGTTGGAAGAGAGAGAGAAATACTCCTTTAACGTCGGGAAAGGGGGGGAATGAAGTATGAAGAGGGGGGGGGGGGTGCTGTGGACATAATGCTCGTAATTTATCTGATAGCTTTTCTTTGTAGCTCTGCAGATTACGAAAGTCGTGGAAAGAGAACACAGATACCTTTTTTCAACTACGAAGAATGTAGAATGAGAAAACTGATACCTTTTTACGCTGGTGATGACGGCACGGAGGATGTGAAACCGGTAACGAGAATGCTGATACCTTGTTACTTCCTGGGACCGCTACTGCTGTAGCTGATACAGAAGTATCAGCTACTTATAACCAGTACATTACTGTATCAGTAACTGGTTGGAACAGATACAGAAAATTGCTGTAACAACCCACCTCTAGTAGGCTCTTACACATGATGCTGCAATTAGGTAAATACAACCATACAACCATGGACAGAGATCTGAGGTGACTGGACCATCAAGATTATAGTATGCTTCGAACCATCCAACTCCTGTTGGGAGGTCGACGACAGACCCGTGACCCTCGTCACGAGTGTAACTGCCCCGCATTCATGACCTAAGGGCATCCTCAAATATTCTGAGCTGTGAATGTTGTACATTATGTCTTTAAATCTATAGTTAAGTCTCTTAACTAAATACATGAAGATCTTTTGTATACATGCAATGAGTAGTTATCAACAGAATCTTTACACCAATTTAAACTTTTCAGCTGTAGTTTTTCGTAACAGATAGTACATTATTTGAAAGTTCTTACATTTGAAAAAAAAACTACTAACACAAAATACCCTTTTCACATATACTTTAATTCACAAAAGAAAACCAACTCTTGCACATTCCAAATACAATACACAGATGCAGCTTTTGAGTCTTAACACATGAAGATCTTCTGTATACATGCAACGAGTAGTTATCAACAGAATCTTTACACCAATTTAAACTTTTCAGCTGTAGTTTTTCGTAACAGATAGTACATTATTTGAAAGTTCTTACATTTGAAAAAAAAACTACTAACACAAAATACCCTTTTCACATATACTTTAATTCACAAAAGAAAACCAACTCTTGCACATTCCAAATACAATACACAGATGCAGCTTTTGAGTCTTAACACATGAAGATCTTCTGTATACATGCAACGAGTAGTTATCAACAGAATCTTTACACCAATTTAAACTTTTCAGCTGTAGTTTTTCGTAACAGATAGTACATTATTTGAAAGTTCTTACATTTGAAAAAAAAACTACTAACACAAAATACCCTTTTCACATATACTTTAATTCACAAAAGAAAACCAACACTTGCACATGCCAAATACAATACACAGATGCAGCTTTTGAGTCTTAACACATTGGTCAGCACATTGGACACAAATCTACATAAGTATTGAGGAACAAATCCTTGCGAAAAAAAATACACACAGCTCATAAAAAAAGGTTGACTCTTGGAAACCTTTTCTCAAGAAACTAAAAAATAACCTGATAATTGTAATCTCTCACTGACCAATTTTTTAAGCATGACACTTTAAACAAGAGAGTAATGGGTCGTCAGAGCATTTACTTCTAGTGCACTCTGTAACAAAATATAACATGCATGTCACATTTGTTTAAGTTATGAAACGGAGTAGGTTGTGGACTGCAAAGACGATGGTGTGATGAAAGAGCGCACAAGAGTTTGACAGGGGACTGTACTCACTGGAACTCGTCGAGCTCGGGGTCGTAGCGCAGCAGGCGCGGGGGCACGCCCAGCCCGCCCAGCAGCCGTGCCATCGTCACAGAGCCGTCCGCGTCCTTGTGGCGGGCCAGCAGCTCCCCGGCCGCGGCTCGCCCGCCCGCCAGCCAGCGCCCCGTCTCCTCCCTCAGCTCCGCCGTCAGCCACTGCAACCCGCCGATCAAACAAGCATACATGCACAAAACAATCCGAGGAGAGACAGAAAACTGAATAGGTACATAATAAAGTAAGGCTAAACAGGTCTGGTCGACAAGATGATGAAGCAGGGTTGGTTCTCACCTCGTGCAAACTAAATACAACTTGAGTTCAAAACTGATTTTTAACAATTTTAGACACTATCTTCCTAACTTGATGGCAACTAGAACATGTTTATAGTTAGTTCATTTTAAGAAACATCCGACTGTCCCACACACGTAAAATTTTACAAAGTCCATTTGTCCACTCGTGATTTTAATACAAAAGTGTTTGCACAAATATATACCCTTCAAACACTAATAAAAAAAAATTGGTGACAGTACTACAGTGTGTACAACAGAATAAACTCACCAAACCTGGGGAAAAAAGAAAAAAAAACCTCCATTAATCTTGTGGTAAGTAAAAAAAATTATTTAATCCAGGGTACTGTTTTCTCACAACTTTATCAATTATTTTCACTTCAAAACAGGGCAAAGTATGTAGCCTACTAGTGTGTTCTCTATGACAGATGTGATTGACATTTCTATTGGCAAATAAGCCGTTCATTTGTGGTGAGCGATATGGATGAAAACAGATACTTACTGATCCTATTACCAATATTTCTGTATAAGATCCAATAACCAATACAAAACATATTCAGTACTTTAAAAAAAATAAACACAAGTGCAAGTCTCCAGAAATGCAATATTTTTAACTAATAAAATTCATGCATAGAAAAATACAAATTATGCCTTTGATTAAATAAGGAACACAAAATTTAATTGTAGTCCTAAATTACAGGAAAATTGGAGTAAAAGAAACCTAAGGAACTATTAACAGGTAAATAGAAAATAATGTGTAAAATTATTCTACTTTTTAATTTTTTTATAGTATCGTTAGAAACAATTATATTGTAAATTAAGAAAATTGGGAATATAGGCTGATAAAATACAAAAAAGATTACATCAGTTCATCACTACCAATTAGTATGTACCGCAAATTTGAGATATTTGGCACAAATTTATTTTTAATCTAAATTCCCTAATATAAACTTTGTTAGCCCATTATTAATACTGTGTTTTATCGCATAATATTTCACATTTTATACTAAAATCGAGTTTGAAAAGTAGGGGTACGACTTTTATAAGAAAATATATTTTTTTTTGGTTAGGTAAAGTTATTCATAAAAACAAAACCCATTCATAGAAAGTACATTTAATTATAAAGTGAAGTATAAAAGAGCACGCCAAACAATTTAAATTAATAAGTAATGCAACAAAAACCTTTCTTCAACTTTAAATAGAAAAACAAAATCTGTGATCCGAATGCGAGCCTGAACGAACGCATAACTATCGTCGTAGTACACACCACGAAAGAATGCGGGCCATCAATTGTAGTTAACTCGGCACTCGATAGAGAGAGCGCATTACATGCAATTGGCGAGATATCAATATCGATATTCGACTACGTGTGCATGCTCTATACGGGAAGCAACATAACCAAACACGAATGATGCCAACTAACGCTGGCTACATTTATATAAGCGGTACACCGCGGCGACGCAGATGAACAGATAAAGGTTATAACGTTTAAAAACGTCTTTAAAACAAAATTTATACATCAGACAACTCTTTATTTCCATTAACTAATGGTAATGACCGAATAAATATTACATTTTTACTTTAAAATACATTGTTTTATACAGAAAAATACCCACACAAAGTGATCTGAATCTAATAGCGAGACCAAAAACATAATTCAACGTTTACGTGAGAGGTTTTTTTCTCCAAATTTTGACGCCTTAAAATATAGGTACGACGATTATGCGATAAAAGTACTCATCAAATCTTTCCTACTGGAGTCCCACGACGCTTTTCTAGCTCCGCAACCGAGAGCCTGGTGTGATTTCACCAAGCTAGTGTTAGCCATCACCTCGGGACACGAACACAACCAGTAACAGTGTCCTGCTTCATGACCAAGAACACTTTTCTCAGCGTCCTCCCAGGGCAGCCCACTTCCCAGAGCTCAGCTTAGGTTGGCAGCTCCAGTCATGCCCCTTTCTAATGTTCCAGGGCTGTCGAGGACATATTGGCGCCTGGCCTAAGACATTTCTCATGAGTCAGCAGATCCCCCTGCCTCCATCTTTTCCAGGAACTACGCCCAGAGTAACGACCGGGGCCATTAACCTCCCTAGGCCTCGAGGACATCTCGCTGGCCTGCCAAGGCCTGCTTTCGCCATCTCCTGGCACGAGGCCAAGTAATTTACCTTAGTTCGGCGCTGGAGTGCGACCTCTAGTGGCCGCAATTTCACCAGCTCTAGATCCCTTTTAGCCTGACAGAGCGCGAACCAGCTGGGCCAATATGGGCCAGGCTTACGCTAGTCCCCCTCGCGGGAATTTTGTGTGCCCCAACAGAGTGCGCTGCTTTCATAGTGCGAGTGACCTCCGATGCCCCTTAAGTTAGGACAACAGCCAGATTTTTTTTTTGGCCGGCGGCACGAGCCCTCTGCGTGCTACCTCCAGCCAATCAGAGACTAGTTTCCCCACTCCCTAGGTCTCAGGCCTAAGTTCTTAACTATATGCAGCCCGATGCATTGATTGATTCATCTTTCTGTCATCACCGTGGTCTCATCTTATCGCCCGCAACTTTATTTGGAAAGTCTCGCCGCGACTAAATTAAGGGATGTGATCCCATGTAGTCCGGGAGAGGGAGTGATCCCAAGTGTTTTTTCTAGTTAGCTAGTCGCCATTAGTATAGACTACTAGGAAATCTTGCTAGCATGACTCACACGTGGCTACCGTGAGCATTCGTGCAGCTTCCGAGAGAGTGATTTTCTTCATTCCACCTCCAGAATGGTACCTAACCCTTTTGCCTATTGTTGACTTTGTATTTAACTTTTGCCCTAACTTCTCGATTCTTGTTGCTTCACAATTTAATTTCTATTCTTGACCACTGGGTTCCAGTGAGGTCGAAGAGATGGTGCAAGAGTGCAGGGATTTCTCCGGCTCAAGCCCATCCCGGAATTCAACTAAATTTATGCTTTTTCCTCTGGATTGGGTTTTACGAGTATCACCCGCTTCTAGTCACCACCAGTGAACAGTCAACGATGAGATATTGTTAAATATTATTATATATAGTCCCGCACTGGTTGGGCTAACACACTTTTTAAATTTAATAAAATTCTTTATGTTAGTTCTTTTTGTAAAAGATTATGTTAAAGGTGAATGTTAAATGTATATACTAGGTAAAAGCAATTATCCATTTGTAATCTATACGTTTTAATGGCCGGGGCCCCCATTAATTATGATCAGTGTAGTTTTGTAATTTCTGATATCAAAAGAAAATAATAAAAACCATAATTAACAGTAAAAAGGGTAAGCTTTAAGCAAACTTATTTTTTTAATTTATTTCTTCAATAATGATCCATTCTCTACTTCATGTTGTAAGAAGTGAGTTTCCTTTTCTTAATGTTTCTCCCTTGTGTACCTCTGAGTATACTGCAGTGTCTTTCACACACTCACAGCCGCTTCCAGGGCTTTTATAACAAAATTAATATAAAGCATTCTTTAACCACACAAGGGCAGCAAATATTAGAACCACGAACCTGCTCCACGCAGCGTTTGGGAAACCACGGCAAAGCTCATAGGTCAATTCACTGTGAAATATCTAATTTTAACCCAAAGAATAAATAAATAAATTAATTATGGCTCTATGTCTCTCGTAAACATCAATGCACTAGAAATGATGAAAGATGACAATATGATAATGTAGCATTGACAGACTGAATGATTGGGGTAAATGAGAGTATCCCAGATAAAACCCACTGATATATGGCAATGTCTGCAACAGTTATAACTAAAGGTGTGAGTACATACCTAGGAAAAGTTTCCCAGGAATATTTTCCATCATAAAAATTTTCTGGAAAAAAAAACCTATATATTTTCCGAAAATTTTCTTTTTTTCCCATTGCAACATATATTAATGCAAAGTAAGGTAAGTTTGATAATATTTTATTTTCAACAAATTGACAAGTACCATTTAAAAATCAACAAATTTTTGTTCCTATTGATTTATAGAGGGTAGCATGGCTAATAATCAACTCTGAAATGTTAAGTGAGCTATCACATTGTAAAGAAAGTTTGTTTTAATTTGGTAATTTTTGTATGAAATAGCTGATAAAATTTAACTGTTTCAATGGAAGTGTAACTAGAAAAAGTAAATGACCCAAAAATAATCCCAAAAATCATTTTCTCCTGAAAACCACCATATCTAGTTTCAACTTGCAAAAAATTAGGTTTTGACCCCACTGGGAATCAAACCCATATTACCTTTGTGGAGGGCAAGTAATTAGGGGCTTGATTCTGAAGTCGCTGCTTTTTAAAACAGAAAAAAGTAATTGGAAAAATGTTTTTCATACACTACACACATCGGTAAATTTGCCTTGAAATGATGGATTCTTAATTTTTACTAGTTTGTGAAAAATAATAGTTTATAGCTTACATTACTATATACCAGCATCAGACATCGTAGCTTCAGGGAAAGAACAGTAAATAAAAATGGAAAATATGTTTTTCAATGATGTCCCTAAATTTACCCTGAAGGGATGGTTTCTTAATTCCTATTGGTTCATGAAACACAACAGTTTAAAGCTTACATTACAATACTTGTGTTCCCACACACCCGCTGCCAGTCATTGTTTACCAGTGATCAAGTATCTCTTTGTTTAGCACAATTGTATCCAACTATGGAGAATTAAAAATAAGCTAATTTTTCCGTTCCACATATTGAAGTTTATCCTTGGATCTTGAAGGCTTGATCCTGAAGGTATAATCATGTTGGTTTGATCCTATAGTGTATGATGCTTGCTGTTTTAATTTGGTTCGTCAAAAGATCCTGATGGCATTATCCTGTTGGCTTGATCCTGTGGTACATGATGCTTGCTGTTTTAGTTCAGTACGTTGGAAGATCCTCGACATAAAAAAATATTGTTATATAATGAATTATGATCGTAAGTCAAATAAAAACCTACAAGCATAATTCTTTATTTCGAAATTTATTTTAAGGGGCAAGATCTTCCGACGTACTGAACTAAAACAGCAAGCATCATATACAACAGGATCAAGACAACAGGATCATACCTTCAGGATTTAGAGATAAACTTGGATACATGAAACACCAGCCACAACGAACACAGAATATATGACGGCTGTAATCGAAGAATTCCCTGAAAAGACTGCAAAATAAAATGTGTCAGCTACTTCAGTGGACAGTACGTACTCCACATAGAAAATGAACGATATTCACAATTCAATTCAAATTTTAGGTTCCCATTAGACTTGTTCATTATAACATCACTCAAAATAGTACTATGTACTTTAAATGCAATGTAACAAAACAAACATTTTGTAATACAATTACATACTTATACTAATAAAACAACAAACATGAAATACAAGCATTAAAAATTCCTTACAACTGGAATACAGTCATTATTTAAACAAATTTAATGACTACACCACTACCTTAAATGACAATTTAAATGATAATTTCATATTATTTCTAATGTACGCTTAGTTTCAAAGTATTTATAATGTAACTGACCTGACCTAATTGACCATTTTCATTAATTATACATTCACAAACACACTGCAAAATAAAAAAAAATGGTGACGGTCGAATGATAAAACACAGGTCTTGTATGCAAAATAAGAACGGCGATATTTCCTAAAGTGTTTGGAATTTCTTATCTCCGCCGCTTTTAATGAAAAGAGGAAGTTGAAGGGCATCTAATAAAGGTATTTTCGGATTTATAACATTTTTTTTTCGCAAATACCGCTCAACTACATATGATGAAATTAAAAAATTCGATATCTCCTAAAGTATTTGGAATTTATTACCTCCGCCGATTTTATTGAAAAGAGGAAGTTAAAGAGCATAGAATAAAAGTATGTTCGGATTTTTAACATTTTTTTTTCGCAAATACCGCCCAACTACATATTTACCAAAGACTTATCTAAATTTTTTTGGACAAGAGTGCTCAATAAAGTTTTGTTTTACGACTTATTTGCTGTAATTCACAGGAGCCACTTCTTCAACAATTTACAGCCGGAACAACTTTGATGGGAGGCGAGTGATCACACCACTCCACCACTTGCCCCTAGCAGTACCTTGTTGGGAATTGTTCAATAATTGCTAACAAAATTTATACGTACTTAGCTTATATTTAGATTTTTAGGTTACCTGTTTATTTTTATACTTTTGTTCTAAGTCAGAAAGTATGTTTTCTTTCTTCCTAATCATATTCTCAACATCATCCAACTTGTTCTGCATGATATTAATGGTGAATTCCATTGAAATACCTTGCTGTACAAATGTAATATCGTCAAAATATTTATCAGTATTTTGAGGATTTATCAAGAAATTTTCATTGTGCTCTGGTCCTTCACCCTCATTAGTGCCAAATGAGCAGGACTTTACATCTGAGTCACATTCATTATTCACTTTTGGGAAATTCCCGAAAGCAGTAACTGCCAAATTTTTGTAACTGCTTGTCATCAGTTTAAATTTCTTAGAATTTACTGGACAGTCCTTGGGATCTGCTTTTTCTTCCAAATTTCGGCTGTGTTTGCAAGCACTGCTGCCTGTAGTATCAATTTCATCACACTTCTTAACATCATCATCCACAACGGTGTGCAATTCCAAGAAACGGAATGTTTCATCATTACTGGTAAGTGGCACATCATTGAGAGCACAGACTGGCGAAAAAGGAACTGAAAAATCAGACTTCCTTGGCAATCCGACGCGCCGACATGGAGTCAGTATACTGCTGCGTTGAAAATTCGGTGAGCTGGAACTTAAAGTTGACCGTTTTTCTAGTTCCGGAGAGTTGAATATTATTGAATTATCCATTTCTTGATATAACACCTTTTAATTAGTAGTATTGAAGTTACGATAATATTAAATCTAGTATTACAAAACACAATTCACCGCGGTACCAAAAATCGGTAGGATAGAACAAAGACAATGTAACCTCGGTCAAATTCCATATGTATATGCGAAACATCAACAAAATACATACTGTATTCTACCATATTGATTTCCAAGACATAACCTCTAAACAAAAACATCCGCCCTAAACATTTTAAAAGCAGAAATCTTGATTACCATTAAAAAATAAAGTCTTATCACTACGATATTTATAAATACAGATAAATTAAAAAAAAAAATCTGAAATGCATTGTACTGTCCACTTTTTTTAGTAACAACTCCGTGCATGAAAAATGGAGTGAGCCCGCACGAAAAATGCTATGAATTCAACATTTTATAAAAATTAATTGGATTCATTTAGACCAATGAAAAAATAAAAACACTTCAAACTATGTCTGTACTTATCAATACTTATATTAATTTACTTTTTTAGAGCATAGGTCTATGAAAATACTACCGTCAGTTGGGGTAACATTGGCCCTTTGAGGGTACCGTAGAATGGGGTGAATAGAAACAGTGGGGTGAATAGAAACAAAACTTCATAATCATGGTATTGCTTTGAATATTATACATTTATATTGAATTTTAATTGAACTATTATTGCTTTTGTGTTGGCAACACTTTAGACTAACAAGAAAATTATGGTTTGATTGTGTGGCAGCACTGTAGGTTGATGTTTACCCTAGTGTGTCTCTTGAAAGTTTTAAAGATGTTTTCCGACCTACTTTGAACTTCTCTGGTAAGTAAACATATATTCTTTATGCGATATTTATTGGCATTGTAAATACTACCTATAACATCATTATAAAAAAGTAAGGTTTGGTTATTGTTTTACTTTTGACAAAATAATCTCCAAGAATTTTCAAAATTTTCAGGTTAGGTTTTTAAAGTTTGTGGGGTGAATAGAAACATAACAATTCTCTTGTTTCTATTCACCCCACAACAGCAAAATTAAAAAAAAAAATCTAGTAGGCCATATTAATACTATATAAACACCTATTATCCATTCTCTAGTTATTATATACCATCCTAAATAATATATTTCTTGTTTCAGAGTTGCTGTTTAAATATGCCACGGAAGTACAAACCCATTGTCGGAGGCGGTTACAAAAAACACAGCCCTGATCATATAAAAAATGCCCTCTCTGACATTGAATCTGGCATTAGCCTGCGGAAAGCAGCTGAAAAACATGGGATTCATTATAGTGTACTATACAGACACGTAAAAAGAGGCCCCGACATTAAACATCAGGGTGGACAAACTGCCTTGTCTTTTGAAGAAGAGAATTTGTTTGTAGATAGATTGAAAATATGCAGCGAATGGGGCTATCCTATCGACTCTACAACCTTAAGACTACTAGTAAAGGACTTTCTGGATAGTAGGGGGAAGGAAGTAAAAAGATTTAAGAATAATCTTCCCGGTCGTGATTTTGTGGTATCATTTATAAGACGACACAAAGATCAATTGGCAGTGCGAATGTGCCAAAACATTAAACGCTCCAGAGCCGGTGTAACACCAGAAACCATCAACAGTTACTTTGATGAATTGTCAAATGAAATAGAGAATGTGCCACCATCTAACATAATAAATTATGACGAGACGAACCTTACGGACGATCCAGGAAAACGAAAGATAATCACACGGAGGGGAACTAAATATCCTGAAAGGATCATGAACTCATCAAAGGCATCAACTTCTGTGATGTTTGCTGCCGCTGCAGATGGCACTATACTACCCCCTTATGTTGTGTATAAGGCTTTGCATTTATATCAAACCTGGACTGAAGGTGGGCCAAAACATGCAAGATATAATCGGACGAAATCTGGCTGGTTCGATTCGTTCTGCTTCGAGGACTGGGTCCTTACAGTTGCTATCCCATATTTGAAAAAGCTAGACGGGAAGAAATTTCTCATTGGAGACAATTTATCTTCGCATCTGTCATTAGAATCGGTTAAGCTGTGTCAAGATAATGACATAAGATTTATATTTCTACCAGCAAATTCAACACACTTAACACAGCCGCTGGACGTGGCATTTTTTCGGCCTCTTAAAACTACTTGGCGCCAAATATTAGAGGAATGGAAGAAAGGCCCAGGAAGAAATGAGGCAACAGTTCCTAAGGATAAATTTCCTCTGCTTTTGAAAAAGTTGTGTGTCTCCTTGAAGGAAAAAAATGTTATTGCAGGTTTCAGGAAATGCGGGATCGTGCCCTTAAACCGCAATAATGTGTTGTCAATGCTCCCAGGTACTGGAATAGACCAAAACCAGGCTATGATAAACCTTGAAGAATCCACTAATGCTGTTGACAAGATCTTTAAGGAACTCCTTCAAAGTCTTAGGCAAGACCAGACTCCTAAACCAAAGAAAAAAAGGACAAAAGTAAAGGTCCAGCCCGGCAGAAGTGTTACCGTTGATGACTTTGAGGAAGTGGATGGGGAGAATGTAACCCTCCATACTTCACTTCACAGTGACCCAAGCCCTTGTACATCGAAACAGGCCAAGCCAATGAAAATAAATGCCAAGAAAAACAGAAAATTTCTTGATTCATCATCAGAGGATGATTGTGCCTACTCAGTGCAGGACAGCGATGATGACCTAATTTTGATATCTTCAAATTCTTCTGATCAAGATGAAAACACTGGTATCTCCATAAGCCAAGGTGATTACATGGTGGTCAAAATATATGGAAAAACAAAAACATCGTTTAGATATTATGTCTGTAAAGTTAGTTACCTTATGGACAATGGTTTTGTTGGGACATTTTTAAAAAGAGTTCCACAAACCAAAAAGTTCACAATGACTGAAGAAGAATCTTTTGTTTCGAAAAACGATGTTTTCCGAAAACTGTCGTCACCAGTTCTCAATTCAGGTGCTCGTTTTAAAGACATGCTATGTTTTGAGGATGACCTGACTGATTTAACAGTTTATTAATGCTTCAGCCCATTGGTCATGGTAGAGAGTTTTGTTTTGTTTTGTTTGTACATATGTGACAACACCATTTTTGTTAATTTTTCTCACTTTTTACAGTAATAAACCATTATATTGTGAAATAACATTTTATCTACTTATTTCCTAAGAGAAAAATATATATTTAATTGTTTCTATTCACCCCACTTTGGTTTAAAAAGAAACAACCATGGTTTATAACTATTGTTTCTATTCACCCCTTTCTGTGGGGTGATTAGAAACACCATGTTATTATTTTTTTTAATTTTATTGAAACAAAAATATTTACTAATAATATCATACAGTGATAGGGGCACTATAGACCTGAGTTTTGTATATTATTTTTTTGTTTTCAACTAACAAAAAATAAGTAAATTTTTAATCCAAAGTTCAAATTTGTTTCTATTCACCCCGTTTTACGGTAACTTTGGCCCAAGACAAAAAAAATGTTAAATCATGTTACAACTCTTCCAAATATTTATTAGATGTTATGATACATATGTAACATATGTATCATCAAATCTAATAAATATTTTGAAGAGTTGTAACATGGTTTAAATTTTTTTTGTCTTGGGCCAAAGTTACCCTCAGGGCCGATATTATGACCTCCGGCTAAATCTACAGGTTAGCTAGCCGCCAGGTAAGGCTAGCCTCCGGTTAACGAACGAGGGGTGTACTGTCCGCGCCAGGAATGGTGGCACTCGAGCTCCCTAGTCCTCGGGCTAATGGGAGGGCACGACCACCCGCAGCGACGGACGACAGCAGTAACGGCGTGGCCGTATATTCTCTTACATGAAAACATTTGTCCGCGTCAGGAATGGTGGCACTCGGTCACTCTAGTCCTCGGATCAGAGGGGACGATCATCTGTAGCGAGGACGATAGTAGTAACGGCGTGGTCATATATTCCGTTACATGAATATATTTATAAATGTTTCACAGTAAATGTTCATATACACCTGTACCATGTGACCATAATCATTGACTTTACAACAGCTTTCAAGGCAAGGTACTAATTTGTTTCAGTAAAAAAACAACACATCGATAATTAAACATAATTTAATATACTAAACATTTATGTCACATCGAAATGTAAATAAAACATTCTTCACGGTACTGCATTACTGCGCATCTGAAATGTCCCTGCAGTCTTTGTATAGCTATGCAATACAAAGTGTCTTAGGCATTACTGTCGCTTATGCTTCAAATCATATATATATATATATATATATATATATATATATATATGCTGTTAACAATCAAATATCCTAATAAAACATATCTTACAACGCATTAACATTGTTTCAATACTATATAAATAATCTTCTTAAAAAACAATTTAATTGCCATCGCAAATATGGTAGTGCAATTAAAAATGTGATAACATAAATGGTAAAATAATAATAAAAATAATATTAATAAGGCTGAAAGTGTAGCATTACAAATGCTATAAATAAACAATACCAACGAATTAAATACGATTCAGAAATGTATGAGTGAAATACCAAGCTACGCTGTTAGAGATATATTTGAAATATAATGTTGTTTCAAACGTACAAAATGTGTTGCACATGTCAGGAAACTCACAATGGACTTGCCAAAACACTGTCGTTGCTTTCACAGGATGTAGAACAGTAACCATCACTGTTTTCGGCACTGTTTTCACTACCCTCACCGGTATCACTATCTTCACTGTCGTTCCCAATGGTGATGACAAATTCGTCTTGAATATCGTCCATTAAGTGGTCTTTCTTGCAATAATTGTCTTCCGTGTTCTGTACGTGTTGGCAGTAGCCCTCCCAGTCACTGCAGGTAATAGAATTCATAGCTTGTGTGGTTTGAATTTGCAATGATTGGAGAGACAATTCACCGGTGGTGTTATTTTCTCGCACAAGACGTTTAAGTTTTGCCCAAGCGAGCTCTATAGCATTCAATTCGCACATGTAAGGTGGTAATCTGATAGCCCGATGACCATGAGTTGCTAATAGGTGATCAACTCTAAACTTTTTTGTTTGTGGTCGATGTCTGTCCAGCAGATCTAGTAGCTCTGTTTTACTCATAGTCACATTACATTCGACCCCATTTCTATTAAGCCATCCCACTATTTCTCGTTTAACATCGTATTTTGATGGTGGCTTGTCCACTTGTTTGGAGTGGTATGGTGCGTTGTCCATAACTACGATCGATGCAGGTGGTAGATTTGGCAGTACCTTTTCTGAAAGCCATTTTTCGAAATTTACTGAGTTCATTTGTCCGTGGTAATCCCCCACTGTAGCACTAGCTTTGTAAACAACACATGCTCCTGGAAGGAAACCATTTCTCGAACCAATATTCAAAACTATTAGTCTGTGAGCTGCGTTTCCTGTACTCATAACACCATTTATATCGTCCTTTTTCTGCCAACATTTCTTGAATGTTAAATTTGTGTCAACCCAAGTTTCATCAAGGAAAAATATTTCTTTTCCATCTTTTCTTATTTTCTTCATTTCAGTAAGGTATTTTGACCGCCAACGAACAATATCAGCTCGTTCAAGGAGTACTACACGTTTGTCTTGGGTTTTCCTCCACACGAATCCCATTTCCTTCAGAAGTCGGCGCAATGACGATTTGCTCCAAATCCAGCCGATCTTTTCTTTAAGAATTGGTAATAGCTTGTTGACTGTTGGCACAACCTTTTTCACAATATAGAATTCGTGAATTGTATCTCGAATAACTCTTCTATCAAAACTGTCAACGTCAATTTTTACAGTCTTTCTTGGCCTGCAAAAACATGTTAATATAAATTAGAATCAACAAGTTAGCTTTAAGGGGGTAGTTTCCTTACTTTTATGAATTCGTTGAGATATCTCCATTACTATATTTTTATATGCGATATTTTCAAACTAAGTTAAGTATGAGATACATCACGTTTTAACAGTAATTTTAAGTAATATTTTGTTAATATTAAAACCATTTTATGACCTGCATGATCATAATTAGGTATATTCTAATAAGTCAATAATTTCAGTCCCTCAACAAATAATATGGATGATAGGCAACTCAATTCAAATTCAAAAGGTCTGATAAGTACTTTACTGTGTCATGATTACCACCAAATTTCAAGATTAAGCCATAAATATTAATTACTGAGTAATGATTATAAAATTATTAAATCTAGGACTCTACCCCCTTAATAAAACAAACATATTTAAATAGAAACTGGACAGTTTTCACGAATCAATTTCAGCACAAACTACAATTCGGACACATACGAACATAGGCTACACCTGATTTTCCATTGGTTCTTTCTGTTTAATGAACGTATATATTGGGCTTAAGTAGGCGGCCTTTCTATGCCTAAAACCCCCGTTCAAATAGGTGGAGAGGATTTTTGGATTAAATAAAATATAGTTTATTTATTTTTCACATCTTCACTAAAACAAACATCATATTTAATATTTAATTATATTTGGTGTTTACAATATAAAAAGCTAGGCACCCAATACAACTATATTCCCAGACACACATCCTGGCTACACCATTGTTTCTCCGCCCCCCCCCCCCGGGGGGGGGGGGGCAATTCTTTCCGCGCCCCTGCAAATTATCATATTAACATGGAATACAAAAACGCTTTCCCCAAACACCATTATTTATTATAACGATCCCTTACATTACATACCTTTTTTTACCAGGAGTTTTTTGAGGTTCGTGTGGACGTTCTTTGTTTTGTTTCCTTATCCTAAGGACAGACCTACGGCTTACGCCAGTGTAGTGTGCTACTCTGTCCGTAGCTTTGTGGACTGGCACTTCTAAACACTTATTTTTCGCTTCGCGGTCACAACATTCCATAACACATTTCACTATTTCTCTTTCACCACTATGAATGACTTTTTTAAATCGTACCGGACGTTCTCTAGCATCCATCGTAACCGACTACCACTGTTCAACTGCTGTGAGGGAACAATGTTTGTAGGTTGCAGGCTACAGACGCAGGTATACGCGGGGAGTTGCTTCCCCTCTCTCCAGCATTACCCCTCACCCCCGCGGAGAGAAGTGCCACCTTTCCTGGCGCGGACAGTATTATGACCCAAGCCTGCGGTTGGCTAACCGGAACCTGACGAAGCGTGTGGTGTAATAATGGGTGTGTTGGTAATGAAATAAAACAGAATTTGGTAACTTTTGTTGCAAGACAGTTATTTTTTCTGGTAGAATGTTAGTCAGCTGTTTGTTTGTATTGTGATTCGGAATATTTACAGCTGCAGTAAAGAAATATGCCGCGAACTTTATCTTGCAACAGATATAATTAAATTAACCAAAAACTACTTTGACGTCAAACCTGCTTTGTATTAAACCATAAAATTACAATTTACGATTCAAAACCGTGTGTTTTCAACTTTACTCTTGTATTGGAACTCATGATTTTGTTAGGTTATATATTAAGCCAAAACTAACGAAGTAATTCTATACCAACAAATAAATAGGGATGACATTTTTGCTAGAGAACACTTATTTCTTTCATAAATTTCTTTCATAATCAAATAATATAGACCCCGTTTCGGGAAAATACTTGTCGATTTTCATTTCACTGGTGTAGGTTTCATTTTTGTACTAATAGTTTCGTATCACGTATCCAAATGAATCCGATCCTGATGGAATTAGTTTGTGGTATAGGATGCTTGCTGTTTTAATTTAGTAGGTCGAGAGATCCTAGATATATTCACTGGGAAAATAATTATGATTGTAAAATGTATACGAAAGAAATATATTTTTACAAGACCTGACATAATTTGTTTGCATCGTGATATGTTAGGTATTTTGTGTTGTGTACAGGATTTTTCAACATTCTAAATTAAAACAGCAAGTATAATGTAAAACAAGACCAACATATAAAGGGTCATGCCGATAGGATCACTGAGGATAAGTTAGATTCGAATCTAGGATTCGAATCTAAAAAATTCTCGGAAGGCACAGTAATTATCGTACACGGCATAAAAACACAGAAATGTGTTTCTGCAACAACGGCGTAAGTAAATTCCTTTAAAAAATGCCTGTTTAAAGGGGAAAGAAAATATATCTACATGTTTATTCGACTACATTCACCTTTAAGAACGCCTCGCTGTGTTTATACGACATAGCAGATTCGGATTTATATATGTTTGTGTTGAATTTACCGGCCTCTGAACGTAGCATTTTACAACCATCATGGGACGAAAATGCCAAGTTTGAAGGCCTATAACACAGTACTCGAATTCGGTAAAGCATAGCGACTACATTCACCTTAAAGAACACCTTGCTGTGTTAAATACGACGTATCAGATTCGGATTTATATAAGTTTGCGATGAATTTACCTGTCTCTGAACTTAGCATTTTACAACCATCATAGGACGAAAATTCCAAGTTTGAAGGCCTATAACACAGTACTCGAATTCGGTAAAGCATAGCGACTACATTCACCTTAAAGAACACCTTGCTGTGTTAAATACGACGTATCAGATTCGGATTTATATATGTTTGCGATGAATTTACCTGTCTCTGAACTTAGCATTTTACAACCATCATAGGACGAAAATGCCAAGTTTGAAGGCCTATAAAAACGAACTCGAATTTGGTACAGCATAGCGACTACATTCACCTTAAAGAACACCTTGCTGTGTTTAATACGACGTATCAGATTCGGATTTATATATGTTTGTGTTGAATTTACCTGCCTCTGAACTTAGCATTTTACAACCATCATGGGACGAAAATGCCAAGTTTGAAGGCCTATAACAAAGAACTCGAATTTGGTACAGCATAGCGACTACATTCACCTTAAAGAACACCTTGCTGTGTTTAATACGACGTATCAGATTCGGATTTATATATGTTTGCGTTGAATTTACCTGTCTCAGAACTTAGCATTTTTCAACCATCATGGGACGAAAATTCCAAGTTTGAAGGCTTATAACAAAGAACTCGAATTTGGTACAGCATAGCGACTACATTACCCTTAAAGAACACCTTGCTGTGTTTAATACGACGTATCAGATTCGGATTTATATATGTTTGTGTTGAATTTACCTGCCTCTGAACTTAGCATTTTACAACCATCATGGTACGAAAATGCCAAGTTTGAAGGCCTATAACACAGTACTCGAATTTGGTAAAGCATAGCGACTACATTCATCGTAAAAAACATCTTGATGTGTTTAATACGACGTATCAGATTCGGATTTATATATATTTGTATTGAATTTACCTGCCTCTGAACTTAGCATTTTACAACCATCATGGGACGAAAATTCCAAGTTTGAAGGCCTATAATACAGTACTCATATTTGGTACAGCATAGCGACTACATTCACCTTAAAGAACACCTTGCTGTGTTTAATACGACGTATCAGATTCGTATTTACATATGTAAGTGTTGAATTTACCGGCTTCTAAACTTGGCATTTTACAACCATCATGGGACGAAAATGCCAAGTTTGAAGGCCTATAACAAAGAACTCGAATTTGGTACAGCATAGCGACTACATTACCCTTAAAGAACACCTTTCTGTGTTTAATACGACGTATCAGATTCGGATTTATATATGTTTGCGTTGAATTTACCGGCCTCTGAACTTAGCATTTTACAACCATCATGGGACGAAAATGCCAAGTTTGAAGGCCTATAACACAGTACTCGAATTTGGTACAGCATAGCGACTACATTCACCTTAAAGAACACCTTGCTGTGTTTAATACGACGTATCAGATTAGTAGATGTATATAGTGCGTATGAGGGCGGGGAAAGGGGGGAGTGGGATCCGGGGATCCACGGCAGCCACCTTAAGGCTTCGCTTGATCAGCCATGTTCGATTACGGTACTTCCGTCTGCCATGCACGCACGAAAAAGTGTCCCGTTACGTTCATCAGCCATGTACGCACGAAAAAATGTCCCGTTACAGTAGATGGAAATAGCCGATTCAAGGACAGGCGCAGGATCCAGGAGCCGACATTGAACATTGACTATGACCTTGAACATTGACCTTGAACCTTGACCTTTAACTATGACCTTGAACATTGACTTTGACCTTGAACATTGACCTTGAACTTAGACCTTGACCCATGACCTTTAACTATGACCTCTAACATTGACCTTGAACCTTGACCTTGAAATTTGGCCTTGACATTGAAATTATACCCTGACCTTTAGCTTTGCGACCCTCGATGTTGCCAACCTGATGACATAATCTAATCCGTATGCTAATCCATATGCTAATCTATGCTAACCTAACCTAACCCATGCAAATCTATGCTAAATCATGCCAATCTATGCCAAACCATGTCAATCTATGCCAATCCGTTTGCCAAACTATGCCATTCCGTTTGCCAATCTATGCTAATTCGTATACCATACTATGCTAATCTGTTTGCCAATCTATGCTAATCCATATGCTAATCTAAGCTAATCCATATGTTAATCCATGCTAATCCATCCGCCATTTTGTATTTCTAGAAATTTTTACCAACTTTGAATCGTGACGTCACCGTTGCACTTTTCGTCACGGCCGCCATCTTGGATTCGAATTTTTTTTTCGAATTTCAACTTTTCGAAATTTGATGTATACATCAGCCGCCATCTTTTGCCTTCCTTAATGCATACGTAAGGCGCCACATTTGAAATTAAAATTATTATACAGCAGCCATATTTAATTCCAGCACAGATTACCAGATGGCGCTAAATTCAAAAATTAGTTGCCAGAGGCGCCACCATCTTGGTTCTCAAGTTGGCTGTTAGATGTCGCTAGTATCGCGCGCCAAATTCAAAAATTAGTTGTCAGAGGCGCCGCCATCTTGGTTCTCATGTTGGCTGGTAGACGACGCCACCGTCGCCATATTTTAGTTCAAATAATCGATACCAGATGACGCCACCGTCGCCATATTTTAGTTCATATAATCGATACCAGATGATGCCACCGTCGCCATTTTTAGTTCCTAGTGTTGCTACCAGAGTGTGCCACCGCCGCCATCTTTAATTCTTAAAGTTACCGCCGGAGACCACCGCCATCGCCATCTTTAATTCTTAAAGTTACTGCCGGATGGCGCCAAGTGTTATGTAGTCAGTCGAGACAAGTCGGGAACGAGTCAAGACAAGTCTAGACAGTCGAGACAAGTCGGGGGGACAAGACGAGACAAGTCGGTAGCCTGTATTCACCAAGTTCTCCGTTGCCGCCATCTTTAATTCATAAAGTCGCTACCAGATGGCGCCACTGTCGGCCATATTTAATTCAAGGCATTGTCGCCGGATGACGCCAAGTTTGAATTTAAAAACCTACAAGTGTTATGCTATGTGTAACCAGTCGAGGCAAGTCGAGATACATTTGGAACATGAAGCCATATTCTAAACTATGTTTATTATATATGTATGCCTTTATATGTTTAGGTTTGATGATAGAGTAATGCAAGGGAATGGCTTTTCATTTATATTTGCGACAAACAAACCATCCATCCGATTACATTATTCCAAGTGGCCATATTGGATGATGACATCACCGTTGCAATTTCTGTTATGGCCGCCATCTTTAAATATATTATCCGAGTTTAATGAAAAAAATTTAAAATTTATAAAAAAATTAAATTTATAAAATTTTTATAAATTATTTATAAAAAAACAAACTTTTACGACACGAAGCTCGTAGTCCTCGGTTCGAACCTGGTGAGGGCAAAAAAAAAAGGCGACCGATCCTTCCCTCGTGGTGGCTGCAGGCAGACTGACTCCCACCACTTTTTTTTTTCAAAGTATATTTAACGTCATCTAGTATGACGCCATGTCCGCCATCATGTCTTCGATGCTGGAAGCCATCATCATTGTATCGTCGGCGAGAGTACGCTGACGCCATGTTAGTTTAGTTCTTATCCGCTAGAGTGCAGTAATAATTTATTACTGTGACACCAGACATCTTGAAATTATGCCGCCATCTTGAAAATCCGTAATTATTTAGCTAGGAATTCGGGAAAAAGTTCAAAATTCATTAAATAAATCACTCATTAATTTACATATTGATTCTATCCGCTCCTGTCCTCGGTTCGATACCCGATCGATGTAATAATGTTTAATTTTATGTAAAAAATAATAATTTCAATAAACCATGTTCAACATTCGTAAAGAGACTCTAAATCCTCTACGACCATCATCCTATCAGACATCAAGACCACCATATTGGAAATGCGTAATTTTAATGCTAGAGATTCGGGAAAAAGTTTAAAATTCAATAAATAAATTTGTAATCTATATATTGATTGATTAGATCGACTTAGGTCCTTGGTTCGTTCCCTGGCCGATACAAAACAACTTTAATATTTTAAAAAAGTACCACTAAAGTGTCAGGTTTGAGAAAATAAAAAACACCGCAAGTTCTTTTAAAAAAACTTTTATTACATAAATTATACACTACCAAAAGTACAAAAAACGCACATACAAATTACCAAAGTTTCGTGGATCTCTCGATTCAAACAGTCTTCTTACTATACGGACTATGTCCTTTACATGACTTTAAATGTCTATTCAGTTTATCAGCTCGACATATTGGTACACCACAATTTGCACACAAAGTCGAATTATCGACTTCATTAAAAGGACAGTGATATATTTCGTGTCGTTGTGCACTTTGAATATTTGCCAATGTTTTGTTACAAAATATACAGCTTGATTCCGATGAATGTACAGCCAGTATATCACAATTCCTGAGGTGCCATTTTAATCTTCCATATTGTACAAACTTGCTTAAACACCTGTTGCACTGATATTTAATGCGTTCAGAGTTATTACTACAATTGTGTATTACATAATCCCATAATTTCAAGTTTTTGATCTTCTCACAGTACGTACAGTCGGGTGATGGAACACCGCTGGTTGGTCCTTCCTTCATCAATGCCACTGGAACTGTTGACAACCATTGTAACACTGCTGACATGTTAACTTCTGAAGCCGTTGAGGTCTGCTCTGCAGAAGATGTTGCACGCTGTGCTGAGAGAGCAGGTGTAGCTGTAGACTTCGTTGTCATTGTGCTCTGCACTGATGATGGTAGACCTTCGATCCAGGTTGGTGTAGATAGTGGTAATGATGCCATCGAGTTCTCAAGAATAGCTAGATACAGGTCTATTATGTTATACAAGTCTAACTATCCGATCCGTTCATCACAGCAGCCAGAGACGGACTGAAGTCCATATCACAAGGGTCTCACTTATATAGTCTCATCAGCTGGTACAACACATGAGTCAAAACAATAACCAGGTTCATTATACTCGCACTTAACTTTCTCGGATAATTTTTTATAATGAAGATGTAAGCTATCAATACGTGAAATTAGTTTTTTGCACTTATTGCACTGAAATTGTATTCTTTTAACATTATTAGAACAACTGCTTCTTTCATGTCTGCGAGCATTTGAGGTGATAGTAAATGATGCGTCACAGTATTTGCACTGACGCAATGTACGCTCTTCATTAGTTGAAGAATCCATTGCTGATAATGAAACTTCAGCTGATGTTGGAACAGCACATATCGAAGTCTCCTCCAGTGTTGTCAGAGGCGTTGCCAACGGGATCTGCTCCAACATCGTCGGCGCTGACGTCATGGTTCCCGTAGTCGATTGTACATCCTCCATCGAGTCCGACGTTAAAGTCGGTAAAGATGCCATCGAGGTCTCAAGAACAGCTAATTGACACGACTCATGCACCAGAAGAAACAAACTAGGCGATCCTACACCACCGACGTCAGTAACAAACTGAGCATCCTGCTGTCTAGGACTCGCTTATATACATGCACCGTATGGATTAATACGCTAGTCAAATCAAGAACCATCAACAATAATACTAGAGTCAAAACAACATTAAAAATAGAAGGACCATCAACGAAAAGGCAGCACAATCAAAAAAAGGCAGCACATTTGGAAGCACCGACAACGAAAAGGCAGCACATTCGAAAGCACCGACAACGAAAAGACAGCACATTTGGAAGCACCGACAACGAAAAGGCAGCACATTCGGAAGCACCGTCAACGAAAAGGAAGCACATTTTGGAAGCACCATCAAAAAGGCAGCACATTTTGGAAGCACAATCAAAAAAGGCAGCACATTTTGGAAGCACAATCAAAAAAGGCAGCACATTTGTAAGCACAATCAAAAAAGGCTGCACATTTTGGAAGCACCATCAAAAAGGCAGCACATTTGGTAACACAAGTTACGAGAACTAAGTCTTAGTTAGAAATCAGAATGCAAGAAATAAAAACATTAAATTTTTACTTTTAATATTTAATTTATTTCTTAAGATTATACAAATAGAAGTAAAATAAGCCATTATTGTATGTAGCCAGCTTTCCTCAGTTATTCGAGTATGAAGGATATTTCTTTTATGTACGAATAGTTTCCTGCACAAAGCGAGACATGTAGAAGTCTTAGCCGGTCAACCAATAAGTTTGGATCTTTCCACGATGTGTAATCAATCTCTTCTACCACCATCTAACTTGCTTGTTTATTATAAATACTTTTAATATCACAATCGTCCCAGTGATCATATTAAGCGTTATCAGATTTATTTATTATAACACGTCGTTTCCATCGTTTCGGTCTCAGGACACCGTTACATTCTTCGATCTTGTCAGCTTTAGGTGCTTCATCACAGTCTATGCTTTTGTCAACAGCCTCAGAGTCACTGTTACAATCACTGTAGAAGACATCCTCTTCACCCAGATTACCATATGAATTCGATATCGATGATGTCGAAGTGCCATTATCGTCTTCATGCTTCCTTTTTAGGAGTCCATCATTTTTACAAAGTAAGAAAGATCTACTTGAATTCGGCTGGAATGTATTCTCAATTTTCACGTTGCCGTCGTCCGGGGTCTCGGGCTCGAGTCCCGGTGTGGCTCCTAGTGGGAAAAGGCGGTTCTTGCTACGTATTGTCCGGGTGGGCGCCAGACTAGCTCGGTTCTAGTCGTGAGTTTGGGGGTCGTGGATGTATGTGCCCCTGCGTGGCCCACTAGGGCCGGCGGCGGTGTTGCGTGAGATGATTTTAAATAAGAGGCGTGGAGTTAAGGTGGTGGTGTCGTACCTTTTATTCATAGGAACGAGTCGTACACAATACAACACTCTACAGAGGTCCCCGGGGGGGGTTTACTCGTTATTCCGTGGCGCCGTATGGTTTGTGTTCCGCGTTACGTGGCCTCGGACGCTGCTACGTCTCATACGTCTCACTGGTTACACGGGTAACGTAATTTCGTAACACAAAGGCGGGACACAAAATACACTGAATTAAGGGGGTGCGCACAAGTTACGTGGCACTCGTTACTCGGGTAACGTAAGTTAGCAATACAAAGTACGGGACACAAAAATACACTGAATTAAGGGGGCGCGCACAAATTACGTGGCACTCGTTACTCGGGTAACGTAAGTTAGCAATACAAAGTACGAGACACAAAAATACACTGGATTAAGGGGGCGCGCACAAGTTACGTGGCACTCGTTACTCGGGTAACGTAAGTTAGCAATACAAAATACGGGATACAAAAATACACTGAATTAAGGGGGTGGACGATTGGAGACGGCCAATCCCGTATGCAAATGTCTCGGCGCGGGTGTTGTGCCCACTGTGGTGAAACACGCACCGCAATTAAGTTTGTCCAAGTTCCCTTGCGGGTTTGTGGTCAGCGCCGTGCGCGTGACCTTAAATAAAGTTCTGTAAGTTGCGGGAGGCGGCCCGTGCCGTATACTGAAGAGCAGCCCCGCTGACCAAGTGTGGTGCGGGGTGTCTTTAAATTGATGCGGCCGGATTAGGTCCTGGACCGAAAAAAGGGACCGGGTACTCACGGAGAGGTTAAGTAATAAAAGGGGTTCTGTTAATTAGTGACTATATTTACCGGACGTTACTTTCGATGTAGACAAAGGATGTTGCCTCTCCGTGGGACGTAGGTCCGCCCCGGTCCGTGAGCTGCGCTGAACTGCCGAACTGGCATGGCGTCCGAGGGAGGCTCGGCCTCTCTCGCGCCAGGCGTGACCTCATTACGCTAGACTCCAAACGGGTGTGTCTGGAAGAGATTTTATTGTCGCTAAAATCCTAATTTAATGTTTTAGGAGGAATGGGTACGGTTCTTCTCTTGTCTACTCAGGTTTCCGCGGCTTTGTCTTTGATTGCTGTTCGGGTCGCCTGACTCGGGTGGGCCATGGCCAGGGGTGTGTTCCGTTAGCGGGAGCGTATACTGGCGGGTGCAGGTCGGGCTCTGGGGTGGTCGTCGGCCAGACGACGTCAAACGCCCCCCCCCTGTGAAGCCCGACCTTGCGCCGCTTATGGTCCCGCTAACATGGGGCCACCCCTAGCTCCGGCCACTCCATCCCGGCGTGGTTCGCGGCTCAGCAGCTGGTTGGCTCCGCGTACTGGACCTGGTGATCAAGGCCGACTGGGCCAGCGTGCGCGCCGCCCCGGTTGCCGTCGTGGCAGGCGTGCCGGGGGCGGCGTCGTGGCGCCTGGGCGGGGTCAGCGGCTGATAGGGTCAGCGCACTGGACCTGGTGATTGTGGCCGACTGGGCCAACGTGCGCGCCGCCCCGGTTGCCGTCGTGGCAGGCGTGCCGGGGGCGGCGTCGTGGCGCCTGGGCGGGGTCAGCGGCTGATAGGGTCAGCGCACTGGACCTGGTGATTGTGGCCGACTGGGCCAACGTGCGCGCCGCCCCGGTTGCCGTCGTGGCAGGCGTGCCGGGGGCGGCGTCGTGGCGCCTGGGTGGGGTCAGCGGCTGATAGGGTCAGCGCACTGGACCTGGTGATTGTGGCCGACTGGGCCAACGTGCGCGCCGCCCCGGTTGCCGTCGTGGCAGGCGTGCCGGGGGCGGCGTCGTGGCGCCTGGGCGGGGTCAGCGGCTGATAGGGTCAGCGCACTGGACCTGGTGAACGTGGCCGACTGGGCCAGCGTGCGCGCCGCCCCGGTTGCCGTCGTGGCAGGCGTGCCGGGGGCGGCGTCGTGGCGCCTCCTAGCTCCGGCAACAGCTCCACCCGGGTGGCGCTCTCGGTGGCCGCAGTTGGTAGGGCCCGAGCACCTGTCCCGGGTCGTCCCACGCCGAACATCCGGGGGTCGACTCGTCGAGGTGGCCTTGCGGCTGACAGGCTCTGCGCCTCGTTCCCAGGTCGTAGTCGGCCAGGCGAACTGGAGGTCTGTGGGCCCGTCGGGGTCGTTCCGCGGGCTCGCTGGCGGGTTCGCTTGTCCCCAGTCGATGTCCCGGTCCGCGGAGGTCCTCCTTCGGCGGCGGTTGACAGTTCGTGGACTGGTACGGAGTCCGTTCCCGTTCGGGTATGGCGGCTGATGCTGAGGCGGCGATCTCCGGGTCGGTCTCTCCGGGTTGCGTGACGATCGGCGTTGGCCCGTCGTCGTTGCCCGCATCGGATTGACCTATGCTGTGCGACAGCTCGGCGATCTCCACGGCCTCTGCTTCATCGCCCCGTGGGTAGCATTGCGGTGGGGGGCTCTCGTACACCCCGCTTCCCTCCCAGGGTACCACTGCCGTCTCCGGTGCGTTCTCGTGGACTTCTTCTGGTTCGTCTGGCACGTCGTGGGCGGGGTCGCCCCCGGTGTCCCCCGTGGCCATGCTAAGGGCATAATCGTCGAGGTACGTGGGCGGGCGCCGCCACCGCCGTGGTCGTGGCCTCGCCTCGTCGTCTGACGCGGCCTCTGCGGGTGATGTCCCGGGCGTGTATGCGAGTTCGTCGCGGGGCCTGTTGGACGTGGTGTTCGTGAACACTAGGGTGCGGTATGGGCGCGGTTCGGGTCGGCTCCTAGCGGGGGTCGCTTCTGGCGAGTTGTCCTCTTCCTGGACGGCGTCGCTCTCCGGCGTACGGCGTCCGTTGTCGTCCGGAGTGGGGGGTCCTGCGTCCCCGTCTGGGTTCCTCTCCCCAGGCAGGGCGGTGAGCCGGATGTCGTCCCTGTGCACCTTTTTCAGGCGCCGTCCCTCCGTGCGGACTAAGTACGTCGTCCTGCCTAGTCGTCGCCGTACCGTGTATGGCCCGCCCCAGCGCGGGGCCAGGCCCGCGCAATAGTTGCGGGGTGCGGCTGAAAGTGGGTGTAGTCGCGCGAACACCTGATCGCCGACCTGCACGGCGGGTGGAGGGTGATCTGTGATTGGGGTGATCCGGTTGGCGTACCTCTCCTGCCTACGTCTTGCCTCGTCGTGCAGAGTCACCCGTCGTTCGTCGCGTTCCTCCGTCGTCTCGTCGGGGTGTGGAGCGCCGTGTGTGGCCCATTCTCCCGGTAAGGGCAGGTTGTGGCCCTGTATCATTTCGGCCGGTGTGCGGCCGGTTGCGGCGTTGGTGCGGCGTCGTACACAGAAGAGGGCGTCAGCCACGTGTAGGTCCCACTGCGTGTGGTCTGCCCCCAGCCGGATCCGGAGCTGTGCCTTCAGTTCCTGGTTCCGGCGCTCTGTCGGGTTCGCTCTCGGGTGGTAGGCGGGCGTCGTGTGGTGCTCGATCTGGTGTTCGTCGCACCAGCCCTTCCAATGTCGCCCCAGGAACTGACTGGCGTTGTCCGTCAACACCGACTGGGGGTATCCCCAACGGGACAGGAATTCCCTGGTCAGCAGGCTGATGATGGTAGGTGTGCGCACGTTCCCGCATGGATACGCCTCCGTCCACCGCGTGAAGAGGTCCGTCACGACGAGGAGGAAGCGTTTGCCGCGCGGCGTGCGGGGGTAGGGGCCCATTACGTCTAAGGCTATCGTTTGGAAGGCGGTGGTGGGTTCCCTGGGTCGCTGTTGCTCCTCGCCGTCACGCCGCCTCGCCTTCCTCGCCTGACAGACCTCGCATTCGCGCACGTACGTACGTACGTCGTACGTGACGCGGGGCCAGTGGTAGTGCCGGGTGACTTCTCGTCGTGTCTGATCGGTCCCCGGGTGTCCAGCGAGGTCGTGGTCGTGGAAGAACCGAAGGACCGCTTCTCGGGCTTCCGTCGGGACGTAGGTCCTCCAGTCTTCCTGGTGTCCGGGTGTGTGAGTCTGAATCAGGCCGTCTTGCATGCGCCACGCCTCGTGTCCGGCGGTCGCTTGCTGGCGGCGTCTTGCCGCGTCTATTGACGTTTCCTGTGCTCGACGTACCCGGTCCTGGACGTCGGCCACGGTGTTGGGTGGGTCTTCGTCCCCGTCCGCGTCGGCCGTGATTCGTGTGCATGCTGAGTCGTGCGATGCGTGTCCGTGTGGTGTGTCCGGGGGTAGAATCTCCTCCCAGTCGTCCTCGTCCGTCAGCTCTGTTCGGTCGTCGGGTTCCCGCGACAGTAAGTCGGGGAGCTGGTTCTCCGTGCCGGGAACGTGCTCGACGTCGAAGTCGAACGACTGGAGGAATAGCGCCCATCGTATGAGTTTGCCTTTCCGCCCCTGCATCGTACGCAGCCAGGTGAGGCAGCTGTTGTCCGTCCTCAGTGTGAAGCACTTCCCCTCCAGGTGGGGCCGGTACTTTTTCATGGCCCAGACTACGGCTAGGCACTCTTGCTCGTTGCTGTGATACCGGCGTTCGGCTGGTCCGAGCTTCGCGCTAGCGTAGTCGATGACCTCGCGGACCCCGTTCGGGTCCGTGTGAAAAAGCACCGCGCCCACACCGAGTGCGCTGGCGTCGGTCTGAAGGTAGAGGCGGCGTCCGGGGTCTACTCGTGTGAGGGTGTGACAGCGAGTGAAGGCGGCTTTTATTTCTTCGAAGGCGCGTTGCGCGGGTTCGCCCCAATGGTACCGTGCCCGTGGTGACAGGAGGTCGGTCAGTGGTGCGATGGTACGGGAGAAGTCGGGGATGTACCCCCTGAGCCAGTTCACCAGGCCGATAAACCGTTGGAGTTGCTTCCTCGTCCGCGGTGGTGCCGCTTCAGCGATCTTGCGCAAGTGAACGGGTTGGGGTCGGTTGCCAGCCGCGCTTACTAGGTGGCCCAGGAATTCGACCTCCTGGGTCCCGATATGACACTTGTGGTGTGCGGCCGTGAGATGGTGTGTGGCCAAGCGTTCTAGGACCAGCGCCAGGTGTCTGGCGTGGTCCTCCCACGTCTCGGAGAAGACGATCACGTCGTCGAGGTACGCGATCGCAAACTGGCCCAGGTACCCCTCCAACACTCGGGTCATCATTCCCTGGAACGTGGCCGGTGCGCACTTTAGCCCAAAAGGCATGGCGCGAAATTGAAACTTCCGCCCGTCTGGTATCGTGAACGCGGTTTTCCCCCTGTCTTCCGCCCGTATGGGCACTTGCCAGTACCCAGCCTTCAGGTCGAGCGTACTGAAGACTTTCGCGCGGCCGAGTCCGGCTACGGCGGCGTCGACGCTGATTTGAGGTGGGGGTGAGCTAATCGTGATCGCGTTTAGCGGCCGAAAATCGACGCAGAAGCGTAGCGAACCGTCTTTCTTTGGGGCTAATACGACGCAAGCATTGTAATGACTGTTGGACGGCTCGACTACCCCGTCGCGAAGCATGTCCGCCACTTGCTCCCGGATGGCCCTCTGTTCCCGGAACCCGTAGCCTCTCGGGGCCTCGTGTACTGGGTTGTCGTGGGTGGTCGGGATGTGGTGTTCGGTGATGGTGGTGCGTTTCAGTGGGTCGGCTACCGCGAAGACGTCCTGCCTTTCTGCCAACACGCGTTCCACTGCTGCTCGGTACTCGTGGGGGACGTTGTGGCGGAACTGGTCTAAGGTTACTTTCTCCCCCTGACTCTCGGGGGTAGTGCCTATGGCGTACACCGTGAGCCGCTCGCGGGTGCCAATGTAAACTCGTCTGGGTTTCATTTCGATCACCGCATCTTGTCTCGCTAACCATGGTTGGCCTAGTACTATCCCTTCGTGTAAGTCCTCCACCACTAGGGCGGTTACCGTGGTGACGTCGTCCCGAATGCGTACCTCGAGTTCGGCTTGCCCTACTGTCCTTCCCGGTTGCGTGCTGGTTGCTAACCGTAACTCGGCTTGGTGGGGCTGCAGCGCGCCGGGGGGTACCAGGTGGGGGGCCACGAACACGTGGCTCGCGCCCGTGTCTACCAGGGCCGCCGTGGGTTGCCCGTTGACTTCCACTGGGATACGGAGTAGGCCGTCGCGAGGGCGGACTAGCTGGTTTATCTGCGGTGTGGCTGCTTCCGCGGCGGGTGTGGGTTGGCTCGGGTTACTCGGAGGCGCGGGTTTTACCGCCGTGCCCCCGGATGGGCGTTTCCCGACGTGTTGGTGAAGGGTGGTGTTTGCCGGCGTGGGCAGTCGACATGCCAGTGGCGGGTACCTGCGGGGCAGCCCAACTGGCATCGCGGTAGTGGGGGTTCCTGCTGTGTCGATGACCCATCGGGCCTACCAGGTGGTGGTGCGTCCTCGATGGCTCGTCGCGGGCGGTCGGGTGGGTAGCCCCCTGCTTCCCTGTTCTGGACGCTGGCTATTCTCTGACCCATTGGGCGTCTGGCCAGGTCCCGGCCGGTGTTCGGGGGGTCGTAGTGTCGCAGTCCCCGGATGTTCCGTTCCGTGTCTATGGCTTGTCGGACGTAATCCTCGACTTCCTCTGCGCGGTGACACCGCATGAACGGTTGCAGTTCATTGTGTAGGAGGGTGGTAATGGTTGCGAGCGCGGTGGCTGGCGCGGCGCCGGGTGCTACTCGATTGAACAGTTGCATTTTCTTGGCCAGAAACTGCTCGACGGGTTCGCCGTCGCGTTGGCGTTCGCCATAGAACTGTGTCGTGCATTGGACCAGTGCGTGTTCCGTGTCAAATCGGCGGTTGAATGACGTGGCAAACTCCTCCCAGGGCATGCCGAAGCGTCCCCAGATGTTCCACCATTGGCGGGCGGTCCCCTTCAGCTGTTCGCTCGCTCGCCCCGACCATTCATCGGTCGGTATTCCGGACCGTGCCAGTCTAACCTCGCAGTGTGTTAGGAAGTCTCTGGGTACTTCGTGCCCTATTCCGCTGAACTCGGGTAGTGCTAACTTCCCTGTGTAGCACGGGTTGCGTGTATGCATCCCCATGTTTGGTCCGGTGATTGCGCTTGGTGGTGGGATGTATTTGGGTGCCAGATTGGTCCGGGCACTCGTGAGGCCCATAGTCGGTAGTATGCCTCCCAGTGTGACGTTAGCTTGTGCCTCCGTCTTAAGCGGTGCCCATGACCACGGTAATTGGGTGTGCGGCTCGCCGAGTAACGTCTCGCTCCAGGGCTTGCCCCAGGTCTGTTCGGTGACGTTGTCCCGGGTGTTCGCGCATTGGCATGTCCTGTACCACGGCAGTGATCCCGTCAATAGGTCTATTTCCCTTGGTAATAGGCAACGCGTGCACACGAGGTCTGTAGGTGGTGCCTGCATGTTGAGCTGTATGTTGTACGTTCAAGTTCGCCGTCTGTGACGGGCTGTTCGTAGTCTGGGCGCGTGTTGTAGCGCGCGGGTTTTAGATCGGCGGCGGGCAGGTGCCCGGACAGCCGCACAAAGAGGAGGCGAAAACGGTCCGCGCGGAGTGGGGGTGGTGACGTCGCTCCGTTGCTCGCCTCGCCGTGATGACGTGCGGGGGTGGGGGTGGTTGGAATGTCCTTTGTCCGCTCGCCTCGTCGCGCCGGTCTGTCTGGCCTTCGACCCTTCCTGTGTCCAAAATGGCCGTTTCGTGTCTCCGCTGTCGCCTGTTGGTGAATTTATTTCGAAAATGTCCAGAAGTGAGAAAAAAAAATTTTTCACGTTATTTTCTGCCCCACGCAGCGGGCGCCAAATGCCGTCGTCCGGGGTCTCGGGCTCGAGTCCCGGTGTGGCTCCTAGTGGGAAAAGGCGGTTCTTGCTACGTATTGTCCGGGTGGGCGCCAGACTAGCTCGGTTCTAGTCGTGAGTTTGGGGGTCGTGGATGTATGTGCCCCTGCGTGGCCCACTAGGGCCGGCGGCGGTGTTGCGTGAGATGATTTTAAATAAGAGGCGTGGAGTTAAGGTGGTGGTGTCGTACCTTTTATTCATAGGAACGAGTCGTACACAATACAACACTCTACAGAGGTCCCCGGGGGGGGTTTACTCGTTATTCCGTGGCGCCGTATGGTTTGTGTTCCGCGTTACGTGGCCTCGGACGCTGCTACGTCTCATACGTCTCACTGGTTACACGGGTAACGTAATTTCGTAACACAAAGGCGGGACACAAAATACACTGAATTAAGGGGGTGCGCACAAGTTACGTGGCACTCGTTACTCGGGTAACGTAAGTTAGCAATACAAAGTACGGGACACAAAAATACACTGAATTAAGGGGGCGCGCACAAATTACGTGGCACTCGTTACTCGGGTAACGTAAGTTAGCAATACAAAGTACGAGACACAAAAATACACTGGATTAAGGGGGCGCGCACAAGTTACGTGGCACTCGTTACTCGGGTAACGTAAGTTAGCAATACAAAATACGGGATACAAAAATACACTGAATTAAGGGGGTGGACGATTGGAGACGGCCAATCCCGTATGCAAATGTCTCGGCGCGGGTGTTGTGCCCACTGTGGTGAAACACGCACCGCAATTAAGTTTGTCCAAGTTCCCTTGCGGGTTTGTGGTCAGCGCCGTGCGCGTGACCTTAAATAAAGTTCTGTAAGTTGCGGGAGGCGGCCTGTGCCGTATACTGAAGAGCAGCCCCGCTGACCAAGTGTGGTGCGGGGTGTCTTTAAATTGATGCGGCCGGATTAGGTCCTGGACCGAAAAAAGGGACCGGGTACTCACGGAGAGGTTAAGTAATAAAAGGGGTTCTGTTAATTAGTGACTATATTTACCGGACGTTACTTTCGATGTAGACAAAGGATGTTGCCTCTCCGTGGGACGTAGGTCCGCCCCGGTCCGTGAGCTGCGCTGAACTGCCGAACTGGCATGGCGTCCGAGGGAGGCTCGGCCTCTCTCGCGCCAGGCGTGACCTCATTACGCTAGACTCCAAACGGGTGTGTCTGGAAGAGATTTTATTGTCGCTAAAATCCTAATTTAATGTTTTAGGAGGAATGGGTACGGTTCTTCTCTTGTCTACTCAGGTTTCCGCGGCTTTGTCTTTGATTGCTGTTCGGGTCGCCTGACTCGGGTGGGCCATGGCCAGGGGTGTGTTCCGTTAGCGGGAGCGTATACTGGCGGGTGCAGGTCGGGCTCTGGGGTGGTCGTCGGCCAGACGACGTCAACGTTAAGGATTCTTCCATTGTCTTCATTCTTCCATAAATCATCATCGTCCTTAAATTTAAGTTCTTCGTCGAGATCGGAAGACCCACGAACATAATCTCTCTCAAGACAAGGAAAATTATTGTCGTAATGCAGATCACTATTCCTTGGTCTAGTAGATCCATCGCTTTACTCTGGCTTGTACGCAGGCTTAACGTTACAAGTTCTGTCATGTCTTTTTAAGCTCTCTCTCCGCGTAAACGACTTGTTACATCGAACGCAACTTATCATATTGCGTAGTGGATTTTTAACACAGTCATTCTTCTGGTGTTGTCTTCCATTCTTTCTCAAGATAAATTCTTTGCTGCAAAACTTACACCTGTGTCCTTTCGATACAGCGACAGACACCGAATCAGGATTCATATTAGTTACTGTGTCTAATTTTAGATACAAACAGACAGTTTTCCAATTGCAACCATTACTTAAATAAAATTTTTAAATATTTCTTAAGCGAGAGTTAAGTTATCTCATGCAAAGGTACTTGTTGTAAGAAGTTCTGCTTTTCAACAACAGATGACACCACATATTGCTTGCAGGTAAATATTATTTCTTTCTTTCATGCGGGATGCAGGATTCTCACTAACGATCGCAATAGAGGGATGGCATCGCTAGACTCCAAGGAGAAGGTTGTTTGTTCTTCCAGTTAGTGTTTCTCAGATTTCTCAGGGTATATATTATTATTTGACTGAATAATGATTTTTTTAAATTCCACCTAATAAAAATAGAAGCACTCAGAGAAAACCATCAGGGATGATGTCGTTTATAAACATCATAAATTACAAATTTTTTTAAAAAAAGTCCAAATTTAATCCTGATAAAGCAATTTTTTAGTTAAAGAAAAAAATTAAATTATCCCTGCTGCTATATGGTGGCGACCAACAGAACTATATGACGTCACAAGATGGCTGCCTCCAGCAGACGAAAACAAGATGGCGGCCACCAGCAGACGAAAACAAGATGGCGGTCACCAGCAGACGAAACAAGATGGCGGCTGATGATTACATCGAATTTCGAAAAGTTGAAGTTCGAAAAAAAAAATTCGAATCCAAGATGGCGGCCGTGACGAAAAGTTCAACGGTGACATCACGATTCGAAGTTGGTGGAAATTTCTAGAAATACAAAATGGCGGATTGATTAGCATGGATTAACATATGGATTCGCATAGATTGGCATACAGATTAGCATAGATTGGCATACGAATTAGCATAGATTAACATACGAATTGGCATAGATTGGCATACGGATTAGCATAGATTGGCATATGGATTGGCATAGATTGGCATGGATTAGCATAGATTGGCATGGATTAGCATAGATTAGCATACGGATTAGCGTGGATTAGCATACGGATTAGATGACGTCATCCAAGATGGCCGCCGGATCCTGGATCCTGCGCCTGTCCCTGAACCGGTATTTTCCATCTACTATGATGTACTCCTAAAAAGGAAGCATGAAGACGATAATGGCACTTCGACATCATCGATACCGAATTCATATGGTAATCTGGGTGAAGAGGATGTCTTCTACAGTGATTGTAACAGTGACTCTGAGGCTGTTGACAAAAGCATAGACTGTGATGAAGCACCTAAAGCTGACAAGATCGAAGAATGTAACGGTGTCCTGAGACCGAAACGATGGAAACGACGTGTTATAATAAATAAATCTGATAACGCTTATTATGATCACTGGGACGATTGTGATATTAAAAGTATTTATAATAAACAAGCAAGTTAGATGGTGGTAGAAGAGATTGATTACACATCGTGGAAAGATCCAAACTTATTGGTTGACCGGCTAAGACTTCTACATGTCTCGCTTTGTGCAGGAAACTATTCGTACATAAAAGAAATATCCTTCATACTCGAATAACTGAGGAAAGCTGGCTACATACAATAATGGCTTATTTTACTTCTATTTGTATAATCTTAAGAAATAAATTAAATATTAAAAGTAAAAATTTAATGTTTTTATTTCTTGCATTCTGATTTCTAACTAAGACTTAGTTCTCGTAACTTGTGTTACCAAATGTGCTGCCTTTTTGATGGTGCTTCCAAAATGTGCAGCCTTTTTTGATTGTGCTTACAAATGTGCTGCCTTTTTTGATTGTGCTTCCAAAATGTGCTGCCTTTTGATGGTGCTTCCAAAATGTGCTGCCTTTTTGATGGTGCTTCCAAAATGTGCTTCCTTGTTGTTGATGGTGCTTCCAAAATGTGCTTCCTTTTTGTTGATGGTGCTTCCAAAATGTGCTTCCTTTTTGTTGATGGTGCTTCCAAATGTGCTGCCTTTTTTGATTGTGCTTCCAAAATGTGCTGCTTTTTTTGATTTTGCTTCCAAAATGTGCTGCCTTTTTGATGGTGCTTCCAAAATGTGCTTCCTTTTCGTTGACGGTGCTTCCGAATGTGCTGCCTTTTCGTTGTCGGTGCTTCCAAATGTGCTGTCTTTTCGTTGTCGGTGCTTTCGAATGTGCTGCCTTTTCGTTGTCGGTGCTTCCAAATGTGCTGCCTTTTCTATGTCGGTGCTTCCAAATGTGCTGCCTTTTCGTTGACGGTGCTTCCAAATGTGCTGCCTTTTCGTTGACGGTGCTTCCAAATGTGCTGCCTTTTCGTTGGTGGTCCTTCTATTTTTAATGTTGTTTTCACTCTAGTATTATTGTAGATGGTTCTTGATTTGACTAGCGTATTAATCCATACGGTGCATGTATATAAGCGAGTCCTAGACAGCAGGATGCTCAGTTTGTTACTGACGTCGGCGGTGTAAGGATTGCCTAGTTTGTTTCTTCTGGTGCATGAGTCGTGTCAATTAGCTGTTCTTGAGACCTCGATGGCATCTTTACCGACTTTAACGTCGGACTCGTTGGAGGATGTACAATCGACTACGGGAACCATGACGTCAGCGCCGACGATGTTGGAGCAGATCCCGTTGGCAACGCCTCTGACAACACTGGAGGAGACTTCGATATGTGCTGTTCCAACATCAGCTGAAGTTTCATCATCAGCAATGGATTCTTCAACTAATGAAGAGCGTACATTGCGTCAGTGCAAATACTGTGACGCATCATTTACTATCACCTCAAATGCTCGCAGTCATGAATGAGCAGTTCTAATAATGTTAAAAGAATACAATTTCTGTGCAATAAGTGCAAAAAACTAAATCACGTCTTGATAGCTTACATCTTCATAATAAAAAATGCTCCGAGAAAGTAAAGTGCGAGTATAATGAACCTGGTTATTGTTTTGACTCATGTGTTGTACCAGCTGATGAGACTATATAAGTGAGACCCTGGTGATATGGGCTTCAGTCCGTCTCTGGCTGCTGTGATGAACGGATCGGATAGTTAGACTTGTATAACATATTAGACCTGTATCTAGCTATTCTTGAGAACTCGATGGCATCATTACCACTATCTACACCAACCTGGATCGAAGGTCTACCATCATCAGTGCAGAGCACGATGACAACGACGTCTACAGCTACACCTGCTCTCTCAGCACAGCAGGAGATTTCGACGCGTGCAACATCTTCCGCAGAGCAGACCTCAACGGCTTCAGAAGTTAACATGTCAGCAGTGTTACAATGGTTGTCAACAGTTCCAGTGGCATTGATGAAGGAAGGAGCATCCAACGGTGTTCCATCACCCAACTGCACGTACTGTGAGTAGATCAAAAACTTGAAATTACGGGATTATGTAATACACAATTGTAGTAATAACTCTGAACGCATTAAATATCAGTGCAACAGGTGTTTAAGCAAGTTTGTACAATATGGAAGATTAAAATGGCACCTCAGGAATTGTGATATACTGGCTGTACATTCATCGGAATCAAGCTGTATATTTTGTAACAAAACATTGGCAAATATTCAAAGTGCACAACGACACGAAATATATCACTGTCCTTTTAATGAAGTCGATAATTCGACTTTGTGTGCAAATTGTGGTGTACCAATATGTCGAGCTGATAAACTGAATAGACATTTAAAGTCATGTAAAGGACATAGTCCGTATAGTAAGAAGACTGTTTGAATCGAGAGATCCACGAAACTTTGGTAATTTGTATGTGCGTTTTTTGTACTTTTGGTAGTGTATAATTTATGTAATAAAAGTTTTTTTAAAAGAACTTGCGGTGTTTTTTATTTTCTCAAACCTGACACTTTAGTGGTACTTTTTTAAAATATTAAAGTTGTTTTGTATCGGCCAGGGAACGAACCAAGGACCTAAGTCGATCTAATCAATCAATATATAGATTACAAATTTATTTATTGAATTTTAAACTTTTTCCCGAATCTCTAGCATTAAAATTACGCATTTCCAATATGGTGGTCTTGATGTCTGATAGGATGATGGTCGTAGAGGATTTAGAGTCTCTTTACCAATGTTGAACATGGTTTATTGAAATTATTATTTTTTACATAAAATTAAACATTATTACATCGATCGGGTATCGAACCGAGGACAGGAGCGGATAGAATCAATATGTAAATTAATGAGTGATTTATTTAATGAATTTTGAACTTTTTCCCGAATTCCTAGCTAAATAATTACGGATTTTCAAGATGGCGGCATAATTTCAAGATGTCTGGTGTCACAGTAATAAATTATTACTGCACTCTAGCGGATAAGAACTAAACTAACATGGCGTCAGCGTACTCTCGCCGACGATACAATGATGATGGCTTCCAGCATCGAAGACATGATGGCGGACATGGCGTCATACTAGATGACGTTATATATACTTTGAAAAAAAAAAAGTGGTGGGAGTCAGTCTGCCTGCAGCCACCACGAGGGAAGGATCGGCCGCCATTTTTTTTTGCCCTCACCAGGTTCGAACCGAGGACTCCGAGCTCCGTGTCGTAAAAGTTTGTTTTTTTTAATAATAATTTATTAAAATTTTATAAATTTATTTTTTTTACAAATTTTAAATTTTTTTTCATTAAACTCGGATAATATATTTAAACATGGCGGCCGTAACGGAAATTGTAACGGTGATATCATCCAATATGGCCACTTGGAATAATGTAATCGGATGGATGGTTTGTTTGTCGCAAATATAAATGAAAAGCCATTCCCTTGCATTACTCTATCATCAAACCTAAACATATAAAGGCATACATATATAATAAACGTAGTTTAGAATATGGCTTCATGTTCCAAACTTATCTCGACTTGCCTCGACTGGTTACACATTGCATAACACTTGTAGGTTTTTAAATTCAAACTTGGCGTCATCCGGCGACAATGCCTTGAATTAAATATGGCCGACAGTGGCGCCATCTGGTAGCGACTTTATGAATTAAAGATGGCGGCAACGGAGAACTTGATGATTACAGGCTACCGACTTGTCTCGTCTTGTCCCCCCGACTTGTCTCGACTGTCCAGACTTGTCTCGACTCGTTCCCGACTTGTCTCGACTGACTACATAACACTTGGCGCCATCCGGCAGTAACTTTAAGAATTAAAGATGGCGACGGTGGTGCGCTCCGGCGGTAACTTTAAGAATTAAAGATGGCGGCGGTGGCACACACTGGTAGCAACACTAGGAATTAAAGATGGCGACGGTGGCATCATCTGGTATCGATTATATGAACTAAAATATGGCGACGGTGGCAACCTCTGGTAGCAGCACTAGGAACTAAAGATGGCGACGGTGGCGTAATCTGGTATCGATTATATGAACTAAAATATGGCGAAGGTGGCATCATCTACCAGTCAACTTGAGAACCAAGATGGCGGTGCCTCTGACAACTAATTTTTGAATTTGGCGCGCGATACTAGCGACATCTACCAGCCAACTTGAGAACCAAAATGGCGGCGCCTCTGGCAACTAATTTTTGAATTTAGCGCCATCTGGTAGTCTGTACTGGAATTAAAGATGGCTGCTGTATAATAATTTTAATTTCAAATGTGGTGCCTTAGGTATGCATTAAGGAAGGCAAAAGATGGCAGCTGATGTTTACATCAAATTTCGAAAAGTTGAAGTTCGAAAAAAAATTCGAATTTAAGATGGCGGCCGTGACGAAAAGTGCAACGGTGACGTCACGATTCTAAGTTGGTGGAAAATTCTAGAAATACAAAATGGCGGATGGATTAGCATGGATTAACATATGGATTAGCATAGATAAGCATATGGATTAGCATAGATTAGCATACAGATTAGCATAGATTGGTATACGAATTAGCATATATTGGCATAGGGATTGGCATAGATTGACATGGATTAGCATAGATTGGCATGGATTAGCATAGATTGGCATGGGTTAGGTTAGGTTAGCATAAATTAGCATATGGATTAGCATACGGATTAGATGACGTCATCAGGTTGGCAACATCGAGGGTCGCAAGGCTAAAGGTCAGGGTCGAATTTCAATGTCAGGGCCAAATTTCAAGGTCAAGGTCAAATTTCAAGGTCAAGAACAAATTTAGAGGTCAAGGTCAAATTTGCATGGTCAAGAACAAAGGTCAAGGTTCAAGGTCAATGTTCAAGGTCAAAGTCAATGTTCAAGGTCATAGTTAAAAATCAAAGTCAATGTCCAAGGTCATAGTTAAATATCAAGGTTCAAGGTCAATGTTCAAAGTCAAAGTCAATGTTCAAGGTCGGCTCCTGGATCCTGCACCTGTCCTTGAATCGGCTATTTCCATCTACTGTAACGGGGCATTTTTTCGTGCGTACATGGCTGATGAACGTAACACGAAACTTTTTCGTGCGTGCATGGCCGGCGGAATTAACGTAATCCAACATGGATGATGAAGCGAAGCCTTAAGGTGGCTGCCGCGTATCCCCATATCCCACTCCCCCCTCCACAGTCTTCATACGAACTATATACATCTACTAATCTGATACGTCATATTAAACACAGCAAGGTGTTCTTTAAGGTGAATGTAGTCGCTATGCTGTACCAAATTCGAGTACTGTGTTATAGGCCTTCAAACTAGGCATTTTCGTTCCATGATGGTTGTAAAATGCTAAGTTCAGAGACAGGTAAATTCAACACAAACATATATAAATCCGAATCTGATACGTCGTATTAAACACAGCTAGGTGTTCTTTAAGGTGAATGTAGTCGCTATGCTGTACCAAATTCGAGTTCGTTGTTATAGGCCTTCAAACTTGGCATTTTCGTCCCATGATGGTTGTAAAATGCCAAGTTTAGAAGCCGGTAAATTCAACACTTACATATGTAAATACGAATCTGATACGTAGTATTAAACACAGCAAGGTGTTCTTAAAGGGTAATGTAGTCGCAATGCATTACCAAATTCGAGTCCTGTGTTATAGTCCCTTAAACTTTGCATTTTCGTCCCATGATGGTTGTAAAATATCCAAATTTAGAGGCCGGTAAATTCAACACTTACATATGTAAATACGAATCTGATACGTCGTATTAAACAGAGCAAGGTGTTCTTTAAGGTGAATGTAATCGCTATGCCTTAACCAAATTCGAGTCCTGGGTTATAGGCCTTCAAACTTGGCATTTTCGTCCTATGATGGTTGTAAAATGCTACGTTCAGAGGCCGGTAAATTCAACACAAACATATATAAATCCGAATCTGATACGTCGTATTAAACACAGCAAGGTGTTCTTTAAGGTGAATGTAGTCGCTATGCTTTACCAAATTCGAGTCCTGAGTTATAGGCCCTTAAACTTGGCATTTTCGTCCCATGATGGTTGTAAAATGCCAAGTTTAGAGGCCGGTAAATTCAACACTTACATATGTAAATACGAATCTGATACGTCGTATTAAACACAGCAAGGTGTTCTTTAAGGTGAATGTAGTCGCTATGACTTACCAAATTCGAGTCCTGGGTTATAGGCCTTCAAACTTGGCATTTTCGTCCTATGATGGTTGTAAAATGCTACGTTCAGAGGCCGGTAAATTCAACACAAACATATATAAATCCGAATCTGATACGTCGTATTAAACACAGTAAGGTGTTCTTTAAGGTGAATGTAGTCTCTATGCTTTACCAAATTCGAGTCCTGTGTTATAGGCCCTTAAACTTGGCATTTTCGTCCCATGATGGTTGTAAAATGCCAAGTTTAGAGGCCGGTAAATTCAACACAAACATATGTAAATACGAATCTGATACGTCGTATTAAACACGGCAGGGTGTTCTTTAAGGGTAATGTAGTCGCTATGCTTTACCAAATTCGAGTTCTTTGTTATAGGCCTTCAAACTTGGCATTTTCGTCCCATGATGGTTGTAAAATGCTAAGTTCAGAGGCAAGTAAATTCAACACAAACATATATAAATCCGAATCTGATACGTCGTATTAAACACAGCAAGGTGTTCTTTAAGGTGAATGTAGTCGCAATGCTTTACCAAATTCGAGTCCTGTGTTATAGTCCCTTAAACTTGGCATTTTCGTCCCATGATGGTTGTAAAATGCCAAGTTTAGAGGTTGGTTAATTCAACACTTACATATGTAAATACGAATCTGATACGTCGTATTAAACACAGCACGGTGTTCTTTAAGGTGAATGTAGTCGCTATGCTTTACCAAATTCGAGTCCTGTGTTATAGGCCCTTAAACTTGGCATTTTCGTCCCATGATGGTTGTAAAATGCCAAGTTTAGAGGCCGGTAAATTCAACACTTACATATGTAAATACGAATCTGATACGTCGTATTAAACACAGCAAGGTGTTCTTTAAGGTTAATGTAGTCGCTATGCTTTACCAAATTCGAGTCCTGTGTTATAGGCCCTTAAACTTGGCATTTTCGTCACATGATGGTTGTAAAATGCTAAGTTTAGAGGCCGGTAAATTCAACACTTACATATGTAAATACGAATCTGATACGTCGTATTAAACACAGCAAGGTGTTCTTTAAGGTGAATGTAGTCGCTATGCTTTACCAAATTCGAGTCCTGTGTTATAGTCCTTCAAACATGTCATTTTCGTCCCATGATGGTTGTAACATGCTAAGTTCAGATGCCGGTAAATTCAACACAAACATATGTAAATACGAATCTGATACGTCGTATGAAACACAGCAAGGTGTTCTTTAAGGTGAATGTAGTCGCTATGCTTTACCAAATTCGAGTCTTGTGTTATAGGCCCTTAAACGTGGCATTTTCGTCCCATGATGGTTGTAAAATGCCAAGTTTAGAGGCCGGTAAATTCAACACTTACATATGTAAATACGAATCTGATACGTCGTATTAAACACAGCACGGTGTTCTTTAAGGTGAATGTAGTCGCTATGCTTTACCAAATTCGAGTCCTGTGTTATAATCCTTCAAACATGTCATTTTCGTCCCATGATGGTTGTAACATGCTAAGTTCAGATGCCGAAAAAATTCAACACAAACATATGTAAATACGAATCTGATACGTCGTATGAAACACAGCAAGGTGTTCTTTAAGGTGAATGTAGTCGCTATGCTTTACCAAATTCGAGTCCTGTGTTATAGTCCTTCAAACATGTCATTTTCGTCCCATGATGGTTGTAACATGCTAAGTTCAGATGCCGAAAAAATTCAACACAAACATATGTAAATACGAATCTGATACGTCGTATGAAACACAGCAAGGTGTTCTTTAAGGTGAATGTAGTCGCTATGCTTTACCAAATTCGAGTCCTGTGTTATAGACCCTTAAACTTGGCATTTTCGTCCCATGATGGTTGTAAAATGCCAAGTTTAGAGGCCGGTAAATTCAACACAAACATATGTAAATACGAATCTGATACGTCGTATTAAACAAAGCAAGGTATTCTTTAAGGGTAATGTAGTCGCTATGCTTTACCAAATTTGAGTTTTTTGTTATAGGCCTTCAAACTTAGCATATTCGTCCCATGATGGTTGTAAAATGCTAAGTACAGAGGCAAGTAAATTCAACACAAACATATATAAATCCGAATCTGATACGTCGTATTATACACAGTAAGGTGTTCTTTAAGGGTAATGTAGTCGCTATGCTTTACCAAATTCGAGTTCTTTGTTATAGGCCTTCAAACTTGGCATTTTCGTCCCATGATGGTTGTAAAATGCTAAGTTCAGAGGCAAGTAAATTCAACACTTACATATGTAAATACGAATCTGATACGTCGTATTAAACACAGCAAGGTGTTCTTTAAGGTGAATGTAGTCGCAATGCTTTACCAAATTCGAGTCATGTGTTATAGGCCCTTAAACTTGGCATTTTCGTCCCATGATGGTTGTAAAATGCCAAGTTTAGAGGCCGGTAAATTCAACACATACATATGTAAATACGAATCTGATACGTCGTATTAAACACAGCAAGGTGTTCTTTAAGGTTAATGTAGTCGCTATGCTTTACCAAATTCGAGTCCTGTGTTATAGGCCCTTAAACTTGGCATTTTCGTCACATGATGGTTGTAAAATGCTAAGTTTAGAGGCCGGTAAATTCAACACTTACATATGTAAATACGAATCTGATACGTCGTATTAAACACAGCAAGGTGTTCTTTAAGGCGAATGTAGTCGCTATGCTTTACCAAATTCGAGTCCTGTGTTATAGTCCTTCAAACATGTCATTTTCGTCCCATGATGGTTGTTACATGCTAAGTTCAGATGCCGGTAAATTCAACACAAACATATGTAAATACGAATCTGATACGTCGTATGAAACACAGCAAGGTGTTCTTTAAGGTGAATGTAGTCGCAATGCTTTACCAAATTCGAGTCCTGTGTTATAGTCCCTTAAACTTGGCATTTTCGTCCCATGATGGTTGTAAAATGCCAAGTTTAGAGGTTGGTTAATTCAACACTTACATATGTAAATACGAATCTGATACGTCGTATTAAACACAGCACGGTGTTCTTTAAGGTGAATGTAGTCGCTATGCTTTACCAAATTCGAGTCCTGTGTTATAGGCCCTTAAACTTGGCATTTTCGTCACATGATGGTTGTAAAATGCTAAGTTTAGAGGCCGGTAAATTCAACACTTACATATGTAAATACGAATCTGATACGTCGTATTAAACACAGCAAGGTGTTCTTTAAGGTGAATGTAGTCGCAATGCTTTACCAAATTCGAGTCATGTGTTATAGGCCCTTAAACTTGGCATTTTCGTCCCATGATGGTTGTAAAATGCCAAGTTTAGAGGCCGGTAAATTCAACACATACATATGTAAATACGAATCTGATACGTCGTATTAAACACAGCAAGGTGTTCTTTAAGGTTAATGTAGTCGCTATGCTTTACCAAATTCGAGTCCTGTGTTATAGGCCCTTAAACTTGGCATTTTCGTCACATGATGGTTGTAAAATGCTAAGTTTAGAGGCCGGTAAATTCAACACTTACATATGTAAATACGAATCTGATACGTCGTATTAAACACAGCAAGGTGTTCTTTAAGGCGAATGTAGTCGCTATGCTTTACCAAATTCGAGTCCTGTGTTATAGTCCTTCAAACATGTCATTTTCGTCCCATGATGGTTGTTACATGCTAAGTTCAGATGCCGGTAAATTCAACACAAACATATGTAAATACGAATCTGATACGTCGTATGAAACACAGCAAGGTGTTCTTTAAGGTGAATGTAGTCGCAATGCTTTACCAAATTCGAGTCCTGTGTTATAGTCCCTTAAACTTGGCATTTTCGTCCCATGATGGTTGTAAAATGCCAAGTTTAGAGGTTGGTTAATTCAACACTTACATATGTAAATACGAATCTGATACGTCGTATTAAACACAGCACGGTGTTCTTTAAGGTGAATGTAGTCGCTATGCTTTACCAAATTCGAGTCCTGTGTTATAGGCCCTTAAACTTGGCATTTTCGTCCCATGATGGTTGTAACATGCTAAGTTCAGATGCCGGTAAATTCAACACAAACATATGTAAATACGAATCTGATACGTCGTATGAAACACAGCAAGGTGTTCTTTAAGGTGAATGTAGTCGCAATGCTTTACCAAATTCGAGTCCTGTGTTATAGTCCCTTAAACTTGGCATTTTCGTCCCATGATGGTTGTAAAATGCCAAGTTTAGAGGTTGGTTAATTCAACACTTACATATGTAAATACGAATCTGATACGTCGTATTAAACACAGCACGGTGTTCTTTAAGGTGAATGTAGTCGCTATGCTTTACCAAATTCGAGTCCTGTGTTATAGGCCCTTAAACTTGGCATTTTCGTCCCATGATGGTTGTAAAATGCCAAGTTTAGAGGCCGGTAAATTCAACACTTACATATGTAAATACGAATCTGATACGTCGTATTAAACACAGCAAGGTGTTCTTTAAGGTTAATGTAGTCGCTATGCTTTACCAAATTCGAGTCCTGTGTTATAGGCCCTTAAACTTGGCATTTTCGTCACATGATGGTTGTAAAATGCTAAGTTTAGAGGCCGGTAAATTCAACACTTACATATGTAAATACGAATCTGATACGTCGTATTAAACACAGCAAGGTGTTCTTTAAGGTGAATGTAGTCGCTATGCTTTACCAAATTCGAGTCCTGTGTTATAGTCCTTCAAACATGTCATTTTCGTCCCATGATGGTTGTAACATGCTAAGTTCAGATGCCGGTAAATTCAACACAAACATATGTAAATACGAATCTGATACGTCGTATGAAACACAGCAAGGTGTTCTTTAAGGTGAATGTAGTCGCTATGCTTTACCAAATTCGAGTCTTGTGTTATAGGCCCTTAAACGTGGCATTTTCGTCCCATGATGGTTGTAAAATGCCAAGTTTAGAGGCCGGTAAATTCAACACTTACATATGTAAATACGAATCTGATACGTCGTATTAAACACAGCAAGGTGTTCTTTAAGGTGAATGTAGTCGCAATGCTTTACCAAATTCGAGTCATGTGTTATAGGCCCTTAAACTTGGCATTTTCGTCCCATGATGGTTGTAAAATGCCAAGTTTAGAGGTTGGTAAATTCAACACTTACATATGTAAATACGAATATGATACGTCGTATTAAACACAGCACGGTGTTCTTTAAGGTGAATGTAGTCGCTATGCTTTACCAAATTCGAGTCCTGTGTTATAGGCCCTTCAACTTGGCATTTTCGTCCCATGATGGTTGTAAAATGCCACGTTTAGAGGTTGGTAAATTCAACACTTACATATGTAAATACGTATATGATACGTCGTATTAAACACAGCACGGTGTTCTTTAAGGTGAATGTAGTCGCTATGCTTTACCAAATTCGAGTCCTGTGTTATAGGCCCTTCAACTTGGCATTTTCGTCCCATGATGGTTGTAAAATGCCAAGTTTAGAGGCCGGTAAATTCAACACTTACATATGTAAATACGAATCTGATACGTCGTATTAAACACAGCACGGTGTTCTTTAAGGTGAATGTAGTCGCTATGCTTTACCAAATTCGAGTCCTGTGTTATAGTCCTTCAAACATGTCATTTTCGTCCCATGATGGTTGTAACATGCTAAGTTCAGATGCCGAAAAAATTCAACACAAACATATGTAAATACGAATCTGATACGTCGTATGAAACACAGCAAGGTGTTCTTTAAGGTGAATGTAGTCGCTATGCTTTACCAAATTCGAGTCCTGTGTTATAGACCCTTAAACTTGGCATTTTCGTCCCATGATGGTTGTAAAATGCCATGTTTAGAGGCCGGTAAATTCAACACAAACATATGTAAATACGAATCTGATACGTCGTATTAAACACAGCAAGGTATTCTTTATGGGTAATGTAGTCGCTATGCTTTACCAAATTTGAGTTTTTTGTTATAGGCCTTCAAACTTAGCATTTTCGTCCCATGATGGTTGTAAAATGCTAAGTACAGAGGCAAGTAAATTCAACACAAACATATATAAATCCGAATCTGATACGTCGTATTATACACAGTAAGGTGTTCTTTAAGGGTAATGTAGTCGCTATGCTTTACCAAATTCGAGTCCTGTGTTATAGGCCCTTCAACTTGGCATTTTCGTCCCATGATGGTTGTAAAATGCCACGTTTAGAGGTTGGTAAATTCAACACTTACATATGTAAATACGTATATGATACGTCGTATTAAACACAGCACGGTGTTCTTTAAGGTGAATGTAGTCGCTATGCTTTACCAAATTCGAGTCCTGTGTTATAGGCCCTTCAACTTGGCATTTTCGTCCCATGATGGTTGTAAAATGCCACGTTAAGAGGTTGGTAAATTCAACACTTACATATGTAAATACGTATATGATACGTCGTATTAAACACAGCACGGTGTTCTTTAAGGTGAATGTAGTCGCTATGCTTTACCAAATTCGAGTCCTGTGTTATAGGCCCTTCAACTTGGCATTTTCGTCCCATGATGGTTGTAAAATGCCAAGTTTAGAGGCCGGTAAATTCAACACAAACATATGTAAATACGAATCTGATACGTCGTATTAAACACAGCAAGGTATTCTTTAAGGGTAATGTAGTCGCTATGCTTTACCAAATTTGAGTTTTTTGTTATAGGCCTTCAAACTTAGCATTTTCGTCCCATGATGGTTGTAAAATGCTAAGTACAGAGGCAAGTAAATTCAACACAAACATATATAAATCCGAATCTGATACGTCGTATTATACACAGTAAGGTGTTCTTTAAGGGTAATGTAGTCGCTATGCTTTACCAAATTCGAGTCCTGTGTTATAGGCCCTTCAACTTGGCATTTTCATCCCATGATGGTTGTAAAATGCCACGTTTAGAGGTTGGTAAATTCAACACTTACATATGTAAATACGTATATGATACGTCGTATTAAACACAGCACGGTGTTCTTTAAGGTGAATGTAGTCGCTATGCTTTACCAAATTCGAGTCCTGTGTTATAGGCCCTTCAACTTGGCATTTTCGTCCCATGATGGTTGTAAAATGCCAAGTTTAGAGGCCGGTAAATTCAACACTTACATATGTAAATACGAATCTGATACGTCGTATTAAACACAGCACGGTGTTCTTTAAGGTGAATGTAGTCGCTATGCTTTACCAAATTCGAGTCCTGTGTTATAGTCCTTCAAACATGTCATTTTCGTCCCATGATGGTTGTAACATGCTAAGTTCAGATGCCGAAAAAATTCAACACAAACATATGTAAATACGAATCTGATACGTCGTATGAAACACAGCAAGGTGTTCTTTAAGGTGAATGTAGTCGCTATGCTTTACCAAATGCGAGTCCTGTGTTATAGTCCTTCAAACATGTCATTTTCGTCCCATGATGGTTGTAACATGCTAAGTTCAGATGCCGAAAAAATTCAACACAAACATATGTAAATACGAATCTGATACGTCGTATGAAACACAGCAAGGTGTTCTTTAAGGTGAATGTAGTCGCTATGCTTTACCAAATTCGAGTCCTGTGTTATAGACCCTTAAACTTGGCATTTTCGTCCCATGATGGTTGTAAAATGCCAAGTTTAGAGGCCGGTAAATTCAACACAAACATATGTAAATACGAATCTGATACGTCGTATTAAACACAGCAAGGTATTCTTTAAGGGTAATGTAGTCGCTATGCTTTACCAAATTTGAGTTTTTTGTTATAGGCCTTCAAACTTAGCATTTTCGTCCCATGATGGTTGTAAAATGCTAAGTACAGAGGCAAGTAAATTCAACACAAACATATATAAATCCGAATCTGATACGTCGTATTATACACAGTAAGGTGTTCTTTAAGGGTAATGTAGTCGCTATGCTTTACCAAATTCGAGTTCTTTGTTATAGGCCTTCAAACTTGGCATTTTCGTCCCATGATGGTTGTAAAATGCTAAGTTCAGAGGCAAGTAAATTCAACACTTACATATGTAAATACGAATCTGATACGTCGTATTAAACACAGCAAGGTGTTCTTTAAGGTGAATGTAGTCGCAATGCTTTACCAAATTCGAGTCATGTGTTATAGGCCCTTAAACTTGGCATTTTCGTCCCATGATGGTTGTAAAATGCCAAGTTTAGAGGCCGGTAAATTCAACACATACATATGTAAATACGAATCTGATACGTCGTATTAAACACAGCAAGGTGTTCTTTAAGGTTAATGTAGTCGCTATGCTTTACCAAATTCGAGTCCTGTGTTATAGGCCCTTAAACTTGGCATTTTCGTCACATGATGGTTGTAAAATGCTAAGTTTAGAGGCCGGTAAATTCAACACTTACATATGTAAATACGAATCTGATACGTCGTATTAAACACAGCAAGGTGTTCTTTAAGGCGAATGTAGTCGCTATGCTTTACCAAATTCGAGTCCTGTGTTATAGTCCTTCAAACATGTCATTTTCGTCCCATGATGGTTGTAACATGCTAAGTTCAGATGCCGGTAAATTCAACACAAACATATGTAAATACGAATCTGATACGTCGTATTAAACACAGCACGGTGTTCTTTAAGGTGAATGTAGTCGCTATGCTTTACCAAATTCGAGTCCTGTGTTATAGTCCTTCAAACATGTCATTTTCGTCCCATGATGGTTGTAACATGCTAAGTTCAGATGCCGGTAAATTCAACACAAACATATGTAAATACGAATCTGATACGTCGTATGAAACACAGCAAGGTGTTCTTTAAGGTGAATGTAGTCGCTATGCTTTACCAAATTCGAGTCCTGTGTTATAGGCCCTTAAACTCGGCATTTTCGTCCCATGATGGTTGTAAAATGCCAAGTTTAGAGGCCGGTTAATTTAATACAAACATATGTAAATACGAAACTGATACGTCGTATTAAACACAGCAAGGTGTCTTTAAGGTGAATGTAGTCGCTATGCTTTACCAAATTCGAGTCCTGTGTTATAGGCCCTTAAACTTGGCATTTTCGTCCCATGATGGTTGTAAAATGCCAAGTTTAGAGACCGGTAAATTCAACACTTACATATGTAAATACGAATCTGATACGTCGTATTAAACACAGCAAGGTGTTCTTTAAGGTGAATGTAGTCGCTATGCTTTACCAAATTCGAGTCCTGTGTTATAGGCCCTTCAACTTGGCATTTTCGTCCCATGATGGTTGTAAAATGCCAAGTTTAGAGGCCGGTAAATTCAACACAAACATATGTAAATACGAATCTGATACGTCGTATTAAACACAGCAAGGTGTTCTTTAAGGTGAATGTAGTCGCTATGCTTTACCAATTTCGAGTTCTCTGTTATAGCCCCTTAATCTTGACATTTTCAACTGATCTGGGTTATAAAATGCTACGTTCAGAGGACGGTAAATTCAACACAATCATATATAAATCCGAATCTGATACGTCGTATTAAACACAGCAAGGTGTTCTTTAAGGTGAATGTAGTCGAATAAACATGTAGATATATTTTCTTTCCCCTGTTAAACAGGCATTTTTTAAAGGAATTTACTTATGCCGTTGTTGCAGAAACACATTTATGTTTTTTTTATGCCGTGTACGATAATTACGGTGCCTTCCGAGAATTATTTAGATTCGAATCTGAGATTCGAATCTAACTTATCCTCAGTGATAGGATCAAGGGATAAACTTGGATACGGTAATCAGAATAATTCCAGTGCTGTTTTCGTTTTTCACTTGCGTGGCAGGTAGATAATAAGTACCTAATGGTTTTTAAGATAGGGAAGGGATAATTGGGTAACATTTATTTTCACATTCAATTATATTCATTGAATTATAACCACGTCTGAAGTCGTATGAAGTGCATTTCATTCCCGGCATATGTCCACTGTATTACGAATAAAAATTCACAGATACAACGTCCACGAAAACACGCATTTTATAGGTACCTACCGGTAATAATAACCCTCGTTTTGCAATTTTAAAATTCACTTATTTACACATATTGTTAAGCAGGAACATTTAAGTTTATATACATAGCATACGTTTATGTACTTCGTGATCAATTAAAGTCAAATAATAATACACGACTCGACGAGAATAGAAAAGCGTGACTACACTTTCATGCCATGTAATTTTTAATAAAACTTTGACGAAAGCGAAGCATTTTACATTTAGTAATAAATTTTTCCATCGCATCCTGCAAATATTCAATAGAATTCCTCAAATAGTCATCACCACAACAACAACTAACCTCGCCTGATACATCGCCATTTTAATTTCTGTTGCTTAACCTCCGGTTAAGCAGCTAGCGGCCGGTTCATCCACCCGCTAGGTTAGCCGGAACTTTTTTTTTTTTCTATTTTTTGTGGCCTACAGCTTTTAGCCAACAGCCAAAGGGTCATTATTTTCAGTGGGAATCTCAATGTCAACTCGTTTTCAAATATCAGAATATGTATGGTACACCCATGCCTTACCCGGGACTCGAACCCAGGACCCCTCGCAGCCGGGACTTTAACTGGAAGGTAGACGTTAAAAGGGAGTCATAAAACCGAAATAAGAGCTAGCCTGCGGTTAAATTTTAGCCGGAACTTTAGCCGGAGGTCATAAAACCGGCCCTCAAAGGGCTAATGTTACCCCAACTGACAGTACATTAACAATCACCCACGCACCTCAAAATAATTATATATATAAAAAATTCGCAGCTGACAAACTAAGTAATGTGCACATATAACAGCTACAACAGTCGATTGCTACAAGCTTTCTCTACAAATGTAGAGTCCACTTTTTCAAAATAGGTCGACAGATTTTCAGTATATGCTTTTCGCAACAACACCGTGCATGAAAAACTAGAGTTAGGCCGCGAGAAAATGCTACGAATTCAAAATATTATAAAATTTTATTGGTTTCATTATGACCAATGAAAGAATAAACACACATCACACAATGTCTGTCCTTATCAAAACTTATATTTATTTAATTTTTGAGAGCATAGGTCTATAAAAACACTACATTAAAAACCACCCTTGCAACTCAAAAGTTATTATATTTTAAAAAATTCGCAGCTTCCAAACTAAGTAATGTGCACATATACCAGCTACATCAGTCGATTGCTAAAAGCTTTCTCTACAAAATGTACGGTCCACTTTTTCAAAATGGGTCGACAGATTTTCTGTATATGCTTTTCGCAACAAATGCGTGCAAGAAAAACTGGAGGAGGGCTGCGCGAAAAATGCAACGAATTCAACATTTTATAAAATTTTGTTGTTTTCATTTAGACCAATGAAAGAATTAACACACATCACCTAATGTCTGCCCTTATCATAACATATATTTATATACTTTTTTAGAGCATAGGTCTATCAAAAAAACTACATTAATAGGTAATCACCCTTGCAACGCAAAAATTATTATATTTTAAAAAATTCGCAGCTGACAAACTAAGTAATGTGCACATATACCCGCTACATGAATCAATTGCTACAAGCTTTCTCTACAAAATGTACTGTCCACTTTTTCAAAATGGGTCGACAATTTTCAGTATATGCTTTTCGCAACAACTCCGTGCATGAAAAACTGAAGTTAGACCGCGCAAAAAATGCTACGAATTCAAAATATTATAAAATTTTATTGGTTTCATTATGACCAATGAAAGAATAAACACACATCACACAATGTCTGTCCTTATCAAAACTTATATTTATTTAATTTTTGAGAGCATAGGTCTATAAAAACACTACATTAATAACCACCCTTGCAACTCAAAAGTTATTATATTTTAAAAAATTCGCAGCTTCCAAAATAAGTAATGTGCACATATACCAGCTACATCAGTCGATTGCTAAAAGCTTTCTCTACAAAATGTACAGTCCACTTTTTCAAAATGGGTCGACAGATTTTCTGTATATGCTTTTCGCAACAAATGCGTGCAAGAAAAACTGGAGGGGGGCTGCGCGAAAAATGCTACGAATTCAACATTTTATAAAATTTTGTTGTTTTCATTTAGACCAATGAAAGCATAAACATAGTTCACAAAATATCTGTCCTTATCAATACTTATATTTATTTACTTTTTTAGAGCATTGGTCTTTAAAAATACTACATTAATTATCACCCTTGCAACTCAAAAGTTATTATATTTTAAAAAATTCGCAGCTTCCAAACTAAGTAATGTACACATATACCAGCCACATCAGTCGATTGCTAAAAGCTTGACGTCGAACCAAGTGCCTACCTAGCTCCCTACAGGCCGTTATGACGTGGCAACGCCCCTCCTGCCAGTTATGCGTGTGTGGTGCAGTGAAGCTAGGGCGGGGGGGGGGGGGGGAGGTTAGGGGCCAGTTAGGTGCAGTGGTACCAAAAAGTACGACAGTACTTCCCGGCGACGAGGGTGATGTGTTTTATTTTTCAGCAGACAATTTATGTATCGCAGAAGAGAGACTGAATTTGTATATATTTTTTTACTTTTATTTGAAGGGTCAATTTCTGACTGTGCACTGGGCGACTTAAGTTCCGCCCCGCCTGCGACACGTCACGAGCTCCGTGGGGGACGGTGAGAGGAGGGGGAGACGTGTCAGGAGGGGTAGCGCCGCGCGCGGACGGCGGCACGCGGCAGTCGCGAGCGAGTCACGGGCCCGGTCGGTCACGGGAGTGGAGAGGTCGTGGTTCATTTCCCAGCGCGGGTAGGCACCAGGTTGGCTTTCCCCGGAGGCAACGAGGCCGGAACCCCCCTCTACCTCGAGCAGTCGGCCAGCTGCACCTTTCCCGGGGAATAGCCTGGACGACGACAAGTGGCGCTAACTTGTGTGGCTACGAACTTTACACAGGGCAACGAACAGTAGTGAGTAATTTCAGTGACATGCAGAGTCGTAGGACGGGCCGTGAAAGTACGCAGGGAAGCAAGAGACACGGGGAGCGGAAGCAGGCGCGCCAGTGCGGCGCGACAGCGGGCGAAAGCACGTCGCGTATCACGCCGGGATCAGATCGCGCGGCGAGATAGCGAGCTGCGGACGATAGCAAGTCGTGTCTCACGCAGGGATCAGATCGCGCGACGAGATAGGGGGCTGCGAGTGAAGTGTCGCACGGCGGTGTTGAGTGTCGGCGCGTATTCGCTTACAAAGCTTATTGTGCGAGCGAGAATGGATGGGCCTGCCGGTTCAGCCGGGTCGGAGGGATGCAGTGGCGGCATGGACTCCGACGCAACAAAGATGGAAGGGGGAGATAGGTGCGCGTGGTGCGGGCTAGTTTTTACCGCGAAACTGGGCGGCGTAAAAACGAAGGACAGTGAAGTGTGCACCTGTCCGTGGAACAAGACAGGGAATCCGGGAGTGACGCGGGAGAGTGACGGACAGAATCACGGACATTCACCTATAGTGATGCGAGTGACAGAGGTCGCCGTCGTGTTGCCGGAGTTTTCGGGAGAATTACACGAATGTCCGCGGGCCTTCCTAGCCGCATGCCGGCACAGATTGGCGAGTGTGCCGAGGGACAGTTGGGTGCCCAAGGTCAGCGGGCAGCTACGGGGCCGTGCACGAACCTGGTGGACGGACACCGGCGATTACCTCACAAGATGGGAGGAGTTTGTGCGGACATTCGAGAGGCGCTTCAACGGGCCACAGGCGCGGGCCAGCTGTCATCGGCAGCTGTACTGCACGACGCAGGCGGACAGTGAAAGCGTCGAGGCATTTGTGCACATGAAAATGCGACTCTATCGCCGTTTGGACACTGGGAGGCCGACGAGCGAGATCCTCCCACTCATCTGCGAGCAGCTGTCACCGGACTTGAGACCATTCATGCGGGGCGCGACCGATTTGGAGCTGTCCGAGTTTGTCGAGCGGGCAAGGGAGGTGGAAGGCGACTTGCGTGCCAACCGGGAGGAGAGGACGCCGTTGCGCCCGAGGCGCGAGACTCGTGTTCAGGGACAGGTGGCGCCAGGGGACGCTATGGCCTTGGTGCCCTATGGGGCCCAGCCTCCCCCACGTCACTCAAGACCGCAACTCGAGGCTAGACCGGAACAAGCAGCCAGGCGGGACGGGCGGTATGTGGACAGAAGGGCGAGTGAAAGCAGGCCACCGCGGTGTCAATATTGCACCTCTGAGCAATACCACTGGCACGTGGACTGTCCGACACGGGAACAAGTGTGGCGGAAGATGGAGGCCGAGGGACGCCGGCCGGGAAACTTCCAGTAGGGGGCAGCGATTTAGTCGGCCACTGTCCCCAACGCACCCGCCCGACGATCACGAATCAGTCACTGCCGGCGGACAGAGAGAGGGGTCGCCGACAGGAATCTTCAGCCAGATTCACGGGGAACAGGACGAACGGGCAAACGTCATCAGAGGTCGCTACGTCATCCGCAGCACATCAGGGTGTACCAGCACAGCTGGCACCACCAGAGGACGTCAGCGACATACCGGTACCAGCAGCCGCCGGCATCACGTCACTGGCCAGCACGGCCGAACCCACCCGGCCATCAGGCGCACCGGCAGCCCCTGCAGCGAGCTGGGCCGCACCTGCCTGCCTAGGACGGCTGGGGGACGACGAGGCTACTCTGCTCCGAGTCCCAGTGCTCCTGAACGGGCACCCCGTCCATGCTCTGGTGGACACGGCGGCGAGCCACTCGTACGTCGCTGCCCACCTGGTGGCGGAGGGGGACCTGGAGCAGTACGAGGGGACCGTCCTACTGGCCACCGAGGGGACCAGCGGGCCCACCTCTGGGCGCGCCCAGGTAACCATCGGCATACGTGACCAGTCTAGTCAGACGAGCGCCCTGGTCGTCCAAGGACTCCGAGATGACCTGATCCTGGGCCTACCCTGGTTGGTCCAGGAGGACGCCATCATCGACATCAGACAAGGTAGGCTGCACATGGGTCAACGGGGCCGTCGCACGGTGTACGGCGTGGGTCGAGCAGTTCCCGCCCCTCCAGCCAACCCAGTCCGACTGGCGGACATTACCAATGACGTGCCCCCTGAGTATGTCACCCTGTTCGAGGACGTATTGTCACAGCACCCTCAAGTCTTCGCAGCCACAGACATGCTAAGACGCACGACAATGGCGGAGCATTCTATACCTACCCGGCCCCACCAACCCATTTTTGTAAAGCCCCATGGTTTTGGACCAGTCGAGCGGGTGGCCATACAGGAGCAGATTACAGAGATGCTCAGGGACGGGGTGATCGAGCCAAGCGAGTCCCCTTACAACAGCCAAGTGGTTATGGCAACCAAGAAGGACGGGTCTCTTCGTTTTTGTGTGAATTTTAAGCCGGTGAACTCAGTAACAATCCCTGCACCCCCACCCCTCATAAAAATTGCAGATTCCCTCGCGGGGCTGGGGGACGCCACTATATTCACATCACTAGACCTAAAGAGCGGGTACTGGCAGGTCCCTGTTAAACCTGAGGACCGCCCCAAGACAGCCTTCACCGCCCCGGATGGCCGCCGATTCCAGTTCTGCGCCATGCCGTTCGGGCTGATGGATGCCCCCACGACGTTTCAGACCATGATGGTCCGCGTCCTGGATGGGTTCGTGGGCGAATTCGTCACGGCCTATCTGGACGACGTGATCGTCTGGTCCAGGTCGTGGGAGGACCATGCACAACACCTTGCCTTGGTCCTCGAACGGGTGGCCAGGCACGGCCTCACATGTGCGCCACGTAAGTGTCACATCGGGGCGGCGGAGCTCGAATACCTGGGGCATATTGTTGATGCCGAGGGCTGCCGACCGCTGCCAAAGCACTTAGACCTAATTGAAACCAAGCCAGCACCACGCACGAGGAAGGAGTTGCAGCGCCTAATGGGTCTCTTGAATTGGTTACGCTCCTTCATCCCGGATTTCGCGATGGTGACTGCTCCTATCACAGACTTGCTCTCGCCCAAGACGAAGTATAGGTGGACAGCCGAGGCAGACGGCGCCCTGGCTGCCATCAAGCGCCTGTTCCGGAGAAGTCATGTCCTCGCCCGCATGGCACCAGGGGAGCCTCTGTACCTCCAGACGGATGCCAGCAAGGTGGGTATGGGGGCAGTGCTATACCAGTCGGCCCTGACGGCGAGCGGAGAGTGTTGGAGTATGCTAGCTCCAAATTCGGGCCAGCCGCGAGGAACTATGACGTAAATGAGCAGGAGTGCTTGGCGGTAGTGTGGGCGGTCAGTCGCTACCGGCACTACCTTGAGGGCAAAGAGTTCACCCTGAGGACAGATAGTCAATGCCTCAAATGGCTAAACACGATGCAGGGCCGCAAGTCTAAGTTTACCAGGTGGGCCATGACGCTCCAGAACTATGCCTTCCAAGTCAAGCATGTGCCGGGGAAGGTGAACCTGCTCGCGGACGAGCTTTCCCGGCACCCTGACCCGACAAACGTCTACGAGGACGGAGGATCCTGGGAGGACCTGGTTCCTCCACAAGGCCACTCCTCTGCCATAGGGGAGTCATCCAGGCATGCCGCCCTGTACACTGTGACCCACCAGCCCCAGAGCACCAGTCCCGAGTCGGTAGACACTCTAGCCGACCTCATCAGTGCTGTCAAGCAGGTACAGCTGGGAGACGCCACCACCAGGGCTGTTGTTGAGGCCTGTGGCACCCAGGTAACACCGTACCAGAGGGTGGTAGATGGAGTCCTGCAGGGTAGGGCACCTGGGGATATGGCTTCATGGCGAATCTACGCCCCGGAGGGAGCTCGAGCCGCCATCCTCGCCTACTTTCATGACCACCAGCTCGCGGGCCACCCCGGTGCAGAGGAGACGGCGGAGGCGCTGCGCACCACATTTCACTGGCCGGGGGTGACCAGGGACGTCCGGGAATATGTGAGGAATTGTCTCCGCTGTCAACACTGCAAGGCGAGGAGGGCAGATGGCGAGGAGCAGCAGCGACCTAGGCGGCCCCAGTACCCCTTCCACACCATAGCGCTGGACATCATGGGCCCTTATCCCCGGAGCAGCAGGGGGAAAAGGTTTCTCGTGGTAGTAACGGACCTGTTCACCAGGTGGGTGGAGGCCTACCCTGTCTCCAATGTCCGTTCGGGTACACTAGTCGCCCTGTTGGACGGGGAGGTTTTTCCCCGATTTGGATACCCGGCAGTGGTCTTAAGTGATAATGGATGCCAGTTCACGGGGGCCAGGTGGAAGCAGGCATGTCGGAGGTGGGGGGTGGACCATCATACTACCCCCACATACCACCCAAGGGCCAACCCAACCGAGAGACGGAACCAGGAAATCAAGGCACAGCTCCGTCTCCGGTTGGGCGAGGACCATAGCAAGTGGGACATGCATATTCCGGCCCTCCTGTACAGTCTGAGACGAAGGACGAGCGCGGTCACGGGGTACACACCAGCAGAACTAGTCCAGGGGCAGAACTTGGCGCTGCCAGGCGAGTGTCGCGTGGTGGCGGCCGCTACGGCGGGTGAGTGGGGTGAGTCGATGCGGGCGGAGTTATCAGAGAAGCGGGAGCAGGCCAGGCAACATCAAGAAACCTACCTCCGCAAGCACACGCCACAGACGGACAGACCGCCGCCGCCGCTGGCACCCGGAGAGCAGGTGTTTGTGCGACAACATCACCTGTCGTCCGGAGCCAAGAAGTTCTGCGCTGGGTTAGCGCCGAAATGGGCAGGGCCCCGGCTAATTCTGCGTCAGGCTGGACCAACGTCTTACATAGTACGGACGCCCAATGGAGGACTAGCCAAAATTCACAGGGATGACCTCAGACGTGCAACGGACGTGGAGACGGACACAGGGCAGCACAGGAGTCGGGATGGGCCGCCAGAATATCCGGCGACTACGCCCCCAGGAGCATCCCGGACGTCAGAGCCACATGGTCCAGTACGCCCACAGGCCCCAGGGGAAGCAAGGGGCAATGTGTCAGACGCTACACCCACAGAAGTTACTCCAGCACCAACGTCCATGGACATAACAGACACGAGGCTGACAGACGCGACAGAGGACGTGGCACCCCGGGGTGATGCAGCACGAGACGTGACTCCCGCGGCTGTGGGAGACAGAACACCAGGCAGGGCCGAATGGGAGGAGGCAGAGCAGTGGCCTTATAGCCGGGAGCTGTGGCAGTATTTGGAGACAACATTGGACTCTCTGGAGAGGGGATGGAAGGGGTGGCCCGCCCTGGACACGGGACGGCAGGTGTACCGGGAGCAGTCAGTGGCAGTGCCCAACGACAGGAAGTGGGAGGGTCAGAAGGGGCGGGTAGCTCAAGCGCCTCTTCGACCTGGGAGCCCCAGGCCGGGGGCGGACGGGTCACGGGAAATCGTCATGGAACCAGATTCGGAGGATGAAGGGGAGGTCAGTGAGGAGCAGGGCCTTCCCCGCCAGATCTCTGCGGTCGGTTGCAACATCTCTGAGTGTCTTGGGTCTGATGTCGAGGCGGACACAGGGGACGAGGAGGAGCGCTGCCCGCGCCAACAGAGGTGGTTGACCGGGAGTGAGTGCTGTTCGGACGACCCAACCCCCACACTGTTCGACATATTCCCACAGGCAGCATCCACACCTAAGGCGAGTCCGCCCATAGCTGCCCCCCCTCAGGCAGAACCCGCGGCACTCGTGGTGAGCGAACCCGCTACCCCAATTCGCCCCTCCAGGACCCGCAGGGCCCCTGAGTATCTGAACGACTACGTGTGCCCCACCCTGACCATGCCAGTGCGCCGCGACGTGCCCAGACCCAGGTGCAGCGTGATGAGCCTGTTACCCTCCTGGGAGCAGCGCGAGGTTGGCCCCCCAGATTTGACCACACAGTGTTCGACTTGTCCCCAAGTGCGTCGAGTGGTGTCTAACTGAGAGACGATGCCGCGCATAACGGCCTCGTGGGAGGGGGGGCATTTGACGTCGAACCAAGTGCCTACCTAGCTCCCTACAGGCCGTTATGACGTGGCAACGCCCCTCCTGCCAGTTATGCGTGTGTGGTGCAGTGTAGCTTTGGTGGAGTGGGGGGGGGGAGGTTAGGGGCCAGTTAGGTGCAGTGGTACCAACAAGTACGACAGTACTTCCCGGCGACGAGGGTGATGTGTTTTATTTTTCAGCAGACAATTTATGTATCGCAGAAGAGAGACTGAATTTGTATATATTTTTTTACTTTTATTTGAAGGGTCAATTTCTGACTGTGCACTGGGCGACTTAAGTTCCGCCCCGCCTGCGACACGTCACGAGCTCCGTGGGGGACGGTGAGAGGAGGGGGAGACGTGTCAGGAGGGGTAGCGCCGCGCGCGGACGGCGGCACGCGGCAGTCGCGAGCGAGTCACGGGCCCGGTCGGTCACGGGAGTGGAGAGGTCGCGGTTCATTTCCCAGCGCGGGTAGGCACCAGGTTGGCTTTCCCGGAGGCCACGAGGCCGGAACCCCCCTCTACCTCGAGCAGTCGGGCAGCTGCACCTTTCCCGGGGAATAGCCTGGACGACGACAAGCTTTCTCTACAAAATGTACGGTCCACTTTTTCAAAATGGGTCGACAGATTTTCTTTATATGCTTTTCGCAACAAATGCGTGCAAGAAAAACTGGAGGGGGGCTGCGCGAAAAATGCTACGAATTCAACATTTTATAAAATTTTGTTGTTTTCATTTAGACCAATGAAAGCATAAACATAGTTCACAAAATATCTGTCCTTATCAATACTTATATTTATTTACTTTTTTAGAGCATTGGTCTTTAAAAATACTACATTAATAATCACCCTTGCACCTCAAACATTAGATAAGTCACTACTTTCTAGGGATTTAAATAAATTAATTAATCCACAGCAACACTTTTTCATCGCAGGCGATTTAAACAGCAAAAACGAAGACTGGGGATGCAAAAATACTAACCCAGCAGGCAGAAAATTATTAGATCATTCGGTAGCAAATAATTACGAAATTTTTGCTCCAGGCTCGCCAACTTGCTATCCAACGAATGGTGGCATGCCTGACATATTAGATATAGCTCTTACAAACATACCAGGTGCGCAGGTTACTTCAGAAAAATTAGACGAGCTTGACTCAGACCACTTTCCAGTACTAATTCAATTAACTTTCAATGCTCAATTTTGCGCAGCGATATTTAGCCGAACTTTTGGTATCCCCGACTGGGACAAATTTCGCGAAGACCTGGAATTAACTTTTACAGAAACTCCAGCGATAGACACAGCAGATGAGCTCGAAACTCACGTAAAACTTTTCACCGACACAATTACAGACGTGCGCAAAAAACACACGAAAATCGTGAATAAAAGAGAATTTACGCGAATAAATTACCCAGATGTAGACATGCTAATCGTTTTAAAACGGCAGGCGCGCAACACTTATCAACGAACGAGAACACCGCAAGCTAGGACTGAATACAATCGCCTTAAAGCTCAAGTCTCGCGAAAACTTAAAGATTTAAAAATAGAAAAATACGGAAACCTAATAACAGAGTGCGCAACTCAACATCGGCAAATGTGGCGGCTCACACGCAATTTACGAGGGAAAAATAAATTTATCTCTACACCTGCCATTGTTTCAAATGCGGGCATTAAATATGACGTGATAGATAAAGCAAATGCTATAGCAGACATTTTTGAAAAACAATTTTCACCAAACGAGGACATAAATGAGCCTCAGTTTATTAGGACCACGACAGTAGCTGTTAATAACTATTTAAAAATCGTTCCACAAGCCGAGCCGGAACTCGTAACAATTAAAGAGCTCTTAGAAGCTATTCACTCGCGACCAAAAAATAAAGCAGGTGGACCTGACGGAATAAATTTTGATACTTTAAAGAAATTATCATTTCAGGCTATACAATACTTTCTTAAAATAATAAATGCTATTTTTATTCTTAAATCCTACCCATCGTCATGGAAACTAGCTAAAGTTATCACCATTCCGAAACCGGGAAAAAATGCGTCACTACCACAAAACAGGCGACCTATTGGCCTCCTAAATAGCATGAGTAAAATTTTCGAAAATTTTTTACTCAAACGACTTCAACACCATTCGGACGAACACGAGGTCATTCCAGATAACCAATTTGGTTTTAGAAGGGGCCACTCTACCTCTCACCCCCTAATTAAGCTCATTGAAGAGGCCACTGACGGTTTTAATTCACGAGCGAAATTTACTGTCGCAACGATGCTCGACGCGGAAAAAGCCTTCGACAAAGTTTGGATACCTGGCTTAATTCAAAAATTAATTACATTTAACTTTCCGGATACGTATATTCATCTGGTGGCCCACTATTTATGGCGACGAAAATTTTTTGTATCAATAGAGGGGGCGAAATCATCCACTCGGGAGTTGACAGCAGGTGTGCCGCAGGGGTCCCCACTCTCACCCTTTTTCTATAATGTTTACACAGCCGACATCCCGCGGGAACATACCCACGTGCAATTATATGCAGACGATACTGCAATAATATATCAATCCACGAATTTGAAGTTTGCTTTAACCAAAGTTCAGAGGCAGCTTACCTCACTCGAACAATGGTACACTCGCTGGCGCATTAAAATAAATGGAGCCAAGTCCACAACTATAATTTTAACTAAAAAATACACCGCCCCCAACCGCGAATTAAAAATTTTTAATCAAGCCATACCATTTGTTAAATCGGCTAGATATTTAGGTTTAACTCTAGATACCAGGCTCACCTGGAAAGTTCACACCACTAAGGTGACACAGGTTGCGCGAGGCACTTTGCGCAGCCTATACTCAATGTTTAAGGCCCCCCAATTTCCTAGAAAGAAAAAATTACAGCTGTATTTACAAATAGATCGCCCTCAATTATTATATGCTTGCGAAATCTGGGGCTATGCAGCAAAATGCCATATCGATAAAGTACAGGTAACTCAAAATAAATTTCTTAGAGCCATTGCAGATTGCGGCTGGTAAACCAGCACACTAGAAGTACACCAGTTACTCAAAGTAGAATATGTAGAGGAATATATAAAACGGCAAAACAGGTATTTTTATGGCCAGCTCCCTGAACATGCCAATACTTTTATGAATTCACTTCCGGATTATGACCCAGCTGCACAGCGACAATTTAAAAAACCGCGATTTGCCTAAGCCAGGTTATACTAGAATCCACACATCCCATGTACGCAGGGCAACTTAGCGAACATAGCAGACGTTTCTCTCTGGCCCCGATGTGCCTGTCTACGTCCTGCGGTGCAAATAATCAACATTGGACTAGCCAATGATTGACATGCCCAGGACTCTTAAATATTGCGTCAACACTACTTTTGGCCCAGCGGGGCTCTATTTTATTGCGTCAACACTACCTTTGGCCCAACGGGGCTCTAATTATAAACCAGCGACAACTCGACCGCAGGCCCAAATTCCTTATAATTACCAAATCTTTCCTTCCCCCACCTCCTCCACTAGTCCTTGCTAGTTGTTTTCCCCAGACATTATTAATTTATTAATTGATGTAACTTTCCTTCTCTTGCTAATTCAAAATGGTCCAAAGCACGCAGGTGTATGTACTAACTGACTTCTGGGTTCACTGCCTGTGTGTTCGGGCTGACTCCCTATGCCTGAAGGGCGAGACCCGCCTGGCAGGCTTCACCTCCAGTGCCGGCCGCGTTTCGGAAGGCATGGGATTTTGAATTGCAGCAAAAAAAAAAAAAAAAACTCAGTGCCACTAATCAACCTGCACTCTCTCCTACACATCGGTAAACTAACACGATGATATGCCTGCTTGGTCAGCCGGCTATGTGCGGCCTTGGAGCTATACACTACACTCACACAACGGAATTAATTAGGCCATTTTTGCGCACACTCCACACGCCTCTAAATACAGACATCACGACACTCTCATGCATCAGTTAGCCAACTAACTGAGGGGAAAGGGTGACCTCCCCCCGCCTGACACCTACACTATTAAAAATAGAGCCAAGCAACATGCGACGGCTATTTTACTTCTTTCTGGACCGTGAGCCACCTTTAATCTTAAAATCGCACACTTCGCGCCCCGCCGTCGTTTCCAATGATTCGAACAAAGTGACGGGGTTGCACTACTTTTATTGGCGACCACATAGCGAGTTATGGGAACGTAAGAATTCCCGGTATCGCTGTCACACGCTCCCGGCCGAGCATATGAGGAAACGGCGGCGGCCTAGCCAGAGATCCCTACCCCCAGAGAAATCTGGGGGAAATAAAGCAGATAGTTGGAAATTAGGTTATTGCTTTCTGCTCACCTCTCCTCATCCTTCCTCTGGAGCAGCCCTTGGATGCTCGCTCTAGAACCCCACCTCCCTCTGGAGCGGCCCTTGGGTGCTCGCTCTAGAACCCCACCTCCCTCTGGAGCGGCCCTTGGGTGCTCGCTCTAGAACCCCACCTCCCTCTGGAGCGGCCCTTGGGTGCTCGCTCTAGAACCCCACCTCCCTCTGGAGCGGCCCTTGGGTGCTCGCTCTAGAACCCCACCTCCCTCTGGAGCGGCCCTTGGGTGCTCGCTCTAGGAGCCCCACTTCCCCTCCCCAAGGAGCGGCCTTCGGGTGCTCGCTCTAGAACCCCACCTCCCTCTGGAGCGGCCCTTGGGTGCTCGCTCTAGGAGCCCCACTTCCCCTCCCCAAGGAGCGGCCTTCGGGTGCTCGCTCTAGAACCCCACCTCCCTCTGGAGCGGCCCTTGGGTGCTCGCTCTAGAACCCCACCTCCCTCTGGAGCGGCCCTTGGATGCTCGCTCTAGAACCCCACCTCCCTCTGGAGAGGCCCTTGGGTGCTCGCTCTAGAACCCCACCTCCCTCTGGAGCGGCCCTTGGGTGCTCGCTCTAGAACCCCACCTCCCTCTGGAGCGGCCCTTGGGTGCTCGCTCTAGAACCCCCCCTCCCTCTGGAGCGGCCCTTGGGTGCTCGCTCTAGAACCCCACCTCCCTCTGGAGAGGCCCTTGGGTGCTCGCTCTAGAACCCCACCTCCCTCTGGAGCGGCCCTTGGGTGCTCGCTCTAGAACCCCACCTCCCTCTGGAGCGGCCCTTGGGTGCTCGCTCTAGAACCCCCCCTCCCTCTGGAGCTGCCCTTGGATGCTCGCTCTAGAACCCCACCTCCCTCTGGAGCGGCCCTTGGGTGCTCGCTCTAGAACCCCACCTCCCTCTGGAGCGGCCCTTGGGTGCTCGCTCTAGGAGCCCCACTTCCCCTCCCCAAGGAGCGGCCTTCGGGTGCTCGCTCTAGAACCCCACCTCCCTCTGGAGCGGCCCTTGGGTGCTCGCTCTAGAACCCCACCTCCCTCTGGAGCGGCCCTTGGATGCTCGCTCTAGAACCCCACCTCCCTCTGGAGAGGCCCTTGGGTGCTCGCTCTAGAACCCCACCTCCCTCTGGAGCGGCCCTTGGGTGCTCGCTCTAGAACCCCACCTCCCTCTGGAGCGGCCCTTGGGTGCTCGCTCTAGAACCCCCCCTCCCTCTGGAGCGGCCCTTGGGTGCTCGCTCTAGAACCCCACCTCCCTCTGGAGAGGCCCTTGGGTGCTCGCTCTAGAACCCCACCTCCCTCTGGAGCGGCCCTTGGGTGCTCGCTCTAGAACCCCACCTCCCTCTGGAGCGGCCCTTGGGTGCTCGCTCTAGAACCCCCCCTCCCTCTGGAGCTGCCCTTGGATGCTCGCTCTAGAACCCCACCTCCCTCTGGAGCGGCCCTTGGGTGCTCGCTCTAGAACCCCACCTCCCTCTGGAGCGGCCCTTGGGTGCTCGCTCTAGGAGCCCCACTTCCCCTCCCCAAGGAGCGGCCTTCGGGTGCTCGCTCTAGAACCCCACCTCCCTCTGGAGCGGCCCTTGGGTGCTCGCTCTAGGAGCCCCACTTCCCCTCCCCTTGGAGCGGCCTTCGGGTGCTCGCTCTAGAACCCCACCTCCCTCTGGAGCGGCCCTTGGGTGCTCGCTCTAGGAGCCCCACTTCCCCTCCCCAAGGAGCGGCCTTCGGGTGCTCGCTCTAGAACCCCACCTCCCTCTGGAGCGGCCCTTGGGTGCTCGCTCTAGGAGCCCCACTTCCCCTCCCCTTGGAGCGGCCTTCGGGTGCTCGCTCTAAGGCACCAACTATCGCCCCTTCCTCGCAATGTACCTGACCTCACTACTCCTCTACCCCTGGCCCAGCAAAAGGGTAGGTTAGTGCCAATATTCTGTGAGTCAAGGAGCAGCTGCCAGCCTACCAGTGGGCCTTTCGCCCCACCTCACACCACTCCATCACCCGACGCTGTTGCCGGGACACGTCAATTTGGCGCCCAACGTGGGGCTCCTGTGTCAGTCTAGATAGGCTGAGGACCACAACCTACCACTGCTAGAGCTCTCATCCCAGCCAGAGCCACATCCACTTCCAGGAGTGCAGAAAACACCTGGTGGCGCCCAACCCAACTGAAGGATGTCTTCTGGATCCTGTGCAGCACCCCGCTGCAGTGCACCGGATGGACCCAGCATTCCCTGTGTATGCTGCAATGCCCAGTTTCACCTACAATGCCTTGGTATCGTGGAACAAGTCATTGAACAGGCATATATCCACATATGCCAGCCCTGCAGACAACTTCTGGTAGAGATGAAGCCAACAGTGCCAGCTCCCCGGCGCTGCTTTGTGTCGAACTGCCCGGGGACAGTCCTAGTCCTCGTCACCTGCCAGGCCTGCCATCGCGACTACCATCTCGCCTGTCTAGGTTGGGAAGATACACCACTGGTTCTTGCTGGGATGTCGTTTACCTGCGCCCAGTGTAGAGTAAATCCCACTGCACCTTCAAGTACAAGATCTGCAAGTGCGCCTCGGCCCTTTAGAGGTCAGGATCATGAGGACCCTGTGCAATCTGTACACCAATGGGAGCAAGCCCTACGGGCACATGCAATCCACCCCACCGAATGGGTGGACCGGATAGGTCCATTACTACTTGGGGAAGCCTCTAGATGGTGGAATAACCATGAAGGGCTGTATGACACCTGGGAACAGTTCACAGGGGGCTTCCTGAACCATTTTGGAAACCAATCAAGACTGGCAAAGCTTACTGCCCAATTATATGGTACCAAACAAAAGGAAGGAGAGGATGTCGAAAGTTTCTTACTACAGAAAAGGAAACTTTATAAGAGGCTGCATTTAGGGGGAGACCCAAATGTATTTCTTCCTACCTTGTTGGAGCTGGTGCGGCCCAACCTACGGCCATTTCTACGGCATCCGCCTCCCGAGGATTTATCCGAACTTATGGTTCGAGCCACTGCCGTGCAGCGAGACTGTCTCGAAACTAGGGGCACTGTAACAAGTAAACCTTGTTCATCACCAACCCTGGTACAAGAATATGCTACCCCCAACAAAAGGTTGCCGAAGTGTTGGCACTGCCCTGAACAACACTTTCACAAAGACTGCCCAGTGCTCCGCTGCAAACAGTCTGAAAGGAACAGCCTCAACACAGTAGACCCCTGGAGGGAAAGAGTGGTGCCAACGAGCCCTACCCCTACACCGAAGGTAGAAGACCTCAACTCCCAAGCTCGGCTCAAAGGTAGACCGACCCCGAGCCTTATGTGCGTACAGCACCACCCACAACAAGAACTGCCAAGAATCAAGGTGCAACTGGATTCACAGCCCATTCAGGCTCTTATCGACTCAGCCGCCACCACTAATTATGTGCGCGAGAGTGTTGTGCAGATAACAGGGACCCCTCTTAATTCCCAACCCCAAATGGCACAGCTTGCCACCCAGGGATCCACCATGACCTTACTGGGCAATGCTGTGGTACAATGCTGCATAGCCGATGTGGAGATGGAGATCCCATGTCTAGTCGCAAAGGACCTTCGAGAAGAACTCGTGCTGGGCCAAGATTGGCTCACACAGCAGCAGGCGACATTGGACTTCGAAGATAAAACTATACACTTCGGACGAACGTCCCGCCGAACTCTTAACTGGGGCACCAAAGGAATGGGTGACCTGAACGCCCCTAATCAAAGTGGTGTTAACCCTAATCCTGGAATCTGCACTGAACAACACAGAGACCAACCTATGGTTGTGTTGACGCAAGGGTACCAGCGACCCCAAGAAACTCCTTCCCTTCGCTCAGCCACAACCAAGCTAAGCAAAAAAAACTCGGGCAGTGGTTTTCAGTGGTGCCAGAAAGGAGGAACCCCAAAGGGGAAATCGACCATGCAGTCATGGAGACAGCCGCTGAGCGGCGCCCTGTCAAAGGCAAGATGCAACTGGAAGAAAGAGTCTTTTACAGACCGAGGAATATGGTTTCCCCAGAACAGGATTCACCTGCTGCCATGGAGACAGAAAACAGATCTGTCAACAATACCCCGCAACCCCAGGAACCTGCTAGTCCCTCCTCACCGGGACAAGATTGTGCCTCCAGAACCCTCAGACCACGGGACCGGCTGGTCAGACCAGCCCGCTACCGACTAACCTCCCCATAGTGCAGTGGCCAGTGTAGGGAGGTCAGCCCTGGGACTGAAGCCCAGGGTACTGACCTCTAGCAGGTGCAACGATCCAGGCCGAGGCCACAGAGAGAGGGGGCGAATTGTTGTGTCCTATATTTGCCCTCGGCCTCCTCTCTCTGCAACCAACATGGTCGCCTCGCAAAGAAAGCCGTATCCCAACAGGCTTCTCTGCACGAGCCGTGGGATATAGGCTACGAGTGGTGCCACAAACATACCATAGATGGCATCAAGCATTTTGAACGTTATAACAGTGCATATGGATTTATTAATGACTGTATAATATAAAATGTGTGTCAGTGCTATGTATGTTATAAGTAAATAGTGTCCTGGTGTGTGAATTATTGGGAGGGAAAAGGATGACCCGTGTGGGGCAAAATATGTCGCTCTTGTCAGTGATCAATGTCTGAAGGAGCTGTATTTAAGCTAGGTCGAAATGTGACTAGCCAGAGATCCCTACCCCCAGAGAAATCTGGGGGAAATAAAGCAGATAGTTGGAAATTAGGTTATTGCTTTCTGCTCACCTCTCCTCATCCTTCCTCTGGAGCAGCCCTTGGGTGCTCGCTCTAGGAGCCCCACTTCCCCTCCCCAAGGAGCGGCCTTCGTGTGCTCGCTCTAAGGCACCAACTATCGCCCCTTCCTCTCAATGTACCTGACCTCACCCCTCCTCTACCCCTGGCCCAGCAAAAGGGTAGGTTAGTGCCAATATCTGTGAGTCAAGGAGCAGCTGCCAGACTACCAGTGGGCCATTCGCCCCACCTCACGCCACTCCATCACCCGACGCTGTTGCCCGGACACGTCAAGGTCTATAAAAACACTACATTAATAATCACCCTTGCAACTATTAAATTATTATTTATTAAAAAATTCGCAGCTGACAAACTAAGTAACGTGTAAATATACCAGCTACATCATTTGATAGCTACAAGCTTTTTCTACAAAATGTACTGTCCACTTTTTCAAAATGGGTCGACAGATTTTCTGTATATGCTTTTCGCAACAACTGCGTGCAAGAGTAAATGGAGTTTTGCCGCGCGAAAACTGCTATGAATACAACATTTTATAAACAAATATTTGTTTCATTATGACCAATGAATTATAAACACACATCAGAAAATGTCTGTCCTTATCAAAACTTATATTTATTTAATTTTTGAGAGCATAATATATATAAAAATACTACATTAATAATCTCCCTTGCAACTCAAAAATTATTATTATATATTAAAAAATTCGTAGCTGACAAACTAAGCAATGTGCACATATACCAGCTACATCTGTCGATTGCTACAAGCTTTCTCTACAAAATGTGTTGTCCACATTTACAAAATATGTCGACAGATTTTCAGTATATGCTATTCGCAACAAATGCGTGCAAGAAAAACTTGAGGTGGGCTGCGAGAAAAATTCTACGAATTCAACATTTTATAAAATTTTGATGGTTTCATTTAGACCAATGAAAGTATAAACGTAGTTCACACAATGTCTATCCTTATTAAAACTTATATGTATTTACTTTTTTAAAGCATATGTCTATAAAAATTCTACATTAATAATCTCCCTGCAACTCAAAAATTATTATATATTATAAAATTCGCAGCTGACAAACTAAGTAATGTGCACATATAACAGCTACATCAGTCGATTGCTCCAAGCTTTCTCTACAAAATGTACTGTCCACTTTTTCAAAATGGGTCGACAGATTTTCTGTATATGCTTTTCGCAACAACTCCATGCATGAAAAACTGGAGTTTTGCCGCGCGAAAAATGCTATGAATTCAACATTTTATAAAATTGTATTGGTTTCATTATGGCCAATGAAAGAATAAACAAACATCACACAATGTCTGTCCTTATTAAAACTTATATTTATGTAATTTTTGGAAGCATAGGTCTATAAAACACTACATTATAATCACCCTTGCACCTATTAAACTATTATTTATTTAAAAACTTCACACCTGACAAACTAAGTAACGTGCACATTTACCAGCTACATCATTCGATTGCTACAAGCTTTCTCTACAAAATGTACTGTCCACTTTTTCAAAATGGGTCGACAGATTTTCTGTATATGCTTTTCGCAACAACTCCATGCATGAAAAACTGGAGTTTTGCCGCGCGAAAAATGCTATGAATTCAACATTTTATAAAATTGTATTTGTTTCATTATGACCAGTGAAAGAATTAACACATATCACACAATGTCTGTCCTTATCAAAACTTATAATTTTTAATTTTTGAGAGCATAGGTATATAAAAATACTACATTAATAATCACCCAAGGTCCTCAAAAATTATTATATATAAAAAAAACGCAGCTGACAAACTAAGTAAAGTGCACATATACAAGCTACATCAGTCGATTGCTACAATCTTTCTCTACAAAATGTGCTGTCCACATTTTCAAAATGGGTCGACAGATTTTCTGTATATGCTTTTCGCAACAACTGCGTGCTAGAATAACAGGAGTATTGCCGCGCGAAAAATGCTATGAATTTAACATTTTATAAAATTGTATTGGTTTTATTATAACCAATGAAAGAATAAACACACATCACACAATGTCTGTCCTTATTAAAACTTATATTTATGTAATTTATGGAAGCATTGGTATATAAAAATACTACATTAATAATCACCCTAGGTACTCAAAAATTATTATATATAAAAATATTAGCAGCTGACAAACTAAGTAAAGTGCACATGTACCAGCTACATCAGTCGATTATACAATCTTTCGCTACAAAATGTACTGTCCACATTTTCAAAATGGGTCGACATATTTTCTGAATATGCTTTTCGCAACAACTGCGTGCAAGAAAAACTTGAGGTGGGCTGCGCGAAAAATGCTACGAATGCAACATTTTATAAAATTTTGTTGGTTTTATTAAGTCCAATGTAAGAATAAAAGTAAGTTCACACAATGTCTATCCTTATCAAAACTTATATTTATTTACTTTTTTAAAGCATATGTCTATAAAATACTACATTAATAATCACACTTGCAACTCAAAAATTATTATATTTTAAATAATTCGCAGTTGACAACTAAGTAACGTGCACATATACCAGCTATATCAAACGATTGCTACAAGCTTTCTCTACAAAATGTAGAGTCCACTTTTTCAAAATGGGTCGACAGATTTTCTGTATATGCTTTTCGCAACAACAGCGTGCATGAAAAACTGGAGTTAGGCCGCCCGAAAAATTCTACGTATTCAACATTTTATAAAATTTTGTTGGTTTCATTTAGACCAATATAAGTGTACACGTATTTAACACAATGTCTATCCTTATCAAAACTTATATGAATTTACTTTTTTAAACCATAGGTCTATAAAAATACTACATTAATAATCACACTTGGAACTAAAAATTATTATATATTATAAAATTCGCAGCTGACAAACTAAGTAATGTGCACATATAACAGCTACATCAGTCGATTGCTACAAGCTTTCTCTACAAAATGTACTGTCCACTTTTTCAAAATGGGTCGACAGATTTTCTGTATATGCTTTTCGCAACAACTCCATGCATGAAAAACTGGAGTTTTGCCGCGCGAAAAATGCTATGAATTCAACATTTTATAAAATTGTATTGGTTTCATTATGGCCAATGAAAGAATAAACAAACATCACACAATGTCTGTCCTTATTAAAACTTATATTTATGTAATTTTTGGAAGCATAGGTCTATAAAACACTACATTATAATCACCCTTGCACCTATTAAACTATTATTTATTTAAAAACTTCGCAGCTGACAAACTAAGTAACGTGCACATTTACCAGCTACATCATTCGATTGCTAAAAGCTTTTTCTACAAAATGTAGGTTCTACTTTTTCAAAATGGTTCGAAAGAATATCTGCATATGCTTTTCGCAACTCCGTGCATGAAAAACTGTAGTTAAGCCGCGCGAAAAATGCTATGAATTCAACATTTTATAAACTTTTATTGGCTTTATTATAACCAATGAAAGAATAAACGTAATTCACACAATGTCTATCCTTATCAAAACTTATATTTATATCCTTTTTTAAAGCATAGGTCTATAAAAATACTACATTAACAACACCCTTGCAACTCAAAAATTATTATATTTTAAAAAATTCGCAGCTGACAATCTAAGTAATGTGCACATATATCAGCTACATCAGTCGATTGCTACAAGCTTTCTCTACAAAATGTACTGTCCACTTTTTCAAAATGGGTCGACAGATTTTCTGTATATGCTTTTCGCAACAACTCCATGCATGAAAAACTGGTGTTTGGCCGCGCGAAAAATGCTATGAATTCAACATTTTATAAAATTGTATTGTTTTTATTATGACCAATGAAAGAATAAACACACATCACACAATGTCTGTCTTTATTAAAACTTACATTTATTTAATTTTTTAAAGCATAGGTCTATAAAAATACTACATTAATAACACTCTTGCAACTCAAAAATTATTATATTTTAAAAAATACGCAGTTGACAACTAAGTAACGTGCACATATACCAGCTACTTCATTCGATTGCTACAAGCTTTTTCTGAAAAATGTAAAATCAACTTTTTCAAAATGATTCGAAAGATTATCTGCATATGCTTTTCGCAACAACTCCGTGAATGAAAAACTGTAGTTAGGCTGCGCGAAAAATGCTATGCATTCAACATTTTATAAAATTTTATTGGCTTTATTATGACCAATGAAAGAATAATCACACATCACACAATGTCTGTCCTTATCAAAACTCTTTTTTTTAATTTTTGAGAGCATAAGTCTATAAAAACACTACATTAATAATCACCCATGCACCTATTAAATTATTATTTATTAAAAAATTCGCAGCTGACAAACTAAGTAATGTGCACATATACCAGCTGCATCAGTCGATTGCTACTATCGTTAGCTACAAAATTTACTGTCCACAATTTCAAAATGGGTCGCCAAATTCTCTGAAAATGCTTTTCGCAACAACTGCGTGCAAGAATAACTGGAGGTGGGCTGCGTGAAAAATTCTACAAATTCAACATTTTATAAAATTTTGTTGGTTTCATTATGACCAATGAAAGTATAAACGTAGTTTACACAATGTCTATCCTTATCAAAACACATATGTATTTATTTTTTTAAAGCATATGTCTATAAAAATACTACATTAATAATCACCCTTGCACCTATTAAATTATTATTTATTAAAAAATTCGCAGCTGACAAACTAAGTAACGTGCACATATACCAGCTACTTCATTCGATTGCTACAAGCTTTTTCTGAAAAATTTAGTGTCCACTTTTTCAAAATGGTTTGAAAGATTATCTGCATATGCTTTTCGCAACTCCGTGCATGAAAAACAGTAGTTAGGCCGCGCGAAAAATGCTATGAATTCAACATTTTATAAACTTTTATTGGTTTTATTATGACCAATGAAATGATAAACACACATCACACAATGTCTGTCTTTATTAAAACTTATATTTATTTAATTTTTGAGAGCATAGGTCTATAAAAACACTACATTAATAATCAACCTTCCACCTTTTAAATTCTTATTAATTAAAAAATTCGCAGCTGACAAACTAAGTAACGTGCACATATACCAGCTACATCAGTCGATTGCTACAAGCTTTCTCTACAAAATGTGCTGTCCACATTTTCAAAATGGGTCGACATATTTTCTGTATATGCTTTTCGCAACAACTGCGTGCAAAAAGAACTGTAGTTTTGCCGCGCCAAAAATGCTATGAATTCAACATTTAATAAAAAATTATTGTTTCATTATGACCAATGAAAGAATAAACACACATCATACAATGTCCGTTCTTATCAAAACATAAATTATTTAATTTTTGAGAGCCTAGGTATATAAAAATACTAAATTATAAATCACCCTAGGTCCTCAAAAAATTATTATATATTACAGAATTCGCAGCTAACAAACTAAGTAATGTGCACATATAAAAGCTACATCAGTCAATTTATACAAGCTTTCTCTACAAAATGTACTGTCCAATTTTTCAAAATGGGTCGACAGATTTTCTGTATATGCTTTTCGCAACAACTGCGTGCAAAAATAACTGGAGTTTTGCCGCGCCAAAAATGCTATGAATTCAACATTTGATAAAAAAATATTTGCTTCATTATGACCAATGAAAGAATAAACACACATCACACAATGTCTGTTCTTATCAAAACTTATATTATTTAATTTTTTAGAGCCTAGGTATATAAAAATACTACATTAATAATCACCCTAGGTCCTCAAAAATTATTATATATAAAAAAATTCGCAGCTGACAAACTAAGTAAAGTGCACATATACCAGCTACATCAGTCGATTGCTACTATCGTTCGGTACAAAATTTGTTGTCCACATTTTCAAAATGGGTCGACCGATTTTCAGAATATTCTTTTTGCAACAACTGCGTGCAAGAAAAATTGGAGGTGGGCTGCGCGAAAAATTCTACGAATTCAACATTTTATAAAATTTTGTTGGTTTCATTTAGACCAAAGAAAGTATAAACGTAGTTCACACAATGTCTATCCTTATCAAAACTCATATGTATTTACTTTTTTAAAGCATATGTCTATAAAAATACTACATTAATAATCTCTCTTGCAACTCACAAATTATTATATATTAAAGATTTCGCAGCTGACAAACTATGTAATGTGCACATATAACAGCTACATCAGTCGATAGCTACAAGCTTTCTCTACAAAATGTAGAGTCCACGTTTTGAAAATGGGTCGACTGATTTTCTGTATATGCTTTTCGCAACAACTCCATGCATGAAAAACTGGAGTTAGGCCGCGCGAAAAATGCTATGAATTCAACATTTTATAAAATTGTATTGGATTTATTATGACCAATGAAATAATAAACACACAAAACACAATGTCTGTCTTTATTAAAACTTATATTTATTTAATTTTTGAGAGCATAATTCTTTAATAACACTACATTAAGAATCACCCTTGCACCTATTAAATTCTTAATTATTTAAAAATTCGCAGCTGACAAACTAAGTAACGTGCACATATACCAGCTACTTCATTCGATTGCTACAAGCTTTTTCTGAAAAATGTAGTGTCTACTTTTTCAAAATGGTTCGAGAGATTATCTGCATATGCTTTTCGCAACTCCGAGAATGAAAAACTGTAGTTAGGCCGCGCGAAATATGCTATGAATTCAACATTTTAAAAACTTTTTTTGGCTTTATTATGACCAATGAAAGAATAAACACACATCACACAATGTCTGTCCTTATTAAAATTTATATTTATTTAATTTTTGAGAGCATAGGACTATAAAAGCACTACATTAATAATCATCCTTACAACAATTAAATTATTATTTATTAAAAAATTCGCAGCTGACAAACTAAGTAACGTGCACATTTACCAGCTATATCATTCGATTGCTACAAGCTTTTTCTACAAAATTTAGTGACCCCTTTTTCAAAATGGGTCGTAAGATTTTCTGTATATGCTTTTAGCAACAACTGCGTGCAAGAATAACTGGAGTTAGGCCGCGAAAATTGCTATGAATTCAACATTTTATAAAATTTTATTGGTTTCATTATGTCCAATGAAAGAATAAACGTAGTTCACACAATGTCTATCCTTATCAAAACTTATATTTTTTTTAAAAGCATAGGTCTATAAAAATACTACATTAATAACACCCTTGCTACTCAAAACTTATTATGTTTTAAAAAATTCGCAGCTGACAAACTAAGTAATGTGCACATATTACAGCTACATCAGTCGATTGCTACAAGCTTTCTCTACAAAATGTAGTGTCCACATTTTCAAAATGGGTCGACAGATTTTCTGTATATGCTTTTCGCAACAACTCCATGCATGAAAAACAGGAGTATTGCCGCGCGAAAAATGCTATGAATTCAACATTTTATAAAATTTTATTGGTTTCATTATGACCAATGAAAGAATAAACACACATCACCTAATGTCTGTCCTTATCATAACATACATTTATATACTTTTTTAGAGCATAGGTCTATAAAAACACTACATTAATAGGTAATCATCCTTGCAACGCAAAAATTATTATATTTTAAAAAATTCGCAGCTGACAATCTAAGTAATGTGCACATATACCAGCTACATCAGTCGATTGCTACAAGCTTTCTCTACAAAATGTACTGTCCACTTTTTCAAAATGGGTCGACAGATTTTCTGTATATGCTTTTCGCAACAACTCCATGCATGAAAAACTGGAGTTTTGCCGCGCGAAAAATGCTATGAATTCAACATTTTATAAAATTGTATTTGTTTCATTATGACCAGTGAAAGAATTAACACATATCACACAATGTCTGTCCTTATCAAAAGTTATATTTTTTAAATTTTTGAGAGCATAGGTATATAAAAATACTACATTAATAATCACCCAAGGTCATCAAAAATTATTATATATAAAAAAAAACGCAGCTGACAAACTAAGTAAAGTGCACATATACAAGCTACATCAGTCGATTGCTACAATCTTTCTCTACAAAATGTGCTGTCCACATTTTCAAAATGGGTCGACAGATTTTCTGTATATGCTTTTCGCAACAACTGCGTGCTAGAATAACAGGAGTATTGCCGCGCGAAAAATGCTATGAATTTAACATTTTATAAAATTGTATTGGTTTTATTATAACCAATGAAAGAATAAACACACATCACACAATGTCTGTCCTTATTAAAACTTATATTTATGTAATTTATGGAAGCATTGGTATATAAAAATACTACATTAATAATCACCCTAGGTACTCAAAAATTATTATATATAAAAATATTAGCAGCTGACAAACTAAGTAAAGTGCACATGTACCAGCTACATCAGTCGATTATACAATCTTTCGCTACAAAATGTACTGTCCACATTTTCAAAATGGGTCGACATATTTTCTGAATATGCTTTTCGCAACAACTGCGTGCAAGAAAAACTTGAGGTGGGCTGCGCGAAAAATGCTACGAATGCAACATTTTATAAAATTTTGTTGGTTTTATTAAGTCCAATGTAAGAATAAAAGTAAGTTCACACAATGTCTATCCTTATCAAAACTTATATTTATTTACTTTTTTAAAGCATATGTCTATAAAATACTACATTAATAATCACACTTGCAACTCAAAAATTATTATATTTTAAATAATTCGCAGCTGACAAACTAAGTAAAGTGCACATATACCAGCTATATCAAACGATTGCTACAAGCTTTCTCTACAAAATGTAGAGTCCACTTTTTCAAAATGGGTCGACAGATTTTCTGTATATGCTTTTCGCAACAACAGCGTGCATGAAAAACTGGAGTTAGGCCGCCCGAAAAATTCTACGTATTCAACATTTTATAAAATTTTGTTGGTTTCATTTAGACCAATATAAGTGTACACGTATTTAACACAATGTCTATCCTTATCAAAACTTATATGAATTTACTTTTTTAAACCATAGGTCTATAAAAATACTACATTAATAATCACACTTGGAACTAAAAATTATTATATATTATAAAATTCGCAGCTGACAAACTAAGTAATGTGCACATATAACAGCTACATCAGTCGATTGCTACAAGCTTTCTCTACAAAATGTACTGTCCACTTTTTCAAAATGGGTCGACAGATTTTCTGTATATGCTTTTCGCAACAACTCCATGCATGAAAAACTGGAGTTTTGCCGCGCGAAAAATGCTATGAATTCAACATTTTATAAAATTGTATTGGTTTCATTATGGCCAATGAAAGAATAAACAAACATCACACAATGTCTGTCCTTATTAAAACTTATATTTATGTAATTTTTGGAAGCATAGGTCTATAAAACACTACATTATAATCACCCTTGCACCTATTAAACTATTATTTATTTAAAAACTTCGCAGCTGACAAACTAAGTAACGTGCACATTTACCAGCTACATCATTCGATTGCTAAAAGCTTTTTCTACAAAATGTAGGTTCTACTTTTTCAAAATGGTTCGAAAGAATATCTGCATATGCTTTTCGCAACTCCGTGCATGAAAAACTGTAGTTAAGCCGCGCGAAAAATGCTATGAATTCAACATTTTATAAACTTTTATTGGCTTTATTATAACCAATGAAAGAATAAACGTAATTCACACAATGTCTATCCTTATCAAAACTTATATTTATATCCTTTTTTAAAGCATAGGTCTATAAAAATACTACATTAACAACACCCTTGCAACTCAAAAATTATTATATTTTAAAAAATTCGCAGCTGACAATCTAAGTAATGTGCACATATATCAGCTACATCAGTCGATTGCTACAAGCTTTCTCTACAAAATGTACTGTCCACTTTTTCAAAATGGGTCGACAGATTTTCTGTATATGCTTTTCGCAACAACTCCATGCATGAAAAACTGGTGTTTGGCCGCGCGAAAAATGCTATGAATTCAACATTTTATAAAATTGTATTGTTTTTATTATGACCAATGAAAGAATAAACACACATCACACAATGTCTGTCTTTATTAAAACTTACATTTATTTAATTTTTTAAAGCATAGGTCTATAAAAATACTACATTAATAACACTCTTGCAACTCAAAAATTATTATATTTTAAAAAAATACGCAGTTGACAACTAAGTAACGTGCACATATACCAGCTACTTCATTCGATTGCTACAAGCTTTTTCTGAAAAATGTAAAATCAACTTTTTCAAAATGATTCGAAAGATTATCTGCATATGCTTTTCGCAACAACTCCGTGAATGAAAAACTGTAGTTAGGCTGCGCGAAAAATGCTATGCATTCAACATTTTATAAAATTTTATTGGCTTTATTATGACCAATGAAAGAATAAACACACATCACACAATGTCTGTCCTTATCAAAACTCTTTTTTTTTTAATTTTTGAGAGCATAAGTCTATAAAAACACTACATTAATAATCACCCATGCACCTATTAAATTATTATTTATTAAAAAATTCGCAGCTGACAAACTAAGTAATGTGCACATATACCAGCTACATCAGTCGATTGCTACTATCGTTCGCTACAAAATTTACTGTCCACAATTTCAAAATGGGTCGACAAATTTTCTGAAAATGCTTTTCGCAACAACTGCGTGCAAGAATAACTGGAGGTAGGCTGCGCGAAAAATTCTATTAATTCAACATTTTATAAAATTTTGTTGGTTTCATTATGACCAATGAAAGTATAAACGTAGTTCACACAATGTCTATCCTTATCAAAACACATATGTATTTACTTTTTTAAAGCATATGTCTATAAAAATACTACATTAATAATCACCCTTGCACCTATTAAATTATTATTTATTAAAAAATTCGCAGCTGACAAACTAAGTAACGTGCACATATACCAGCTACTTCATTCGATTGCTACAAGCTTTTTCTGAAAAATTTAGTGACCACTTTTTCAAAATGGTTTGAAAGATTATCTGCATATGCTTTTCGCAACTCCGTGCATGAAAAACAGTAGTTAGGCCGCGCGAAAAATGCTATGAATTCAACATTTTATAAACTTTTATTGGTTTTATTATGACCAATGAAATGATAAACACACATCACACAATGTCTGTCCTTATTAAAATTTATATTTATTTAATTTTTTTGAGCATATGACTATAAAAGCACTACATTAATAATCATCCTTACAACTATTAAATTTTTATTTATTAATAAATTCGCAGCTGACAAACTAAGTAACGTGCACATTTACCAGCCACATCTTTCGATTGCTTCAAGCTTTTTCTACAAAATGTAGTGACCCCTTTTTCAAAATGGGTCGACAGATTTTCTGTATATGCTTTTAGCAACAACTCCATGCATGAAAAACTGGAGTTAGGCCGCGCGAAAAATGCTATGAATTCAACATTTTATAAAATTTTATTGGATTTATTATGACCAATGAAAGCATAAACACACACAACACAATGTCTGTCTTTATTAAAACTTATATTTATTTAATTTTTGAGAGCATAGGTCTATAAAAACACTACATTAATAATCACCCTTGCACCTTTTAAATTCTTACTAATTAAAAAATTCGCAGCTGACAAACTAAGTAACGTGCACATATACCAGCTACTTCATTCGATTGCTACAAGCTTTTTCTGAATAACGTAGTGTCCACTTTTTCAAAATGGTTCGAAAGATTATCTGTATATGCTTTTCGCAACAATTCCATGCATGAAAAACTGGAGATAGGCCGCGCGAAAAATGCTATGAATTCAACATTTAAATAAAATTGTATTGGATTTATTATAACCAATGAAAGAATAAACACATAAAACACAATGTCTGTCTTTATTAAAACTTATATTTATTTAATTTTTGAGAACATAGGTCTATAAAAACACTACATTAATAATCACCCTTGCACCTATTAAATTATTATTAATTAAAAAATTCGCAGCTGACAAACTAAGTAACGTGCACATATACCAGCTACTTCATTCGTTTGCTACAAGCTTTTTCTGAAAAATGTAGTGTCCACATTTTCAAAATGGGTCGACAAATTTTCTGTATATTCTTTTCGCAACAACTCCATGCATGAAAAACTGGAGTTAGGCCGCGCGAAAAATGCTATGAATTCAACATTTCATAAAATTGTATTGGATTTATTATGACCAATGAATGAATAAACACACAAAACACAATGTCTGTCTTTATTAAAACTTATATTTTTTTAATTTTTAAGACCATAGGTATATAAAAATACTACATTAATAATCACCCTAGGTCCTCAAAAATTATTATATATATAAAAAAAACGCAGCTGACAAACTAAGTAAAGTGCACATATACCAGCTAAATCAGTCGATTGCTACAAGCTTTCTCTACAAAATGTGCTGTCCACATTTTCAAAATGGGTCGACATATTTTCTGTATATGCTTTTCGCAACAACTGCGTGCAAAAAGAACTGTAGTTTTGCCGCGCCAAAAATGCTATGAATTCAACATTTAATAAAAAATTATTGTTTCATTATGACCAATGAAAGAATAAACACACATCATACAATGTCCGTTCTTATCATAACTTAAATTATATAATTTTTGAGAGCCTAGGTATATAAAAATACTAAATTATAAATCACCCTAGGTCCTCAAAAATTATTATATATTAAAGAATTGGCAGCTAACAAACTAAGTAATGTGCACATATAAAAGCTACATCAGTCAATTTATACAAGCTTTCTCTACAAAATGTACTGTCCAATTTTTCAAAATGGGTCGACAGATTTTCTGTATATGCTTTTCGCAAGAACTGCGTGCAAAAATAACTGGAGTTTTTCCGCGCCAAAAATGCTATGAATTCAACATTTGATAAAAAAATATTTGCTTCATTATGACCAATGAAAGAATAAACACACATCACACAATGTCTGTTCTTATCAAAACTTATATTATTTAATTTTTTAGAGCCTAGGTATATAAAAATACTACATTAATAATCACCCTAGGTCCTCAAAAATTATTATATATATAAAAAAACGCAGCTGACAAACTAAGTAAAGTGCACATATACCAGCTACATCAGTCGATTGCTACAATCTTTCTCTACAAAATGTGCTGTCCACATTTTCAAAATGGGTCGACAGATTTTCTGTATATGCTTTTCGCAACATCTCCATGCATGAAAAACTGGAGTTAGGCCGCGCGAAAAATGCTATGAATTCAACATTTTATAAAATTGTATTGGATTTAATATGACCAATGAAAGAATAAACACACAAAACCCAATGTCTGTCTTTATTAAAACTTATATTTATTTAATTTTTGAGAGCATAGGTCTATAAAAACACTACATTAATAATCACCCTTGCACCTATTAAATTCTTATTAATTAAAAAATTCGCAGCTGACAAACTAAGTAACGTGCACATATACCAGCTACTTCATTCGTTTGCTACAAGCTTTTTCTGAAATATGTAGTGTCCACATTTTCAAAATGGGTCGACAAATTTTCTGTATATTCTTTTCGCAACAACTCCATGCATGAAAAACTGGAGTTAGGCCGCGCGAAAAATGCTATGAATTCAACATTTCATAAAATTGTATTGGATTTATTATGACCAATGAATGAATAAACACACAAAACACAATGTCTGTCTTTATTAAAACTTATATTTTTTTAATTTTTAAGACCATAGGTATATAAAAATACTACATTAATAATCACCCTAGGTCCTCAAAAATTATTATATATATAAAAAAAACGCAGCTGACAAACTAAGTAAAGTGCACATATACCAGCTAAATCAGTCGATTGCTACAAGCTTTCTCTACAAAATGTGCTGTCCACATTTTCAAAATGGGTCGACATATTTTCTGTATATGCTTTTCGCAACAACTGCGTGCAAAAAGAACTGTAGTTTTGCCGCGCCAAAAATGCTATGAATTCAACATTTAATAAAAAATTATTGTTTCATTATGACCAATGAAAGAATAAACACACATCATACAATGTCCGTTCTTATCATAACTTAAATTATATAATTTTTGAGAGCCTAGGTATATAAAAATACTAAATTATAAATCACCCTAGGTCCTCAAAAATTATTATATATTAAAGAATTGGCAGCTAACAAACTAAGTAATGTGCACATATAAAAGCTACATCAGTCAATTTATACAAGCTTTCTCTACAAAATGTACTGTCCAATTTTTCAAAATGGGTCGACAGATTTTCTGTATATGCTTTTCGCAAGAACTGCGTGCAAAAATAACTGGAGTTTTTCCGCGCCAAAAATGCTATGAATTCAACATTTGATAAAAAAATATTTGCTTCATTATGACCAATGAAAGAATAAACACACATCACACAATGTCTGTTCTTATCAAAACTTATATTATTTAATTTTTTAGAGCCTAGGTATATAAAAATACTACATTAATAATCACCCTAGGTCCTCAAAAATTATTATATATATAAAAAAACGCAGCTGACAAACTAAGTAAAGTGCACATATACCAGCTACATCAGTCGATTGCTACAATCTTTCTCTACAAAATGTGCTGTCCACATTTTCAAAATGGGTCGACAGATTTTCTGTATATGCTTTTCGCAACATCTCCATGCATGAAAAACTGGAGTTAGGCCGCGCGAAAAATGCTATGAATTCAACATTTTATAAAATTGTATTGGATTTAATATGACCAATGAAAGAATAAACACACAAAACCCAATGTCTGTCTTTATTAAAACTTATATTTATTTAATTTTTGAGAGCATAGGTCTATAAAAACACTACATTAATAATCACCCTTGCACCTATTAAATTCTTATTAATTAAAAAATTCGCAGCTGACAAACTAAGTAACGTGCACATATACCAGCTACTTCATTCGTTTGCTACAAGCTTTTTCTGAAATATGTAGTGTCCACATTTTCAAAATGGGTCGACAAATTTTCTGTATATTCTTTTCGCAACAACTCCATGCATGAAAAACTGGAGTTAGGCCGCGCGAAAAATGCTATGAATTCAACATTTCATAAAATTGTATTGGATTTATTATGACCAATGAATGAATAAACACACAAAACACAATGTCTGTCTTTATTAAAACTTATATTTTTTTAATTTTTAAGACCATAGGTATATAAAAATACTACATTAATAATCACCCTAGGTCCTCAAAAATTATTATATATATAAAAAAAACGCAGCTGACAAACTAAGTAAAGTGCACATATACCAGCTAAATCAGTCGATTGCTACAAGCTTTCTCTACAAAATGTGCTGTCCACATTTTCAAAATGGGTCGACATATTTTCTGTATATGCTTTTCGCAACAACTGCGTGCAAAAAGAACTGTAGTTTTGCCGCGCCAAAAATGCTATGAATTCAACATTTAATAAAAAATTATTGTTTCATTATGACCAATGAAAGAATAAACACACATCATACAATGTCCGTTCTTATCATAACTTAAATTATATAATTTTTGAGAGCCTAGGTATATAAAAATACTAAATTATAAATCACCCTAGGTCCTCAAAAATTATTATATATTAAAGAATTGGCAGCTAACAAACTAAGTAATGTGCACATATAAAAGCTACATCAGTCAATTTATACAAGCTTTCTCTACAAAATGTACTGTCCAATTTTTCAAAATGGGTCGACAGATTTTCTGTATATGCTTTTCGCAAGAACTGCGTGCAAAAATAACTGGAGTTTTTCCGCGCCAAAAATGCTATGAATTCAACATTTGATAAAAAAATATTTGCTTCATTATGACCAATGAAAGAATAAACACACATCACACAATGTCTGTTCTTATCAAAACTTATATTATTTAATTTTTTAGAGCCTAGGTATATAAAAATACTACATTAATAATCACCCTAGGTCCTCAAAAATTATTATATATATAAAAAAACGCAGCTGACAAACTAAGTAAAGTGCACATATACCAGCTACATCAGTCGATTGCTACAATCTTTCTCTACAAAATGTGCTGTCCACATTTTCAAAATGGGTCGACAGATTTTCTGTATATGCTTTTCGCAACATCTCCATGCATGAAAAACTGGAGTTAGGCCGCGCGAAAAATGCTATGAATTCAACATTTTATAAAATTGTATTGGATTTAATATGACCAATGAAAGAATAAACACACAAAACCCAATGTCTGTCTTTATTAAAACTTATATTTATTTAATTTTTGAGAGCATAGGTCTATAAAAACACTACATTAATAATCACCCTTGCACCTATTAAATTCTTATTAATTAAAAAATTCGCAGCTGACAAACTAAGTAACGTGCACATATACCAGCTACTTCATTCGATTGCTACAAGCTTTTTCTGAAAAATGTAGTGTCCACTTTTTCAAAATGGTTCGAAAGATTATCTGCATATGCTTTTCGCAACTCCGTGCATGAAAAACTGTAGTTAGGCCGCGCGAAAAATGCTATGAATTCAACATTTTATAAACTTTTATTGGTTTTATAATGACCAATGAAAGAATAAACACACATCACACAATGTCTGTCCTTATTAAAATTTATATTTATTTAATTTTTGAGATAATAGGACTATAAAAACACTACATTAATAATCATCCTTGCACCAATTAAATTATTATTAATTAAAAATTCGCAGCTGACAAATAAGTAACGTGCACATATACCAGCTACTTCTTTCGATTGCTACAAGCTTTTTCTACAAAATGTACTGTCCACTTTTACAAAATGGGTCGACAGATTTTCTGTATATGCTTTTCACAACAACTGCGTGCAAGAAAAACTGGAGTTAGGCCGCGAGAAAAATGATATGAATTCAACATTTAATAAAATTTTATTGGTTTCATTATGACCAATGAAAGAATAAACTTAGTTCACACAATGTCTATCCTTATCAAAACTTATATTTATTTCCTTTTTTAAAGCATAGGTATATAAAAATACTACATTAATAACACCCGTGCAACTCAAAAATTATTATATTTTAAAAAATTTGCAGCTGACAAACTAAGTAATGTGAACATATACCAGCTACATTAGTCATTGCTACAAGCTTTCTCTACAAAATGGACTGTCCGCTTATTCAAAATGGGTCGACTGAATTTCTGTATATGCTTTTCGCAACAACTCCATGCATGAAAAACTGTAGTTAGGCCGCGCGAAAAATGCTATGAATTTAACATTTTATAAACTTTTATTGGCTTTATTATGACCAATGAAATAATAAACATACATCACACAATGTCTGTCCTTATTAAAACTTATATTTATTTAATTTTTGAGAGCATAGGTCTATAAAAACACTACATTAATAATCACCCTTGCACCAATTAAATTATTATTAATTAAAAATTCGCAGCTGACAAATAAGTAACGTGCACATATACCAGCTACTTCTTTCGATTGCTACAAGCTTTTTCTACAAAATGTACTGTCCACTTTTACAAAATGGGTCGACAGATTTTCTGTATATGCTTTTCACAACAACTGCGTGCAAGAAAAACTGGAGTTAGGCCGCGCGAAAAATGCTATGAATTCAACATTTTATAAAATTTTATTGGATTTATTATGACCAATGAAATAATAAACATACATCACACAATGTCTGTCCTTATTAAAACTTATATTTATTTAATTTTTGAGAGCATAGGTCTATAAAAACACTACATTAATAATCACCCTTGCACCTATTAAATTCTTACTAATTAAAAAATTCGCAGCTGACAAACTAAGTAACGTGCACATATACCAGCTACTTCATTCGATTGCTACAAGCTTTTTCTGAATAACGTAGTGTCCACTTTTTCAAAATGGTTCGAAAGATTATCTGTATATGCTTTTCGCAACAATTCCATGCATGAAAAACTGGAGATAGGCCGCGCGAAAAATGCTATGAATTCAACATTTAAATAAAATTGTATTGGATTTATTATAACCAATGAAAGAATAAACACATAAAACACAATGTCTGTCTTTATTAAAACTTATATTTATTTAATTTTTGAGAACATAGGTCTATAAAAACACTACATTAATAATCACCCTTGCACCTATTAAATTATTATTAATTAAAAAATTCGCAGCTGACAAACTAAGTAACGTGCACATATACCAGCTACTTCATTCGTTTGCTACAAGCTTTTTCTGAAAAATGTAGTGTCCACATTTTCAAAATGGGTCGACAAATTTTCTGTATATTCTTTTCGCAACAACTCCATGCATGAAAAACTGGAGTTAGGCCGCGCGAAAAATGCTATGAATTCAACATTTCATAAAATTGTATTGGATTTATTATGACCAATGAATGAATAAACACACAAAACACAATGTCTGTCTTTATTAAAACTTATATTTTTTTAATTTTTAAGACCATAGGTATATAAAAATACTACATTAATAATCACCCTAGGTCCTCAAAAATTATTATATATATAAAAAAAACGCAGCTGACAAACTAAGTAAAGTGCACATATACCAGCTAAATCAGTCGATTGCTACAAGCTTTCTCTACAAAATGTGCTGTCCACATTTTCAAAATGGGTCGACATATTTTCTGTATATGCTTTTCGCAACAACTGCGTGCAAAAAGAACTGTAGTTTTGCCGCGCCAAAAATGCTATGAATTCAACATTTAATAAAAAATTATTGTTTCATTATGACCAATGAAAGAATAAACACACATCATACAATGTCCGTTCTTATCATAACTTAAATTATATAATTTTTGAGAGCCTAGGTATATAAAAATACTAAATTATAAATCACCCTAGGTCCTCAAAAATTATTATATATTAAAGAATTGGCAGCTAACAAACTAAGTAATGTGCACATATAAAAGCTACATCAGTCAATTTATACAAGCTTTCTCTACAAAATGTACTGTCCAATTTTTCAAAATGGGTCGACAGATTTTCTGTATATGCTTTTCGCAAGAACTGCGTGCAAAAATAACTGGAGTTTTTCCGCGCCAAAAATGCTATGAATTCAACATTTGATAAAAAAATATTTGCTTCATTATGACCAATGAAAGAATAAACACACATCACACAATGTCTGTTCTTATCAAAACTTATATTATTTAATTTTTTAGAGCCTAGGTATATAAAAATACTACATTAATAATCACCCTAGGTCCTCAAAAATTATTATATATATAAAAAAACGCAGCTGACAAACTAAGTAAAGTGCACATATACCAGCTACATCAGTCGATTGCTACAATCTTTCTCTACAAAATGTGCTGTCCACATTTTCAAAATGGGTCGACAGATTTTCTGTATATGCTTTTCGCAACATCTCCATGCATGAAAAACTGGAGTTAGGCCGCGCGAAAAATGCTATGAATTCAACATTTTATAAAATTGTATTGGATTTAATATGACCAATGAAAGAATAAACACACAAAACCCAATGTCTGTCTTTATTAAAACTTATATTTATTTAATTTTTGAGAGCATAGGTCTATAAAAACACTACATTAATAATCACCCTTGCACCTATTAAATTCTTATTAATTAAAAAATTCGCAGCTGACAAACTAAGTAACGTGCACATATACCAGCTACTTCATTCGTTTGCTACAAGCTTTTTCTGAAATATGTAGTGTCCACATTTTCAAAATGGGTCGACAAATTTTCTGTATATTCTTTTCGCAACAACTCCATGCATGAAAAACTGGAGTTAGGCCGCGCGAAAAATGCTATGAATTCAACATTTCATAAAATTGTATTGGATTTATTATGACCAATGAATGAATAAACACACAAAACACAATGTCTGTCTTTATTAAAACTTATATTTTTTTAATTTTTAAGACCATAGGTATATAAAAATACTACATTAATAATCACCCTAGGTCCTCAAAAATTATTATATATATAAAAAAAACGCAGCTGACAAACTAAGTAAAGTGCACATATACCAGCTAAATCAGTCGATTGCTACAAGCTTTCTCTACAAAATGTGCTGTCCACATTTTCAAAATGGGTCGACATATTTTCTGTATATGCTTTTCGCAACAACTGCGTGCAAAAAGAACTGTAGTTTTGCCGCGCCAAAAATGCTATGAATTCAACATTTAATAAAAAATTATTGTTTCATTATGACCAATGAAAGAATAAACACACATCATACAATGTCCGTTCTTATCATAACTTAAATTATATAATTTTTGAGAGCCTAGGTATATAAAAATACTAAATTATAAATCACCCTAGGTCCTCAAAAATTATTATATATTAAAGAATTGGCAGCTAACAAACTAAGTAATGTGCACATATAAAAGCTACATCAGTCAATTTATACAAGCTTTCTCTACAAAATGTACTGTCCAATTTTTCAAAATGGGTCGACAGATTTTCTGTATATGCTTTTCGCAAGAACTGCGTGCAAAAATAACTGGAGTTTTTCCGCGCCAAAAATGCTATGAATTCAACATTTGATAAAAAAATATTTGCTTCATTATGACCAATGAAAGAATAAACACACATCACACAATGTCTGTTCTTATCAAAACTTATATTATTTAATTTTTTAGAGCCTAGGTATATAAAAATACTACATTAATAATCACCCTAGGTCCTCAAAAATTATTATATATATAAAAAAACGCAGCTGACAAACTAAGTAAAGTGCACATATACCAGCTACATCAGTCGATTGCTACAATCTTTCTCTACAAAATGTGCTGTCCACATTTTCAAAATGGGTCGACAGATTTTCTGTATATGCTTTTCGCAACATCTCCATGCATGAAAAACTGGAGTTAGGCCGCGCGAAAAATGCTATGAATTCAACATTTTATAAAATTGTATTGGATTTAATATGACCAATGAAAGAATAAACACACAAAACCCAATGTCTGTCTTTATTAAAACTTATATTTATTTAATTTTTGAGAGCATAGGTCTATAAAAACACTACATTAATAATCACCCTTGCACCTATTAAATTCTTATTAATTAAAAAATTCGCAGCTGACAAACTAAGTAACGTGCACATATACCAGCTACTTCATTCGATTGCTACAAGCTTTTTCTGAAAAATGTAGTGTCCACTTTTTCAAAATGGTTCGAAAGATTATCTGCATATGCTTTTCGCAACTCCGTGCATGAAAAACTGTAGTTAGGCCGCGCGAAAAATGCTATGAATTCAACATTTTATAAACTTTTATTGGTTTTATAATGACCAATGAAAGAATAAACACACATCACACAATGTCTGTCCTTATTAAAATTTATATTTATTTAATTTTTGAGATAATAGGACTATAAAAACACTACATTAATAATCATCCTTGCACCAATTAAATTATTATTAATTAAAAATTCGCAGCTGACAAATAAGTAACGTGCACATATACCAGCTACTTCTTTCGATTGCTACAAGCTTTTTCTACAAAATGTACTGTCCACTTTTACAAAATGGGTCGACAGATTTTCTGTATATGCTTTTCACAACAACTGCGTGCAAGAAAAACTGGAGTTAGGCCGCGAGAAAAATGATATGAATTCAACATTTAATAAAATTTTATTGGTTTCATTATGACCAATGAAAGAATAAACTTAGTTCACACAATGTCTATCCTTATCAAAACTTATATTTATTTCCTTTTTTAAAGCATAGGTATATAAAAATACTACATTAATAACACCCGTGCAACTCAAAAATTATTATATTTTAAAAAATTTGCAGCTGACAAACTAAGTAATGTGAACATATACCAGCTACATTAGTCATTGCTACAAGCTTTCTCTACAAAATGGACTGTCCGCTTATTCAAAATGGGTCGACTGAATTTCTGTATATGCTTTTCGCAACAACTCCATGCATGAAAAACTGTAGTTAGGCCGCGCGAAAAATGCTATGAATTTAACATTTTATAAACTTTTATTGGCTTTATTATGACCAATGAAATAATAAACATACATCACACAATGTCTGTCCTTATTAAAACTTATATTTATTTAATTTTTGAGAGCATAGGTCTATAAAAACACTACATTAATAATCACCCTTGCACCAATTAAATTATTATTAATTAAAAATTCGCAGCTGACAAATAAGTAACGTGCACATATACCAGCTACTTCTTTCGATTGCTACAAGCTTTTTCTACAAAATGTACTGTCCACTTTTACAAAATGGGTCGACAGATTTTCTGTATATGCTTTTCACAACAACTGCGTGCAAGAAAAACTGGAGTTAGGCCGCGAGAAAAATGATATGAATTCAACATTTAATAAAAAAATATTTGTTTCATTATGACCAATGAAAGAATTAACAAACATCACACAATGTCTGTTCTTATCAGAACTTATATTAATTTAATTTTTTAAAGCATAGGTATAAAAAATACTACATTATTAATCACCCTAGGTCCTCATAAATTATTATATATATATATAAAAAACGCAGCTGACAAACTAAGTAAAGTGCACATATACCAGCTACATCAATCGATTGCTACTATCGTTCGCTACAAAATGTACTGTCCACATTTTAAAATGGGTCGGCAGATTTTCTGAATATGCTTTTCGCCACAACTGCGTGCAAAAATAACTGGAGTTTTAACGCGCCAAAAATGCTATAAATTCAACATTTAATAAAAAAAATGTTTTTTTTCATTATGACCAATGAAAGAACAAACGCACATCACACAATGTCTGTTCCTATCAAAACTTAAATTATTTAATTTTTGAGAGCTAAGGAATATAAAAATACTACATTAATAATCACCCTAGGTCCTCAAAAATTATTATTTATAAAAATATCGCAGCTGAAAAACTAAGTAAAGTGCACATTTACCAGCTACATCAGTCGATTGCTACAAGCTTTCTCTACAAAATGTACTGTCCACATTTTCAAAATGGGTCGACAGATTTTCTAAATATGCTTTTTGCAACAACTGCGTGCAGGAAAAACTGGAGGTAGGCTGCGCGAAAAATTCTACGAATTCAACATTTTATAAAATTTTGTTGGTTTCATTTAGACCAATGAAAGTATAAACGTAGTTCACACAATGTCTATCCTTATCAAAACTAATATGTATTTACTTTTTTAAAGCATATGTCTATAAAAATACTACATTAATAATCTCTCTTGCAACTCAAAAATTATTATATATTAAAGTATTCGCAGCTGACAAACTAAGTAACGTGCACATATAAAAGCTACATCAGTCGATTTCTACAAGCTTTCTCTACAAAATGTACTGTCCAATTTTTCAAAATGGGTCGACAGATTTTCTATATATGCTTTTCGCAAGAACTGCGTGCAAAAATAACTGGAGTTTTGCCGCGCCAAAAATGCTATGAATTCAACATTTGATAAAAAAATATTTGCTTCATTATGACCAATGAAAGAATAAACACACATCACACAATGTCTGTTCTTATCAAAACTTAAATTATTTAATTTTTGAGAGCCTAGGAATATAAAAATACTACATTAATAATCACCCTAGGTCCTCAAAAATTATTATATATAAAAAAATTCGCAGCTGACAAACTAAGTAAAGTGCACATATACCAGCTACATCAGTCGATTGCTACTATCGTTCGCTACAAAATGTACAGTCCACATTTTCAAAATGGGTCGACAGATTTTCAGAATATGCTTTTTGCAACAACTGCGTGCAAGAAAAACTCGAGGTGGGCTGCGCGAAAAATTCTACGATTTCAACATTTTATAAAATTTTGTTAGTTTCTATAGACCAATGAAAGTATAAACGTAGTTCATACAATGTCTATCCTTATCAAAACTCATATGTATTTACTTTTTTAAAGCATATGTCTATAAAAATACTACATTAATAATCACTCTTGCAGATATAAAATTATTATATTTTAAAGAATTCGCAGCTGTAAACTAAGAAATGTGCAAATATAACAGCTACATCAGTCGATTGCTACAAGCTTTCTCTACAAAATGTACTGTCCACGTTTTCAAAATGGGTCGACTGATTTTCTGTATATGCTTTTCGCAACAACTCCATGCATGAAAAACTGGAGTTAGGCAGCGCGAAAAATGCTATGAATTCAACATTTTATAAAATTGTATTGGATTTATTGTGACCAATGAAATAATAAACTCACAAAACACAATGTCTGTCTTTATTAAAACTTATATTTATTTAATTTTTGAGAGCATAGGTCTATAAAAACACTACATTAATAATCACCCTTGCACCTATTAAATTCTTAATTATTAAAAAACTCGCAGCTGACAAATTAAGTAACGTGCACATATACCAACTACTTCATTCGATTGCTACAAGCTTTTTCTGAAAAATTTAGTGTCTCCTTTTTCAAAATGGTTCGAAAGATTATCTGCAGTAGTATACAAATGGGCATACTGGGACTGGGTTCTGGGTGTGGATTGTGATTGTCGGTCCGCCATATTGGATTGTGACGTCATGGCGGCCATCTTGTGTGGATGTGACCTTGACTTTTGACCTTGACCCCGGCGGCCATTTTGAATCCGCCATCTTGTATCCGCCATTTTGAATGACGTCATTGTGTTCTCGAAAATTCCGGTGATGTGTTATCCGCCATATTGGACGATGACGTCATCGTTACAATTTCCGTTACGGTCGCCATCTTTAATTTTTTTTTATTATCCGATTTAAACGAATTTTTTTTTTAAAAATTATAAAAAAAATTATTTAATAAAATTTTAATAAATAATTTATATAAAATATACATTAACGACACGAAGTTCGGAGTCCTCGGTTCGAACCCGGCGAGGTCAAACAAATAAAAATGGCGACCGATCCTTCCCTCACAGTGGACGCAGGCAGACTGACCCCCACCACTTCTTACCAATGCATATACGAACTTACACCCCCCCCCCTTCCTCCTTCATAAAAAAAAATATTTTTTTCGCACACGACGATCCACCCCTCCCCTTTTTTATTTTATTATTATTTTTTCATCGTAATAGCCACCCTCCTCCACCACTACTCTAGTTTTTTCCCACCCTCCCTCACTTTACCGTCATTCCCACCCCTACCCTCCTCCTCACACCTATTCTATCTTTTAAAGTATAAATACCGGCCGCAGGACCCGGGAGCCGTCAGTTTTGCAGTCGCTCCCATCCTGAAGGAAAGACGATGTATGCTTGTTGTGCGAGCGGAGCAAAGATCTTGTCGGCCATCTTAGCATATGGTAAAGTGCGCACGCTTGCGGCACTGGATAAGGAGACGGAGTTACCTTATCTACCAAAGGAGTTTCTCCTGGTATACGCCCCGTATGAGATAAGATACGTGTACGAGTTCCTGCCGGTGTACCTGCAGCTAGACCCAGACATCCAAGACTGTCTACCATGCACCGAGTGCGACAGAGGAGGCTCCAGCGTCCCTGACACACCGCACATGAAGTCATGGTGCAAGAAGCGACGAGATGCGTGGCGGCAGGAGCCTAGATCCTGAGCGCCGTGCCACAGTCGGCATCTAGGTACCACTCCAGCATTTCTGCAGAGCCAGCATCTTAGCCACGTCACTCCAGCCTCGTCGTATGCGTAACTGTGAGTAATGACAATATGACACTCTTTCTTGTCAACGTCCAGTGTCTTACGTCCCAAAAGGGGCATGTAGTGAAGCAACTGTCCGTGACGTCCGTCATTGGCGGTGACGAAGTCAAGACTAACGAATACATCTTTAAACCGCCGTGTGACTGGACTAAGCTAGACAGATTCTCTCAACGCGAGAACCGACGTCTAACCTATGAAGTGAACGGACTCTAGTGGAATGAAGGTGATGTGGACTATGAACAACTTACATCCGTGCTACGTGATCTCGTCGAGCCGGAAGACGACGCTGTTTACGTCCGTGGTAATGAACAGAAACGTATTGTGAGTGATCTGTGTAGTGCCAATGTAATTGACCTACGTAAACAAGGCAACTGTCCTGGCTTCAAAACACTGTTAAAAATGTACGGAAACCAAATTGAAAAGTGTGATAAATTTTATAATGGTTTCCACTGTGCACATTGTAATAGTCAGTTACTGAAACTGTGGCTCTATGAGCATCCTTATTACTACAGTGATGTTTAATTTTTTTTACTCCTTTTTGTAATTGTAAATGTTTCCAATGTCATCGACTGATGAAATTATGTAAATAAAAAAAATAATTACCAATGTATTTGTTTTATTCTTTTCACCTTTATTTCATTAGTAGTATAGGATAGCCGGTCCGAGCGCAGGCCTCAGGCGGTGGATTGTGATTGTCGGTCCGCCATCTTGGATTTGTGACGTCACGGCGGCAAAAATTCCTCAAAATTCCTCAAAAATGCCTCAAAATGCCTCAAAATTTCCCGTTTTAAGAAAAATTTCCCGTTTTCGAGGGAAAAATTTCCGTTTCGAGGGAAAATTTCCCGTTTTAGTCCTTAAAAATCCCAGCGGCTAGAAATGTCCTGATAGAGGCTTAAGCATCCTTAACTCAAGCCTCAGTTAAGCCTCTATCAGGATGTGACCTTGACCTTTGACCTTGACCCCGACGGCCATCTTAGATCCACCATCTTGGATGACGTCATTTCGTTTTCTCGAACATTCCGGCATTGTGTTATCCGCCATTTTGAATTATGCCGTCACCGTTGCAATTTCCGTTACGGCCGCCATATTTAAATTTATTATCAGATTTTAATGAAAAAATTTAAAAATTATAAAAAAAATTAAATAATAAAATTTTTAATAAAATACTTAAAAAACAAACATTTACGACACGGAGCTTGGAGTCCTCGGTTCAAACCCGACGAGTGCAAAAAAAAAAATAAAAATGGCGACCGATCCTTCCCCCGCGGTGGCTGCAGGCATACTGACTCCCTCCACTTTTTTTTCAAAGCATATATATATCGTCAGGTAGTATGACGTCATGTCCGCCATCTTGTCCTCGTCTGCTGGAAGCCATCATCAGTGTATCGTCGGCGAGAGTGCGCTGACGCCATGTTAGTTTAATTCTTATCCGCTAGAGTGCAGTAATCATTTATTATTGCTGTGACACCCGACATATTGTCATTTGGCCGCCATCTTGAAAATCCATAATTATTTAGCTAGAAATTCGGGAAAAATACCAAAATTCATTAAATAAATTTGTAATCTATATACTGATCGATTAGGTCGACTAAGGTCCTTGGTACGATCTAGGACGATGCAAAAAAAATTAAATATAACATCAATTTAACATAATAGTAACAGGTTCGAGGAATTAAACACCACAAGTTCTTTTACAAACATAATATTTATTACATAATTTCTATTCTACTACAGGATCATTTGCGAAAGCCAGCAATCTTATAATCATTTAGTTCCGCAGCGGTGTGAAATGACTAATTCTTAGCTCCAATCGGTTTATACTAGACAGAGTCCAGCCAGAACCTTTACAGACATAGTCCACCTCTTCTTGACAGAGTTTCTGGATACCGTTTTTAACAGTTTGCTTCACATCGTTAGAACTGTAAATTACTGCAGCCGATGTCTTGAATGCACACTTCTTCACTTTGTCATCGAACGGATATGGCTTTCCATATATACAGTCCAACCACAAGTTATATTTCAAAGGTCCGTTTGTTGCTACATCATCAGTGAGCTGATTGATTATGTACTCTCTGATATCATCAAGAAAATTACAAATGTCTTTCGACTCACCTAACGTATTTAAATAATAGTAGTCCTTCAATGTTCCACGAAATGCAGACTGCGCCAAGTAGAAGCCATTATCGTTCACTTGTAATGCGCCGAACACAGTCTTAGGTTTATTTTCCTGTTCAGACGTCATACCAATCGGTTGCTGCACATCGGTTTTCTTGCTTGTACGCTCACGAGCCTTCAACCTAAACCGAGGAGTCGAAATTTCTGCAGGTAGTTCAGCAGTAGGCACACAGACTTCACCTTTACAGTTTTTCGCATGTCGTCGCAAATTATCAATTCGAGTAAACCATTCATGACACTCATCACATCGAAACTTCATGCGAGATGGATTCTTCGTGCATTTTCTCCGCTCATGTCTTCGTGCATCATGAGCAAATGCGAACGACGTATCACAGTAGCTGCAAGGATACCGTGGTAATGAAGACGAACCTTTCAGACCCGATCCAGATACTGACGTTGCCGCAGTTGCACCATCTCCAGGCATACTCTTATGAACATCAATGCATCGTTGTTGCGCCGAAACCTTTACTTTCTGCCGAACAGCAGGACCTTTGCATGCCTTCATGTGCGTTTTCATATTATCTTTTCTGGCAAACTGCTTATGACATTTCTCACAAACAAACATTATACGATATAAGTTCTTGGCACATTCTCTATTCTCATGTCGTCGAGCATTGCTGTTGTTTGAGAAAATCTTGTCGCAGTAACAGCACCGATGTTCGTTAGTTGTTGTCGATTCGGCATCCATTGAAGTCTCCATTGATGGCGAACCAGCGTTCACCGAGTTTCCCTGTGCAGCCAGCACTAGCGGCATTAAAGTCTCTTCTGCTGGCGGTACCACGTCTGTTGAAGTCTCCTCCAGTGTTGACATCGACGTTGCCAACGGGATCTGCTCCACCATCGTCGACGCTGACGTCATGGTTCCCGCAGTCGATGGTACAACCTCCATCGAGTTCGTCGTTAAAGTCGGTAAAGATGCCATCGAGTTCGCAAGAACAGGTAATTACGTGATTAATGCACCAGAAGAAACAAACTAGGTGATCCTTACACCGACGACGTCAGTAACAAACTAAGCATCCTGTTGTCTAGAGCTCGCTTATATATACATGCACCGTATGGAACAATACGCTAGTCAAATCAAGAACCATTTACAATAATACTAGAGTCAAAACAACATTAAAAATAGAAGGACCATCAACGAAAAGGCAGCACATTTGGAAGCACCGACAACGAAAAGGCAGCACATTTGGAAGCACCGACAACGAAAAGGCAGCACATTTGGAAGCACCGACAACGAAATGGCAGCACCGACAACGAAATGGCAGCACATTTGGAAGCACCGACTACGAAAAGGCAGCACATTTGGAAGCACCGTCATCGAAAAGGCAGCACATTTGGAAGCACCGACAACGTAAAGGCAGCACATTTGGAAGCACCGACAACGTAAAGGCAGCACATTTGGAAGCACCGACTACGAAAAGACAGCACATTTGGAAGCACCGTCATCGAAAAGGCAGCACATTTGGAAGCACCGACAACGTAAAGGCAGCACATTTGGAAGCACCGACAACGTAAAGGCAGCACATTTGGAAGCACCGACAACGAAAAGGCAGCACATTTGGAAGCACCGACAACGAAAAGGCAGCACATTTGGAAGCACCGACAAAGAAAAGGCAGCACATTTGGAAGCACCGACAACGAAAAGGCAGCACATTTGGAAGCACCGACAACGAAAAGGCAGCACATTTGGAAGCACCGACAACGAAAAGGCAGCACATTTGGAAGCACCGACACCGAAATGGCAGCACATTTGGAAGCACCGACAACGTAAAGGCAGCACATTTGGAAGCACCGACAAAGAAAAGGCAACACATTTGGAAGCACCGACAACGAAAAGGCAGCACATTTGGAAGCACCGACAACGAAAAGGCAGCACATTTGGAAGCACCGACAACGAAAAGGCAGCACATTTGTAAGCACCGACTACGAAAAGGCAGCACATTTGGAAGCACCGACTACGAAAAGGCAGCACATTTGGAAGCACCGACTACGAAAAGGCAGCACATTTGGAAGCACCGACAACGAAAAGGCAGCACATTTGGAAGCACCGCCAACGAAAAGGCAGCACATTTTGGATGCATCATCGAATAAGGAAGCACATTTGGAAGCTCCATCAACTAAAAAAGGCAAAAAGGAAGCACAAGTTACGAGATCTAAGTCTTAGTAAGAAATCATAATACAAGAAATAAAAACATTACATTCTTATAATTTAAATTATTTATTTTATTGCTTTACATTATACAAATGCAAGTAAAACAAGTCAATATTGTATGTAGCCAGCATTCCTCAGTTCCTTGAGTATGAAGGATATTTCTTTGATGCACGAATAGTTTCCTGCACAAAGCGAACGATGTAGAAGTCTTAGCCGGTCAACCAATATGTTTGGATCTTTCCATGATGTGTAATCATTCTCTTCTACCACCATCTTCCTTGCACCTTTATAATAAATATTATGATCTCTGGTGTCTTCCGTTTTACCACCAACCTCAGGGTAACTTTCATGTTTGAGACGGTGATCATCACAAGCTTGATCAGATTTATTTAATATATCACGTCGTTTCCATCGTTTCGGTCTCAGGACACCGCCACATTCTTCGATCTTGGCAGCTTTAGGTGCTTCATCATAGTCTATGACTTTGTCAACAGCCTCAGAGTCACTGTAACAATCACCGTAGAAGGAATCGTCTTCACCCAATTTACCGTAATAATTCGATGTTGATGATGTTGAAGTGTCTTCATCGTCTTCATGCTTCCTTTTTAGGAGTCCATCATTTTTACAAAGTAGGAAAGATCTACTTGAATTCGGCTGGAATATATTCTCACTTTTCACGTTAAGGATTCTTCCATTGTCTTCATTCTTCCGTAAATCATCAACCTTCTTCAATTTAAGTTCTTTGTCGAGATCGGAAGAGCCAAGAAAATTATTGTCGTAATGCAGATCACTCTTCCTTAGGCTAGTAGATTCATCGTTGTCCTCTAGCTTGTACGCAGGCTTGGCGCTACAAGTTCTGCCATGTCTTTTTAGGCTCTCTCTCCGCGTAAACGACTTGCTACATCGAACACAACTTATCATATTGCGCAGTGGATTTTTAACACAGTCATTCTTCTCGTGTTGTCTTTTATTCTTTCTCAAGATAAACTCTTTACTGCAAAACTTACACCTATGTTCTTTCGATACAGCGTCAGATCCCAAATCGGAATTCATATTAGTTAATGAGACTAATGCCAGATACCAATTGAATGTTTTAAATTAGATTCAATACTTAAATAGAAATTTTTTCATATTTCATCAGCGAGAATTAATATATCTCATACAAAAGTACTTTATGCATGTAGTTCTGCTTTTCAACAACAGATGTCGCCACATGTTGCTTGCAGGTAAATAATATTTAGTTATTTTATGCGGGATGCGGGATGCTCACTAACGATCGCAAAAGAAGGATGGCTTCGTTAGACTCCAAGGAAAAGGAAGTTCGTCTTGCATGTTGGTGCTCCACAGATGTCTCATGGCGTAATATTAATTTGACTGAGTAATGATATTTGTTAATTCCACCTGATAAAAATATTGCAAGTTTTGATTTAGTAGCAGAAATTATCGAATTAAATGTAACTCCAAATAAAATGACATGTCTCATTAGAACAAAAAAAAATCCATGCAGAGAGAGGTTTCTGAGAATAGTCAGAAACACTTGAAGAAACCACAGGAATGATTGCAAGAACACGGGAAAAACCATCAAAATATTGTCAAGAATAATCAGGAGCACACTGAGAAAACCACTATAATATTAACAATAATAATCGGAAGCACACGGAGAAAACCATCATAATATTGACCAGATTAATCGGAAGCACACAGAGAAAACCACCACATGTTTTCTTTGATATCATAAAATTACAAGAAAAAATATTTAAAAATAAAAATAAATTAATAAAAAATTTAAAAAAAATGCATAAACAGTTTCTGCTAGCTTGTAAACTTATCATTGTTGAGCAAAGATAGAGTTCTTGTACAAGCCAGAAATTTATGCATTTTTTTTAAATTTTTTATTAATTTATTTTTATTTTTAAATATTTTTTCTTGTAATTTTATGATATCAAATAAAACATGTGGTGGTTTTCTCTGTGTGCTTCCGATTAATCTGGTCAATATTATGATGGTTTTCTCCGTGTGCTTCCGATTATTATTGTTAATATTATAGCGGTTTTCTCAGTGTGCTCCTGATTATTCTTGACAATATTTTGATGGTTTTTCCCGTGTTCTTGCAATCATTCCTGTGGTTCCTTCAAGTGTTTCTGACTATTCTGAGAAACCGCTCTCTGCATGGATTTTTTTTTTGTTCTAATGAGACATGTCATTTTATTTGGAGTTACATTTAATTCGATAATTTCTGCTACTAAATCAAAACTTGCAATATTTTTATCAGGTGGAATTAACAAATATCATTACTCAGTCAAATTAATATTACGCCATGAGACATCTGTGGAGCACCAACATGCAAGACGAACTTCCTTTTCCTTGGAGTCTAACGAAGCCATCCTTCTTTTGCGATCGTTAGTGAGCATCCCGCATCCCGCATAAAATAACTAAATATTATTTACCTGCAAGCAACATGTGGCGACATCTGTTGTTGAAAAGCAGAACTACATGCATAAAGTACTTTTGCATGAGATATATTAATTCTCGCTGATGAAATATGAAAAAATTTCTATTTAAGTATTGAATCTAATTTAAAACATTCAATTGGTATCTGGCATTAGTCTCAGTAACTAATATGAATTCCGATTTGGGATCTGACGCTGTATCGAAAGAACATAGGTGTAAGTTTTGCAGTAAAGAGTTTATCTTGAGAAAGAATAAAAGACAACACGAGAAGAATGACTGTGTTAAAAATCCACTGCGCAATATGATAAGTTGTGTTCGATGTAGCAAGTCGTTTACGCGGAGAGAGAGCCTAAAAAGACATGGCAGAACTTGTAGCGCCAAGCCTGCGTACAAGCTAGAGGACTACGATGAATCTACTAGCCTAAGGAAGAGTGATCTGCATTACGACAATAATTTTCTTGGCTCTTCCGATCTCGACAAAGAACTTAAATTGAAGAAGGTTGATGATTTACGGAAGAATGAAGACAATGGAAGAATCCTTAACGTGAAAAGTGAGAATATATTCCAGCCGAATTCAAGTAGATCTTTCCTACTTTGTAAAAATGATGGACTCCTAAAAAGGAAGCATGAAGACGATGAAGACACTTCAACATCATCAACATCGAATTATTACGGTAAATTGGGTGAAGACGATTCCTTCTACGGTGATTGTTACAGTGACTCTAAGGCTGTTGACAAAGACATAGACTATGATGAAGCACCTAAAGCTGCCAAGATCGAAGAATGTGGCGGTGTCCTGAGACCGAAACGATGGAAACGACGTGATATATTAAATAAATCTGATCAAGCTTGTGATGATCACCGTCTCAAACATGAAAGTTACCCTGAGGTTGGTGGTAAAACGGAAGACACCAGAGATCATAATATTTATTATAAAGGTGCAAGGAAGATGGTGGTAGAAGAGAATGATTACACATCATGGAAAGATCCAAACATATTGGTTGACCGGCTAAGACTTCTACATCGTTCGCTTTGTGCAGGAAACTATTCGTGCATCAAAGAAATATCCTTCATACTCAAGGAACTGAGGAATGCTGGCTACATACAATATTGACTTGTTTTACTTGCATTTGTATAATGTAAAGCAATAAAATAAATAATTTAAATTATAAGAATGTAATGTTTTTATTTCTTGTATTATGATTTCTTACTAAGACTTAGATCTCGTAACTTGTGCTTCCTTTTTGCCTTTTTTAGTTGATGGAGCTTCCAAATGTGCTTCCTTATTCGATGATGCATCCAAAATGTGCTGCCTTTTCGTTGGCGGTGCTTCCAAATGTGCTGCCTTTTCGTTGTCGGTGCTTCCAAATGTGCTGCCTTTTCGTAGTCGGTGCTTCCAAATGTGCTGCCTTTTCGTTGTCGGTGCTTCCAAATGTGCTGCCTTTACGTTGTCGGTGCTTCCAAATGTGCTGCCTTTTCGTTGTCGGTGCTTCCAAATGTTCTGCCTTTTCGTAGTCGGTGCTTCCAAATGTGCTGCCTTTTCGTAGTCGGTGCTTCCAAATGTGTTGCCTTTTCTTTGTCGGTGCTTCCAAATGTGCTGCCTTTTCGTTGTCGGTGCTTCCAAATGTGCTGCCTTTTCGTTGTCGGTGCTTCCAAATGTGCTACCTTTTCGTTGTCGGTGCTTCCAAATGTGCTGCCTTTTCGTTGTCGGTGCTTCCAAATGTTCTGCCTTTTCTTTGTCGGTGCTTCCAAATGTGCTGCCTTTACGTTGTCGGTGCTTCCAAATGTGCTGCCATTACGTTGTCGGTGCTTCCAAATGTGCTGCCTTTTCGATGACGGTGCTTCCAAATGTGCTGCCTTTTCGTAGTCGGTGCTTCCAAATGTGCTGCCATTTCGTTGTCGGTGCTTCCAAATGTGCTGCCTTTTCGTTGTCAGTGCTTCCAAATGTGCTGCCTTTTCGTTGTCGGTGCTTCCAAATGTGCTGCCTTTTCGTTGTCGGTGCTTCCAAATGTGCTGCCTTTTCTTTGTCGGTGCTTCCAAATGTGCTGCCTTTTCGTTGTCGGTGCTTCCAAATGTGCTGCCTTTTCGTTGTCGGTGCTTCCAAATGTGCTGCCTTTACGTTGTCGGTGCTTCCAAATGTGCTGCCTTTACGTTGTCGGGGCTTCCAAATGTGCTGCCTTTTCGATGACGGTGCTTCCAAATGTGCTGCCATTTCGTTGTCGGTGCTTCCAAATGTGCTGCCTTTTCGTTGTCGGTGCTTCCAAATGTGCTGCCTTTTCGTTGTCGGTGCTTCCAAATGTGCTGCCTTTTCGTTGATGGTCCTTCTATTTTTAATGTTGTTTTGACTCTAGTATTATTGTAAATGGTTCTTGATTTGACTAGCGTATTGTTCCATACGGTGCATGTATATATAAGCGAGCTCTAGACAACAGGATGCTTAGTTTGTTACTGACGTCGTCTGTGTAAGGATCACCTAGTTTGTTTCTTCTGGTGCATTAATCACGTAATTACCTGTTCTTGCGAACTCGATGGCATCTTTACCGACTTTAACGACGAACTCGATGGTGGTTGTACCATCGACTGCGGGAACCATGACGTCAGCGTCGACGATGGTGGAGCAGATCCCGTTGGCAACGTCGATGTCAACACTGGAGGAGACTTTAACAGACGTGGTACCGCCAGCAGAAGAGACTTTAATGCCGCTAGTGCTGGCTGCACAGGGAAACTCGGCGAACACTGGTTCGCCATCAATGGAGACTTCAATGGATGCCGAATCGACAACAACTAACGAACATCGGTGCTGTTACTGCGACAAGATTTTCTCAAACAACAGCAATGCTCGACGACATGAGAATAGAGAATGTGCCAAGAACTTATATCGTAAAATGTTTGTTTGTGAGAAATGTCATAAGCAGTTTGCCAGAAAAGATAATATGAAAACGCACATGAAGGCATGCAAAGGTCCTGCTGTTCGGCAGAAAGTAAAGGTTTCGGCGCAACAACGATGCATTGATGTTCATAAGAGTATGCCTGGAGATGGTGCAACTGCGGCAACGTCAGTATCTGGATCGGGTCTGAAAGGTTCGTCTTCATTACCACGGTATCCTTGCAGCTACTGTGATACGTCGTTCGCATTTGCTCATGATGCACGAAGACATGAGCGGAGCAAATGCACGAAGAATCCATCTCGCATGAAGTTTCGATGTGATGAGTGTCATGAATGGTTTACTCGAATTGATAATTTGCGACGACATGCGAAAAACTGTAAAGGTGAAGTCTGTGTGCCTACTGCTGAACTACCTGCAGAAATTTCGACTCCTCGGTTTAGGTTGAAGGCTCGTGAGCGTACAAGCAAGAAAACCGATGTGCAGCAACCGATTGGTATGACGTCTGAACAGGAAAATAAACCTAAGACTGTGTTCGGCGCATTACAAGTGAACGATAATGGCTTCTACTTGGCGCAGTCTGCATTTCGTGGAACATTGAAGGACTACTATTATTTAAATACGTTAGGTGAGTCGAAAGACATTTGTAATTTTCTTGATGATATCAGAGAGTACATAATCAATCAGCTCACTGATGATGTAGCAACAAACGGACCTTTGAAATATAACTTGTGGTTGGACTGTATATATGGAAAGCCATATCCGTTCGATGACAAAGTGAAGAAGTGTGCATTCAAGACATCGGCTGCAGTAATTTACAGTTCTAACGATGTGAAGCAAACTGTTAAAAACGGTATCCAGAAACTCTGTCAAGAAGAGGTGGACTATGTCTGTAAAGGTTCTGGCTGGACTCTGTCTAGTATAAACCGATTGGAGCTAAGAATTAGTCATTTCACACCGCTGTGGAACTAAATGATTATAAGATTGTTGGCTTTCGCAAATGATCCTGTAGTAGAATAGAAATTATGTAATAAATATTATGTTTGTAAAAGAACTTGTGGTGTTTAATTCCTCGAACCTGTTACTATTATGTTAAATTGATGTTATATTTAATTTTTTTGCATCGTCCTAGATCGTACCAAGGACCTTAGTCGACCTAATCGATCAGTATATAGATTACAAATTTATTTAATGAATTTTGGAATTTTTCCCGAATTTCTAGCTAAATAATTATGGATTTTCAAGATGGCGGCCAAATGACAATATGTCGGGTGTCACAGCAAAATTAAATGATTACTGCACTCTAGCGGATAAGAATTAAACTAACATGGCGTCAGCGCACTCTCGCCGACGATACACTGATGATGGCTTCCAGCAGACGAGGACAAGATGGCGGACATGACGTCATACTACCTGACGATATATATATGCTTTGAAAAAAAAAGTGGAGGGAGTCAGTATGCCTGCAGCCACCGTGGGGGAAGGATCGGTCGCCATTTTTTTTTTGCACTCGTCGGGTTTGAACCGAGGAGTCCGAGCTCCGTGTCGTAAATGTTTGTTTTTTAAGTATTTTATTAAAAATTTTATTATTTAATTTTTTTTATAATTTTTAAATTTTTTTCATTAAAATCGGATAATAAATTTAAAGATGGCGGCCGTAACGGAAATTGAAACGGTGACGTCATAATTCAAAATGGCGGATAACACAATGCCGGAATGTTCGAGAAAACGAAATGACGTCATCCAAGATGGTGGATCCAAGATGGCCGTCGGGGTCAAGGTCAAAGGTCAAGGTCACATCCTGATAGAGGCTTAACTGAGGCTTGAGTTAAGGATGCTTAAGCCTCTATCAGGACATTTCTAGCCGCTGGGATTTTTAAGGACTAAAACGGGAAATTTTCCCTCGAAACGGGAATTTTTCCCTCGAAAACGGGAAATTTTTCTTAAAACGGGAAATTTTGAGTCATTTTGAGGCATTTTTGATGAATTTTGAGGAATTTTTGCCGCCGTGATGTCACAAATCCAAGATGGCGGACCGACAATCACAATCCACCGCCTGAGGCCTGCGCTCGGACCGGCTATCCTATACTACTTTCATTTTTGTTCTTTTTGTAAAGTCTATTTATTATACTCTTTCGAAAAAAAATTAAAATATAATAATCATTTTACATTATTTTCAGCAATGTAATTTAAAGCAGAAATTATATAAAAAAATCAGCAATTTAAAAAAAACAAGGGTATTAGTAGTATATAAATAAAACCAAAGTTCAAAAATTTTACAGATATATTTTCGTTAACATATACAATTAAATATATATCCATATTTTATTTGACATGTGTGAGAGTGTAGATTCGCAGGTCTCTCTCTCTCTCTCTCTTCCCAGCAGACCATTCTCGTCCCGCCGTCTCTCTCTCTCCATCTCACCAGCTCTCTCTCCTCCTCACGCTGAATCTCTCTCTCCATCCCAGCTACTGCTCACCTGCTAAATACTTAAACAGAATATTAGTCATTTTAAACAAAAAACTTGCATCGCAGCTCTCTGTGTTCGGAACGGGCTGGAGACCGACACCGCTAAACAGGCTGGTCACGCACAAGCCCCTTGCCTCCATATGTAATATACGTCACATATGTAGTCAAGTACTTATGAACGTCTCTATTTAGCCGTGGCCCATTACAACGATGCAAGCCTACCAGAAAGAACTAGCATATGATACATTGACACAAAGCACGTGCTTAAACTATCATATGTCACACACAAACGCTGAAATTGACCAGTAACAACGATGTATCAACGCCGAAATCTTGCATGCCAACGACTGTGGAAACCAGCGACGTAACAGTCCAGCGTTGACACACAACGCCGAAATCTTGCATGCCAACGACTGCAGAACCCAGCGGCGTAACAGTCCAGCGTTGACACACAACGCCGAAATCTTGCATGCCAACGACTGCGGAACCCAGCGGCGTAACAGTCCAGCGTTGACACCATCGATATGACACCATCGATGTAAGGAGCCCAACGTCATGACCCCATCGATGATAGGAGCCCACCGTAGTGACCCCATCATTAGGACACCATCGATGTTAGGAGCCCATCGATGCATAAAAAAAACGCATCGGTGTAAAAAAAATGCATTGGTGTAAAAAACGCATCAGTGTAAAATGCATTGGTGTAAAAAAACGCATCAGTGTAAAACGCATTGGTGTAAAAAAACGCATCGGTGTAAAAAAACGCATTGGTGTAAAAAAACGCATCAGTGTAAAAAAAAAATGTATTGCACCAAAATCAACATAGGTGCATGAAACCACCACTTCCATCCCAACCAACCAACCAAGAAAATGCTTGCACCACAAATCAACGCAGGTGCATAAAACCACCACTTAAAACCCAACCAACCAACCAAAAAACGTAGCACCACAAAACAACGAGGATGCAAAACATCACCACTGCCATCCCAACCAACCAACCAAGAAAATGCTTGCACCACAAAAACATCGTAGGTGCATAAAACCACCACAGCCATCCCAACCAACCAACCAAGAGAGCGCAGCACCACAAATCAACGTAGGTGCATAAAACCACCACTTCCATCCCAACCAACCAACCAAAAAACGTAGCACCACAAAACAACGAGGATGCAAAACACCACCACTTCCATCCCAACCAACCAACCAAAAAGCGCAGCATCACAAAATCAACATAGGTGCATGAAACCACCACTTCCATCCCAACCAACCAACCAAGAGAGCACAGCACCACAAAAACAACGTAGGTGCAGAAAACCACCACTTCCATCCCAACCAACCAACCAAAAAAACGTAGCATCGCAAACAACGAGGATGCAGAAAACCACCACTTCCATCCCAACCAACCAACCAAAAAAACGTAGCACCACAAAACAACGAGGATGCAAAACACCACCACTTCCATCCCAACCAACCAACCAAAAAACGTAGCATCGCAAACAACGAGGATGCAAAACACCACCACTTCCATCCCAACCAACCAACCAAGAAAAAACGTAGCACCACAAAACAACGAGGATGCAAAACACCACCACTGCCATCCCAACCAACCAACCAAAAAAAAATGCAATCTTCGTCGCCAACCACAAATGCTATATCGCAGCGAAGCTGACACATTCTAGTGACGTCAGTCGCCTAGTGAGCAGACGAGGATGCAAAACACCACCACTTCCATCCCAACCATCCAACCAAATAAGCACCACGAATATTGTGGGTGCATGAACAAAACAAAACGCACCACGAAACAGCGTGGGTGCAAAAAATTAAGGTAAAAAAGCACCAGAAAACCATAAAAATGTAGGAGCAAAAAAAAATCAATGAAAAAGATAGCACCACGAAACAGTGTGTGTGGGTGCATGAACAAAACAAGGAAAAATAGCACCAGAAAACCAAAAAGTCTAGGTGCAAAAAAATTTAAAAAAAAAAGAGCACCACGAAACAGTGTGGGTGCAACACAATTACAACGAGCGGACTCAGGAAACCAACGATGAAAAATCCAACGGTGAAGGCTATGTACAACATCATCAACAGGTACATGAGTGGCTAGCAAGTGGCAAACACCGGCTCTGTGCTCGCACATTCCGGTTCAGATTCCCGTCAAGGTCATTTTCTCGGCTCCCACAGCAGCCTGGGACCCCGACAGAGAATCCTGTGCGAAACGTACGAGCACAGACGCAAGTTTCAACATTTCATGTTATAAGGTTTTTTATGTGAAAAAAATAATTCATTAAAAACCATTCAGTCTTTATAGCATTCTCTTTCTTTCGCGTATGTATATATTTCTATTCAGGCCATATATCCGTACGGTAATGTATGAATTCCATCGTCGCATATTATGCGTTTATCGTCGTGCCATGTTAGTGCTAATTTATTTGAGCATTCTGTATACAAGACCATATTATGTGAACGTATGGACCGGACGTTTGCGCGCTTCTCCGTGTGCTTCTCCAGGACCTCGAGAAAATCTTCAAACGATATTTTATTTCTCACCACGCATTTCTGTATACCTTTGGCCCTTTTTGTGATATTACTATTGTATTTGTAGGTGTACAGCTTTGCCCTTAGGCCGACGAACTCCTCCATTGCCACTCCACTGCACTCGTCTTTGAACTTGCCTACTACCTTCTTGTTCGTAGGTGAGTAGCAGGGGTGGTGAATGGGATAGCTGCTGGTGTCAAACTCGTCCAGGAGCGCAGCGTCGTCGGCAAGGTCCTGGTAGAAGTCGCGCGTCTTGATCTCGTATATGAAGCTGTCCGTGTCCATGTACGCCAGCGTGATGTCATCCTTATATTTTTCTTTCATTATGTCATAATGGAACCCATACATTAACGTCTTGGACAAGTCCAGGACCGCGAACCCCGCATATATTGGGCGGTCAAGAAAGATGGTTTCTTGCTGTAGTCTCACCAGCGTCAGAGACTCATCAAGGATGGTGCGGTCCTGGAACGCTGGCTTTGCCACAACTTTACGTAGCCTGCCTTCACTACATACAAGTTCCATACGCTGTCGACGAAATTTGTTCTCACAGAGTTTTCCAAAAGAAGAGTTGTTGGCAAGCTTGAAGAATTCTTTCTCGAAATCATTTGTAGCTGCCTGTCGTTTCAACGTATTTTTCGTAATAAATGGCTCCATCCAGGCACGCTGCTTGAATTCAAGGACTCTGTGCACCTTCTTCAGTCTCAGTCCGTGCTGGATGACCTGTTTCAGGTTTCTAAAATGAATTATATAGTTTTCTTTGGATTCCAGTGTTGTGATTAATTTAGTTTGACGCGATCCGGGTGGGCACTGGCTGACGGGCAGGAACGGTAGATCTTTGTGGTCCTCGTGGAGGGCAGACGGATACTCCACATCAACTTCAAGGATGTAGCCCGTCTGCCCCTCGTCAGGTATCGACATCACGTCGATATCAGCGCCCACCCACTTGAAGCCGCTGACTGGAAGAGGCAACGACATGGCCCACCCATACAGATTGTTGGCGTCCAGGTACGCAACATGAGTTGATGGTTGGCTGGGATCGTAGGTATGGGGCAGGCAGATGTTCGCCTTGCAGTGTCTCTTTATCACTTGCGCGACCCCACCCCTGATCCCAGCTTCGACAAACATGTACATATCGTAATCTATCATCAACTCAAGTCGTACCCCCGTCTGCCTCAACATTGCGTCGAACGCGAACCCTGGTGCGCTGACGTAATGGCTGCAGTCAAGGCCGTACGTCTGCAGGCACAGCCGACGAAAGTTTTCAAACACGTCAGTCAACAGCAGCACGTCTGTCTTGAGGTAGACGTCGCTGTAGTCGCCCAGGGTCACGCAGCCGAATGTTTCCCACACTGCCTTTGCATGTTCGTAATCATCATTAGTTATGTGCGAGTCATTCAATATATTATAAAAGTTATCTTGTGGTGGCAGTTGCGGCTCGTCCAGTTTCTCCCAGCTGGAAACATAGTCATACGGGAAAACACCTTTTCTCGTGACGAGGGCCATTTCGTCACGAGTAAAAAATTTCATGGTGTCCGTGAATTGGTCGGCTGGCAGGTACGAGGCAAGGGACGCCAAACTGTGAGCCATGAACCTGAAACTATCGACAAACTGTACGGAGAATTTGTTGCCCAGACTTTTCGAGAAGGTAATCATTTTTTCTTGCGTGTGGGGGATGATGAATATTTCTTTATTGTCGTAGCCCAGTTTCTTGATGATGAACTTCTCATTCATCATAGGCCAGATTGTGGAAGTAAACCACGAGTTTCTTGGGCCGCCTGCGCAGAAGATTGCAGCTGTTGCAGGCGGCGCCAAGGTACTTCCCACTGAAGTGGTCGTGGTCTCGGACCTTGTAATTACCCATGGTAAATACCGCATTGCAGTAGCAGCACTGATGGGCTGCGGCGAAGCTGGCATACTCCTGTGCCGTCAGCGTCGTCATTGGCAGGCTTGTCTCGTATATGTCCTTAACCTTTTTACCAATGTCAACAATGGTCTCCACGAATTTTGCCTCAGCATCGGGACCCCTGTACAGAATCGGCTCTTGCGGCAGCGAGGAAGTGAGCGTGGCTGGGATCACGCTATTGTCGACTTTTACATAGATACAATAGCTGTATGCCTCGTGTTTTTGGTACGCATGAGTGCTTGACTGCTGGGGGTCCTGCTGGCATGTCTGTACGGGCACGAGCATGGCCTCAAAGTCTGCGTATGCAACAATGGGCATCTTGGATATGTGGTGATAGTTTTTAAACTCCAGGACTGGGGGCTGGCCGTTCTTGTCTGGCTTAGGCATCTCGACGCGCACGGGAGCATGGGTTTTGCAGAATTTCTTGTGCGCGTCGAGACACTGCTGTCCTGACAGTCCTGATTCACGTGGCAAATCATGATAATAAGTGAAGCATCTCTTGCAGACATGTATATTCGCATGATGGGCTGTGATCTGAGGCCTGACGAGTCTTGAGAAATTTTTTATAAAGCAGAAATGAGAGTTGTTTTCTTCGGACGTTAGCAACAGGAGGTCGAAATGGTGTTGCTTTTCCTCCTTCCCCACACGCACCGGCGCGATCTTGTTGTCATCGTCAATGCTGTAGACGTTGACGGAATCATCGAGATTGTTCCGTTCGAATACTTTGATTTGGTGGAGGGGGGTAGGGAACTCGAGTCCTGAAAAATCGAATTTTCCCTCCAGGTCGTGGTACCTCTTGTCCACACGTTCAGCATGTACCCCCTCCACATATCGCGCCAGTATGGCCCACTTGAAGCACATGTCCAAGTTCTTGGGGTTGGTTACTGCTTTCCTGTTCTTGATGGCGGCAGGCAGATCAATGTATGAGGAGACTCGAAGAGGGACAAGCTTGTTGAAGCGGAGCTGGATTCGCTTCACGACAGACAGAGTCCACCCGGATCCCTTGCTGACGTAGTCCTCCTCCTCCTTGCATATTTTCAGGATACTGTCATCAATTGCTTCCTCGATTTCTCTTACCTCATATATGGGAATATTTTTTGTCTTGAATGCTCTCTTGTCGACACCTTCATCGAAGGGAGCAGGCTTTGCATAGTCGCACTCGAGCCAGATATTAAATTTTACTGGACCATTTTCATTGACTTCATTGGTTATCTTATTTATTAGGTTATTCTTCATTTGGGCCATGTAAGTACAAATATCTTTTGTCGCACCATTATTTTCTGCAACATACGTCTTTAAATTTCTGCGGAACGCAGTCTCCGCCTCAACGAACCCGGTACCGCCTGCCTCCAAGTCTACCTGAGCCTGGTCAGGCGCTTGCGCCTCCAAGTCTACTCGAGCCTGGTCGGGCACACTCGCCACGTATTGCGGGCGAGTGCTGGGGCCGGGCTGTTGCAGGCCAGAGGGCTCGTCCGTGCGCCGTCTCTTAGCGGCCTGAGGAGCCAGGCCCTTGCACGTCTTGATGTGCACAAACAGCGTATCTTTACGCATAAATTCTCCCTGGCATTTCGTACATGTAAATTTAATGCGGTCGGGATTGAACTGGCACTGGCTCTGCTCGTGGCGTCTGGCATGGTGGCTATGTTCAAATTGCTGCCCGCAGTGAATGCACCTCGAGCCTGAGCTGTGCTCGACGGTGCCCTCACAAGTTCGCATATGGCGGGCCAAACTGTCCTTGCGGCTAACTATCTTGCCGCAAGTATGGCATTGGTTGTTAACAGTGCGGCCAGGATTAGCTGCACACACTTTCTCGTGCCGTCTGGCATTTTGGGTATTGGTAAAACCTTTGCCACAGAAAGCACACCCATTCCCTGATGATGGTGCACATACCTGAGATGACACAAGCTGGCAGGCTCCCGATGTCGAGGGCTGGCAGGCTCCCGAGGTCGAGGGCTGGCCGGCTGCCACGGGAACACCGGACGCGGTCCTCTTCATGATGAAGTCTGTAACACGAGTGGAAACAATATAGTAATACAATAACAACATAATTATCACACATACACACAAACACACACACACAGAAACGTGCATAAAGTCAACCACGAGCGCACGCACACACACACACACACGCAAACACATGCGCGCACAAAAACACCTACACACAAACAAAATACACTTGCATAAAGACAACTACACACGCATGGCAAAAAATTAAATTCAACTCACCAGAAGAACACAGGAACGACTCTGTGTGTACTGTACGCACGCACAACGAGGAGGGCTGGAACGTCGTACAGCACACTGTAACCTGTAACACAGAAAAGAGACCACCTGGCTTAGCACTCGAAATTTTTTTTTTCAAGACAGCGCAAAGACACTGACGTCAAAATTTTATGTTTTATGTACTGACCGGAATCGAAGAGGAACGGTGCAGGACTCCAGAGGGCAGACAGGCGTTCTCCAAGCGGATCACACTGGGAAGTAGCTCGACGCAAGGAGAAGCACTGAATACCTGCAACACATACAGTATTTTTTTTACGAAATGTACTACAATAGTAATTTACTCGTTTTTTTTATTTATGTGAAAATATATTTCTGTATTTAGTTGTGATTAGATATTCTGTATTTTATTAAGTATAAAAAAATTTCTATTTTTTTTATGAAACAAAATATTTTTTTCTATTTGATTATGAAACAAATTTATTTTTCTATTTGATTATGATAGCAAGTGCGCGTGCATCTGTTTTTTTTTTTTGGGCCAGGCGAGGGGGCAGGCAGGAAGACTTGAGCGACCCATGCGGCGGTGCGCGGTAACTAGCCAGACGTAAGCTGCACGGCGCGGCGGAAACATCGTTCCGTGCACCAGTGGTGAAGGGGTGAAGCAGGGAGGGGGGAGGGCACGCTCTGCGCGCGCTGCCCCCCGTCGGTAGGACACGGGTGTACACGGCTTCCATCTTGTCGCAAGCTAAGACGTTCATGCATGAATAATAACTAACATGTATGCCAGGCGAAACAAAAATATTATTTCAAGATGTAATATACTGCAACTGATGGCTCTAATAATTTCGACTAGACAAAAAAATTGTAATAATCACGACTGTAAAATATTAATACTGAACCTAACGCAGACGTAACATCTAAAACAATTCCACTCGCACACGTAATCTAGGCAGTACCAATCTTGGACGTGAAAAAATATACTCGAAAAATAAGAGACGGAAATTGTATTAATTTCTGAAACTTATTTTTTTGGAAAACAGACGGTTACTATGCCTCGTGCGTACGCCTTGCTTATTTTTTTATTATTATTTCTACGCTCTCTCTGCCGGCCGGCTGGCCGGGGAGCCGGCGGGCGGTTCGTCAGCCGTGCGCGCTCGCTCGGGTGTTATCACCACGTCACGTACTAGCTAGCTCAGCTCCGGCCTTCACCCAGTGGTCAGCTGTTAGG